>NC_135587.1:625000-1250000 GCF_965152235.1 Eretmochelys imbricata
ACACGTTCCAGAAAGGCATCTAGTCTTCGTTAGAAGACATCAAGAGGTGGGGAATTCCCACCACTTCCCTTTCTAGTTTGTTCCTTTGGTGATTCATCCTCACGGTTGAATATGTGTGCCCTCTTTCTAAGATGAATTGGTCTCTTTTGAGTTTTCAGCCACTGGGTCTTGTTATTCTTTTCTCTGCTAGATTAATGAGCCCTTTCATACCCAATATTTTCTCTCCATGAAGTCACTTCAACATTTCAATGATGTCACCTCCCGATCTTTTTTATCATCTAAACAGGCCGAGCTCTTTCAATAGCTTATTCGCAGGCATTTTTCTCCAGCCCTCAAAACGTTTCATTGCTTTTTGCTGCCCCATCTCCAATATTTCCAAATCTTTTTTCAAAGGTGAATGCCAAAACTGCATGCAGGATTCCATGATCAGTCTTCCTCATGGTTTCAGAGTAACAGCCGTGTTAGTCTGTATTCGCAAAAAGAAAAGGAGTACTTGTGGCACCTTAGAGACTAACCAATTTATTTGAGCATAAGCTTTCGTGAGCTACAGCTCACTTCATCGGATGCATACTGTGGAAAGTGTAGAAGATCTTTTTATATACATACAAAGCATGAAAAAATACTTCCTCCCACCCCACTCTCCTGCTACTAATAGCTTATCTAAAGTGATTGCTCTCCTTACAATGTGTATGATAATCAAGTTGGGCCATTTCCAGCACAAATCCAGGTTTTCTCACACACACCCCCACCCCACACACACAAACCCACTCTCCTGCTGGGAATAGCTTATCTAAAGTGACCACTCTCCTTACAATGTGTATGATAATCAAGGTGGGCCATTGCCAGCACAAATCCAAATTTTTTCGTGCTTTGTGTGTATATAAAAAGATCTTCTACACTTTCCACAGTATGCATCCGATGAAGTGAGCTGTAGCTCACAAAAGCTTATGCTCAAATAAATTGGTTAGTCTCTAAGGTGCCACAAGTACTCCTTTTCTTCCTCATGGTGTGTCACCTCCCTATGTGCCTCACTGCTCTTTTCATACATCTAATGATGGCTTTAGCCCTCTTCACCACAGCATCCCCCTGGGTGCTCATGTTGAATGGCTTGCCTAGCATGGCCCCGAAATCCTCTTCACGCTCAGTGCTTTCCTGGATACACTTCCCCACTGTGTAGGTGTGGCCTGTATGCTTTGTTGCTAGCTATAGGACCCTTCTTTTGGTTCTTTTCCAACTTGTTTTCTTTGAATGGCTCCTCTTTATCAAGGGATCCGATTGCTCTGTGTCACTGCTCTCTCCTCATCATTAATTACCACTCTGCTACTATTTTATCACCCACCAACGTTAGCAGCAGTGATATTTTATTTGGGTTGCAGTTCATTGATATTTATTTTCAAGAATTAGTCCTTGAGAGCCTCTTCATATCCCTCGTGCCCATAACCTGCTCCACACAGCACAGTGAGAGAAGGCCGCCCAGCCCAGCTGTGCCCTAGGGGCTAAGCACAGAACAAATGTATCATCCATAGCTTGTGTCATCCATAGCTTCTGAACAACATGTGGGGGTCATCAGCTTACAAAGACACTCTAGACCGGTAGCATAGACAGGCCCCAAATGTATCGAAGTGTCCCGCCTTGAAAAACAGAAGACAAAAAAGCATAACCTTGAGTAGCTTTATTTTATAGGCGTGGAAACTGAGGCACACAGAAGCAAAGAGATTCGCTCATGGTCAAAAAGCCAGGAATAGAAAATGGCCAATCTGCTGATAGTCAGTCCTGGGCCCTAGCCGTGTTTGTCCTGGCCTCTCTGCTTCAGCTCCAGTAACAACCCGAGTGGAGGTTTTCTTCCTCTCCGTGTCCTTTAACTTCATGTCACTAGAGAAGAAAGATTGTTTCTGACCAGCTGGCTCTAATGCTTAAAAACCTTCATTTTTTTCTTTCACTAGGAGGATAACGCTGGACGTTTTCTCTCATTCACTTTCCTTTGGAATAATTTCAATCCAGTCCAAAGGATTTCCTTTTCCAGTGTGTCTTCAGCACCTTTCCTAGCAAACAGTTCCTGTTCGAGCACAGGTTTCCAGTTTCAGGCTGTCCCAAGGTGAGATGGCCATGAAAGGGGTAGTAGCTCAACTGAACCTATCCCCAGGTGAAGGGAATAAGTGCAGGGGTCACATGGGAAGGAGCAGCATGTAACTAGGATCCAGGCCTGTTGGGCGATACAAGAACAGCCTGTGCTCAGCCAGGAGAGAGACCCGCAATGGGAGCAGGCCTGGGAGGGGCTTGGATAGTCCTTTCAAGTCAGTTTTGGTACACAGCAGGGGATGGAACAGCCAAGCTGCTAGGGTTGGGAGCTGGACCTCCTGGCAGTGTCCAGGAACGAAAGCACAGCACCTGCCAGGAAGGGAGTCCCCACAGAGGGACACCATAATCTCCCAGGGAGGGAAAAGGCTCTCACTGCCATTTCTCAACCTCATGGGGTGTTCTTCTGCTCTGCCAACCCCAGCCCTATTTCAGCATCTCCAGGTGCCTGAGGGAGCAGGCACCAGAGGCCATCCTGCAGCTGGGACAGAGATGGAGGTTGATGACCTACCTGCCCGTGGTGACCATGGTGCAGGACAGCCCTCAGGACATGCGAATGCAGCTCCAGATCTGCAGAATGCACCTTCCCTTTGCTGGCACGAGACCTTGCAGGTTGCGGAAGGTGAGACAGGCACTAACTTTTGGTAACCCTCAGTGGGATCAGAGGGTAATGGTTTGTAGAAAGTGGTGTTGGAGAGCTTTACAAAAACTAGGCAAGCCATTTACAACACACACTTTGTTTCTCTACAAAAGAAAAAGGACACTAAACTATCTAAACTACTACATGCCACAAGGGGCCACAACAGTGGTTCCCTTAACCCACCCAGCAATATTGTTAATGTCTCCAACTATACTCTTAGCCCAGCAGAAGAATCTGTCCTATCTCGGGGCCTCTCCTTCTGCCCCTACACCCCCACGAATATGATACCGTTCTGTGGTGACCTAGAATCCTATTTTCGATGTCTCCGACTCAAGGAATATTTCTCACACCTCTGAACAACATACTAACCCACAGAGAGCTTCCTACCAAGACGACAAAAAGAAGGATTCTGGGTGGACTCCTCCTGAAGGTCGAAACAACAGACTGGACTTCTACAGAGAGTGCTTCCGCCGACGTGCACGGGCCGAAATTGTGGAAAAGCAACATCACTTGCCCCATAACCTCAGCCGTGCAGAACACAGTGTCATCCACAGCCTCAGAAACAGCTCAGACATCATAATCAAAAAGGCTGACAAAGGAGGTGCTGTCGTCATCATGAATAGGTCAGAATATAAACAAGAGGCTGCTAGGCAGGTCTCCAACACCACTTTCTACAAGCCATTACTCTCTGATCCCACTGCGGGTTACCAAAAGAAACTACACCATCTGCTCAAGAAACTCCCTGAAAAAGAACAAGAACAAATCCGCACAGACACACCCCTAGAACCCCGACCTGGGATATTCTATCTGATACCCAAGATCCATAAACCTGGAAATCCTGGACGCCCCATCATCTCAGGCATTGGCACCCTGACAGCGGGATTGTCTGGCTATGTAGACTCTCTCCTCAGGCCCTATGCTACCAGCACTCCCAGCTATCTTCCAGACACCACTGACTTCCTGAGGAAACTACAATCCATCGGTGATCTTCCTGAAAACACCATCCTGGCCACTATGGATGTAGAAGCCCTCTGCACCAACATTCCACACAAAGATGGACTACAAGCCGTCAAGAACAGTATCCCCGATAATGTCACGGCAAACCTGGTGGCTGAACTTTGTGACTTTGTCCTCACCCATAACTCTTTCACATTTGGAGACAATGTACACCTTCAAGTCGGCCGGATTGCTATGGGTACCCGCATGGCCCCACAGTATGCCCGCATTTTTATGGCTGACTTAGAATAACGCTTCCTCAGCTCTCGTCCCCTAATGCCCCTATTCTACTTGGGCTACATTGATGACACCTTCATCATCTGGACCCATGGAAAAGAAGCCCTTGAGGAATTCCACCATGATTTCAACAATTTGCGTCCCACCATCATCCTCAGCCTGGACCAGTCCACACAAGAGATCCACTTCCTGGACACTACGGTGCTAATAAGCGATGGTCACATAAACACCACCCTATACTGGAAACCTATTGACCGCTATACTTACCTACATGCCTCCAGCTTCCAACCAGGACACACCACACGATCCATTGTCTACAGCCAAACTCTACCATACAACCGCATTTGCTCCAACCCCTCAGGCAGAGACAAATATCTACAAGATCTCTGTCAAGCATTCTTACAACTACAGTACACACCTGCTGAAGTGAAGAAACAGATTGACAGAGCCAGAAGAGTACCCGGAAGTTACCTACTACAGGACAGGCCCAACAAAGAAAATAACAGAACGCCACTAGCCGTCACCTTCAGCCCCCAACTAAAACCTCTCCAATGCATCATCAAGGATCTACAACCTATCCTGAAGGACGCCCCATCACTCTCACAGATCTTTGGAGACAGGCCAGTCCTTGCGTACAGACAGCCCCCCAACCTGAAGCAAATACTCACCAGCAACCACACACCACACAACAGAACCACTAACCCAGGATCCTATCCTTGCAACAAAGCCCGTTGCCAACTGTGTCCACATATCTATTCAGGGGACATCATCATAGGGCCTAATCACATCAGCCACACTATCAGAGGCTCGTTCACCTGCACATCTACCAATGTGATCTATGCCATCATGTGCCAGCAATGCCCCTCTGCCATGTACATTGGCCAAACTGGACAGTCTCTACATAAAAGAATAAATGGACACAAATCAGACGTCAAGTATTATAACATTCAAAAACCAGTCGGAGAACACTTCAATCTCTCTGGTCACTCGAACTCAGACCTAAAAGGGGCAATTCTTCAACAACAAAAAACTTCAAAAACAGACTCCAAGGAGAGACTGCTGAATTGGAATTAATTTGCAAACTGGATACAATTAATTTAGGCTTGAATAAAGACTGGGAGTGGATGTGTCATTACACAAAGTAAAACTATTTCCCCTTGTTTATTTCCCCCCCTACTGTTCTTGTCAACTGCTGGAAATGGCCCACCTTGATTATCACTACAGAAGGTTTTCTTCACCATCCGCCCCCTCCCCCGCCCACCCCTGCTCTCCTGCTGGTAATAGCTCACCTTTCCTGATCACTCTTGTTACAGTCTATATGGTAACACCAATTCTTTCATGTTCTTTATGTATATAAAATCTCCACCCTGTATTTTCCATTGCATGCATCTGATGAAGTGAGCTGTAGCTCATGAAAGCTTACGCTCAAATGTCTTTGTTAGTCTCTAAGGTGCCACAAGTCCTCCTTTTCTTTTTGTGGATACAGACTAACATGGCTGCTACTCTGAAACAGTGTTAGTCTTGCAGATGCAGACTAACACTGCTGCTACTCTGCCATGCCTCCACCCACTTTAACCCAAAACAAACTCAGGTTTTGGGTCAAAGGGGATAGAGGCATGGAAGAGAGTATATAGTGAACAAAAGATTGATTTTAAAAGCGTCAGAACAATATTGTGAAAACAGGAAATTCCTAGTCTTGACAATCTTTCACGAAAAACCCTTGCATTCCAAAAATAGTCCCTTTTCTACAGACAATCCTTCCTTTGGAAAAGATTTTCAACTGTGTCTAGAAATCGCTCCCAGGTCAGTGTCTCTCTGAGCATGGGCTGCACTCATTTGCCCTCCCCTTCCCCTGGGGATGTGTATGAAGCACTAGTAAGAGGGGTACAGAGGAGGTATAAATAAAGATGATTAGGTCTTGACGAATACACATGTGGAGGGTGTGGGGGGAGAGAGACATGACTGATTGTATTGTCCTGAAGTAGTGCACAGCTTCCAAAGATTTGGTGAATGCTTCTCTGGGGGTCTGATTCTGCAAACCAACTTCCAGGAGCATCAGATGTGCATCTGACAAGGCCCTGCTCCCTCCTCATGTCCAGGCCACTTGGCCAGTGGCTTGGCATGAGTAACTCTGATGCTGGACTGCCATTTTCCTACCCCTGCCTCTATGTGCATTGTGAGCAGCTGCACTGCTGCACATCCAAGTGGCTAAAGAACAATCAACAGGCTTCACTCTTCTTCACTCTCTGGTCACGCAATTACAGACATGAAAGTTGCGATATTACAACAGAAAAACTTCAGAAACAGACTCCAACCAGAGACTGCTGAATTGGAATTCATTTGCAAATTGGATACAATTAACTGAGGCTTGAATAGAGACTGGGAGTGGTTGAGTCATTATGCAAGGTAACCTATTTCTCCTTGTTTATTCCTTCCCCCTCCCCACCACTGTTCCTCAGACATTCTTGTTAAACCCTGGATTTGTACTGGAAATGGCCTACCTTGATTATCATACACATTGTAAGGAGAGTGATCACTTTAGGTAAGCTATTACCAGCAGGAGAGTGGGGTGGGGGAGAGAAAATCTTTTGAAGTGATAAACACCCATTTTTTTCATGGTCTGTGTGTATAAAAACATCCTCACTGTATTTTCCACTTTATGCATCTGATGAAGTGAGCTGTAGCTCACGAAAGCTTATGCTCAAATAAATTGGTTAGTCTCTAAGGTGCCACAAGTCCTTCTTTTCTTTTTGCGAATACAGACGAACACGGCTGCTACTCTGAAACCTGACTACACAGAGTGCTGTCAGTTGCACAAAGATAAAATGGAGAAATGTTGTGTGTGTTTAACCTCTTTCAAACAGTGCGCTCTTAAATGTTGCAAATAATTTCTAGCTCAACCAGAAGTTAGGGGCTTGAGGTAGGAGTCTCCCAGGCATTGTCTTCATTGCAAAAGTGTGTTTACACGGAGATAGCTAACTTGATGTAAAATCCGCGTGGAGACATAGAATAGAAACATAGAATATCAGGGTTGGAAGGGACCTCAGGTGGTCATCTAGTCCAACTCCCTGCTCAAAGCAGGACCAATCCCCAATTAAATCATCCCAGCCAGGGCTTTGTCAAGCCTGACCTTAAAAACTTCTAAGGAAGGAGATTCTATCTACCACCTCCCTAGGTAACGCATTCCAGTGTTTCACCACCCTCCTAGTGAAAAAGCTTTTCCTAATATCCAACCTAAACCTCCCCCACTGCAACTTGAGACCATTACTCCTTGTCCTGTCCTCTTCCACCACTAAGAATAGTCTAGAACCATCCTCTCTGGAACCACCTCTCAGGTAGTTGAAAGCAGCTATCAAATCCCCCCTCATTCTTCTCTTCCGCAGACTAAACAATCCCAGTTCCCTCAGCCTCTCCTCATAAGTCATGTGTTCCAGACCCCTAATCATTTTTGTTGCCCTTCGCTGGACTCTTTCTAATTTATCCACATCCTTCTTGTAGTGTGGGGCTCAAAACTGGACACAGTACTCCAGATGAGGCCTCACCAATGTCGAATAGAGGGGGACGATCACGTCCCTCAATCTGCTCGCTATGCCCCTACTTATACATCCCAAAATGCCATTGGCCTTCTTGGCAACAAGGGCACACTGCTGACTCATATCCAGCTTCTCATCCACTGTCACCCCTAGGTCCTTTTCCGCAGAACTGCTGCCTAGCCATTCGGTCCCTAGTCTGTAGCGGTGCATTGGATTCTTCCGTCCTAAGTGCAGGAGCCTGCACTTATCCTTATTGAACCTCATCAGATTTCTTTTGGCCCAATCCTCCAATTTGTCTAGGTCCTTCTGTATCCTATCCCTCCCCTCCAGCGTATCTACCACTCCTCCCAGTTTAGTATCGTCCGCAAATTTGCTGAGAGTGCAATCCACACCATCCTCCAGATCATTTATGAAGATATTGAACAAAACCGGCCCCCGGACCGACCCCTGGGGCACTCCACTTGACACCGGCTGCCAACTAGACATGGAGCCATTGATCACTACCCGTTGAGCCTGACAATCTAGCCAACTTTCTACCCACCTTATAGTGCATTCATCCAGCCCGTACTTCTTTAACTTGCTGACAAGAATACCGTGGGAGACAGTGTCAAAAGCTTTGCTAAAGTCAAGATACAATACATCCACTGCTTTCCCTTCATCCACAGAACCAGTAATCTCATCATAGAAGGCGATTAGATTAGTCAGGCATGACCTTCCCTTGGTGAATCCATGGAATAAAGTCCTTATTTACTTTCTCCACACCAGTCCTGATTTTATAGACCTCTATCGTATCCCCCCTTAGTTGTCTCTTTCCCAAGCTGAAAAGTCCCAGTCTTATTAATCTCTCCTCATATGGAAGCTGTTCCATACCCCTAGTCATGTTTATTGCCATTTTCTGAACCTTTTCCAATTCCAATATACCTTTTTTGAGATGGGGCGACCACATCTGCGCACAGTATTCAAGATGTGGGCATACCATGGATTTATATAGAGGCAATATGATATTTTGTGTCTTTTTATCTATCCCTTTCTTAATGATTCCCAACATTCTGTTTGCTTTTTTGACTGCTACTGCACATTGAGTGGATGTTTTCAGAGAACTATCCACAATGACTCCAAGAATTCTTTCTTGAGTGGTAACAGCTAATTTAGACCCCTAAAAAGTATGGCTCTGGTTTGGGAATCCCCCTCACATTCTCAGCCATGAAGACTGATGCAAAAAATTCATTTAGTTTCTCCACAATGGCCTCATCATCCTTGAGTGCTCCTTTAGCATCTCGATTGTCTAATGGCCCCACTGGTTGTTTAGCAGGATTCCTGCTTCGGATGTCCTTAAAAATTTTTTTGCTCTTAGTTTTTGACTCTTTGGATGGCTGTTCTTCAAATTCTTTTTTGGCCTTTCTAATTATATTTTTACACTTCATTTGTCAGAGTTTATGCTCCTTTCTAGTCTCCTCATTAGGATTTAACTTCCATTTTTTAAAGGATGCCTTTTTGCCTTTCACTGCTTCTTTTACTTTGTTGTGTAACCACAGTGACACTTTTCTGGTTCTCTTACTATGTTTTTTAATTTGCGGTATACATTTAAGTTGAGCCTCCATTATGGTGTCTTTAAAATGTTTCCATGCAGGTTGCAGGGATTTCACTTTTGGCACTGTACCTTTTAATTTCTGTTTCACTAACCTCCTCATTTTTGTGTTGTTCCCCTTTCTGAAATTAAATGCTGTGGTGTTGGGCTGCTGTAGTGTTTTCCCCACCACAGGGATGTTAAACCTTTACTAGTGTGTCTTTAAGTGAGGTGTTTGGGAAAATCTCTGCTTGGTAAACAAAGGCTGTTGCACATCTTCCCCACATCGAGGGGGGAGAGAATTAATTAATGAGCTTGCATTGTACAGATCCTGTGCAGTGCAAAATGATACAATTCTGGGCTCATACTCCAACAGGGGTGCAAGGCTGGGGAGCTGGGAAAATGGAGGTTGTCTCCTGTTTGTCCTTGCGTGGCTTAGGTAAAGCACTGAGGTCACTCAGTTAGGTGTGTGGCGTCACCCGCTGTCATGTTGGGTGATAACAGGGCCTGGAGGGGCTGGCTGTGTATCACCAGTAGAGCAGTGTGAGAAAGGACAACTCAGCTGAATTGTTAGGAGGCACAGCAGTTCCAACCACTCCCAGACTACACCCCGGGGAGTGACAACCTCTCACAGCGGGCAATGACCCTAACTCAGGCTGAGCAGAGGGAACCTTTTCCCAGTGCCCTCCCCAGCAATCCTCCCACCCTTTGCCCAGCCCAGTGCTGCCACGCTCTCCCTGCCAAAGTTACCGACTGGGTGTGGGAGACCTTTCCTTCTCCTGCTGCACCTCCCCCTGGCATTTTTCTGGCTCACTCAGCTTCTCTCCCTGGCAGCCAGGCCCAAATGTGGAGCAGAGGGGGCAGGACAGAGATGCTTCTCACGTTTGAGGGTGGCTACTCTGGTTTGCTGCCTTTGTGTACAGAGCCTGGCTGGGGAAGGGGTGGCTCGCCTCCTGTCTCACTGCCTGGACCTGGCTGCCAGGAAGAGGGGGCTGGTTGCAGGACCACAGCCCAGCCTAGTGGTATTGTTTTCACAAGAGCCTCCAGGGCTGTAATGTTACCAGGGGGCTCGCTCCAGCTCAGCAAACAGCAGGAGTCAGTTCCAGGAAGGGAAACACCCAGGTGCTGCTACAGGGGGGGCTTGTTTCTGAGCTCGGGAAAGTGAACCTTACCCTGTTACACTGTCCAGAGGGAGCCATGGCTGCAGGGAGCTCTGTGGAAAGTCTCCAGGATGAAGCTACTTGTCCCATCTGTCTGGAGTATTTCACAGAACCTGTCACTCTGGAGTGTGGGCACAATTTCTGCCGAGCCTGCACCACCCAGTGCTGGGGAGAATCAGACACAGGCATCACCTGCCCTAAGTGCAGACAAGCTGTGCAACAGAGAAACCTCAGGCCAAACAGGCAGCTGGCCAATGTCCTAGAAATAGCCAAATGGCTGGGTGTCCAGGCAGCGAAGGGATCAGGAGTGTGTGTGGAACACCAGAAGGCTCTGACACTGTTCTGTGAAGAGGATCAAACCCCCATCTGTGTGGTTTGCCATCTGTCCCGGACTCACCGAGCTCACACTGTGGTTCCCATAAGGGAGGATAACCAGGAGTACAAGGTAGGGAATTGCTGTCAAGTTCAATGAGTAACAGCTTTGGATTTTTATGCCAGGTGGAAGTTGCCTGTCAGAGGTGTGACTGCATTGTTCAACTCTGTAAGGCCTTCATTGTATGGGAGATGCTATAAACAATAAATGAGACAGCTGGGTGGCAGGAAGGGCAAACAATTAAGACTTGAAAAATTTCTAATGTGGGAAAGTTTTACCTGAGAAGCAGAATCCTTTTCAAACCCAGCTCCCACTGGTGAACTAAGGGAACTCTCTATGGAACAGAAGCTGTTAAATGATCAGTGAGGTTTAAATCACCTGCAGGCCTGTCTATGTGAGACTGTTGCCTTCAGACTGGAGAATATCAAGTTAAAAAGCTGATGTTGTCATTGCTGATTTGTATCTTAGCATTTATCATCATTGTTGTTATTTGCATGCCAGTAGCCACTACAGACCCCAGATGAGATTTGACCTTGATTTTGCTGGAACCTGCACAAAACAGTGTGAGGGACAATCCCTGCTCTGAGCAGGGATAATCTAATGTATAGGCTAATCTGAGAAGAAAAATGCAGAGTGGGATGGGAAATGGAGGGTCAGAGTAGGGAAGTTAATTGCCTAAGGTCACCCAGCAGGAGAGTGACTGGGTGGGCAATAGGACCAAAGTCTCTCAAGGCCCACACCAGTGCCTGAACCATGAGACCATGCTGTTGTGGCCCTAGCAGAGATGAAGTCTGTTAGAAGGGGAAGACTCTTTGAGAAAAGTCTGAATCATAGAATATTAGGGTTGGAAGGGACCTCAGGAGGTCATCTAGTCCAACCCCCTGCTGAAAGCAGGACCAATCCCCAATTTTTGCCCCATATCCCTAAATGGCCCCCTCAAGGATTGAACTCACAACCCTAGGTTTAGCAGGCCAAAGCTCAAACCACTGAGCTATCCCTCCCCTCAAGCCAGTAAGGAGATGAAGTTTCTCCTTGGGATTCTGAATTTCCATGAGGGGTGAAACTGAGATGCACTCTCACCCCTAAAAATAAAAATCAAACCACCCAAATCATTTCTGTTGATTCAGGATAAAATCCAGCTCTATTTGAAGATTCTGAAGGAAGAGAGAGAAAATCTCCAGGGATTTAACTTGAATAGAGAGAAGAAAAGCCAGGAGTATCTGGTAGGTTCCTGTTGTTATTAACCTGCATTGACATGGGGTGCGAGGTTGGTTTGTAGGCAGATTCCCTTGTGGCCTTAGGAAATGTTGGCTTTTATCTACTACTCCGTTACCACGGATGCTCTGTGCGTATGTGTGCACTCACCTCCAAACAGAAGGCCTGAAAAATCCTCTTCTCCATCTTCAGATTCTAAGCTTTCATTTCTGGTAATGAATTCTTGTCCACCTTTTGTGCCTTTGACGAAAATCTTGCCAAAATGATCTGAATGTATCCAATGCACAGTTCTGTGCCTGTCTGCACTTTTTGTTCAATTGATTCATTTTTTCTTTCCATACATCTGTGTCAACGTCGTTCTGTGTAGAGCTGAGTAAACAACAGGACTTTTCATTGACTGGAAATTGGGAAAAAAAATGGTCAAACCAAAAATAATTTTAAAAAGTTTAGCAAATCAGTGTTCCATTTTTTCTTGGGCAGAGTGTTTTGTTTCAATTTTGACCATGAAGAAGGACTTTTTGAAGCAAAAACTGCCTTTTCCCTCCAAAAAAGTTTAGTGCAAAAAATGTCACTCAGCTCTAGTGCTAAATCTTGCCTCCAGCTGCCTTGGATCTGCATTTTTAAAGGCCCCTGGTAACACGATATCCTAACCATGTCAGACATGAGAATATCCCTTTAAGAGATATAGGGGCCAAATGGGAAGGTGTGAGAAAATCCTCTTTCTACTAACCACAGGTCACAGGCAAGTGTAAGATGTCTTAGAATGTGCAAAGAAATTCTCCCTCCTGCACACTCAGCACTCCATGAAAGGACCCCAGGCTCCATTCACGTCCCAAACAAGCCCTTTCCCTATTTTCTTACAGAAACAGACAGAAACAGAGAGGCAGAAGATTGTATCTGAATTTCAGAAACTGCGGCAGTTCCTGCAGGAAAAAGAGCGACTCCTGCTGGCCAAGCTGGAAAAAACAGGACAAGGAGATTGTGAAGATACAGAATGAAAATGTTACTAAACTCTCTGAGGAGATTTCCCACCTCAGTGAGCTGATCAGTGAGATGGAGGGGAAGTATCTGAAGCCAGTAAGCAAATTCCTGCAGGTGAGACAGAGTAAGAAATACCCCAGATCCCACACAGGGACAGGACCATTCCCAAATTGTGGGCACTGGAGTCCAGCTGTCAGTGAATTCCTGAAATGTGCATTACAATTTTTCTATGACCAATTAGAGATATATAGATATGAGAGATGGAAAAGCCCCATTAGCTGAGATAATCCATGGTTCTGGGGCCAGACCAGAGCTTCTTTTTTCAAGATTTGCAAAATCCCTTCCCTGCAATCCTCAGTGTGTTTCAAGTGGGTCTCAGATTATTTTTCTCTCTTTTTCCCCTCTAGGATGTCAGAAGTACCTTGAGCAGGTACATGGCTCTGTCTCACTCCCACACCCACTTCACATGCTGGGAAAGGACTTGGAAGCCATGTTAACCCCACTTCTCTCCAGGGCTACATGGCAAAATGTGTGGGGCAGGTTCACATTTTGGATACAAATCTCTTTAATGAATTTAATCCTGATGTTCTCACTGTCTTTCTGTCTGGAATAGCTCACAACTGTGAAAGCCAAATTCAGGTCAGATGCCAGAAAACAGGGCAGACACCCTAAACTGGTGGTATATTCTATAATTAGATTTCACCAAACCAGTAACGAACATGCACTCCTGGATCTCTGTATCAGTCTTACCATGGAGTCAAAGACAGGCCCCTTAGGATCTCCAGCCCTTCTTGCCACCCAGACAAACTGGGCTTTTTGATATTGGTCACTATACCAAATATCACATCACATTAGGTTACTCCCAACCACAAACGGTCAGTTACTTACCCTGGTCAAATTTGTACTCTGGATCTCACCAAAGACAAAGCTGAAGTAAATTCACTAGTAAACTAACTAAAGATTTATTAGCTAAGAAAAAGAACTGAGACTTATTGAGAGGTTTAAGCAGGTAAAATACATTAACAGGTGAGTCAAAGTTTATAATTCCAAGATGATAGCAGAGATGTAGTAGTCTGCTAATTTTCCAAAAGTCTCTCAGGGATACCCAAAATCACTTTGGGGACCTCCTTCCACTCACTCAGTATTCTACCCTCTTCGAATCTAAAACAGTTCAGAGATACAGGATCATTCCCTGGAATCAGTATTTATGGCTTCTTTTCACAGAAAGCAATCATCCAAGTGTTTTCATCACAGCATGCATTTTTCCTTTGTTGACTAAATGCAGACTGAGCCTGAAGATTTCCATTGTCGAATGCAATGACCCATGCTTTGAAGTCAGCATGCTTCTTCATTTCCTGTTCCAAGGCTCCAATCCTGTCTGATGGGCAATTAAATTACAGAGATATTACATTATGTATGTCCCTGTACTTAATTGATCCTAGATCAAAAGTGTGTGTTAGCATCAAGATGAAAATTTACTTGATGTGTAAAGTTCATGAAAACTAATGGATTGTTACATGCTATTACCTAACAATATTCATTATGTATGAGATAGCAGAGAACAGGTTACAGATGAGAAGACAATATCATTCACATTTCCTTTGAACTAGATTAATACTCAAATGAATTAGTACACTTAACATTTCTTTGACATTCACACAGAAGTGAATTGGCCTATGGCTTTGACCTGAGCTGGCCTGGTGGTGTCACACTGACCCTTTTTAGAGAAGACTCTGGAATTATCCATTCAGGGGGAAAGATTATCCTAAAGTATTTCTTAGAGATGTCACACAAAGAACAGCCCCCCAACAGTTAAAAACACAGAACATAGGGAATACTTATAGGATGGGGGACTCTGAAAGCAGTTACTCTGAAAAAGACTTGCGGATCATGGTGGATAATCAGCTGAACATGAGCGCCCAGTGTAATGCTGTGGCTAATTGGGCTAATCTGATCCTTAGCTGTCTAAACAAAGGAACATCAAGCAAGAGTAAGCAGGTTATATTACCTTTGTATTTAGCATTGGTGCAACCACTACTGGAATACTGTGTCCAGTTCTGGTGTACTCAATTCACGAAGGGTGTTGATAAACTGGAAAGGGTTCAGAGAAGAGCCATGAGAATGATTAAAAGATTGGAAAACATACCTTATAGTGAGAGACTTGAGCAGCTCAATCTATTTAACTCAAAGAGAAAGTGAAGGGGTCACACCTTATCATGCAAGAGAATGTGATCTACCTACCTGATCACACAAAAGAATGTGCTTAAGGAGCTGATAAGCCTACCTATAGTATATAGGAAAAGCATCTGCAATATCTTGGGAGACTAATCTGAGAGACATACAGTCACATTCCAGGGTGCAGTCCAGACCAGAGAAGGGTTGTGTCACTGCCTGCCCTGCAGCCTTGGGTCCCTCACAATGCTTTGCTGTTGTAGCTTCCCCACTGGGCTGCTCTCAACTAGCCTACCAGCATGCAGGACACACCCTGAGTGTTTCTATGTTGCTTCAGCCCTGGTCTAGTATCTCTGACCCCAACAGCCTCTCAGTAACATGCCAGCCACACTCCGGCTTCCACCAGCCTTGGTTACTACTTGCAGGGTGACCCTACCATATTCCCAGTCCTGAATTTTCCCCAAAACATGTGCTCTGCAATGTCCAACCCTCTCCTGAACAGTTCAGATATTAAGGTTCATTGCTCTTGTCAAGGTTCCTCCCCCACTCTGAACTCTAGGGTACAGATGTGGGGACCTGCATGAAAAACCTCCTAAGCTTATCTTTACCAGCTTAGGTCAAAACTTCCCCAAGGTACAAAATATTCCACCCGTTGTCCTTGGACTGGCTCCTACCACCACCAAACTAATACTGGTTACTGGGGAAGAGCTGTTTGGACGCATCTTTCCCCCCAAAATACTTCCCAAAACCCTGCACCCCACTTCCTGGACAAGGTTTGGTAAAAAGCCTCACGAATTTGCCTAGGTGACTACAGACCCAGACCCTTGGATCTTAAGAACAATGCACAATCCTCCCAACACTTGCACCCCCCCTTTCCTGGGAAATGTTGGATAAAAAGCCTCACCAATTTGCATAGGTGACCACAAACCCAAACCCTTGGATCTGAGAACAATGAAAAAGCATTCAGTTTTTTACAAGAAGACTTTTAATAAAAAATAGAAGTAAATAGAAATAAAGAAATCCCCCCTGTAAAATCAGGATGGTAGATATCTTACAGGGTAATTAGATTCAAAAACATAGAGAACCCCTCTAGGCAAAACCTTAAGTTACAAAAAAGATACACAGACAGAAATAGTTATTCTATTCAGCACAATTCTTTTCTCAGCCATTTAAAGAAATCATAATCTAACACATACTTAGCTAGATTACTTACTAAAAGTTCTAAGACTCCATTCCTGGTCTATCCCCGGCCAAGACGACTACAGACAGACACAGACCCTTTGTTTCTCTCCCTCCTCCCAGCTTTTGAAAGTATCTTGTCTCCTCATTGGTCATTTTGGTCAGGTGCCAGCGAGGTTACCTTTAGCTTCTTAACCCTTTACAGGTGAGAGGAGCTTTCCCCTGGCCAGGAGGGATTTCAAAGGGGTTTACCCTTCCCTTTATATTTATGACACTCTTGTACAAAGTAATTATTCAACAATTTGCTACTTTAACTGGAGTTGCCAAACAGTTCAGTTTAAACACAGCACTGGATTGGTCTAGATTAAAAAACAAACAAACAAACAAAACAAAAGAAGATAGGATTTAAATTAACTCACAGATAAGAGAGAAAATTAGAAATGGTTTTAAGCAAATAGAAGTAAAAACATGCATCTAGAAGTCTAAAACAATCTAGCAAGTTTTGGTTCAAGGTTTTGTTCAAGAGGGACTTTCTCAGTCACAGTCTTCCGGGCAAGATTATGACTGTCCCTTTCCTTGGTCAGGATCTCTCCCAGAGGCCCAAAGATGTGTTGTTTTAGGTGAAAGAGAGACTGTGTGGGGTTTTCTGCCCCCCTCTTTTATGTGCAGTGTTGTTGTAGCCCAGGATATTAGAGAGACAAGGTGGATGCATGGACTTCTATTGGTGAGAGAGACAAGCTTTCAACCTTACATAGAGCTGTTCTTCAGCTTAAAAGCTTGACTCTCTCATGAGCAGAAGTTGGTCCAATAAAAGATACTACCTCATCCACCTTGTCTCTCTCTCTTTTATAGTCCACATGAACCTTTGAAATGAATAGGTACCTTGATGAAGAACAGAAATTTGACAGTAAAGGGCTCTTTAGTTTAGCAGACAAAGGAATATGAAGATACAATGACTGGAAGTTGAAGCTAGGTAAATTCAAAAAACATAAGGCTCGTATTTTTAACAGTGAGGATAATTTACCCATGGAACATCTTACAAAGGGTTGTTGTGGATTCTTCATCATCAGAAATTTTAAAATCAAAATTGGATTTTTTTTTTTTTTTGGAAATATATGCCCTAGTTCAACCGCAGCTATTGGGCATGGGACAGGAATTAATTCAGGTGAGTCCCAGAGCTTGTTGTACAGGAGGTCAGATTAGACAATCACAGTGCTTCCTTTGGGCTTAAAAAATCTATGAATTTATGAATTAATTTTAATTAAGTTGAAAAATTAAGTCCACATTATTCCATTGTTGAGATCATTTTATACAAAGACTGCAACACAGGGTCAATTTCTTAAAGGGCCCAGTTTGTAATTAAGTTTGATTTATAGGCTAATTAACAAATTTGTGAATTCTCAGAAAATTAATTCTTCCCTCGAAGACTAAGTGCTGTAAATTTGGGGAGGGTAATGTATGGTTTCTCAGACATAACAAAGAGGTGGAATTCTCTGATTGAGGTGCCAAACAGAACTCTGCCTGAACAATGATGTGACTACCTCAGCAGTGTGCCCTTGTTGCCAAGAAGGCCAATGGCATTTTGGGATGTATAAGTAGGGGCATGGCGAGCAGATCGAGGGACGTGATCGTCCCCCTCTATTCGACATTGGTGAGGCCTCATCTGGTGTACTGTGTTCAGTTTTGGGCCCCACACTACAAGAAGGATGTGGATAAATTGGAAAGAGTCCAGCGAAGGGCAACAGAAATGATTAGGGGTCTGGAACACATGACTTATGAGGAAAGGATGAGGGAACTGGGATTGTTTAGTCTGCAGAAGAGAAGAATGAGGGGGGATTTGATAGCTGCTTTCAACTACCTGAGAGGTGGTTCCAGAGAGGATGGTTCTAGACTATTCTCAGTGGTAGAAGAGGACAGGACAAGGAGTAATGGTCTCAAGATGCAGTGGGGGAGGTTTAGGTTGGATATTAGGAAAAACTTTTTCACTAGGAGGGTGGTGAAGCACTGGAATATGTTGCCTAGGGAGGTGGTGGAATCTCCTTCCTTAGAAGTTTTTAAGGTCAGGCTTGACAAAGCCCTGGCTGGGATGATTTAATTGGGGATTGGTCCTGCTTTTGAGCAGGGGGTTGGACTAGATGACCTCCTGAGGTCCCTTCCAACCCTGATATTCTATGATTCTATGATTCTATGCTGCTACCGTGTCTGTATAGTGGAGATAGCATTCCTGAAGAGAGATTATTACCCTGGTCCCTGTACATTGGGTAAAGGGTCCAGAGTAGAGTAAATGGGGTTCTAAGAACCTCTGATCCAGCTGTGGGAGGACTGCCCTGGTGCAGCCTCAGGTTGTCCTGAGAACGCCTTTGCAGGCCCTGGTGTAGGGGGCAAGCCAGGGGCATGGCTATTGGTATTCCTAATAGCGCAGCACAAAATCTCACCCCAGTCAACATATAGCAGTAGAAATATTGCTTTTCTTGCAGAATGGACTATTTTCAGTAGTCATTCTTTAGTCTTCCAGGTATTTTTGACGTCAGGTGATGTCTCTACTTATTGGCATTTGTTAACATCAAGCCATTTCTGTTTCTCCTGCTACGACAATTTTTCTTGCTATTCTCAGGGGTTGCTGGGTTGTGGCTATTATACCTGATTCAGCTGTGTCCCCGTCTTTACCAAGAAAGACTCAAAACCTCGTCTTCACACCCAGACTCCACACAGCGCTTAAAAAAAAAGAGGGAGACTGGTTTAAAAAAACAGCACACCAAGAAGCTCTTATTTTCAGTCTTTCACTTCTGACAAAGTGTAGTTTCTATAGCTGCTTCAGTACAATTACAGAAATCATTCCCACTCTTGAACCCTAATTTGCTGCCAGAAAATCAGGGTTGTTCTATGTACTCTGTATACTTCAGTTTAATGAACCCCACCCCACAAGATTACTGAGTGGTAGTGAGGAATGGGTTGTGGTGGATTTGCAAGAAAAGTCAGAGGCCTCAATGGGGTGTACCACCATAGTTTACCATTGTGGAAATATCCAAAAGAATTGAATAGCAAATGATAAGCTTTCTATAGCTTCTTGAACCATTCTGGAGAACATAATGGAGAATGATGTCCCTGTTACAAAATTGTACTGTTTGGTTTCAAAAACACATAGGAAGGGTGTGAATTCTATAGTTTTTTAGAGCAGTGGTTTTCAACTTGTGATCCGTGGACCCCCAGGGTCCACAGACTATGTCTAAGATTTCCAAAGGGGTTTGCACCTCCATGTGAATAGTTTTAGGGGTTCCGCAAATGAAAAAAGTTGAAAACTACCATTTTGGAGTAATTCTTACAGAATGCTTACATTTCTATAGACCCCTATTGGTTTAATATCTGTTAACTTTATGGGACTAACATAGGGTGTTACCTCCAGGGACAACCCCTCATGGCCTCACGGTGGCCCTGCAGGAGGCCTCTTTTTCAATTTCCTTCTTCCAGACTCCCCCACTTACTCCAAGCAAACTTTCTGAGCACAAATAGCCCTTTGTGGGGCTAGTACCAAAGTCCCACAACCATAATCCCGAATTCCCCAGCACAGTCCAAACAGTACATTCAATCTCCAGCAGCCCATCAACAGCTCTGGCATCTCTGATCATGCTCTGGATCTCCAGTATAGCTCCATCCCTGACAGGTGTTTGTCCAACCTGTTCTTAAAAAACTTCCCATGATGGGGATTCTACAAACTCCTTGGGAAGCCTATTCCAGAGCTTAAATGTCCTTATATTTAGAAAGTTTTTCATGCTATCTAACCTAAATCACCCTTGCTGCAGATTAAGCCCATTACTTCTTGTCCTACCTTCAGTGGACATGGAGAACAGTTGATCACTGTCCTCTTTGTAACGTCCCACCTCAGTCTTCCTTTCTCAAGACGAAATAGGCCCAGTTTTTTTAACATTTCCTCATAGGTTTTCTAAACCTTTTATCATTTTTGTTGCTCTCCTCTGAACTCTCTTCAATTTGTTCACATCTTTCCTAAATTGCAGAGCCCAGAATTGGACACAGTACTCCAGCTGAGGCCTCATCAGTGCTGAGTAGAGCGGGACAATTACCACCCATATCTTACCTACGATACTCTTGATAATACATTGCAGAATGATATTAACTTTTTTTGCAACTGCATCCCATTGTTCAACATTCAACCTGTTATCCACTATAGCTCCCAGTTCCTTTTCAGCAGTACTACCATACAGTTTGTTATTCCCCATTTTGTATTTGTGGATTTAGTTTTTCCTGCCTAAGTAAAATACTTTGCATTTGTCTTTCTTGAATTTCAGATCCATTCTTTAATCTGTCAAGGTCATTTTGAATTCTAGTCCTGTCCTGCACAGTGCTTGTAATCCCTCCCAGGTGACATCCTCCACAGATTTTATAAGTACACTCTCCACTTCATTATCCAAGTCATTAATGAAAATATTGACTAGCACTGGACGTAGGACTGACCCCTCTGGGACTCCACTTGATACATCTCCCATTGTGACAGCCAGAGAGATAACTACTCTTTGAACTACTTTTTCAACCAGATGTATCCCTACCTTATAGTAATTTCATCTAGACCACATTTCCCTAGTTTGCTTATGAAAATGTCATGTGGAATGATGTCAGAGACTTACTAAAATCAAGATAAATCAAAGAAGGAAATTAAGCTGGATTGGAATGATTTGTTCTTAACAAATCCATGCTGGCTACTCTTCATAAACACTGATTTGCTAGGGGCTTACAAATTGATTGTATAATAATTTGTTTCAGTATCTTTCCAGGTATCGAAGTTAGGCTGACTGGTCTATAATTCCGTGCGTCTTCTTTGTTGTCATTTTTTTAAAAAATAGATAATACACCTGCCCTTATCCAGTCCTCTGAGATCTCATCTGTCCTCTGAGAGTTCTTGAAGGTAATTGCTCATGGTTTCAAGATTGCTTCAGCTACTTCCCTAAGTACCCTAGGATGAATTTCATCAGGCCCTGCCAGCTTGAATACACTTAACTTATCTTAATATTCTTTAACCTGTTCTTTCCCTATTTGGGCTTGCATAACATGTACCCTGCAGAGGAAGATTGGGGCCTGCATAGTATAATCTATTTGCACTGCAATTTAGTGGCAGAGGCCCCAGTCCTGGAAACACTCATGCAGATAACTTTATGCTTACGAGTGGGCTCATTGACTTCAATGGCATTTTTCATGTGCATAAAATTAAGCAAATGTGTGCCTGTTTGCAGGATCGGGACCAGAGTTTGTAGTAATTTATACACTGGCTCTAATGTGGTTTAGAATCCCCATTGTGAAGAAGGTTCCTGGAACAGTTGTAAAAGAGCTTCTTGTGGCACAGTTCCTGTGGGAGATCCAGTATTTAGTAGCGATATCTTTGGCAAGGGGGTTAAATCCCACTCTTCCTCCTGCATAAGGCTGGGAAAATTCATAACTCCTCTTTGTAATTATTCTTGCATCAGGGAGAATGCTTCCCATATTGGGAAGCAACCTCATCTTGTGTGGAGCCATTTGTCCAAACCTAGGCCTTGAATCTAGAAGGTACTTGCACATATGATTGACTTAAAGCGTGTGAGTAGTCCCCTTGCATTTAGTGGGACTACTCTCATGATTAAAGTTAGGCATGAGTTTAAGAACTCCTATGAATCACAGCCCTAATGAACACTTGAGAACAGGCACAGCTCTCTGCACCAAACGAAAACAAACTACATTGACAAAGGGTGTTTCATGACTAACTTAAAAAAACAACAAAGCATTTTATTTGGAATTTATTAATTTGTTTTGTCTTTCAATAATTAAAGGGGACTGATTACCATTCAAAAAAAAATATAACAGGTTGGCTATTCACCTTTGAAAGATGGTATTTGTAGTGCTATAATAGCAGACAAGAACTTGGAAAATAATGAAGAAGCATAAAAATGCAAATTACTGCTGCTAATTGGCTGTGTCTTCTTACGCCTTCTGAATTATTAAATTATGATAGAGTAAATCTGCCACATTTAAATATATAGTGAGGAACATAGTTGTGTTTTGCGCTGTAGAGCAAGACTTATAATATGCTACTATTTGTTCCCTAATTTGATGGTAAACTGTTCTTTTTCTTTGCAATTGCAAGATACTTGCAATGTTCTAAAAATGTACACGGTATATGGAACTCTGATCATGCAAAATGGCACCATTACATTTCCTATTTCTAGTCCTGATTGAAAAGAAATGATGCAATTATTACAATAATGCTAATAACAGCTTGTGCTGTTGGCCCTAACATGTAATCTGAATGTATTGAGTCTAATCCTGTAGACTCTGATGTATGTGACTATTTTACTCACATGAGTAATTCTGTTGACTTCAGTGGGGTTATTCACATGCATAAATGATGGCAAGATTGAGGCTGAGAAGGATAAAATTAAATAAATAGGCTTGGCTTGAATTATTTTTTTCTTTTAACTTCAACAGAATTTGCACAATAACCTTCCTAATAGCAATTCTCTAATTGTGATTTATATCCCATCCAAAATCTTCATATGAGGTACTAATAAAATGCTAAAAATATGACTTTGGGGCTGAAATTTCTCATGCTTAGTTTCAGCCCGGAAATGATTTTTTTTTTTTTAAGTTTGAACAGAATAGGTTTTCAGCTATTTTTGAGTTTTGTGATTGTGAAATAAGTTTTGTTATACTGATTGTGTGTTCCATATATAACAGAAGTGCATGATGCTTTGTGAAACAAATTAGGATGAAACCCCTATCCTGAGAAGCTTATAAGTCCCAAGCCTGCAAACATTTGTTTGCACATTGACCTGCGTGGAACTACTTAAAGTTATGTTCTTGTCTAAGTGTTTGCAGGATCGGGGCTTGTGTTATGGCGACAGAAGGAGATGGCAAACACAAATGATGACGGGCATGTGAGGTAGGGGGAACAAAGGTGAAAAAATAAGTTCATGGGGTAACTTGTTTTAATTTTTCTCGACATTTTGTACTCAGAATACTCACAAATCTAACACTGATTGACATGGCCCTCATCACTAGTATCTGAGCGCCTCAAAATTAATATATTTTATAGTCACAACAATGCGATGAGGTAGAGTGGTATTATCTCCATTTTACCAATGGAGAATTAAGGCCCAGGGTAGGTTAAGTGTCTTCCCCAAGATCACACAGGAAGTCAGTGGTTGAGCTGGGAACTGAACCAATGTCTCCTGAGGTCACTGGACTATGCTTGCTATCCAAGCAGCCTTGTTTGCACCATGGATGTGCATGGGATTCTCATGATATTTTTTAAGTTTAAAAAAACCTGATTCTTTAAAAAAACATCAGCAACTCTAGCTGTCAGAGTCAAAGCCTAAGGGGCCACTAACTCATTCCGTCTGAATTGATCATAAACCTCCAACACCACTCAGAAACTGCACACTAAACCCAATAACTGGAATTAGAAAATATTAAAGTTCACAGGAGACAAAACTATTGTCTGCCACAGGCAGAGAACAGAGGGAGCATGGTGCACCAGTGCCCCAGGTCCCTGTAAATGTCAGGGAAATGATTAAATGAGATATTCCCAGATAATCCTGGCAAGCAACCCATGCCCCATATTGCAAAAAGAGAGGCAAAAATCAGCTAGTGTAACTGCCAATTTGATATGGGGGAAAATTCCTTCTCAGTCCACAAAAGGCAATCAGTTAGACCTTGTGCCTGTGAACAAGAACCAACCAGACAGCCAAGCATGTGAGAAAGAATTATCCATCCCACCTCAGAGCCCTGGCCCACCCTGTGCAGTGTCCCATCTCCAGCTGTGGACATCCCTCATGCTTCAGAGAAAGGAAACAACCATCCCCTCCCTCCCTCCCTCCTTCAGTATACATTTGGGGGAAAATCCCTTCCTGACCCTCACAGGTGACCTACTGAAGGCCTGAAGCATGAGATTTAAGGAACATAAAACATGATCCAGAAGAGACCTTCAGGGCTGTTGAGCCCCGGTCACCCACACCACAAGTAACCCAGTCATAAAGTCCCACTCAGACAAAAAATTGGAACTTATGGTAAACTCAAGAGTTTAGTGCGGAAGATGAGGATTGGCAGAAATATATTGAAAGACTGGGCTTTTATTTTCTTGCAAATGAGATAATAGGATAGGACAAAAAGAAAGCAAATTTCCTCAATTTTGTGGCAGTAAAACCTACTCCCTCATAAAGAGTTTGTTAAAGCCTCAGAAACCAGGAGATAAAAGTTTAGGAGACCTGAAAAAGATCTTAACAGAGCACTACACAAAGCCAAACATTACTGTGGAACGTTTCAAGTTTCATAGTAGGATGAGAAGACAAGAGGAAAGCATACCTGTGTATGTTGCAGAGCTGAAATGATTAACAGAATATTGTTCCTTCAGAAATGTCCTAGAGGATATGCTCTGGGACAGATTTGTTTGTGGTATAAGAGTAACAGCCGTGTTAGTCTGTATTTGCAAAAAGAAAAGGAGTACTTGTGGCACCTTAGAGACTAATAAATAAATAAATAAATAAATAGGTTGGTCTCTAAGGTGCCACAAGTACTCCTTTTCTTTTTGTGGTATAAGTATTCAAAGACAATTGCTGGTGGAGATGAATTTAATCTGTCCCAAAGCAGTAGAACTGGTAACAGCAATGGAAGCAAACAGTGAAAAATTTGCACTTACAGTGCAGGGGAACTCAAACTGACTCAGTTAAATGGGGAGTCTCTGTAAATTGAAGGCTTTAAATCAAGATTTGAGGACTTTGGTTATTCAGCCAGAGGTTGTATATCAGTGAGGTTCTGTGGCCTATGATATCCAGGAGGTAAGGCTAGATGGTCAGGATGGTCCCTTCTGGTCTTAAAGTCTATGAGTATAAAAAAGGCAAAGCAAGCTGAAAGGGACTCAGGCTCCAAAGGGTGTTTCTGCTGTGGAGAAGCTCATTTTTAATCTGTTTGTAAATTTAAAAAGGCCTAGTAACTCAAGATTGCACACTTAGTCAGAAAATGCAAAGGTGACTATCAAACAGTATCTCAAACTCAGGAGGGTAGACTCCAAATGTCCAGAGGGAAAGAACAAAAAACAGAGGACTCTCTTCCTCAAGGGGGAGGAGGTATATACTATGTATTGTCTGAAAGGAAAGAAAGTCAGTCCTTATGAAGTAATGGTAGAGGTAAACAGGCAGTCAGTATCCCTTGGGGAGGGATAGCTCAGTGGTTTGAGCAGTGGCCTGCTAAACCCAGAGTTCTGAGTTCAATCCTTGAGAGGGCCATTTAGGGATCTGGGGCAAAAATTGGGGATTGGTCCTGCTTTGAGCAGGGAGTTGGACTAGATGACCTCCTGTGGTCCCTTCCAACCCTGATATTCTATGATTCTATGAGTACAAATGGAAATAAATACAGGGACTTCAGCTAGTGTGATCAATGAATATACATATCAGCAGCGTAAAGCAGGACTGAGACTTGTAGTTAATGCAGGAGTGATCCTGCATACCTAAACCAGGAACCTGTCGTGGTGGTAGGTTCTGTGCTTGTCCCTGTAAAATATAAGGGTATGTCTACACTACGGAATAAGGTCGAATTTATAGAAGTCGGTTTTTTAGAAATCGGTTTTATATATTCGAGTGTGTGTGTCCCCACAGAAAATGCTCTAAGTGCATTAAGTGCAGTAACTCGGCGGAGTGCTTCCACAGTACCGAGGCTAGAGTCGACTTCCGGAGCGTTGCACTGTGGGTAGCTATCCCACAGTTCCCGCAGTCTCCGCTGCCCATTGGAATTCTGGGTTGAGATCCCAATGCCTGATGGGGCTAAAACAGTGTCGCGGGTGGTTCTGGGTACATATCGTCAGGCCCCCCTTCCCTCCCTCCCTCCATGAAAGCAAGGGCAGAAAATCGTTTCACGCCTTTTTTCCTGAGTTACCTGTGCAGACGCCATACCACGGCAAGCATGGAGCCCGCTCACCCTATGTCTCCTGGGTGCTGGCAGACGCGGTACTGCATTGCTACACAGTAGCAGCAACCACTTGCCTTGTGGCAGCAGACGGTACAGTACGACTGGTAGCCGTCCTCGTCATGTCCGAGGTGCTCCTGGCCACGTCGGCTGGGAGCGCCTGGGCAGACATGGGCGCAGGGACTAAATTTGGAGTGACTTGACCAGGTCATTCTCTTTAGTCCTGCAGTCAGTCCTATTGAACCGTCTTATGGTGAGCAGGCAGGCGATACGGATTGCTAGCAGTCGTACTGTACCATTTTCTGTCAGGCAGGCAAGAGATGAGGATTGCTAGCAGTCGTATTGTACCATCTTCTGCCAGGCAGGCAAGAGATGAGGATGACTAGCAGTCGTACTGTACCATCTTCTGCCGAGCAGCCATGAGATGTGGATGGCATGCAGTCCTTCTGCACCGTCTGCTGCCAGCCAAAGATGTAAAAGATAGATGGAGTGGATCAAAACAAGAAATAGACCAGATTTGTTTTGTACTCATTTGCTTCCCCCCCTCCCCTGTCTAGGGGACTCATTCCTCTAGGTCACACTGCAGTCACTCACAGAGAAGGTGCAGCAAGGTAAATCTAGCTATGTATCAATCAGAGGCCAGGCTAACCTTCTTGTTCCAATAAGAACAATAACTTAGGTGCACCATTTCTTATTGGAACCCTCCGTGAAGTCCTGCCTGAAATACTCCTTGATGTAAAGACACCCCCTTTGTTGATTTTAGCTCCCTGAAGCCAACCCTGTAAGCCGTGTCGTCAGTCGCCCCTCCCTGCGTCAGAGCAACGGCAGACAATCGTTCCGCGCCTTTTTTCTGTGCGGACGCCATACCAAGGCAAGCATGGAGGCCGCTCAGCTCACTTTGGCAATTAGGAGCACATTAAACACCACACGCATTATCCAGCAGTATATGCAGCACCAGAACCTGGCAAAGCGATACCTGGCGAGGAGGCGATGTCAGCGCAGTCACGTGAGTGATCAGGACATGGACACAGATTTCTCTGAAAGCATGGGCCCTGCCAATGCATGCATCATGGTGCTAATGGGGCAGGTTCATGCTGTGGAATGCCGATTCTGGGCTTGGGAAACAAGCACAGACTGGTGGGACCGCATAGTGTTGCAGGTCTGGGACGATTCCCAGTGGTTGTGAAACTTTTGCATGCGTAAGGGCACTTTCATGGAACTTTGTGACTTGCTTTCCCCTGCCCTGAGGTGCATGAATACCAAGATGAGAGCAGCCCTCACAGTTGAGAAGCGAGTGGCGATAGCCCTGTGGAAGCTTGCAACGCCAGACAGCTACCGGTCAGTTGGGAATCAATTTGGAGTGGGCAAATCTACTGTGGGGGCTGCTGTGATGCAAGTAGCCCACGCAATCAAAGATCTGCTGATATCAAGGGTAGTGACCCTGGGAAAAGTGCAGGTCATAGTGGATGGCTTTGCTGCAATGGGATTCCCTAACTGTGGTGGGGCCATAGACGGAACCCATATCCCTATCTTGGCACCGGAGCACCAAGCCGCCGAGTACATAAACCGCAAGGGGTACTTTTCGATAGTGCTGCAAGCTCTGGTGGATCACAAGGGACGTTTCACCAACATCAACGTGGGATGGCCGGGAAAGGTACATGACGCTCGCATCTTCAGGAACTCTGGTCTGTTTCAAAAGCTGCAGGAAGGGACTTTCTTCCCAGACCAGAAAATAACTGTTGGGGATGTTGAAATGCCTATATGTATCCTTGGGGACCCAGCCTACCCCTTAATGCCATGGCTCATGAAGCCGTACACAGGCAGTAGTCAGTAGTCAGGAGCTGTTCAACTACAGGCTGAGCAAGTGCAGAATGGTGGTAGAATGTGCATTTGGACGTTTAAAGGCACGCTGGCGCAGTTTACTGACTCGCTTAGACCTCAGCGAAACCAATATTCCCATTGTTATTACTGCTTGCTGTGTGCTCCACAATATCTGTGAGAGTAAGGGGGAGACGTTTATGGCGGGGTGGGAGGTTGAGGCAAATCGCCTAGCTGCTGGTTACGCACAGCCAGACACCAGGGTGGTTAGAAGAGCACAGGAGGGCGCGGTATGCATCAGAGAAGCTTTGAAAACCAGTTTCATGACTGGCCAGGCTACGGTGTGAAAGTTCTGTTTGTTTCTCCTTGATGAAACCCCCTGCCCCTTGGTTCGCTCTACTTCCCTGTAAGCTAACCACCCGCCCCTCCTCCCTTCAATCACCGCTTGCAGAGGCAATAAAGTCATTGTTGCTTCACATTCATGCATTCTTTATTCATTCATCACACAAATAGGGGGATGACTACCAAGGTAGCCCAGGAGGGGTGGTGGAGGAGGGAAGGAAAATGCCACACAGCACTTTAAAAGTTTACAACTTTAAAATTTATTGAATGACAGCTTTCTTTTTTTTGGGCAATCCTCTGTGGTGGAGTGGCTGGTTGGCCAGAGGCCCCCCCCACCGCGTTCTTGGGCATCTGGGTGTGGAGGCTATGGAACTTGGGGAGGAGGGCGGTGGTTACAGAGGGGCTGCAGTGGCAGTCTGTGCTCCAGCTGCCTTTGCTGCAGCTCAACCATACACTGGAGCATACTGGTTTGGTCCTGCAGCAGCCTCAGCATTGAATCCTGCCTCCTCTCATCACCCTGCCGCCACATTTGAGCTTCAGCCCTGTCTTCAGCCCGCCACCTCTCCTCCCGGTCATTTTGTGCTTTCCTGCACTCTGACATTATTTGCCTCCATGCATTCGTCTGTGCTCTATCAGTGTGGGCGGACAGCATGAGCTCGGAGAACATTTCATCGCGAGTGCGTTTTTTTTTCTTTCTAAGCTTCACTAGCCTCTGGGAAGGAGAAGATCCTGTGATCGTTGAAACACATGCAGCTGGTGGAGAAAAAAAAAGGGACAGCGGTATTTAAAAAGACACATTTTATAAAACAGTGGCTACACTCTTTCAGGGTAAACCTTGCTGTTAACATTACATACATAGCACGTGTGCTTTCGTTACAAGGTCGCATTTTGCCTCCTCCCACCGCGTGACTACCCCCTGAACCTTCCCCCCTCCCTGTGGCTAACAGCGGGGAACATTTCTGTTTAGCCACAGGCAAACAGCCCAGCAGGAATGGGCTCCTCTGAGTGTCCCCTGAAGAAAAGCACTCTATTTCAACCAGGTGACCATGAATGATATCTCACTCTCCTGAGGATAACACAGAGAGATAAAGAACGGATGTTGTTTGAATGCCAGCAAACATACACTGCAATGCTTTGTTGTACAATGATTCCCGAGTACGTGTTACTGGCCTGGAGTGGTAAAGTGTCCTACCATGAAGGATGCAATAAGGCTGCCCTCCCCAGAAACCTTTTGCAAAGGCTTTAGGACTACATCTAGGAGAACCGCGAATGCCAGGGCAAAGTAATCCTTTCACATGCTTGCTTTTAAACCATGTATAGTATTTTAAAAAGGTACACTCACCAGAGGTCCCTTCTCCGCCTGCTGGGTCCAGGAGGCAGCCTTGGGTGGGTTCGGGGGGTACTGGCTCCAGGTCCAGGGTGAGAAACAGTTCCTGGCTGTCGGGAAAACCGGTTTCTCCGCTTGCTTGCTGTGAGCTATCTTCTTCGTCCCCAAAACCTGCTTCCGTATTGCCTCCATCTCCATTGAAGGAGTCAAACAACACGGCTGGGGTAGTGGTGGCTGAACCCCCTAAAATGGCATGTAGCTCATCATAGAAGCGGCATGTTTGGGGCTCTGACCTGGAGCGGCCGTTCGCCTCTCTGGTAGGCTTGCCTCAGCTCCTTCAGTTTCACACGGCACTGCTTCGGGTCCCTGTTATGGCCTCTGTCTTTCATGCCCTGGGAGATTTTGACAAAGGTTTTGGCATTTCGAAAACTGGAACGGAGTTCTGATAGCACGGATTCCTCTCCCCAAACAGCGATCAGATCCCGTACCTCCTGTTTGGTCCATGCTGGAGTTCTTTTGTGATTCTGGGACTCCATCATGGTCACCTGTGCTGATGAGCTCTGCATGGTCACCTGCAGCTTGCCATGCTGGCCAAACAGGAAATGAGATTCAAAAGTTTGTGGTTCTTTTCCTGTCTACCTGGCCAGTGCATCTGAGTTGAGAGTGCTGTCCAGAGCGGTCACAATGGAGCACTCTGGGATAGCTCCTGGAGGCCAATACCATTGAATTGTGTCCACAGTACCCCAAATTCGAGCCGGCAAGGTCGATTTAAGCGCTAATCCACTTGTCAGGGGTGGAGTAAGGAAATCGATTTTAAGAGCCCTTTAAGTCTAAATAAAGGGCTTCATTGTGTGGACGGGTGCAGGTTTACATCGATTTAATGCTGCTAAATTTGACCTAAAGTCCTAGTGTAGACCAGGGCTAAGAGCCAAAAGAAAAGGTTACCAGCCCTAATAAACTAGGGAGAAAGTCAGAATCAGTTAGGCGAAGATTGCTTGCAAGAACAGAATCTGAACTGGGAGGAAATTTTCAAATGAGACCCTAACAAAACACCAGCATTCTAGGAAGTCTTGAATGTTCACCCATCTATTTTAAAAGAAGGGTCAGAGGCTCTGGATAGAGTAAGAGTCAGGATTTATGTCCAGGATGGGGTCAAACCAAAATTACTTAAAGCAAAACCAGTTTCTTATGCCCTCAGAGAAAAGACAGACTGAGTTAGACAGGCTGGGGGAAAAGGGAATCATGTCACCATCATTTCTGAATGGGCCACACCTATCATACCCAGGGTTAAACCAGATAAGACCATCCACAACTGTGTGGATTATAAAGCCATGGTGAATCAGGTCTCCAGGTTAGACAATTACTCCATTCCAAGGACAGAGGACTTACTGGCAGTGTTAGGTGGGGGTTGAAAAATTTAGTAAGTTAGAAATGTTGCAGGCTTACCAGAAGATAAGGCTGAAGGAGGACTGTAAAAAATAAGAAAGAAAGAAAAAGAAAAGAAAAAAAGTACCACTATAAAACACTCAAGGGATTATATCAGTACCATCAATTACCATATGGAATATTAGCAGCACCTGGAATTTTCCAGAGGGCTGTAAAAATTTGTTGAACCCACATGTTGTAGTGAGGATCGATGACATCCTCATCATAGTTGGAAGTGATGCTGAGCATCTGTCAACACCGGAGAAGGTGCTTCACAGATTGGAGGCAACAGGACTTCACTTAAAACAAAGTAAGTGCTTTTTTGTAAGACCGGAAGTGATGCACCTGGGTAATAGGATGGATTAGAAGGGATTCATGGAGCTCCAGTTGGTATGGAAGAGCACATTCATTCCCTCCACAGCCTGCCATCCACTAATATGCATTTCCATCTGGCATCTAGGGCCCCCGACTGACCACCCCCAGTAAAGGAACAAGTACATGAAAATCTCTGGAATGTAAGTAAATAAATATTTGATTGCTGTGAGCTTTGCAAGTGGCCAAAAGACAAGGAGAACGGAGACCCAACTCTATCTCCCTCTCCCCTCCGAACAAGATGGCTGATGTGGCCACGGCAGACACATCAGATATCAAGGCCATAGCACAGCTGACTTACTTCAATTGACTCCTCTCTGGAAGCGCTGACAGGATGCATGAATGAAACAGAAGGGTGAATATCAACGGTGGAAATTCAGGTACAAGGGCTCTCTGCCCAGGTGCAGAGAAGCTTCACAGACTAATCTTCTCTTAAATCAAAAGTGGCAGACATTGAGCAGAGGTCTTGCTGAAATGATCTGGGCATTATAGGAGTACCTGAAAGAGAGAGAAAGAATTTGTTTCCCCATCTCCTTGCAGAAGTGCTCAGTCTGCCGGATGATTTTAAATTTGATTTAGAGAGAGCACATAGGTCCCTCGCTCCTAAGCCCATCTCAAATGCCAAATCTCACACATAGATTGTCAATTTTCTCAGATTTACTGTAGAATAAAAATACTACACCTAGTTTGTGGGGGAAAAAACTGTTTGGGGGAGACCATAAGATAATGATTTTTCAAGATTGTGCAAAAGCTGCGGTTGAACAGAGATCAGCCTTCAGAAGAGCAAGGGTACTTGCCAAGCACTGAGGGCTCAAATATTTTATGAAATTTACAGCTCAGTTCCCTGTCAAGGTGAGGAAGTGAATCTGTTCCAAGAGCCCCAAGAAGCAGAATGTTTTTAAACAGCCTGCAGTGAACTGAGTAGGTCTGTTTTACAACAAAGTTTACTTCTTATTTGTTATGTCTGCCCTACTCGGATACATAAGCTTGTCTAGTGACTGGGACAAACTTACTTGGGTCATCTTTTGCTGCAAGCTTTTACTCTCAACTTTTGGGACATGTAGATCAATTCTCAAATGGCTGAATGTGAAACACCCTAGCAGGGGAGTAGAGGGAATACCTCATCCCAAACTGATATCATCAGAATGATGTATGAGCAAGATTAAGTGCCTTTGCTTCTGTATTTGTGATGGGGGAACTGATGAAACATTTGACAACATCATTATCAAGGCAGAACACCTTCTATGTGTTTTCAATTATATAAAGGTCTGTATATTAGCTAGGTATTGACATACACTAAAGGAATCACCAGAGTGTGGTGCAGCTCCTGTTGCTGTGTAGAAATTTGAAAGCTCTGGTTCCACTTTTTAAAATTGGTGCCAGTGGCAGATCCTGCTGTGTCACCCATCTCACTGGGGGTTCTCAAATCCTGGCAGCTTTACATTCCACGTACTGGAATTGCAAGAGACAGCTCTCCTCCCTGCAAGATGTACGATATCTGGCAGCTCATATGCCTAACAGGTGGGGACTATTCATACTTTTCCTCTCTCTGTGAGTTCATTTCAATTTACTTTTGATCTCTAGGGACGTGATAAATTCTGTAACTGACTCCTCCATTGATGCAATTGCTGTCTCTGCTGATGATCCTCTACTTCTTTGAAGAGCAACAGTTTTGGGCCAGAAAGAACCATGTAGATGAAGTTTGAATTCCTCACTTTTAGTACATCCCCATTTCAAAATTTTTATTGAAAAATAAATTAGCCTGTTCATGAAGACAAATGACCCCCAAACATCTTCTAACAGGCTCAAGCAGGGTGGCAGTACTTAAAATTAAAACACTTACTAACAGATCAGTTGGATGCACCAAGACTGCCAGAGGCTCCAGAACTATGGAGAAATGCTTCATAAACTCCCCAGGTCCACATCCACCATGCTTTGCAGAACGCAAAACCATGACTATGATCCAGAGACAGAGACGTGGGCCCAAAGGACCTGGTCTATACTAAAGGTTTCAATAGTGATCAGCCAACATGGATTCCAGGTACTGTCCTAGAGCAAACTGCCCCCTTGTCTTTTAAAGTCGGTTTAAGTGATGTTTGAGTCGTAAGATGGCATTGAATGATATCCGTTTACAGGGTGACATGTGGGTGCCAGAGCCTTTGCTCTTGGGTGATGAGTCTGGAGGAGCTGAAGCCAACAGAGGATGCCGTTTTGCCAGGAATGCCGGAGATCTCAAGAGGAGGGTATTTGCAAAACTGCTGGAGCAGGAGACTGGAGGCAGTGGGCCTCTGCCCCATGGCTGCCATGGAGAGGTACTACCCTGTGTAAAAGAGAACAGTTCCAAGTTTTTTAGAAGACTAACTCAGGGCTGCAGATTGAAAGGTGAGCAATGTAGCTAAGTGGTCATCAAGGACTTAACTGGGTGTAAGCAGTGTCAGGATGAGCTCCACCCTGACATCTGGTGGTGAGGTGTGGCAAGTTGTGGAAAAGAACTTCAGGGGCCGATCTCATTTGCATAGGCACACCCACCCCGCCTAGAATGAGACCATAGCTGCCCAAATGGTCACTTTGGCTGCTGTGGGATCCCCAGTGTCTCTGTTATTGGGGCAGGAAGAATAAATTATTACCCTGATTATGGGAACTGTGCTTGGAACTGTACGTGGCCTTTTGTTATGATGGAGGGATTCACCATCAACTAAGTAGCACTCGCTAGGCAAGGGTCATGGGTTCCAAAACTGTGTGAAGGGAGAGAGGCTGGGGACAAGTATTAATACTTGGTGGTATGGGCCCCTTGGTGAGGGCCTTACATGCTAATTGCACTTCCTTCTGTCTCTACTGTAGAATATCAGAGCTAATTTTGATTTCATTAGAAGTCTAGTTATAGGCTGCTGAGCTCACTTTGGGCTGACAGTGCACCAGCACTGGGGCTCCCCTACTACAAGCTGGATTCACCTAAGAGCTGAAATCACTGAGTGTTGTGTTAAGTAGTAGGGGAGCCTGAAGATATATTGTGGAGCAGTTTGCGGGACGGCTGGTGAAGCAGTTTGACGTGGAGCAGTGTGTGGCTGGCAGGAGCTGCTTGTGGGTTGTGGAGCTGAGCGAAGGAGTTTGTGGGGCGGCTGGCGGAGCGGAGCGAAGGAGTTCGTGGGGCGGCTGGCGGAGCGGAGCGCCGCTATGGAGCTATGGGGCGGTCAGCTTCAGATCATGTAAGGTGCCTCTTACCCCTGTCCCATTTCCACCCAGGTTGGGAGGTAAAGCTCCGCAGATAAACTTTCGAACTCTGGGGCTGCCCTGACCAGGGACAGAGACTTTTGGGGCATTGGACTTTTGGGACTTTGGGTGATTTGGGGTTGCTGGACTCAAGAACCAAAGGGAAAAGGGCATGCCCCAATTTGCCTGGGGTGGGTTTTTTTTTTTTGCTCATGGGTTGTGTTATGAATCCTGTTGGTGGTGTTTCCCCAACATAATGCCACATTGTTTCTCTCTGTTATTAAAAGGCTTTTGCTACACTCAGACTCTGTGCTTGCGAGAGGGGAAGTATTGCCTCTTGGAGGCGCCCAGCGGGGGTGGTATATATTTGTCCCAGGTCACTGGGTGGGGGCTTGAGCCGGTTTGCATTGTGTTATTGGAATGGAACCCCTAGATATTGAACCCGGCCCTTGTTGCTGCCAACTCTGACGGGCAGAAGGGTTACATGGGTTACTCAGAGTATTATGGGTTGGAGCCACGCTCTATCCCCTCCCTTACCTCCTATTGAGTTAGTGAGTGTTTTACCCCACTCTTTTTGTGTATAGTTGAATAAAGCAGCATGTTCCCAGCCTGCGGTATTGGAAGTAAAGTGTGATTCTTGTGCTCAGAGTGGTTCTTTTTAGGGCTGTCAAGCAATTAAAAACATTGCAATTAATCACTCAATTAAAATTTTTCTATCACGATTAACTGTGGCATTAAACAATAGAATACCACCTATTTAATTATTTTTGGATGCTTTTTACATTTTCAAATATATTGATTTCAATTATAACACAGAATACAAAGTGTACAGTGCTCACTTAATTTTTAACAACAAATATTTGCACTGTAAAAAAAGACCCAACACACACATGATACTGTAGACCCAATTGTTTAATAGACCCAATACTGTTTACAGTATTATGTAAAGTTTACCCAAGTTTACATTTAAATCGTAATATAAAGTGAGCACTGTACACTTTATTTTCTGTATTGTAATTGAAATCAACATATTTGAAAATGTAGAAAAACATCCAAAAATATTTAATAAATTTCAATTGGTATTATATTGTTTGACAGTGCAATTGAATCTGCGATTAATCACAAATAATTTTTTTAAATCACCATTAATTTGTGTGTTGATTGTGTGATTTATTTGAACACATTAAACTAAGTTTTTCTCTCATCTCAGATGTGAGCATTGCCATTTCTGTGCGCATTTCCATCAGCTATCCTGCCGTCATGTTCATGTTCTATATTATCATCCTTATTGCAAACTGAGTCAAAGTAGTCATTTAGTTTTTGGCCAATGCCTAGATTCTCTTTCCCACCCACCTGGGCAGCCCAACCTCATAATTCCATGTTGAAACTGTGGCCAATGGGAGCTGCGGGGGTGGGGCTTGCAGGCAGCAGCAGCGTGTGGAGCTACATACCCTTCCCCAGGGGACCCAGGAGCATGCTGGCTGGGTCTGGGAGTGGCGTGGGGCCAGGGAAGGCAGGAAACCTGCCTTAGCCCCCCTGTGCCACCACCTGGGAGCTGTCTGAGGTAAGTGCCGCCTGGCGGGAGCCCACACCCTAATCCTGAGCCCCCTCCCAGAGCCTTCACCCCGCACCCCCTCCTGCACCCAAACTCCCTCCCAGAACTTGCATCTCTACCCCAGGCTCAGCCAGGACCCCCCTCCCCAACTCTGAGCCGCTTGGCCGCAGCCCAGTGAAAGTGAGTGAGGATGGGGGCGGGGGAAAACAAAGGGGAGTGAGCGGGGCAGGGGTGGGGTAAATCCTGGGTTGCACTTAAATTCAAAAAGTGATCTTGGGAGTAAAAAGGTTGGAGACCACTGATTTATATAATTAGAAATCCTCTTACTAGGTGTTTTGTCTTCAGTGGGAGTTACAGGTATTCAGTACTTCTCATGTAGCCACATCATGCCACTGAATGTTACACAGAACTTCCCATTGATTTTATTGAGGTATTCTACTTCAAATATCCATGGCATATTATGGTCCAGGATCAGGTTCCAAGTTTGGGAATGGCATACTGAGCACGTGGCATAAATAATTTTGGTTACTTTTAAAATATTAATTATGCATTTAATCATTGTTAGATTAACGCCAACAAAAGAAATGGAAAATACACCCTGAATATGAATCATGTGAATGAGAAAAAACAAAGGGAAACAGAGCATACACCTGGGATCATTCTGCCAATAGGAGTCCATAGCTGATAATTAAAGCAAACCACAGAATTTTTTTAATTAAAGAGTGCCTTGCTATACTGGTAGAAGTGAGTCAGACTCAATCGGTAAAGAGAAAAAGAGCAGAAAAATATCAGGTGTCCATTTTTCAGGTAAATAACAAGGTTTTTTTCCTTAATTAAAAGGCCCATGGGAAATGCATCCATTTGTAATATGAAATTCCAACAACAAAATCCAGTAGCCTTACATAAGCAGGGCCTGAATGAGCTCTCCCCTGACATCTAGTGATGAACTGGGGAAAGACTTCAGGAGTAGATACTCCTACTCTGCCTAGGTGTTCACCAGACAGACCTGCTTTGCCAGAGTGATGAGTTTTGGGTTAAAATTCACTTCAGTATTGAGTGCAGGGGTAATAAAATTGTGATGCTTTGGGGTTTCACCCAGACCAGTAAGAGTTTGGGTCACCACCTGCCCAGTAACCCTGACTATTTCTGTGCTGTGCAGCTTCGGCTCAGCGCCCAAGTAGCCTGCTCACAGCACAATGACCTCACCCAGCAGCTTCCAGCAACCAGCAACACACCAACTGCCCCTCCAGTCCCGAGTCACCCCAAAACCATCTCCCTGGTAGTATCCAGTCCCTCTCACTGGACCCTCACAGAAGTTATCCAGTTAGCTGCCTCCAAAGGGAAAGAATACACACCAGCCTGCTAGAATAGCTGAGGATTTTGCCCTTTAGTTTAACATACAACACTGACATGGTAATAAACTTGTTTTACCTTTTACAAAACTAATAGAACCTGGATTTAAGAGATACCAAGTAGAAAGAATAGGGATAGAAGTGGTTACAAACAACTAAAAATAAGGCTTCTAAGGCTAAAATCTAAGTTACACTTTAGATTTTTATTCAAAGTAGTTTGCTCACCAGTCATTCTTCCAGCATGACTGGCCAGTCTTTAGCCAGGATCCAATATGGAGCCTAAAACACTTCATTTCTTGGTCTTCTCAGGGGAACGATGACAAATGGCTTTCCCCCTCTACTTATATCTTCCAAAGTCCATTGACCCTGTTTCAAGAAGCAGGAAAGCATCCTTGGGGAGGTGGGTGCGGGGGTGCAGTCTCCATCCCCCACCAACATTGTTAAGTGGTTGTCTTCTCCCACTTACTTGCCTGATGGCTTTGTCTAACCTTGCATATAAATGTGCTTTTCATGGTCTTTGGTCACACCTTATGGAATTTACATTGGAGCCACACTCAAGCCTGTGAAGCATTCCTTTCCCTAGGACAAGCTGTGCTTAGGTACTGCAATGCCAAACACATTTGAGGAACATATCTCCAGCACACATCTATAACTCTTTATACACTTCTGGTACATACATCATGCGCTAATATTAATGGCCAGTATATTACCAGTTTGCATGTGACACCTTCCATGGCACGTTATAGATACAGATGACAATAGAGAGTTGGGGCAATGTGCTAGGCCTGATGAGCATTATAGGGTATCCTCTGCAAGTGAGCATTGAGGGTCTCCCTGGGACACAGAAATGTTATCCTGATTGTATGAGTAAAGGTACTTAACTTGCCCTGGTTGAACCTAAATTTAACCTCACTCACTAAGCAGGGGGTAAGGGTGCTGTGTTCTGAGGTTCCACTATTTAGCCCAGTTCTTAATGATTGGAGTGCTTAATGATTGCACCAGGTAGCAAAGCAGTGGGGTTGGGGATAGGTGTTCCTACCTGGGGGTGTAGGCTCTTTAAATAGAGTCATAGACACCATTTGAACCTCCCCCTCTATGTTTAAAGACAAAGCTGATCATACTCATTTAAGAGTCTTTGTTTCTGCTCAGTGATGACTAGAGCTGAAGTCACTGGTGATCGGGTCTGGGGGCTAAGTCTTTGACTTGGTATGAGGACAGTGTTGGAGTGAAAGACAATGCAGACGTTTCAGTTGCAGAGAGGTTCCCCCCTCCGTGGTGAAGTCACTAAGAACAGGGCTAGGTGATGGAACCCCAGAAAATGTTATCACAGAGGCACCAAGCAGTGCCAGCAGTGGCAAAGGTGGCAGCAGGGACAGTGGGCAGTGGCAACTACAGAGGGATTGCTAGACCTTCCCTTTGAGATGTGGGAGGTGAACCCACATGAACACACCCCTGAATGCTGGGACTTCACTGACTACGGACAACCAACTCTGAGCAGAGTGCAGTGGAGGGGAAAGGAATAGTATGATAAAGGGTCATTTGTCCCTCAGACTTTTGTACTACAAGGGGGGAAACTGAGGCAAAGGGGGGAAACTGAGGCAACACGGTGGGGTGTTGACTTGTGGTTTGCATACTTTTGCATCATTGTTGTGCTGTTTTTCCAAATTAATGCTGAGTTCCCCCTTCCTTTTAATACAAGTTTTCTTGTGTTGTACACAGATTCAGTGCTTATAAGTGGAGAACTTTCACTTCTTAGAGGTGCCTAGGGTGGTGGTAAGTTTTCCCACATTGAGTGAGGCTCGAGCCAGTTCTGTTTTGTAATGTTAAGAGGAACTTCTGAATATTGAACCTGGCCTTTGTTGTTCCTGATACCACCTGGCAGAAGAGTTGCCTCTAGAAGACCCAATTTTATAAGCATGCAGAATGCAGCTAGCTAAACTCTAACCTGAGCCAAGGTTCCAATCGCCATCTAGGCTGATTTCCTAGATGCTGGAGACTAGCTGTATACTTACTCGACTCCTTCGTTTTGCTTCAGCCAGCAAGCCCCCTTCACATTTTCCTGCTGCATTCCTAGCATTTGATGGTGCTATGTTAGGGTATAAATAGAAGCAATCAGATGCTCCATCACATGACCTAAAATGGAGTTCAACAGCTATCAGAAAGTACAGTTGGTACCGCTTAGTTTTGAAACAAAAACAAGCCTCTCCCCTACTTTAAAAGTTCTCAGGTCTCTGCTGTTGGAAAGGGAAAACAGTGCTGTACCCTGTACGCTGCAGTTGGCTTCTTCTCTGTCTTTGCTCTTGAGGCTTTACATACAGTTGCAGCAATTTTTAAAAATATATAGAGTCAGAATACCTCTTGATATTAACCTATTAATAGATCTACCCCTTGTGTTCTCATTCTCCAGTGGGGGCTTGACCAGGCATAGAAAGACAAGTGGGAAATATGGAATTTATTCCAAGACCTGTCTATCACTATAATATCTGCTCACCTGGAATTTGCTTTTATCTTCACTAAAAAGGAGAAGACTAACAGATGTATTTATGCAGCAGTGGTTAATGAAAGGGAGAAAAGACAATCATCATCTCTGGCTCCATGGAGAGCTATAACGCATACAGGGAGCAGTCTCATTTATCAACAGACCAAAATATAAAGGGGAGAGTCTGCAGCAAATTAGGTTAAATACAAAGAAAACCAAGAGTATAAATATTAGTCATGCAGGGGATATTGCAGAATCAACATCAGTGACTATTCAAGTTTAGTCTTCATAACCATCTACTGAGGATGATTAAGGATTAATTAAATAACTCCTATCACAATGCAGGCAGATGGACTGGAGAACTCCTGAGGGGCCTAGATCCTGAGGCTCAGAACTTCTCACAATCAGCTGACAGAAAACCCACTCAGCCCAAATCATCATATTATTCTGCCTAGTGCCTGAGTCAACTGAATGTAAGCCAATTGCAAAGTGAGATTCCAGCAGTGAAAACAAAAACAAAACTTAAACCCCCACCCCAGCAACATGCTTTAGCCCAGGGGTTCTCAAGCCTGTTTTTGCTGGAACCCCCTTTGAAAAGGTTTCGGGTTGTGATAACATCCCCTACCACCATGCCACCCTTGCTTCTATGCCGCCGCTGGTGGCGGTGTCTTCAGAGCTTGGTGCCCAGCCCAGCAGCTGCTGCTCTCTGGCCGCCCAGCTCTGAAGGCCGCACAGAAGAAAGGGTGGCAATACCGTGATCCCCCTACAATAGGTTTGTGACCACCTTTTGGGTCAGGACTCCCAGTTTGAAAAACACTGCTTTAGCCCTTACATTTATATTTATTAATTTACATTTCTCTAATTCATGAGTGTAAAACTGGTATAAATCAGGCCCCCGGAGCCCTGGAATTCCACTTGACTTGCAGTAAGAGGTTTTTTTAACTTAATGTTATTCAGTGAAATTCACACTAAAAGGAATGAAGTCTCCTGCAAGACAGTGGAAATGTATGGCTCAAGGACTATAGGTTTCAAAAGGGAATCTGCCCAAGAAATTCTTTTGAAGTGAAGCCAGAGGATAATTAGCAATGTCTCTCATACCCCTGTTGGAATGCAGCAATCTTCTACTTCCAAAACCTCCAAACACACTATAAAAGACTCTGCTACAATGACCACTTTATTTGGGATGAGCTGCAGAACTCACCCACACCTTCACCATGTGTGTAAGCTGGCCATCTAGAAAAGCCTTTACGCCATCTCACCATGTATTCTCTCTAAATATACCTTTGTTACAGTGAATATATAAAGAGTGCTACTTTCACTCAAGAAAAAAAGAAAAATACATTTGGTTTGAATTCTTACACTGCTCTTCAGTGGTAGAGACAGAACAGTAAGCAGCCTAAAGCAATGTTATGTTAGTGCAAGAGTGTCCTCCAGTGGTGACAGTGTTATGTAACTCAAAGGATGCCTACTATAGAAGGATCCAACATGGCTGCCTCCTGAATGTAACATGGATCATGCCTGTCACAATGGTGAGGCTGAATGAATATAAAATACAGGGTCGGATTCTTCATTGCATTTTGTGTAGTCATTTACCCCATGCAAAGTGACCTCAAATTGGGTATAAGCCACGACCATTTTCATTTTGCGGTATTGTGTATCTATTTTACATTAACTTTTCACAGGGGTAATTTCCTACACAAGGAACAAAGCAATAGAGAACATCTATATTTTTACTTATTGACTTTTTAAAAAAATCTCTGATCTGTGCTTTATTTCTGAGGGGGATGCAAGTAGAATTTTGCAAAAAAACCCACTGCAGTCTGTAGAACATAATATCCAAATCAATACTGGCCTCCTGGTCCTTTCTGGAGATCGCACAGCTGTGCACAGATGGGACCTCATCACCACAAAGACAAGAATCTCTCTACCTGGAATGTTGAAAGGGGTACAAAGAATAAACTATGGGGAAAGATTTTTCTCTCTATTCTCCTCACCCTCCATTTCCTTTCCACTATTATTTAACTTTGTGGGTGATGGGTGTTTCCCTTTTAAAATGGGACAAAGGCTGCCAAAACTTACAATTCTCTTCATCGCCAGCTGGCTTCTTGTGCCAAACCACAGCTTTCCACCTCTTTCCCCACTCTCCTCTTTCCTAAATTTGTACGAGTGAAACGAGATCCCTAAATCAACTCCTTAATTCAGGTCCAGTTTAGGTTTATTGTTCCCAATTGTGAAAAAACCTACCGACAGCAGCCAGGGTAAAGGAAAACTACGAGGTTCTCTTTGAAGTTTATGAATTCTTCTGTCAGGGGGAAGTTCAGGGTTTGGCCTGCCCTTCACTTGTGTTTAAGATGTCCTCATCTGCTTTCAAGCAACTGTTTGCTTTCATGAGCTCAAGTAAAAGGGGAATCTTACATCCTGGGGCTCTGATTTTAGGGGGGCTACGTTAGCCACCAACAGCTATATTGAAGTAGCTTCTAGGTCTTGCTTTTAAGTGTTAGGGTTTCACACAGGGAATGTGGGATATGGACATGTAAGGTAAACTCAAATCAAACAAGAAAATTGATAGTTAGTTTGTCAGCTGAGGGTTGTGAGTCTGTACAATTACATTATTCAAGTTTAAGGGTATTTGCCTGTATTAAAAGCAATGTTATCCAGATGACTGAAGGAGATATTGATAAAATTGCATTAAGCCTTTCTCTCATTTTGCTGAGATATCTTGAATTTGACAATTTAGTCATTCCGGTTATCTCATAAATGTCTCAGTTTTGTGACTGAAGACTTACTTGCAGGAGCCACCATCTATCAAGGGGAAAAAAATGCTTCTATTGTGATGTGCAGGTCCTCAGCTGATGTGAATTGTCTTGAAGTCAATGGAACTAGACAGTTGACACCAGCTGTTTATACTGAAATATACCTCTGATGTTCATGTGAACTTATCAGGAGGCATTTTCTGGCTTTCAAACTAGGTTTAGATAAAACCCTAGGTTTATTTTGATAAAGTAAATGCCTTTAAACGGGTCATTTCTGCTTTCATTACATATTTTAAATGCATCAGAACCAATCTAATAAAATGGGCTAGATTCCTTGAAGGCTGCAAGAACAAGGTGAGTGTCACCAAAAATGGGATATATTAATTATTAATGTGCAACATCACATTTTTAGTATTGAGTTAAAGTGCATAATCTTTCAACCAGTTTTGGGAACAGCTAAAATGCATATTGGAGTAACAAGTTATTTAAAATAGGGAAGTGAAACTGTTCCATTGACTTTGGTACAGAACCATGCTAGACACTGTCTGTTGAACCAAGACATAGGCCCCAACATAAACCAAACAATTTACTGGAATAATGGACATTAACCTAATGATTTACTGGAATACTTAATTGGGAATATTAGGATGGGCTTCTGAAGATATTTATCATGTCTAGCCCCAGAAATGTTACAAACGCTCATGACTGGTAAAATATTGAGATGTGCTCACTGGGCCTGCCAATTGGGGTGACCCATAACTGTTAGGAAAATGGGCTGCATTTGATTGTGTCAAATGACTTGAAATTGAGCTCAATGTTGATTCATCGAGGGACCCTGGAGGAGGTGCAAGTGGGAGGAGCAACAGATCCTCATAGAGAATGACTGCTTCCAATGCAAAACACTGCATCCAAAACCAGAATTCTAGGATCTGGTCTACAGCCACACTAGTACTTCTGAGCCAACTCACACCTGAGTTTGAGAAAGAAATTGGAGATAGGACATAAAAGGCTGTCCAACTTGCAAGGACCAAATGATCTATGAAGCATTTAACATTCCATCTCTCAGAGGCCTGTTTCAAGAGAACTCCCTTGCCAAGATCCAGGAACAACACAGAGTTATACATATCATTGCGGAAGAAACTTGAACTGTCCTTCCCTATCTGAAGACCCAGTCACTGCCAGCTGTCAAACTGAGCTGGGGAATCCAGCTCCATGAGGCATCTACCTAATAAGTACCAGAGACATTGTTAATTCATTTTCTTTTGAGTAATGGCTCAATTAATTGAAGTTAAGTGTTTTCCAGATGTATTCCTGTGAATATTTATAAGAAATATTTATTTAGATCACCAATGCCATAACTGGACTTTGTGTGACAAGTGTCAGCAATGACTATTGTACTCTGGGAGAGGTAGTTTTGAATTGAATTGGCATCTTCAGTAAATAAGTTATTGGCTGGAGACCTCAGTTCTTCAACTTGTTGCTTGTGGGCAGATTCTGGAGCCCACACGGAGCCCCACTGACGTCAGTGGGGCACAGGTCAGCCCATGTGCACCAAATTGCAGAATGGAGACCTAAGCTTCTTTGGAGTTATTTGGATGACTTGGCGCAAAGAAGGGCCATAGCTTGGAACTGGCATATTAAATTGGAGTGGCAAATTAGAAAAGGACTTGTATTAAGGATCCATGATTTTATATTGATATTGAAATTACTTACCTGAATAGGTTATGTTTTAGCTGCAATAAGGTACTGCTATCTCAAAAGGTTTGTGATAAAATGTTTATGGAGTCTACATAAAGTTCTAGTACTTCATATTCCATTCCTTATTTTAAAACTCTATAAACACTCATTTAACTATTTTTATTTTCCATTCTTTAACTTAGCACTGTAATATTTTGTTTTACAAGATTTATAAATTTAAAAGAATTTTTGAGTCTGTACTTTAGATTGGATTAACCAAACAAACAGCCATGAAAATTAGGATATGGATAATTGGTTAATTCAAGTTACTTAACCGATGTGTGTCTAATCCCATATGTAGTCTATTGGTCTTATCTGGGTAAAATGGAATTTAAAACAGCTACTGCTATTCACTTTCAAACTGTAAGTGTTTATAACAGCTATTAAATTTCTGTATTTATAGAAAAAAACACTTGATAAATATCAAACTATACATTTATAAATATGCCAGTCTTACAGAACTATAGAAATATGGCAAATGCCACGAAAACTATTCATTAAAGTTCAAAAATAAATAATGAATAGGCATATCCTGTCACCAAAATTGAGTGACAGATTAATGAATCCAGGCAAACAGCTCAATTTATTTGTAATACTATATATTTTCACTGAACACCTACTCACGACACATTTGTGTAGGATGCATATTTGAAGACATGAGTCTAGCAAAGAATAACTTGCAGAGTAATAAACCTATTGGATTGACCATTGGTCCATCTAGTCTTGTATCCTGTCTCTAGCAAAGTCTAGAACTTAATGCTTCTGAATAAGGTGCAAAAAACCCATAGTGGACAATTATGGGATAAGCTACCTACTGAAATTTCTTCATAAGACCCATCAGTTAGATGTTTTATTCTCAGGAGGTAGAAGAGTTTCTCTTAAAAATAACCTTACATAATGCAATTATAGATGCTTCCATTGCCAATATATTTATTTTTATTTGTTTCATATAAGCTGATAAAAAGGACATATCTAAGACTCTGGGCACCTTAGCACATTAACTATATAATACAGTTGTCAAGGTTCCTTCCCCACTCTGAACTCTAGGGTACAGATGTGGGGACCTGCATGAAAGACCCCCTAAACTTATTCTTACCAGCTTAGGTTAAAAACTTCTCCAAGGTACAAACTTTGCCTTGTCCTTGAACTGTATGCTGCCATCACCAAGCGTTTTAAACAAAGAACAGGGAAAGAGCTCACTTGGAGGGATATTTTGGGAGAAGATGTCTCCAAGCCCTACACCCCCCTTTCCTGGGGAAGGCTTGATAAGAATCATTACCAATTGGTACAGGTGAACACAGATCCAAACCCTTGGATCTTAAGAACAATGAGAAATCAATCAGGTTCCTAAAAGAAGAATTTTAATTAAAGAAAAGGTAAAAGAATTACCTCTGTAAAAATCAGGATGGTAAATACCTTACAGGGTAATCAGATTCAAAACAGAGAATCCCTCTAGGCAAAACCTTAAGTTACAAAAGACACAAAAACAGGAATATACATTCCATTCAGCACAGCTTATTTTATCAGCCATTAAACAAAAGAATCTAATGCATTTTCTAGCTAGATTCCATACTAACTTTCCAGGAGTTGTAAGGCTGCATTCCTGATCTGTTCCCGGCAAAAGCATCACACAGACGGACCAAAACCTTTGTCCCCCTCCTCCAGATTTGAAAGAATCTTGCTTGTCCCCTCATTGGCCATTTTGGGTCAGGTGCCAATGGGATTACCTTAGCTTCTTAACTCTTTACAGGTGAAAGGGTTTAGCCTCTGGCCAGGAGGGATTTTATAGCACTGTATACAGAAAGGTGGTTACCCTTCTCTTTATATTTGTGACAACAGTAATCCCAGCATCATCAAAATAACCATTCCAACAGGAACTCAGCCATTCAGAGCTTACAGGGAGTGGGACTCCCCTCTACCCCTCAGTTACCCTGAGTATTATGGGGTAACGTATACCTCTCTGAATGTTATTGAAACTCTTGGTCTTATGATATCTAGTGGCAATGAGTTTTACAGTTTAGTTATGCATGGTGTAAAAAAGTATTTCCTTTGATAAAGTTACATTTATCCCCTTACAATTTCATTGAGTGTCCCTTGTTCTATTAGAGAGGAGTCAAATAAAAGCACTCTCTTCTCTGTACATTTAATTTTATACCTCTATCATATCCACTTATTCATGTAAAATAATTTTTAATTTAAATTCAGATTTTCAGGCTCTCTTCCTGTTGAAATCTTTCTAAGCTTCTAATCATTTATGTTGCTCATCTCTGAGCCTCCCCACACCATTTCTGATTTTTTTTTAAGACAGGGTGATGAGAAATGAATATAATGGGTGAAATCCTGGCCCAGTTGAAATCAATGGGAAGTCTATTATTGACTTCAATGGGACCAGGATTTCATTCATTTGTTCAAGGGGGTGTACCAATGATTTGTAAAACAGTATTACCATAGCTTCAGTATTATGTTCCTTATGAATTCTTACATTGTGTTTGCTGTTTCAGCAGCCCTTGCACATTGAGCAGAGGTTTTAGTCTAGCTGTTCACACCACCACTTTGGTCTTTTTCCAGAGTGGTTGAAATGAACGTAGAACCCAGTAATTATTTAAATTATTCTTTCCAATGTGAACTACTTTGCATTTGTTAACATAGAATTTTAGCTTCTATCATGCTGTCCTTTAATTTAGCTTGGTTAGGTCCCTCTGAAGTTTCTCAGTCTTCTCTAACCTGAGTCATTTTGGGTCATCTGAACATTTTTCACCTCACTTTTAACCCTCTTTTCCAGATCATTAACATATTAAGCACCACTTTTAGTGCAGAATCTCGGGGCATCTCTGTTAATCTTTGGACAAATTGAAAATTGATCATTTAGTCCTACTCTGTTTTTTTATCTTAGCATCTGCACAATATTTCACCTCTCATTCTGTAATTACTTAGTTTCCTTAGTATTTTCTAATGCAGGTGAGGCACTGTGTCAAAGGCTTTTTGAAAGTTCAAATAAAAGGTCATCTCACTCTCCTTTACTAGCTATTTTGCTGACATGCTCAAATTACCTAGATGAGTCACAATATTTCTTTATAGACGCTTTCTTTGTAGGAGTCCATTGTGGTCTTAAATCTATTGATATCTTTTCCTCTCAGCATCTCGTGTCAGAACCTCCAACTTGGACAATACCTCATCTTTATTACTGCTAAGAATAGATTTGAGGAAGGTATTCCCCACAACAGTAGCCTCTGTTGTGAAAATGGATACAAATAAATCCTTTATTTTCCTGCAATGCCATTATTCTCCTTAATTATGGATAGTCCAGCAAACCTACTGGTTTCCTTACAACTTTCCTGCTTCTATTGTATTGAAAAGAAATATTTATTTTTTATAACTTTGGCTACTTGCTCTACAAATTCCATCAGTACCATACTGTTTCATCTTCTTACCCGATCCTTTCTATTACCTTCATTTAAGCTAGATTTCCATTTTCTGAAGCCTGTTTGGCTAGAATAGTCACTTGGGCTTTGCCATTCAGCTATACTTTTTTTCTTGCCTTTCTGCTTCCTTTCTTTTTAAAAGGTATGCATGTACCTTCTGTGACTCTATTTTGCAGTACTTACGTGACCGCCATAGTAATTCTAAGGCTTTTAATTTCTTTGTAGTTGTCTATAGAGACGTTTTGACTAGCTTCCTTATTTTTTGAAATACATCTTTCTAAAGTTTAGTGTCTTGTTGACAATTCTTTGTAGTATGGTTTTGGTGTCTCATGTATTAGTATTAATTTACTGCTTGGGAACTTGCACCAAGATTTTTAAAAAATGGGCGCCTAAATTTAGGCTTCTGAATAAGTAGGTTGATTTTCTAAAGGGCTGAATATCCAGTCATTTCCACTGGAGTCCATGCTGGGGCTCAGCATCTTTCAAAGTCAGGCCACTTCAGAAACCTGTTTTTGAAAATATTGGCCTCAAATATGTTGACAGAGGAAATAAAAGCTTTGCAAAAGTTGTGTTTTGAAAGCAGTGTTTTGCTTATAAACTTTTCACTTTGCAGTTCATATAACAATAGAGGCTTTTATTCTTTTCAAGACTTATTGTCTAGCCTGTGGGATATACTGTACAGTTAGCAACCAAAACAAACCACTTCATTGGTTATGAGGAGAGGCTTGTGATAGCACCATTTGTTCAAATACAAAAATAAAAGTGAAGTAATTAATCTAAGGAGTAGTGACAGACAAAATGCAATAATCGCTAAATTTCAATCCTAGTCTTAAAAACCCTAGCAAAGGTGCCAGTCTTCAGAGATCAAGCAGCATCAAGAGCAGACTGCAGTCTCATTACCCGCTAAAGCTTTTTGCCTTCTTTAGGGGCCTGCCTCTGATTCAGTATTCCATCTCAATTCAGCCAAGCACATAAGCATGTGCTTAATTCTCATTGATGTCAACGGGACTTACACACATGCTTAATGATTTGCTGAACAGCGGCCTACACGTAGCTGTGAGAAGACTTCTGTTTGTTCCCACTTTCATGTCAGAACCGCAGCAGCAAAGGCCAGGAGAGAGTCACTGTAGTTTATATTTCAGAATAGAGGCAAACATTTGTAGCTTACTCTGTTCAGTATTACAAACTTCGCATATTGTTCACATGTGCTAGCAGCCCTATCAGGGCTTTTATTATTGTTTCACTTGCACACTTGAACCATCCCATCCAATATTGGAGATCGGATCAAGAGTCCTGTCTTTCTGATGGGAGAGCCTTCCAACCAACGTTCAGAGAAGGAGGTAAGGACTGCTCTAAAAGTCTATCCCCCACAATCCTTATATGCCAGCAGCAACAGCAACTTGAGCCCAGGGGCTACTGGTCTGCTGCTGTTCCATTTCATTGATAACTGTAGCAGGTTTTCAAGTAACTTGCTATTTATCCAACAACCAAAAACATAACCACAGTCCTCATACTGATTTTACTCTGCTGTCTCCACATCCTAGTTCTAGGACTTTATCATCAGTGTTGATATATTGGGCTATTGAATAAATAATTTTATGTATATATTTTTCTCCCACAGTAATGGATTATTTATCACAACCTACAAGATTCTGAGCAGAATAAAAGAATATTATTGAGTATTTAGAGGTTGTTCTGCTGATCAGCTTGATTGAAAACAAAGAAAGTTAATCAGCTAACACTCAGCAGACCACAGTTTAAAATCTTTTTTAAAAAGACTTCACCATGACCCACTGATCAGCACTGTTGTGACTAAACATATTTAGCTATTTTTATCTAACACCTGGCAACAACTTGTGCATCACTACTGAGGTCATCAATTGAGCTATTAAGAATGAGGACATTCGCAGTTCTCATAAAAAGCAGGGCAAGGGGTAATGGTATTTAGTTCTTAACACCAGCACTGAATTCTGGTATAAATTATCATCTTGTCCATTATTTTTCCATAGTTAGAATCTGCAGCAGGCTTACAAAGCATACACTTACCACTACAAATATGAGAGGTTTCCCAGTTGGCAGGAGTGGTCATAAGTCAGTATAATAATCTTCTCAGGGAGTAGAGAGAGAAAAAAGTCTATGAGACTGTAAAACATGAAGTGGCTACAGGACCTACAGAGAAAATAATGGAGGCAGTCTCTTCCACCGAGCATGACAATGGAACCCAACAGTGGCATGAGACACCTTCTCAGTGGCATTGGAACTTCTATAGTCGGCACGCTGAAAGTCCTGTAGACAATGGCAAGTACTTCATGCCAAGGGGTGCTGCCCCAGTATCACTCCAGTATCTCTAGTTCCAACACCCCTGCAACTTCTTCCCCTGGTGTAAGCAGCTGGAGAGGATTGCCATGTTCAGCAGGAAAACAAAAGTCTTTTGATGAGGGAGTCTTTTATCCAAGGCTTTAATCTGGCTCTGTTATGTATAGAAACAAAACATTCTTACTTAAAAAACATTCAGCTTGGGGTTATGCGCAACTGCCAGGTTATCAGGAGCACCCGGAACTGTTTGTTAGTAGAGGAAAAGCAAGTAAGCAAGATTTTACTAGGGAGGGCTGAGTCCATGCCCCTCAAGGAAAAAAACCCATGAATTTGGTCCCACCTCTTTCTCCCACTTCCAGATGCCCTCACTTACTTGATGATCCACTGTGTTAAGCTTGATGGGACCCACTGTGTTAAGCCAACATATTTATCAACGTTTCCAAAGATGATGGCAAGACAAAGGTTCACACGGTACACTGGCTCTTGACAAGAGCCTATAGGGCAGGCATGTATTGCTGGTGCAGATCAGATGCTTGGGTATCTCGGGGGATGCTGTCTGCAGGGACTGATGGAAATGGTTGTGCGAGGAGTACGTGACTGAGATCAGGTGGTTGCAGACCATATAATGCAAGCTGTTTGGTCAACTTGCAGTATTGCCAACCCCAAGCATTTAAAAATCATGACTCAAGCCCTGAAAAAACAAAAAACCCAACCCTCCAACCCCAAATCCCACAAGATTAAAGCTCAATTTTAAACTAAAAAAAGAAAAGGTTTGGGTGCTTTTTATGTGCTATCTGATTCTGGAGTTTTTGGGTACACTTCATCCACATTAAAGCGTCTCTGCCATCATAAGGGCTAGAAAGTTATTTTTTTTAAGAAAGTAAAGCTGAGGTTCTCAAAATCATTTGGCCTTAGGAGCTAAAAATAAAGTTGTTGGTGTGGCAACACTGATTTTAGAGGAGTCCTTGTGGCACCTTAGAGACTAACAAATTTATTTGGGCATAAGCTTTCGTGGGCTAGAACCCACTTCATCAGATGCATGGAGTGGAAAATACAGTAGCAGGTATATATATACAGTACATGAAAAGATGGGAGTTGCCTTACCAAGTGGGGGGTCCGTACTAACAAGATAATTGAATTAACAGTAGAATACCAAGGGAGGAAAAATCACTTTTGTAGTGGTAATGAGGATGGCCCATTTCAAACAGTTGACAAGAACGTGTGACTGTTAATTGAATTGTCTTGTTAGTACTGACCCCCCACTTGGTAAGGCAACTCCCGTCTTTTCATGTACTGTGTTTATATACCTGCTACTGTATTTTCTCCTTATTGTTTTTGCTAATACAGACTAACACGGCTACCACTTCTGAATACTGATTTTAGAGATATCAGGGATAAGGCAAGACAGGAAAAGGGCTCTCCTCCAAAGGAAGGCAGCCTGTGACGTCGGGCCTGTGGTGAAAAGGCCTATGAAGAAACTCAGGAGGAGGTCTTACAGATAAGCAGGGGAAGAAAAAGGACCTCCAAGGAAGAGTAATAAACACTTGAAGGAAAGATCTTGGGGCATCACAATAATGGTGTTCGCTTGAAGCCTGGTGTTAGCATGTATCCTTGTTTAGGGGCACCAGACTGGAGTTTCCAGAGTTCTGTTGCCAGCTCAGCTATAGACAAAGATGTGAGGATACTTTTTATCCCGAGTGTTTGGAAGAAGTCCTTTGTTATTCTCCCTGCAACAATCAAGAGATTATTTAGCCTGTGAGGGAATCGCTTAGCTTTGTTTCAGTGGTGTAAGAGACTGTTGAGCCTGGAGAGAGCTGAAGGACTATTGAGCTGAAGGAAGGGAAAATCTGAAACAGTCTCAAGGTTATGAACATTTACATTTCGCTACTGCTATTTTTTAAAAATATCTACTGAAACCTAGCATGTTGAAGGCTGTGAAAGGTCTTAGGTTTGAATGAGTCTTACTTTAGCTGTTGAATGCTTCAGAATTAAGTGCAAAAGAGGAGAAAAGATTGACTTTTGGTGAAGACATGGCACTAAGCTAGGAAATGAGAGTTCCACTGCCAGCTCACCCATAGACAAGGGGGTGAGCATACTTTGCTTATAAAATTGATATACCATAGAGAGAAATGTGTACTTTCAATGACTTTTCAAAGTCCATCATGGAGCAAAGAAAGAGCAGCGCCTCCCAGGCCCAATATAAAACTATCTTCTCCACCTCAGTAAAAGTCACAAAAATACCATTGTTACTCAAAAAAACCAAAACCAAAACAAAAAAAACCACAACCACTCTCCAAACACAAATGTTCTAATTAAAAAATTAATCAAACTCAGGAAAGACGCTTCTGCTTGGTCTCAGAGAATGTCAGAGGAACAGTGTTCCACTTGCAGAGAAAAGAACAAACTTAAAAAACGCCTTTCACACATGTTATCTTTAACTTTCACTATACTTACTTCTATAGTTATCAAATTCCTTGTTCCACAGCAAACATCATGTGAGAACCAAGACTAATTAGGAGACTAATCACGCTTTTATGTTGATTGGCTGTTTTGCCCCCAACTCTTCAAAGGTTGTGACCCTACACTGGTTATTTAAAGAAATGAGATTCATAGTGGGGTTTTCAAGAGCACCTACATACCTAATCCCCATTGGGTGTGAGGTGCCCAGGCACTTTTGCAAACCCCACTAACTGTATCAGTTTTATAAAAAACACTTGAACTAATATAAAAATCAAGAAAACATATCACCAAAACCAAGCTATTATTAATGTTAAACTGAAGTAAAAACGGAACGTTACAAAAACTGAATTAAAATCAAATTGGCAAATTAGTCTCAAGATTTGATTGAAATTAAATAATCATATAAATAAAAGTCATAAAATTAATCCACTTAATACCAAATGTAATCAACATAATCAATTCTAAAGAGGATTTTAAGTAGGTAGCTGTCTGTTTAGTTATAAAACCCAACTAAAGAATTTTACCAAAGTTAATCAAATCTATGATTTACAGCTGGTCACAGGATTGATACTGAGAACAAGTTATCTAATGTCTAAGGCCTGGTCTACACTACATGGTTAGGTCAACATCAGCCGCCTTGCATCAACCTAGCTGTGGAAGTGTCTTCACTTAAATTTGGCTCCCATTGATGCAAGTGCCTCTCTGCACTGATTTAGTAACATCACCTCCCCAAGTGGCGTAGAGCTCCAGTTGATGTAACTAGGTCAACACAGAGACAGTGTAGACACTGCGTTGCTTACATTGACTATTATTGGCTTTCAGGAGCTGTCCCACAATGCCCCACATTGGCAATACAATCAATACCAGCCCTCCTAGTGAGGACACGCACCACCGACACACGGAGCCAAGTGTATGCGCACACGCCATTTAAAAGTGCAGGGGGTGTATGCTGATGTAAATTAGGTTGGCATAATTTTGTAGTGTGGACATGGCCTAAGGCACATCCTCAGAGCCAATTATAAAGCTTCCTTAGAATTCTATTCTTGTGAGATGGGTAACCCTTTCCTCCCTCTTCCCATCAGAGAGATTATGGTCTAGACTTTAGCAGACTACTTAAGCAGAAGTTAGACAACTTTTATTTACCAGAAATTACAGATGACGATCTCAAGTCTCTTAAGACAAACAACCACAGAACACACTTTAGTGAATAATTTTATGAGACAATATTTTAAGCTACTAAACAGAGAACTTTCTGTCACCTTTCTGAGGTGGACTTTATGGTTATTCATACCCACACATGTACACAACCACGCTTTCAAACCCTAACGTTAAAAAGAATATAAAAAGGCTGCTATGTCTCCCAGCTACAAAAATATTCAGAAAAGAAAAACAAAATACTTAACAGAAGCTTTGCAAACTCTTCAACTGATGTCTGTGACACATCCCCTCAAAATATAATAAATTCAATTACATGAGACCACTTTTGAATAAGCTGGTACTGTCTTATCTGTGTGAAAGTTCTTAAGAGGACATTGTGTTATCAGTTTAAGGAAAGTTCAACAACAAAATCCTTTAAAAATATTTGACTGAAAAAACCAAACAAAAACAAAAACACCCTAACAGTCACTCAACATTCATCCATCAGTAAAATTAAAAATAAGTTCAAACAAATAATCAATTTCATCACTTCAGTTTCCTCAGAAAGAATAGAGTAAATGCCTCATTTCTATTTTAGAACTGGGCTATAAGTCAAACAGCTTGTCTTCTGCAATCTTCATCTTGAAGGATAAAAGTTATTGTAAAGCCTCTGAAGATGAAACCCATCTAAAACATAAATACTTTTATATGAAATTTAAGGTAACTATACCCATGAAGCTATTCTTCTCACAACTGTATTCCAGTCCTGTGATTTTTCCATTTTGTAGTTTCAGGAACTCTATTTTTTATCCCCTTGATCAGAAAGTTTGTATGTGTCAGAGTCATTGTCAGAGGACCAGGAAAAAAAAAAATCCTGATTCTTGTTTGCAGAATAATAATTCTACACACCACTTCAAATATAGATTGATAAAAAATTCCAAGGTGTACAACACAATTTTAAAATTTATTTTATTCTGTGACTGGATGATTTTTGTGTATCAATGGATTGAGGTGTCAACACACCTAACGTTGGGAGTACATAACACCCACCCACACCATGCTTATAGTTATACTTCTGGCCACAAGCTCTCTGTTTGACGTTGGGCAAGTTATTTAGCGTATTTGACTCAGTGTCCTCTCGCTGTATAACAAGTACAACAATATTGACTTATCCACAGCCGTACTTTAAAGCTTACTTTGTTAATATCTGCAAATCCCTCTGAAATCCTCTGATTCAAGATGCTATACAAGTACAACATTCAAAGTAATGAATTCAAAAATATTAGATGATAAATTTATCTTAGTGAGGATATGTGTAATGTTTCTTTAAAACTGTAGCAGGAAGCCAGAAGGAAAGGGCCCTGGAGAAGTTTGTAGGAAAAGCTCTACAGTGAACCAGAAAGACAGAATAGTTTCAGGGAATAACACTCAGTTTAATAAAATTCCCTTTTCAGTGTTAAAAAAGATGTACTTTACCATTTTCACATGACAATGCCTCAGTTAAGGTCAAGCCTGTAAAAGGCAAGCCTACCTTCAAGGAAATCATATAACTAACATTAATTGTATGAACATTTTACATTAAATATTTCAACTTGCTTAATTTCATTTAAGATTGAATCAGAACTGGCGTGGGGTAGAACATTGGACAGTTTCAAACTCTAGCACATCTCAAATTCAGGATTGCCTCAAACTCTGGATCATTTAAGTAACTTCTCCAGTGGGAGAGCACCTGAAACTGGAACACATAAAAAAACCTCTGAGATTATTACAATCTGTGGACCAGCTCAAATTTGGGACCAGCTCAAACTCCAGGCCATCAATTTGAAACTTCATTACTTTAAAAGTACTGAACTAATTTTCTTCACATTTGGCTTGTTTTGTAGATATAATTGAAAAAACAAGCAAGGCTGAAGGTTATAAGTACTACACTGTGATTTACTGTATGCAAGTATAAGAAATTTCAGCTGTGTATCATATTAAATTTTAAAATAACTAGAATTCTATAAGGGACAATACTTAAATATAAGTCTGAGGGGAAGGAGTTACATTTGAGACTTAAGCTCATCATATTTCTCCTGTTGCAGAATTACAGGCAGTTCAGAGAAGAGTGACAAATGATAATAAAGCACCTGGAAAACCTCATCTGTGGAGAGATTGAAAAGATTGGGATGGTTTATTTAGAAAGGAAATATGAGAAAAGTATAATACAATGAATGGTTTAGAGAAGGTACATTTGGGAACTTCTGTTCTCCCAGTCTCATTACTCAGGAACACAGAGCCATTCACTGCAATTAAAGGACATGAAATTTAAAACTGATAAAAGGAAATACTTTTTCACACAATGTTTGATTAAACAGTGGAACTTTCAAAGATTAAAAAAGATCTTACAGAAAAATGCATCGCTCTTTCCCTCAAGTGTGGATTCTTCTTTCCCCTCGTCTGCAAAAGTTACACTGGTCCATGATCAAGGATGGGCCTTACACAGCTGTAATTCCCATGGATGAGGCAGATCAAAACACAGTGCAGAGGTCAGAGTTCAGGTAAGGATCCGATAGCCTGGAGATCCAATCCAAGGGGACAGTTCAGCAAGGCAGCAGAAGGGTCCAAGTAGCAACAAGCAGGCAATGGCTTGTTGGTCAGACAAGGACAGGAAGGAAGCAGGAAGTTTATATAGGGTCACTAGCCAATCAGGGTCAAGATCATGTGGCCAATCAGGGAGCAGGCTGCAAAACCCTGGCTGTTGACCCACTCAACTCTGTAAAGTCCCCTATAGCCTGGTGCATGGCTGTGGTGTGATGGGTAAGGCTGTTTTCTGAGCTTCTAAAGGGCTTTGCTTTGAGACTAGATTACTGACAACAGCCCCATTCCAGTGATAGATTAAGGTCCAATATCTTATATGTCTTCTTGGATAGAAATGTGAGTTCAGCCCTTAGACAGAGGATATTATGGCTTTTCCAAAGGAACACATAACACTTTCTTCCACTTCTCTGAACATACCTGGACTTACAACGTATATCATTTAAATGCATAGAATAGCTACTTTAAGTTATTTTCAGAGATTTCTAAAATGTATTAGAAATTGTATTACAATTTTTTATTAAGGTACATTTCTGCTCTTCCGCTGATCACTGTACAGTTGGATTTGTCATACAAAAGCAATCTGGCTTTTTAGACAGGGGGATACAAAAAATAATCCTCTCTTTTTAAACAACTCTCTAAAATGCTTTTCCTGTTAAGTATGTGGCGTAGAATCAACCCTGGTTATATGCATCTATATTATATCATATGCACACACAAAATAGGACGAAGTTCATATAACATCAACATCTTACTATATCCACCCATATCTTTCTTTTTCCATAAATGTGACTATTCAGTTGTAAAAGTGAGATGTTCCTGTATTTGCTTATTTAACTTTCCTTTTCTGTTTTTGATGTAACTAACAACCAACCTCTCTACTTTAAGCAGACTTTTACTCAAAAAAGTAGACATGCCAGTAATTCCATGCACTCCAGGAGGATTTTACTTATGTTTCCAATTTACATGGAAGATGCTCAGATACTACACTGATGGGCAACTGTGTAAACCCTACAATGGACAGAGAGATAGATATAATAATTAACCAGATCATCTGTCCACCTTCTGGGAAATGTATAGTTATTATTAGTGTAATACTCTTTCCCAAAGTGACATAAAGGGGTTGCTGATTAATAAAAAAGGTAACACATTGAAAAGAAATATGTTTTAACATTTTTCGAAACCTAACAACAACAAAAAGGTATCTTGTAAGGCTTTCATCTTCTAATTACTACTGATTTGAGACTCTATTTCTGTAATTATATTTATGTAACCTGTTTTAATAACTGCTAAATCACAATAGCAGCTGCCTCCTATGACTGTGAAGACTACTTAGAATGCTTTCTTTCCATCAAAACAATAATTCCAATAATTTTAATGACCAGATTTCTGCAGATGTTTATTGCAATACAAGTGCCTGATGCATTGAAGTGAATGGCAGAACTCCTATTGACTTCTGTAGGAGCAAGATTGGGCCCTTGATTTTCACTATTGAGATATTTCTTCCCCCATTCAGTTAAAGGAGCATTTCAAGACAAGCATCCTTTGATCAAACTGTTTGGAATCTTTCCCAGAATTACAAGTGAAGCAAGTCTGGTCATCTCATACTTCATTTTATCCCATGCTATATAGATGGTTCTCAGATCCTTCCGATCATATTTTAAAGAATGACAAAAGATTCTCACAACAGTTTTTCTCAATATCCCTTTAAGAAAAGTTTACACACCAAATTCATGAACATCTTCTTGTTTGGGTCATAGAATCATAGAATATCAGGGTTGGAAGGGACCTCAGGAGGTCATCTAGTCCAACCCCCTGCTCAAAGCAGGACCATTCCCCAATTAAATCATCCCAGCCAGGGCTTTGTCAAGCCTGACCTTAAAAACTTCTAAGGAAGGAGATTCTACCACCTCCCTAGGTAACGCATTCCAGTGTTTCACCACCCTCCTAGTGAAAATTTTTTTCCTAATATCTAACCTAAACCTCCCCCACTGCAACTTGAGACCATTACTCCTTGTCCTGTCCTCTTCTACCACTGAGAATAGTCTAGAACCATCCTCTCTGGAACCACCTCTCAGGTAGTTGAAAGCAGCTATCAAATCCCCCCTCATTCTTCTCTTCTGCAGACTAAAAAATCCCAGTTCCCTCAGCCTCTTCTCATAAGTCATGTGTTCCAGACCCCTAATCATTTTTGTTGCCCTTCGCTGGACTCTTTCCAATTTATCCACATCCTTCTTGTAGTGTGGGGCCCAAAACTGGACACAGTACTCCAGATGAGGCCTCACCAATGTCGAGTAGAGGGGGCGATCACGTCCCTCGATCTGCTCGCTACGCCCCTACTTATACATCCCAAAATGCCATTGGCCTTCTTGGCAACAAGGGCACACTGCTGACTCATATCCAGCTTCTCGTCCACTGTCACCCCTAGGTCCTTTTCCGCAGAACTGCTGCCTAGACATTCGGTCCCTAGTCTGTAGCGGTGCATTGGGTTCTTCCGTCCTAAGTGCAGGACCCTGCACTTGTCCTTGTTGAACCTCATCAGATTTCTTTTGGCCCAATCCTCCAATTTGTCTAGGTCCCTCTGTATCCTATCCCTGCCCTCCAGCGTATCTACCACTCCTCCTAGTTTAGTATCATCCGCAAATTTGCTGAGAGTGCAATCCACACCATCCTCCAGATCATTTATGAAGATATTGAACAAAACCGGCCCCAGAACCGACCCCTGGGTCACTCTACTTGACACCGGCTGCCAACTAGACATGGAGCCATTGATCACTACCCGTTGAGCCCGACAATCTAGCCAACTTTCTACCCACCTTATAGTGCATTCATCCAGCCCATACTTCTTTAACTTGCTGACAAGAATACTGTGGGAGACCATGTCAAAAGCTTTGCTAAAGTCAAGAAACAATACATCCACTGCTTTCCCTTCATCCACAGAACCAGTAATCTCATCATAGAAGGCGATTAGATTAGTCAGGCATGACCTTCCCTTGGTGGGAAGGGATCACTTTCCTCTCATGTAAGTGCTTCAGGATTGATTCCTTGAGGACCTGCTCCATGATTTTTCCAGGGACTGAAGTGAGGCTGACTGGCCTGTAGTTCCCAGGATCCTCCTTCTTCCCTTTTTTAAAGATTGGCACTACATTAGCCTTTTTTCAGTCATCCGGGACTTCCCCCATTCGCCACAAGTTTTCAAAGATAATGGCCAATGGCTCTGCAATCACAGCCACCAATTCCTTTAGCACTCTCTGATGCAACGCGTCCGGCCCCATGGACTTGTGCACATCCAGCTTTTCTAAATAGTCCCTAATCACCTCTTTCTCCACAGAGGGCTGGCCATCTACTCCCCATGCTGTGATGCCCAGTGCAGCAGTCTGGGAGCTGACCTTGTTCGTGAAGACAGAGGCAAAAAAAGCATTGGATACATTAGCTTTTTCCACATCCTCTGTCACTAGGTTGCCTCCCTCATTCATTAAGGGGCCCTGTCAAGGTTCCTCCCCCACTCTGAACTCTAGGGTACAGATGTGGGGACCTGCATGAAAAACCTCCTAAGCTTATCTTTACCAGCTTAGGTCAAAAACTTCCCCAAGGTACAAAATATTCCCCCCGTTGTCCTTGGACCGGCCGCTACCACCACCAAACTAATACTGGTTACTGGGGAAGAGCTGTTTGGACGCGTCCTTCCCCCCAAAATACTTCCCAAAACCTTGCACCCCACTTCCTGGACAAGGTTTGGTAAAAAGCCTCACCAATTTGCCTAGGTGACTACAGACCCAGACCCTTGGATCTTAAGAACAATGAATAATCCTCCCAACACTTGCACCCCCCCTTTCCTGGGAAATGTTGGATAAAAAGCCTCACCAATTTGCATAGGTGACCACAGACCCAAACCCTTGGATCTGAGAACAATGAAAAAGCATTCAGTTTTTTACAAGAAGACTTTTAATAAAAAATAGAAGTAAATAGAAATAAAGAAATCCCCCCTGTAAAATCAGTATGGTAGATATCTTACAGGGTAATTAGATTCAAAAACGTAGAGAACCCCTCTAGGCAAAACCTTAAGTTACAAAAAAGATACACAGACAGAAATAGTTATTCTATTCAGCACAATTCTTTTCTCAGCCATTTAAAGAAATCATAATCTAACACATACCTAGCTAGATTACTTACTAAAAGTTCTAAGACTCCATTCCTGATCTATCCCTGGCAAAGACCAGCATACAGACAGACACAGACCCTTTGTTTCTCTCCCTCCTCCCAGCTTTTGAAAGTATCTTGTCTCCTCATTGGTCATTTTGGTCAGGTGCCAGCGAGGTTACCTTTAGCTTCTTAACCCTTTACAGGTGAGAGGAGCTTTCCCCTGGCCAGGAGGGATTTCAAAGGGGTTTACCCTTCCCTTTATATTTATGACAGGCCCACACTTTCCTTGGCTTTCTTCTTGTTGCCAACATACCTGAAGAAACCCTTCTTGTTACTCTTGACAACTCTTGCTAGCTGCAGTTCCAGGTGCGATTTGGCCCTCCTGATTTCATTCTTACATGCCCGAGCAATATTTTTATACTCTTCCCTGGTCATATGTCCAACCTTCCACTTCTTGTAAGCTTCTTTTTTATGTTTCAGATCCGCTAGGATTTCACCGTTAAGCCAAGCTGGTCGCCTGCCATATTTACTATTCTTTCGACACATCGGGATGGTTTGTCCCTGTAACCTCAACAGGGATTCCTTGAAATACAGCCAGCTCTCCTGGACTCCTTTCCCCTTCATGTTAGTCCCCCAGGGGATCCTACCCATCTGTTCCCTGAGGGAGTCAAAGTCTGCTTTCCTGAAGTCCAAGGTCCGTATCCTGCTGCTTACCTTTCTTCCCTGTGTCAGGATCCTGAACTCAACCATCTCATGGTCACTGCCTCCCAGATTCCCATCCACTTTTGCTTCCCCTACTAATTCTTCCCGGTTTGTGAGCAGCAGGTCAAGAAAAGCTCCCCCCCTAATTGGCTCGTCTAGCACTTGCACCAGGAAATTGTCCCCTACATTTTCCAAAAACTTCCTGGATTGTCTATGCACCGCTGTATTGCTCTCCCAGCAGATATCAGGAAAATTAAAGTCACCCATGAGAACCAGGGCGTGCGATCTAGTAGCTTCTGCGAGCTGCCAGAAGAAAGCCTCATCCACCTCATCCCCCTGGTCCGGTGGTCTATAGCAGACTCCCACCACTACATCACTCTTGTTGCTCACGCTTCTAAACTTAATCCAGAGACACTCAGGTTTTTCTGCAGTTTCGTATCGGAGCTCTGAGCAGTCATACTGCTCCCTTACATACAGTGACTAACCAATTTATTTGAGCATGAGCTTTCATGAGCTACAGCTCACTTCATCGGATGCATACCGTGGAAACTGCAGGACATTATATACACACAGAGACCATGAAACAATACCTCCTCGTCCCCGGGGCGGGGGAGGGGGGGTTGAGAAAGCCTGGATTTTTGCTGGAAATGGCCAACCTTGATTACCATGCACGTTGTAGGGAGAGTGGTCACTTTGGATAACCTATTACCAGCAGGAGAGTGAGTTTGTGTGTGTGGTTTTTGGAGGGGGGTGAGGGAGTGAGAGAACCTGGATTTGTGCAGGAAATGGCCCACCTTGATTATCATACACATTGTGAAGAGAGTGGTCACTTTGGATGGGCTATTACCAGCAGGAGAGTGAGTTTGGGTGGGGGGGGGGGGCGGAGGGTGAGAAAACCTGGATTTGTGCTGGAAATGGCTCAACTTGATGATCACTTTAGATAAGCTATTACCAGCAGGACAGTGGGGTGGGAGGAGGTATTGTTTCATGGTCTCTGTGTGTATATAATGTCTTCTGCAGTTTCCACGGTATGCATCCGATGAAGGGAGCTGTAGCTCAGGAAAGCTCATGCTCAAAAAATTGGTTAGTCTCTAAGGTGCCACAAGTACTCCTTTTCTTTTTGCGAATACAGACTAACACGGCTGTTACTCTGAAACCTGTCATTATGCAGATTAAAAGGTGTCTCTCCCCCCACCCCACCCCCCATCAACTTAAACATCACCCTGGTGGCGGAACATTGTTCTCCCGCTGGAGTTACGAGCAGAGCGAGCCCGCCCGCCCCAGCCAGGCCAATGCAGGGTCAGACACCATCTCCCCTTCACCCGGAGAGCTCCCCGCCACATGGCCTATTCGCGGCTCCTGCTCGCAGCCCCCGAGGGGCGAGCGCAGCTCTCGGGTTGCTCGGGTGTGAGCTTCTCTCATGAAGGCTCCTGCAAAGACCCCAGCTACCCTGTCCCCCAGGAGCCTGCCCCCCCGCCCAGCCGCCGAGCATGGGACCCCAGAGGTTGGAGGGGCCGGGGCAGGAGGCCAAGCGATGCGCGCCGCGCTCTGGGCCAGGCTCCTCGGGAAGGGAGAAGTGACGTCTGCACACGGGGTTGATTTGTCCCCCGAAGGGAGGATTTCCCAGAGAACAGGAGCCCTTTCTGAAAGGCAGGACGTCTCGCCGACTTGGGAGCAATTCTGGGTTTTTTGCTGGGTTTTCTGGCACGTCTAAAAGCTACTGTTCATTTCCTGGAACCCCCCCCCCCAGTCTCCCCTTAACCCAACACCTAGCTTTGGGGGAAACAAAAATATTCGATCTCAATTTGTGGCCGAAGAATGGACACACAATTAAACAGCGGCTGCAGTACACATCGTACGTCATTCACAGACACTGCGGGGCCCTGCAGCCTGCCAGGCTGTAAAAATAATCACAGGGCTGCTATGACACTGGGATCTTGAGAATAACCCCCTGTCTCCACCCTAACCCCAGTCCCTCCATTGCAGAGCAGGGGTGGGAGTCAGGTTCCCAGGGCACTGCTCTGGAGGAAGATCACAGCTTACCTCCTCCAGGGACTCCATGGCTGCAGCAGCCTTTGCAAGGCAGGTCCCTGCTCCATCTCCCCCTCTCTGTGCATTAGCTGAGGGGGGAGCCCCAACTCCCCCCTTCACACAAATCATGTCTTCCCCCATGGCTTGGGCAAGGGAAAGCGCGCGAAAAAGCCAGCCACGAGGAGAACGAAACTACACAGCACGGGGGAGATCATACACCTTATTAGCATATTGCTTCTGATTGGACAAGGGGCAGGAGCGCCACAGGGGGAGGAGGGTCCACTTGCTCTGGCCCAGGGCCCCAGGAAACCCCCGTCCGCCTCTGCTCGTCTCGCTATTGGCCTAGTTTTACAAGGGGCTGCCTAAAAGCACTGGTGACATCAGTGCAAACCAACATTCCAGACAGTGACGTCTTCATCTTGCTCTATGGAGTGTACACCGACATGTACATTTCCAGCTGATTTCTTTTATAATTATATGGTAACAAGGAGAGAATCAGCAATTTTTCCATAATAGTGGCTGTGTGACACTTTTGTATTTTTATGTCCGGCTTTGTAAGCGAATGGTTTTTAAGTGAGGTGTAACTTGGGGTCTGTAAATCAGACTCCTGAAAGAGGTACAGCAGTATGGAAAAGTTGAGAGCCACTGCAATCCTTGGGCGAGCAGGGGCAGAGACTGGTGGGACGGGGGGAGAAGGGGCAAAGAAGGGCCTCTCTGCCCCCGGCACAGACTGGGGGAGGGTTGGAACTGTGGCAGAGTGGGAATTTTCTGTACTATTTTGTATGAATACTATGTGCCTCAGTTTCCCCTATGTGCTGCATGGTTAAGTAGGTGGTGGGAAAAGGTTGTTTATCCTTTGTAGAGACCCAGAGATACAGACGTGGCAGACGCCTAGATGCCTGGGCCCTGGGGCCCCATGCCCATGGAGACTCCCAGAAGACAATGGCCACTCCAATTGCCCAGACATTTGGCACCCAGCAACTAACAACCATGGATGGCCCACCCTCTGCAGGAAGCCAGTGGGATGGATCTAGCTGGAGAACAAAGGGCTGAGGAGGAAGGCCAGGGGACAAGGTTTGCCCAGGAAGAAAAACAAAGGGCTGAAGAGGAGCCACGTTGGGGGTTGTTCAGTGTGGGGCCACTGGAATCGGGGACGCTCTCCTGAACTGGGACAACAAAGGGGTCAAAGAGCTCTCGGTTGACGCGGATGGACCATGCCGGAACTCTCTGTTCTAACCAAGGCCTCTCTACGCTGTGTTCCAGACAGCTAATAAACCCTCCTGCTTTTACAACAGTGGCTGAGAGCCACATCAGTTTAAGGAAGTTGGGGGACATTGCTCCCTTTGGGGGTACAAGTCTCCCTGATGTAAGGCGACTGTTGTCCACTTCCTAAAACTCAGTGGGGGTGTTTGGGTTAGCTAGCTCCCAGTACCAAAAGGAAGGGGAAGGGTCAATGGGAAATCAGGACCTTGAGACTGCCAGTCCCCAGGAACAATGGGGAGAGGCCAATGCGCCAGGTCAGCCTGATTGACAGGGCGGGCAGGCTAATCAGGGAGTCAGGAGGCCAGGGGGGTCCCATCCTCTGTGTGAGCCAGAATTGCCTAGGTCAGAGAGAGAGGGGCTGAGCTAAGGAGAAAGCAGGGGTTCAAGCTGAGCTGGGAAACAAGGTCGTGCCAGCCAGGGGGGCCAGAAAAGCAGCCCAGGGAGCACATCAGTGCTGGGAACAGAGCCAAGAAGCAGCCAGCCACAAACCCAAGGGAACAAAGTTTCCCTGGAAAATTGTGGAATGTAACTATCACTTGCCATTCATTCTCAACTCTGCCACACGCTTCTCTCCGGAATGGGGCCTCGGAGAGACAGCCCCATAGACATCTGGGGGCAGGGAGAGACCCAGGGGTGCAGGGAAAATGGGGGTAGGATGGAGGGAGCTGGAGAAAAGTAAAGATACATGGGGGAGGTGTTATGTGTTGGGACAGGGACTGACCAACCCTCAGTACATGCTGGGGGGGTGCCTGGGTGCCATTTCAGATGGGGGGCAACTTTAATAGGTACTACTTAGGCATCTGAAAAATCTAGGGTTTTTTTTGCAGATAACTTGGAAATTAGCTGACAGGAGCACTGTATCTAATTCCTATGTAACTGTAACCCTTCTGCACGTCAGAGTTAGCAGCAACAAGGGCCAGGTTGAGTATCTAGGGGTTTCAATAATGCAATACAAAACCAGCTCGAGCCCCCACCCAGAGACCTGGGACAATTACAAATCACCCCCGGGTGCCTCCAAGAGGCAATACTTCCCCTCTCGCAAGCACAGAGTCTGAACGTAGCAAAAGCCTTTTAATAAAGGAGGGAAACAATGTGGCATTATGCTGGGGAAACACCACCCACGGGATTCATAACACAACCCATGAGCAAAAGACCCACCCCCAAGTAAATCTGGCAGGGTCCTTTTCCCCTCAGGGTCTTGAGCCGGTGAGAAATGTGCAGCCCACACCGGGCTCGCTGGGGGAGCTCCAGGACACTGGGGGGCAGGGGCTGGAACCCCCCCTCAAGAGCCCCCCCCCGCCGGAACCCCGACTCATGGGCTGGGCATCGCTGTTTGGCGACCGCTCCCCCTAAGGGGCCCCCTCCCCCTCTTTGAGCTGGGGGGGGCCTCTCTCCCCCCTCTCCCCTCCCCTTCCCCCTCTCCGGGCTGGGGGGGGTCCCCCGTCCCTTCCCCCTCTCCTCTGTCCCTCGCCTCTAATTCCCAGGTTTCTGATGCTTGAGTTTTGCTGATGCCCACGTTCTGGAAGGGAAGGAGCTGTCCCTGCCCAGCAAGCCGGACCTCTGCCTGCATGAAGTCTCTGCTGTTTAACTGAGTTCAGATTCCTGCCCCTGGTTGGAGCTGAATTCACACTGCTGCGGGGTGGCGGGGGGGGGATAGTCTCTCAGAGCCCCACAAGTCTTGTCCATCCCAGCGGCCTTTCAACCCTCTGGCTCTCTGTCTGTGCATGCTCAGTGTAGTCCAGGGGTCCTCAAACTGGGGATTGTGAGGTTATTATGTGGGGGTCATGAGCTGTCAGCCTCCACCCCCAAACCCTGCTTCATCCCCAGTCATTATAACAGTGTTAAATATATTAAAGTTGTTTTTAATTTATAACAGGGGGTTGCATTCAGAGGCTTGCTGTGTGGAAGGGGTAACCAGGACAAAAGTTTGAGAACCACTGAAATGGTTCAATTAATTTTTTTTTTTCGGAAAAATTGGGTGTTTGATTCAAGGCAACCTATTGTGGAAAGTGTCGGCTTTAATAAAAAGCATTCACTGTCTTCTTGGAAAATTCAAAAACCAAAAATTGTTCTGTTTTCAGTCATTCTGGACTAATTTTTTTCTGATTCTGGTAGAAGATTTTCGCAGGGTTGGCCATTTTTGTCAGAAGTTTTTCTTGTTCTAGCCCTCCTGGAGGGGGACAAAAGCTTGAAAAGGTGACCCCTAAAGGCTCCACCACCAGGAGATCAAGAACAGAACCCAAAGTTGTTTTCAAAATCTCATCTTGTTTAAGCCAATCTGATGGTTTTGGGGAGCTCTGACTTGTGATTTTTGGTCACTGGGGGTTGGCCACATGGGCTAGAACCAGCTTGGCCAGGATCCAGATGTTAACCCCGGTGTAGAGGGCCCTGGCAGTGGCCCAAACCCAGCAGCTGTGGGGGATAGGAGAGAGATTTGATGTGTTCCCTGAGGTTCAAATTAGCAAGAGAAGCGGCCGGGGAGACGCATTCTAAACTGGGGGATCAGTGACATTCAGGGTGAGGCAACATTGAAAATACTCAGCAGTGTTAGAGTTGCTTTGCTCTGACACTCTCAGGAGTAGAGCCCCCGGCCCTTCCCTGAACACACCCACAGCTACTCCTGCAATGGGGGTCCAGAGCTAGGAGCAGAGCAGGGGGACCCCTGGGCACCAACTCCTCACTGCACTCTCCTCTCCCTGTTCTCTCTCTCTCTTTCCAGATCCAGCCAGCTGGAGCGGGGTGGAAGCTCCTCCCGCCCCACAGGGACCCCTTGCTGCAGCTGTCATGAGTAAGTGTTGGGGAGCGAACCCCTGTGCCAGGCCGGGATCTCGGTGTCTGGGGTGGGGGGATTTCCTGGGGGGTGTCTCTGTTCTGCGCTCTCACAGCCCCGCTTTCCTCTCTCTGTTAAATCTCCTGGGGTGGGATCCACCTTCCACCCCTCCTCTGACCTGCCTGTGCCCCTCTCCTCTCTCTGCCAGGCCCCTGCCTTCGCTTGGAGCTCTCGCTGGGGAGGGGCTGCTGCTGCTGACTCTGCTCTGAGCTCTGCCTGAGGATGGGGGAGATGCACTCGGCCCGTGGAGGGGTCAGGAACTGAAGGTAGAGAGCATCTTGCAGGGGTTCCTGTTTCAAACCGCCCGCTGCACCCAGGGCCTGCTGCACTGGGAGAGCCATTGAGGGCCTGATTCTGGGAGCTGCCTCCTCTGAGAATTGGCCCAGAGACGCCTGGGAACTAGTTCATGGTTTGAGATTGTCTAGCTCGGCATTTGTCCAACTGGGAGTCCTGACCAAAAAGGGGGTTGCAAGGCTTTGGAGGGGGGAGGGGGGGTCAAGAGATCACAAAAATATTCTCAGGGGAGGGGGGCAGGAGGGGAAGAGGGCTACAACAGCTGCCCCTCTCCAGCTGCCCAGCTCTGAGGGCAGTGCCCCGCCCGTAGCAGCCCAGAAGTAAGGGTGGCAATACCATGCGTATGTTTCTATGAGTCCGTACAGTAACTTGCTATGACTGTTTGGGTGTTGGGGGTTGTCATAGCCTTTCAAAGTGTGGCCAGCAAAACCAAAAATTTGAGAAGCCCGGGTCTAGCTTATTCTGATACCTGTTGCTCCCAGCCTTCCCCCAGCTGGTTTTATAGAGCTGGTGAGGCTCTTCCTCCTCATCTAGTGTCCGATGATAGTAAAGCAAGAGGGAAAAAAGTGATCCAGGCAACTACAGACTCATTCATCTAAGCAAAAAGAAAAGGAGGACTTGTGGCACCTTAGAGACTAACCAATTTATTTGAGCATGAGCTTTCGTGAGCTACAGCTCACTTCATCGGATGCATACCGTGGAAACTGCAGAAGACATCATATACACACAGAGACCATGAAACAATACCTCCTCCCACCCCACTGTCCTGCTGGTAAAATACAGTGAGGAGATTTATATACACACAGAATGTGAAAAAATGGGTGTTATCATACACACTCACTTCAAATGAGCTATTACCATCAGGAGAGTGGAGGAGGGGAAAGAAAACCTTTTGTAGTGATAATCAAGGTGGGCCATTCCACTCTCACAAATCTTGGGAGACAGGCCAGTCCTTGACTACAGACAGCCCTCCAACCTGAAGCAAATACTCACCAGCAACCACACACCACACAACAGAACCACTAACCCAGGAACCTATCCTTGCAACAAAGCCCGTAGCCAACTGTGTCCACATATCTATTCAGGGGACACCATCATAGGGCCTAATCACATCAGCCACACTATCAGAGGCTCGTTCACCTGCACATCTACCAATGTGATATATGCCATCATGTGCCAGCAATGCCCCCTGCCATGTACATTGGCCAAACCGGACAGTCTCTACGTAAAAGAATAAATGGACACAAATTAGATGTCAAGAATTATAACATTCATAAACCAGTCGGAGAACACTTCAATCTCTCTGGTCACTCGATCTCTGACCTAAAAGTTGCTATATTACAACAAAATGACTTCAAAAACAGACTCCAACGAGAGACTGCTGAATTGGAGTTAATTTGCAAACTGCATACAATTAATTTAGGCTTGAATAAAGACTGGGAATGGATGAGTCATTAGACAAAGTAAAACTATTTCCCCATGTTTATTCCCCCACCCCCACCCCCCACTGTTCCTCAGACGTTCTTGTTAACTGCTGGAAATAGCCCACCTTGATTATCACTACAAAAGGATTTCTTCCCCCCCCCCCCCCCGCTGGTAATAGCTCATCTGAAGTGAGTGTGTATGATAACACCCATTGTTTCACGTTCTGTGCGTATATAAATCTCCTCACTGTATTTTCCACTGAATGCATCCAATGAAGTGAAGTGAAGTGCATCCAACTATACTCTTAGCCCAGCAGAAGAATCTGTCCCATCTCGGGGCCTCTCCTTCTGCCCCTGCACGTATTCCCTTCACCTGGGGACAGGTTCAGTTGAGCTACTAACCCTTTCATGGCTATCTCACCCTGGGACAGCCTGAAACTGGAAACCTGTGCTCGAACAGGAACTGTTTGCTAGGAAAGGAGCTGAAGACACAATGGAAGAGGAAATCCTTGGACTGGATTGAAATTATTCCAAAGGAAAGTGAATGAGAGAAAATGTCCAGCCTTACCCTCCTAGCGAAAGAAAAGAATTAAGGTCAGAAAGGACCATTCTGTCCATCTTCTGTGTAACACAGGCCCTAGAACGTCACCGAGCGCTTCCTCCAGAAAACCTACGACATGGGACTGAGCCAGAGCACGTCTTCTGGAAAGACATCTCCATGCATTAGAGCCAGCTGGTCAGAAACAATCTTTCTTCTGCAGTGACGTGAAGTTAAAGGACATGGAGACGAAGAAAACCTCGACTCGGGTTGTTGCTGGAGCTGAAGCAGAGAGGCCAGGACAAACACGGCTAGGGCCCAGGACTGACTATCAGCAGATCTGCCATTTTCTATTGCTGGCTTTTTGACCATGAGTGAATCTCTTTGCTTCTCTGTGCCTCAGTTTCCACGACTATAAAATAAAGCTAATCTAGGTTCTGTTTTTTTCTCTCCTCTTTTTCAAGGCGGGACACTTAGATACATTTGGGGCCTGTCTACGCTACTGGTCTAGAATGTATTTGTAAGCTGATGACCCCCACATGTTGTTCAGAAGCTATGGATGACACAAGCTCCTAAGGTTGTTCTGTGCTTAGCCCCTGTGGCACAGCTGGGCTGGGCGGTCTTTTCTCACTGTGCTGTGTGGAGCAGGTTCTGGGCACTGGGGATATGAAGAGGATCTCAAGGACTAATTCTTGAAAATAAATATCAATGAACTGCAACCTAAATAAAAAATCACTGCTGCTAACATTGGTGGGTGATAAAATAGTAGCAGAGTGGTAACTAATGATGAGGACAGGGCAGTGACACAGAGCAATTGGATCCCTTGAGAAGCTGGACCCATTCAAAGAAAACAAGTTTGAAAATAACCAAAGGAAGGGTCCTATAGCTAGCAACAAAGCATGCAGGCCACACCTACAGAGTGGGGAAGTGTATCCAGGAAAGCACTGACTGTGAAGAGGATTTCGGGGCCATGCTGGGCAAGCCATTCAACATGAGCACCCAGGGTGATGCTGTGGTGAACAGGGCTAAAGCCGTCATTAGATGTATGAAAAGAGCAGTGAGGCGCATAGGGAGGTGACACACCATGAGGAAGACTGATCATGGAATACTGCATCCAGTTTTGGCGTCCACCTTTGAAAAAAGATTTTGTAATATTGGAGATGGGGCAGCAAAAAGCAATGAAACCTTTCGAGGGCAGGAGAAATGCCTGCGAATGAGCTATTGAAAGAGCTCAGCCTGTTTAGATGATAAAAAAGATCGGGAGGTGACGTCATTGAAGTGTTGAAGTGACTTCATGGAGAGAAAATATGGGGTATTAAAGGGCTCATTAATCTAGCAGAGAAAAGCATAACAAGACCCAGTAGCTGGAAACTCAAAAGAGACCAATTCGTATTCGAAAGAGGGCACACATATTCAACCGTGAGGATGAATCACCAAAGGAACAAACTAGAAAGGGAAGTGGTGGGAATTCCCCACCTCTTGATGTCTTCTAATGAAGACTAGATGGCTTTCTGGAACGTGTGTAGTCAAAAACTAGCTCCTATGCTCTACAGAAAGCATGTGATATGCAGGGGGTCAGATGACATGCTCTAATTTTCTCTTCTGTCCATAAAGTCTGCTCATTTATGAAAAACTGAGAATAGCATGGGGAGAAGCCTCTGATGTTTTACTGTGTGGTCGGTGTCATCCCCACAAGGAAGAGTCATTGCGTGGGGTGATCCAGGGGAAGCGGCTGAAACATCCAATGTGGCTGGACAGGGGCAGGACATCAGCACTGCAGGGGAGGGGTGGGTGTGGCAGTGACATCACAAGGGCCTTTGGCAGGACCTCAGCCTATTGGACAAAGGTGGTGGGGAGGTGATGATCTCACAGAGAGATCTTGACATCAGCCAGGCAGGACAGGGGTGCAGGACAGGGGCAACCTCGGAGATCCCTGTGGCTTTGCTTCAGCACGTCTCCTTCTCGAGGTCTCTCCTGGAGGACTGAGAGAGCATTCACTTGCACGTATGTGAGCGCAAGGAGGACCCTCTTCGGAGTTTGCTCCTTTTCTTTTTGTGGCTTTGCTCGAAAACAGACATCCCTGTATAGAAGGTAAGAGCCTCGGAGAGGTTTGGAACCTGTTCAGTCTGATCCATCAGGTGCCGGCTGATTTTTAGGAAAGGAAAACACTAGATTGTGGGGGCAGCATTTTATTTCCGACCTCGGACTTTGTCCCTTAGAATTACTGGGGACATTGGGGTTTCTCCTTTTTGTTTTCCCTTTTCCTCTGTCCCTCCTACCTTTCTCTTCTTGCTTCCTTTTTCCTTTTTCTCTGCTCTTCTCCCATCACCAGGAGCTCTGTGGGTGGCACGGGGGCCGGGGGGGCTTGTGGGAGGCCCTCACAGAGAGGTGAGACTGGACTAGTGCTCCGAGAGTGATCCCCTCGGTGGTGACCAGGGCCATTCTTTGGGCTATTTGATGTGAACACTGAGCCTCCCACCCCTCAAAGTCCCAACCTTGATTGGCTGAGGAGGGGGCTATTGACAGGAAGGAAACTCTGGTCTTTGTTGTTCTCTTTTATGACCAAGCAAATAAGTCACAACCAGTTAGATGTTTGACCAATGTGGACGCTGCTCTGCATTCATTGTCTCGGAGCAGTTCATGATCCTCTCGAACATTCCAATTCTTCTGAAATAATTGCTGAATAATTACTATGAACAATTGTTGGTCTGTAGCTTATTTGAGAGCAACTCTGCTACTGACTGGCTGCATCAGCTAAGACAAGTCACTGCTCCTTTCTCAGCCTTCGTTTCTCCTTCTGTCAAGTACGAATAACAATCCTCTCCCACCTACCTCGCCATGGGCGGATGCTGGGGATCCACTGAAGAGTGTCACTCGGAGCAGTGCAGACTAGGGGGTGTCCTATCACACTGAGCCATAGCAGATTATGACCTAATATTCGATTGGATTTGTCTTTTATTGTTTTGAAATTGTGAAGAGCAGCAACTACTTAGCTCAGACTGAAGCATCTCATCTAATTTTCTCGAGCACAGTGTCTCCCCTTTGTGTACGATGAGACAGTTTAATGCGCTGTGAGAAACAGGAGATACTCTTTTTTTGCAAACAAATATTTTTTGCAAAGAATTTTCATCCTACTTGTTACGATTTCAGGAAACAAAGTGGTTTCATCTGAATGGATTTTCTGACAGAAAACGGTTTCCATGCAAATGTTCACACCTTATTTCCTGGGCTTTATCCCTTCCTCCGGGAGGTTGTTGTCTGTTAGTTAGAACAGGAGTTAGGACTGTTGTCTTCTCTTTCTGGCTCCGTCCCCGTTTTGCTGTGTGACACCTTGGGTAGGTCCAACGGGAACAGGGTCAATTCTCTAACTCCAGGCAGCAGGGAGCCTGGGTGAGATAAGGGATGTTAAGGCCATCTGCGAAGGAGAAAGGGATGTTTCCAGGTGTTGAATGTCAAGACTTCTAAACTTTGCTAAAATGGCTAGTCTCGAGAAACAAGAACTAGTTGGGGCCAAACTTTAACCATTGTCTTTTTTAAAGCCCATTCAGGGATGTGAGTCCCAGAGAGCCATAGAGAGGGGGAGCAACTTGCCCAAAGTCCCACAGATCAATAGGCAGCAATGGAAGCAGGAGTGACCCTCCCTCTCAAAGGCAGGGGGACCAGCCATTAGGGCCTGGTTGCAATTGCCAGCTGTGGGAGGGGGTGTGCGGCAGTGGTTAGTGAAGGGGTCCACCCATGGCTCTGACACTCGGTGTGACCTTGAGCCGGTAGCTGAGGCCCGTTTGCCTAGAGTAGGGTTGGGGTCTCATCGCTCCAGCCCAGCGGGGTTGGGAGACTCCAGGAAGGTGTGTAAAGTGCTGAGATGTCAGGATCCTGGAGACGCTGTCATCTCAGAACGAGGGCAGTTCTCTGCACCCTCCTGCTGCTGGCTGAGTTTCTCCGTCCCTTGGCAATAAGACAGACTCTTGTTTTCACAGCCAGTAGATCGCCCTCGTGTCATCACCCTGCCTGCTGGCTGGGCAGGGTAACTCCTGAGGTCACCACCCTCTCCAGCCTTCCTTGGGCTTGGAGAGTGAGGAGGAGGGCGAGGGATGTCTGCTGATCCTGAACATCCACCATCCATCATCCCATCACTGAGAGCAAGTGAGTGGCATTCGAGTTCCTCCGTGTCTTCCCCTGTCTGTCTGGGGAGAGGCAGAAACAGTGGGAGAGACTATCTCCAAAGGGGGATTTCATTTGCAAACAGCCCCCAAGAGCCCCTCACTCTTAGGCCAGGCAGGGGCTTCTCCAGAGCCGTCTCCAGTGTGTTTGGAAAGGTTCCAGCAATGGGGCCCAGCCCTTCCCTTGTGGGACACTGTTCCCCAGGCTGAGAGTCTCCCTGTGAGCTGTGACTTTGACTTGGGGAATGGTTTCCCAGGAGAAGTCCATACTCCTGGCTTCTGTTCCTTCTCTAGCCTGGGCGGGAGAGTGGCCTGGGATGACAGGAGGGAGCTGCTTGTCCAGAGGAACCAATGGTCTTTGGGACTGACCCCATTGCTGGAAAAGGATGAAACTTCCTGGCTATTGCAGCAGCAGGGATTACGAGGGGGAACGTTGGGAGCAGATCATGCAATGAACTCCTGCCCGTGTGGGAAGACGGCAGCTGCTTCCCTCAGGCTCTGGGGCCACCTGCAGAGCCTTCCTCCGCAACATCCGCAGGAGCCTGGCCATCCTGGAACCGAGCGGGGAGCAGGGGTGAGTCTGGGCTCAAGGCAGCCTTTCACTCCTGGCCCTTTTCCGTCCCTCCTCCTCCCTGCTCCAACCACAGCCGCCCCCTCTGCCCCCACAGGAGTGCAGGGAGTGCCATCTACACACACGGGCAGGAGTTCATTGCATGATCTGCTCCCAACGTTCCCCCTCGTAATCTCTGCTGCTGCAATAGCCAGGGAGTTTCATCCTTTTCCAGCAATGGGGTCAGTCCCAAAGACCATCGGTTCCTCTGGACAAGCAGCTCCCTCCTGTCATCCCAGGCCACTCTCCCGCCCAGGCTAGAGAAGGAACAGAACTCAGGAGCCCGGACTTCTCCTGCGAAACCATTCTCCACATCAAAGTCACAAAGACCCTAAGCACAGGAAGACCAGGGCCCTCCTCGTTCCCCATTGATTTCCAGGCTCAGCACCTCACAGGGTCTGGCCCAGCTCAGAGACTCTCAGCCTGGGGAACAGTGTCCCACACGGGAAGGGCTGGGAGCCCCATTGCTGGAACCTTTCCAAACACACTGGAGACGGCTCTGGAGAAGCCCCTGCCTGGCCTAAGAGTGAGGGGCTCTTGGGGGCTGTTTGCAAATGAAATCCCCCTTTGGAGATAGTCTCTCCCCGTTTCTGCCTCTCCCCACACAGACGGGGAAGCCACCGAGGAACCTGAATGCCACTCACTTGCTCTCAGTGATGGTATGATGGATGGCGGATGTTCAGGGTCAGCAGACGTCCCTCGCCCTCCTCCTCACGCTCCAAGCCCAAGGGAGGCTGGAGAGGGTGGTGACCTCAGGAGTTACCCTGCCCAGCCAGCAGGCATGGTGATGACACTAGGGCGCTCAACTGGCTGTGAAAAGAAGAGTCAGTCTTTTTGCCAAGGGGATGGAGAAACTCAGCCAGCAGCAGGGGGGTGCAGAACACTGCCCTAGGGCGGAGGTGACAGCGCCTCCAGGATCCTGACATCCCAGCACTTTACACATCTTCCTGGAGCCTCCCAAACCCACTGGGCTGTAGGGATGGGACCCCAACTCGACTGATGGCAAACGGGCCTCAGCTACCAGCTCAGGGTCACACTGAGTTTCAGAGCCATGAATGGACCCTTTCACCAACCACTGCCGCACACTCCCTCCCACAGCTGGCAATTACAACCAGGCCCTTATGTCTGGTCTCCCTGCCTTTGAGAGGGGGTGTCACTCCTGCTTCCATTGCTTCCTATTGATCTGTGGGACTTTGGGCAAGTTGCTCCCCCTCTCTATGGCTCTCTGCGACTCACATCCCTGAATGGGCTTTAAAAAAGACAATGGTTAAAGTTTGCCCCCAACTAGTTCTTGTTTCTCAAGACTAGCCATTTTAGCAAAGTTTAGAATTCTTGACATTCAACACCTGGAAACATCCCTTTCTCCTTCGCAGATGGCCTTAACATCCCTTATCTCACCCTGGCTTCCTGCTGCCTAGAGTTAGAGAATTGACCTTATTCCCATTGGACCTAACCAAGGTGTCACATAGCAAAGCAGTGACAGAGCCAGAAAGAGAAGACAATGGTCCTGACTCCTGTTCTAACTAACAGACAACAACCCCCCGGAGGCAGGGATAAAGCCCAGGAAATAAGGTGTCAACATTTTCATGGGAACTGTTTTCTGTCAGAAAATCCATTCAGACAAAACCACTCTGTTTCTTGAAATCGTAAGAAATAGGATGAAAATTCTTTGCAAAAATATATGTTTAGAAAACAAGAGCATCTCCTGTTTGTCACAGTGCAGGAAACTGTCTCGTCGTACAAAAAGGGGAGACACTATGATCTAGACAATTAGATGAGATGCTTCATTCTGAGCTAAGTAGTTGCTGCTCTTCACAATTTCAAAACAATAAAATACAAAACAAATCGAATATTAGGTCATAATCTGCTATGGCTCAGTGTGATAGGACACCCCCTAGTCTGCACTGCTCCGAGTGACACTCTTCAGTGGATCCCCAGCATCCACCCATGGCGAGGTAGGTGGGAGAGGATTGTTATTCGTTCTTGACAGAAGGAGAAACGAAGGCTGAGAAAGGAGCAGTGACTTCTCTTAGCTGATGCAGCCAGTCAGTAGCAGAGTTGCTCTCAAATGAGCTACAGACCAACAATTGTTCATAGTAAATATTCAACAAGTATTTCAGAAGAATTGAAATGTTGGAGAGGATCACGAACTGCTCCGAGACAATGAATGGAGAGCAGCATCCACATTGGTCAAACATAAAACTGATTGTGACTTATTTGCTTGGTCATAAAAGAGAACAACAAAGACCAGAGTTTCCTCCCTGTCAATAGCCCCCTCCTCAGCCAATCAAGGTTGAGACTTTGAGGGGTGGGAGGCTAAGGGTTCTCATCAAATAGCCCAAAGAATGGCCCTGGTCACCACCGAGGGGATCACTCTCGGAGCACTAGTACAGTCTCACCTCTCTGTGAAGGCCTCCCATAACCCCCCCCCCCCCGGCCCCCATGCCACCCACAGAGCTCCTGGTGATGGGAGGAGAGCAGAGGAAAAGGAAAAAGGAAGCAAGAAGAGAAAGGTAGGAGGGACAGAGGAAAAGGGAAAACAAAAAGGAGAAACCCCAATGTCCCCAGTTATTCTAGGTCGGAAATAAAATGCTGCCCCCACAATCTAGTGTTTTCCTTTCCTAAAAATCAGCCGGCACCTGATGGATCAGACTGAACAGGTTCCAAACCTCTCCGAGGCTCTTACCTTCTCTACAGAGACATCTCTTTTCGAGCAAAACCACTAAAAGAAAAGGAGCAAACTCCGAAGAGGGTCCTCCTTGCGCTCACGTACGTGCTCGTGAATGCTCTCTCGGTCCTCCAGGAGAGACCTCGAGAAGGAGACGTGCTGAAGCAAAGCCACAGGGATCTCCGAGGTTGCCCCTGTCCTGCACCCCTGTCCTGCCTGGCTGATGTCAAGATCTCTCTGTGAGATCATTGCCTCCCCATCACCTTTGTCCAATAGGCTGAGGTCCTGTCAAAGGCCCTTGTGATGTCACTTCCACGCCCACCCCTCTCCTGTAGTGCTGATGTCATGTCCCTGTCCAGCCACATTGGGTGTTTCAGCCGCTTTCCCTGGATCACCCCACGCAATGAACGTTCATTGTGGGCTCAAGCCGAACACAGTTAAACATCAGAGGCTTCTCCCCATGCTACGCTCAGTTTTTCATCAATTAGCAGACTTTATGGACAGAAGAGACAATTAGAGCATGTCATCTGACCCCCTGCATATCACATGCTTTCTGTAGAGCATAGGAGCTAGTTTTTGACTACACACGTTCCAGAGAGCCATCTAGTCTTCATTAGAAGACATTAAGAGGTGGGGAATTCCCACCAGTTCCCTTTCTAGTTTGTTCCTTTGATGATTCATCCTCACGGTTGAATATGTGTACCCTCTTTCGAATATGAATTGGTCTCTTTTGAGTTTCCAGCCACTGGGTCTTGTTATGCTTTTCTCTGCTAAATTAATGAGCCCTTTCCTACCCGATATTTTCTCTCCATGAAGTCACTTCAACACTTCAATGACGTCACCTCCCAATCTTTTTTATCATCTAAACAGGCTGAGCTCTTTCAATAACTCACTAGCAGGCCTTTATTCTCCAGCCCTCATAATGTTTCATTGCTTTTTGCTGCCCCATCTCCAAGATTTCAACATCTTTTTTCAAAGGTGGATGCCAAAACTGGATGCAGTATTCCATGATCAGTCTTCCTCATGGTGTGTCACCTCCCTATGCTCCTCACTCCTCTTTTCATACATCTAATGATGGCTTTAGCCCTGTTCACCACAGCATCACCCTGGGTGCTCATGTTGAATGGCTTGCCTAGCATGGCCCCTAAATCCTCTTCACAGTCAGTGCTTTCCAGGATACACTTCCCCATTCTGTAGGTGTGGCCTGCATGCTTTGTTGCTAGCTATAGGACCCTTCCTTTGGTTCTTTTCCAACTCTTTTTCTTTGAATGGGTCAAGCTTATCAAGGGATCCGATTGCTCTGGGTCACTGCCCTGTCCTCATCATCAATTACCACTCTGCTACCATTTTATCACCCACCAATGTTAGCAGCAGTGATTTTTTATTTGGGTTGCAGTTCATTGATATTTATTTTCAAGAATTAGTCCCCGACAGCCTCTTCATATCCCCAGTGCCCAGAACCTGCTCCACACAGCACAGCGAGAAAAGGCCACCCAGCCCAGCTGTGCCAGAGGGGCTAAGCACAGAACAAACTTCGGAGCTTGTGTCATCCATAGCTTCTGAACAACATGTGGGGGGTCATCAGCTTACAAATACACTCTAGACCGGTAGCGTAGACAGGCCCCAAATGTATCTAAGTGTCCCGCCTTGAAAAACAGGAGAGAAAAAACCAGAACCTTGAGTAGCTTTATTTTATAGTCATGGAAACTGAGGCACACAGAAGCAAAGAGATTTGCTCATGGTCAAAAAGCCAGGAATAGAAAATGGCAGATCTGCTGATAGTCAGGCCGGGGCCCTAGCCGTGTTTGTCCTGGCCTCTCTGCTTCAGCTCCAGTAACAACCCGAGTCAAGGTTTTCTTCTTCTCCGTGTCCTTTAACTTCATGTCACTGCAGAAGAAAGATTGTTTCTGACCAGCTCGATCTAATGCATGGAGATGTCTTTCCAGAAGACATGCTCTGGCTTAGTCACATGTCGTAGGTTTTCTGGAGGAAGCACTCGGTGCCGTTCTAGGGCCTGTGTTACTCAGAAGATGGACAGAATGGTCCTTTCTGACCTTAATTTTTTTCTTTCGCTAGGAGGATAACGCTGGACATTTTTTCTCATTCACTTTCCTTTGGAATAATTTCAATCCAGTCCAAAGGATTTCCTCTTCCACTGTGTCTTCAGCACCTTTCCTAGCAAACAGTTACTGTTTGAGAACAGGTTTCCAGTTTCAGGCTGTCCCAGGGGGAGATGGCCATGAAAGCGGTAGTAGCTCAACTGAGCCTATCCCCCGGGGAAGGGAGTAAGTGCAGGGGTCACATGAGAAGGAGCAGGATGCAACTAGGATCCAGGCCTGTTGGGCGATATAAGAACAGCCTGTGCTCAGCCAGGAGAGAGACCCGCAATGGGAGCAGGCCTGGGCGGGGCTTGGATAGTCCTTTCAAGGCAGTTTCGGTACACAGTAGGGGATGGAACAGCCAAGCTGCTAGGGTTGGGAGCTGGGCCTCCTGGCAGTATCCAGGAATGAAAACACAGCATCTGCCAGGAAGGGAGTCCCCACAGAGGGACACCATAATCTCCCAGGGAGGGAAAAGGCTCTCACTGCCGTTTCTTAACCTCATGGGGTGTTCTCCTGCTCCGCCAACCCCACCCCTATTTCAGCATCTCCAGGTGCCTGAGGGAGCAGGCACCAGAGGCCATCCTGCAGCTGGGACAGAGATGGAGGTTGATGACCTACCTGCCCGTGGTGACCATGGTGCAGGACAGCCCTCAGGACATGCGAATGCAGCTCCAGATCTGGGAGCAGCTTCCCTTTGCTGGCATGAGACCTTGCAGGTTGTGGGGGGTGAGACAGGCACTAACTTTTGGTAACCCTCAGTGGGATCAGAGGGTAATGGTTTGTAGAAAGTGGTGTTGGAGAGCTTTACAAAAACTAGGCAAGCCATTTACAACACACACTTTGCTTCTCTACAAAAGAAAAAGGACACTGGCTATGTAGACTCCCTCCTCAGGCCCTAAGCTACCAGCACTCCCAGCTATCTTCGAGACACCACTGACTTCCTGAGGAAACTACAATCCATCAGTGATCTTCCTGAAAACACCATCCTGGCCACTATGGATGTAGAAGCCCTCTACACCAACATTCCACACACAGATGGACAACAAGCCGTCAGGAACACTATCCCCAATAATGTCACGGCTAACCTGGTGGCTGAACTTTGTGATTTTGTCCTCACCCATAAGCCTGGACCAGTCCACACAAGAGATCCTCTTCCTGGACACTACAGTTCTAATAAGCGATGGTCACATAAACACCACCCTATACTGGAAACCTACTGACCGCTATTCCTACCTACATGCCTCCAGCTTTCACCCAGACCACACCACATGATCCATTGTCTACAGCCAAGCTCTACGATACAACTGCATTTGCTCCAACCCCTCAGATAGAGACAAACACTTACAAGATCTCTATCAAGCATTCTTACAACTACAATACCCACCTGCTGAAGTGAAGAAACAGATTGACAGAGCCAGAAAAGTACCCAGAAGTCACCTACTACAGGACAGGTCCAACAAAGAAAATATCAGAACGCCACTTCCCATCACCTTCAGCCCCCAACTAAAACCTCTCCAACGCATCATCAAGGATCTACAGCCTGTCCTGAAGGATGACCCATCACTCTCACAAATCTTGGGAGACAGGCCTGTCCTTGACTACAGACAGCCCCCAACCTGAAGCAAATACTCACCAGCAACCACACACCACACAACAGAACCACTAACCCAGGAACCTGTCCTTGCAACAAAGCCCGTTGCCAACTGTGTCCACATATCTATTCAGGGGACACCATCACAGGGCCTAATCACATCAGCCACACTATCAGAGGCTCGTTCACCTGCACATCTACCAATGTGATCTATGCCATCATGTGCCAGCAATGCCCCTCTGCCATGTACATTGGTCAAACTGGACAGTCTCTACGTAAAAGAATAAATGGACACAAATCAGATGTCAAGAATTATAACATTCATAAACCAGTTGGAGAACACGTCAATCTCTCTGGTCACTCGATCTCTGACCTAAAAGTCGCAATATTAAAACAAAAAGACTTCAGAAACAGACCCCAAGGAGAGACTGCTGAATTGGAATTAATTTGCAATGGGCTTTAAAAAAGACAATGTACAATCTTGAGTAATTTTGTATCATCTCCTGTGAGAGCTACATCTCAGTCACTGTAGTGTTATGTTTAAGAGCCTTCTGGAAAGTAACTAGCCAACTCTTATGATTTCATCATGAGTCTCATGATAATGATTGTTTTCCTTAAAGCCCCAGCTCCTGGAGTCAAGTGGATATGTGAAGATTTCAGCCTTCATTCTTAAACAAAAATGAAGTTTCTCGCCCCCATGGATATGGAGATAGCTTCAAAATGTTACCCCAGTGCACCCTAAAGGCTCAAAAAGCAGACAGCAAATAAAAAGAACTCCAAAGCTGTTATTTTTATATAATCTCATGATTTCAAAGCCAATCTCATGATTTTTGGTGGGCCTGATTCATGATTTTTGAACATTTGGGGTCAGCAATACTGTAAAAGTTACTTGAAAGGGTCAGTTTCACTCCTTTTTAAGGTCAATTTCTATTTTATTATTTGCAGTGGGGTAACACCCCTAGAGCCCGAGGCAGTACAGTATAAACTCAGAGGGCCTTGCCCTCGAAGAATGTTTCCAAAGGTTAAATGATCTGTTCCATGCTTGGTGAACTACAAAAAGGTGATAGAAAGTAATCTAGATTTTTCTACAGTTGTTTTAGTTGTTGTAATCAAGAGTTAATAACAAAGTCAGAATATACATTAAAATTTTAAACCTAACCAATGTCCCTTAAGTGAATTGACACAAGATGTGAGAACATTACTATGAGAGCCGAGCGAGTGTAATATTTATTTAATTCTCTTTTTTTATATTGGAATTAGACACAGTGCTCCTGTCAGCTAATTTCTAAGTAGCCCCTGGAATCATGGTTAAAATTGCGCCCCCACCCTCCACCAAAATCTGAAATGGCGCCCCTGTGTTCCTGGGAAAAAAAAGCGGGCGGGCAGGGGGGTGTAATTCACCAGGCAGAAAATAACTTTATTTTAAACTGTGATTCATAGGAAATAAGCAGGATTTGAATATCTTGCGAGGGATCATTTAATAATCAGAACAGAAACCAGGAACAAAATTTGTACAAACTTTTTCAAGGCACTGAAATGGCTAAATTTCTCCAGGACTAAAACATTAAAGGAATGAATTCTCTAAACAACAAATGACACCATCACTTTCAATGCAATCTACAAATCTCACTGTCAAACAGCTTAGTCATGTAAGACCAGTTCCTCAAAGGTTTTTAGGTGCCTCACTCCCATGGATTTAAATGGGAATTAGGTGCATAAATATGTCTGATTATCTGGGCCTTTTTCCTTCTCACTTCAATTCATTTTTTCCCCTTCAATTCCCAGGTTCCCCACTCCAGTCCCCATTGTCTTCTACCCGCTATTGCCTCAGAGTTCAAAAACGGTGAGCCAGGCCACCAGAAATCATGGGATTGCCCTAAAATTCAGGAGTATTTTAAAATATATATATTTTTAAAAAATCCTGGCTTGGGTCAAATGTTTGATTTTTTTACCTATTTCCTCCCCTGCCAAATGTTCCAGAAATCATTTCAGTTTGAAAATATGATGAAGAAATACTCATATTAAAGAAATTAATATAATAAATACTAATGCATAATATAATCAATAACATACATATATTTGGCCCATCATGTATTAATATGTATAACGATCACAGTAATTAATGATCATTAATTCAATACTCCACCAATATCCCCAGCCCTCCCCTCTCCCTTTTGAGACCAGCTTTCTGAGATCTCCCTTCACCTCTCTCCCACTTCTCCCAGCCCCCTTTCCTCCGTAGCCCTGCTTCCTGGCAGCTGTCTCTAACTTTAGATTTTGGATAACCTAAGAAATGATTAATAAGAGTAATAACTTGGGATTTTAATTACAGATTAATTTGATAGCAAGTTGCCTATCATGGCTATTGATGTAACTGCATCTCTAAGCTCTGTAAAGCCTCCATTGTATGAAACAATAAAACAAATATTGTTTTAGAAAATTGATTTGGAAAAATGTCTAAAGAATTCTTTTTAAAAAAGAAAGAACAACACATACAAAGAAATATATGTACAACAGAAATAAACTTTATTTACGAATGTGGAACGAATGTGGGAGGGGGAAAGCGCATTCATTTGCCTTTTAAAAACACATACACTGATCTTGTCTGTCACAGATCAGTGTATATGTGACTGTGATGTCTGTACTCTCCCGCAGGGTGGAGTGGCAGTGATAGGGCACCAGCCCCTGACACCATGTGCAGTGTGTGGGGGGACTGCCGCATCATGCTGGAATGCAGTTCTGAATGGGTTGCAGAGGGAGGCGAGCTCAAATGTGTTGCACTTGAAGGTCAGCCAGGCTCTTCAGCATGTCTGTTTGCTCCTTCAGAAGTGCTGTCATCTCCTGCTGCGTGTCACGCTCATTCTGCTGAGCTTTTCTCCTATCCTCAATGTCCCTGTCCATTTTGTGCGAGACCATGACCTCCATGCCTTCTGCTCAATGTTCGCTGCTCCAGAGGCTTGCGTGATCTCTGCAAACATGTCATCCCGCATTCTCTTCCTTCACCTACTTATCTGGTTCAGCTTCTCCACTGGTGTGGAGGGAGAGATGAAGGTTGCATTTTCAGCTGCAAAAGAAACAATGTACAGAGGCACTATTGTGAGTGCATAGTGAAGCTATAAGGCTATATTGAAATCACTCCCCTGAATCCATGCAAGTTTAAAGAAGTACCATCTCACTTTGGCCAGGTATTCATGGACAGCGCTGGCTTCCCAGCCATGGTGAGTAGAGCCCAGGCGGGGGAGGGGAGAGGGAGTAGGGGATGAGCTGGCACAAGACGGAAGCGGGGGGGCATACAGGCAGTAGTGTTTGCGGTTTGGGCAACTGAACTAAGTACAGGCATCGTTTCCCACAGGCAGCGGTGACTTTAGCTGATATCTCACTCCTGAGGGTAGCAGAGGTGGAAAGGGAACAGCTGCTGCACAGTCCTGGTCCGTATGGTGCTAGCCTGGGTGCTGCAATAATGCCTTCTGAATTAATAGATGAATGGCGTAGGAAATTGTCCTACTGTGGCAGAAGAAATAAGGCAGCCCTTCCCAGAAACCTTCGGCAACAGACTGCAGATTACCGCCAGGAAAGTTTCCTTGAGATCTCTATGGAGGATTCACAGGACATCCCAGTGTGCATAACCAACTGGTTTGCAGGGTCCCCTTTGCCTAGCTGTGCCTGGCAATGAGAAGCAGACAGCCACTCTACCTCAACTGGGTATTTCACTATCTCTTGTAACACAACTAAAGAATAGTGAATGAGAAGATATGTTCCCACAATATCAATGCAAACTGCTTACTTACCAGACGTTCATTCCCTGATATTACGGTTGCCCATGCTGGACTGCTCCAGGGTTACAAACAGCTCCTGGCTCGGCGTGACAATGGGTCGCTTGTTCGCCTGTGCCCCTTTCTCCTCCTCCTCTTTCTTGTCCAATACCTCATCCTCAGGGTTGCCTGCAGTGGCCACTGACTCCATCTCCTCCGATGTATCCAGGGAGCCCTTGGCGGGGAAGTTGGGTCATCGCAGAGGACAGTATGCAGATCTTTGTAAAAGTGGCGTGTCTGCGGCGCTGCACGAGAGCAACTGGTTGCCTCCCTTGCCTTCCGGGATGTCTGCCGCAGCTCCTTGGCTGGGTGTCTCTCTCGTAGTCCTTCTCCCCCGTTCCCCGAGCGATCTGCTCATTGATGCCCACATTTCTGTGGCTGGATAGGAACTGTGTCTATACAGCCTCTTCCCCCCACAGACCCAGGAGATCCACCGTCTCCTACACTTAGCCCAGACAGGAGCACATTTGGACTGTGTAGCCAGCACGCTCAGCTGGGCAGTTTCTACGTGAGCTCTCCATGCCAAGCAAACAGGAAATGGAATTTCAAAAATTTCTGGTTCTTTAACGGGGAGGGGCTTGTTCCAGTGCACCTGGAAGCTGGGCAGCACAGTTCAAAATGGTGACCAGAGTGATCACAGTGGGGCATTGTGGGACACCTCCTGGAGGCCACTTAAGTCAACATAAGCAATGCAGTGTCTACAGTGTTGTCCTAACTACATCAGTTTAAGCACTACGTCTCTCACAGAGGTAGAGTTATTAAGTCAATGTAGCAGGTGAGTTACATCAGAGAGAGAAACTCTGGAGCGTAAACGCTGACATTATTAGGTCAACGTAAGCTTGTGACACACTATACCTTGGGGGAGAGCCCTGTAAGCCCCATATTCCTCATTTACATATAATTATGATATTTCATATAAAGCATGCCATGTGAGGTATTGTGGGAAAGGTTATGATCTGCTGAAACCCACTCTTCCATCTAAATATGTGTACCATTAATGTATATAAAATTATAAGAATAGTGTTGTGTTAGGGGGCTTATTCCTTCACCCACTTACTTCCCTGGTCCTTCTCTCATGAACAGAGAGCAACAATACCCGAAGTCCAAAGGTGCAAACAATTCGATGTTTATTGGGGTGAACTTCTAGCAAGCATGATTCCAGTTTCCTTCCTTAGTGTCCCCCTTCCCAGCTCTGACACCACAGAGCCTTACACGTGTGTCCCTGTTCCCATTTCCCCCTTTAGCAAAACATGATTCCAATTTCCTTACCCCCATTCCCTGTTCCCATTTCCCCCTTTAGCAAAACATGACTCCAATTTCCCCACCCCCATTCCCTGTTCCCATTTTCCCCACACACACACACACACTCACTTCCTGATTGACTGCAGACTATATAGTAAAACCTGAGTTCTGCTTAGCTATACCTTAACCAATCATTTTCCTGAAATTTAACTAACCAATCCTAACATATTGTAACATGATTATGTAAACAATTATATCCCACCACCTTAATTAGTTTACACCCAGCAAAATTAATTATACAGCAGGCAGAAACAATCACAGAACCAGACAGACATTATACAGACAAACAATAGCAAAGTGGGAACTATAATGACAAAACAATACAGAAGTGAGGATTTCACATCCCAGCTATTGATAAGTAAGTTCTTGCCAGACAGAATGCTATCAAACTAAGTTTCCTTTTACATTTTCTAGGCACTTCCCTTTCTCTGGAGGTGATAGGCACTATCAGGACAGGATTGTATTCCTAACAGCGCAATAGCACCTTATTTCAATGTGACTAGTTTGGAATGTGAGGATGTGACCATTCACTTCCCAGCTTATGGCTGCCTCTGTTGCTTAGCCAAAGGCCTTAGCCTAAGCACAGGGCCTCAGACGGTCACAGTAAGAGAAGGTCCTTACACCGGCAGACAGTGATTTTGATTCTTTCTTTTATACCTCTATAACTAGCCAAGTGATAAGAATACACCTAAATTCTTAGAGTCTAGGCCTTTACAGACAGGCCTGAATATCTATATCCTTACACTCCACCCCTTTTTTTTTCCTTTTTCTGTTGGGATCCTCCTACCCAGGTATCCCTGGAAAAGCATAGGACATATGGCGACACATTTCCTGATAGGGCCAGGCATCAAGGTGGAAGGTGTCGATATTCCATTTGTCCCACTGCCCCTTGTGTAGTATAGTGCCCTACACCTTCTCTCATACGGGCATACCACACCTATTCCAATTAGTGTTCCAGACTTCCCATTAGAGTGGGCCCGAGAAGGTTGGGTCTGGGTTGTCTAGTACACTGCAGGGTTTGGAGGGCTTATTACATTACTTATAGGTTATCTCCATATGCAACGTAACACAAGTACAGTTAACAATACAAAATCCACAGCAACACCGAGTCCTGACCACCGCAGTATAGTCCAACATCCGAGACACCCCCAAAACACTGCCTCTCCTCCTTCGATGGGGTCACGATCTTATGTGTCCAGTTGCTGGCAGTTGCAACAAGCTGCCCCTGCAGGTTTTCCTTGCTTTTGTCCACATCGTAAGTCCATTGAATGTTCACAGAGAAATGGGATATTGTCCAAACCAGCTTGACCACTTGGTATGGAATCAGGCAGTAGGCCCTAGTTTGATTATTCACAGCAATAAGATTCACAGATCCATTTGTGCACCAAAGTCCAGATAGCAGCATGTGGATGTGTGTAATTTTGTTATGGGCTGGTGTAAATGTGCCCCCAGTAATATGTATGTAAGCAGTGTCAGGATGAGCTCCACCCTGACATCTGGTGGTGAGGTGTGGCAAGTTGTGGAAAAGAACTTCAGGGGCCAATCTCATTTGCATAGGCCCACCCACCACGCCTAGAATGAGACCATAGCTGCCCAAATGGTCACTTTGGCTGCTGTGGGATCCCCAGTGTCTCTGTTATTGGGGCAGGAAGAATGAATTGTTATTACCCTGATTATGGGAACTGTGCTTGGAACTGTATGTGGCCTTTTGTTATGATGGAGGGATTCACCATCAACTAAGTAGCACTCGCTAGGCAAGGGTCATGGGTTCCAAAACTGTATGAATGGAGAGAGGCTGGGGAACAAGTATTAATTTTTGGTAGCATGGGCCCCTTTGGTCAGGGCCTTATATGCTAGTTGCACTTCCTTTTCTCTCCACTGTAGAATATCAGAGCTAATTTTGATTTCGTTAGAAGTCTGGTTATAGACTGCTGAGCTCACTTTGGGCTGACAGTACACCAGCACTGGGGCTCCCCTACTACAAGCTGAATTCACCAAAGAGCTGAAATTACTGAGTGTTGTGTTAAGTAGTGGGGGAGCCTGAAGATATATTGTGGAGCAGTTTGTGGGACGGCTGGAGTGCCTTGCAGACGGGCTGGTGAAGCAGTTTTATGCGGAGCAGTTTGTGGATAGCAGGAGCTGCTTGTGGGCCGTGGAGCTGAGCAAAGGAGTTAGTGGGGCGGCTGGCGGAGCGAAGCGAAGGCCTATGGAGCTGTGGGGCGGTCAGCTTCAGATCATGTCAGGTGCCTCTTAACCCCGTCCCATCTCCACCCAGGTTGGGAGGTAAAGCTCTGCAGATAAACTTTCGAACTCTGGGGCTACCCTGACCAGGGACAGAGACTTTTGGGGCATTGGACTTTTGGGACTTTGGGTGATTTGGGGTTGCTGGACTCAAGAACCAAAGGGAAAGGGGCATGCCCCAATTTGCTTGGGGTGGGTTTTTTTGCTCATGGGTTGTGTTATGAATCCTGTTGGTGGTGTTTCCCCAACATAATGCCACATTGTTTCTCTCTGTTATTAAAAGGCTTTTTGCTACACTCAGACTATGTGCTTGCGAGAGGGGAAGTATTGCCTCTTGGAGGCGCCCAGCGGGGGTGGTATATATTTGTCCCAGGTCACTGGGTGGGGGCTCGAGCCGGTTTGCATTGTGTTATTGGAATGGATCCCCTAGATATTGAACCCGGCCCTTGTTGCTGCCAACTCTGACGGGCAGAAGGGTTACATGTACATTCCCAGCATAACACCTTATACACAGTACACCCAATTGTCCACCCCTTGCATAGGCCATTGATCCTGCTCCTCTATAGTCATAGGAGAGGGGCACATCCAAACATTTTCTGTTGATTTACACTATTTTACACACCCCGCCATTGATTCCCAGTGAGCTCCTCCCCTTCTCATTATTTCCATAGGGTTTGTGGGGACCACCTTAGTTGCCATTCCTTTTCCAGGTACCACGGTAGCTATTACACAGGTGCTGGCCTCCTAGTTGAGTATTTTGCATTCCCATACACATCTCCCCCCCAAGGTCAGCCTTTTGAAGCTATCCCCCACCCACATCATGAGGTTTTTTGTTCATTGAAACACAGCAGTGCTAGCAACAAGACAAACACCACAGACAAACACCACAAAACATAGATCCATGGTATTCTGAGTTACTCTTCCGCTGGCACCAGCTTGCTTGTAGAGTGTCTGAAAAGCAAAAGAAACAATTTCCACCCCCCTGGTGGGGACAGATTATTGCTTAATAATAATACCACTTTCTTTTACAAACTTCCTTGCTAATTACAGGAAAAACAGAAGAATTACCTCCAGGCTGTCCTTATTTTGTTCTATAGTCAGGCTAGTGAATTACCCCACTCACTGGTCACTTATGAAATTCCTGAGGTGGTTTACCTCAGTTTCCCCTCTTGTACAACAGACCATGTTTGCAATAGTTTCTCTGTTGTACCAAGCTTTAAGTTTATTCTCAGGTAATAGCTGAGAGACAGCTTCAGATTTTAGCACTGTACACACACACACACACACACACCCCTTAAGGTTAACCTGTCCCCCTTACTTTCAGGCTTGACTTGTTTTTTCACCTCCCTTTCCTGGAGGGCCATAATCTGAGTCTTCTAGCAGCTTGTTTGCTGACCAGATGTATTCGTTATTTGCAGCTCCTTTGTGTCCATCAGCTAGGTGATTTGCCTTTACACACAGAGGCTTACTAGCTTGCTTTTTTCAGAGTAACAGCCGTGTTAGTCTGTATTCGCAAAAAGAAAAGGAGTACTTGTGGCACCTTAGAGACTAACCAATTTATTCGAGCATGAGCTTTCGTGAGCTACAGCTCACTTCATCAGATACATACCGTGGAAACTGCAGCAGACTTTATATATACACAGAGAATATGAAACAATACCTCCTCCCACCCCACTGTCCTGCTGGTAATAGCTTATCTAAAGTAATCGTCAGGTTAGGCCATTTCCAGCACAAATCCAGGTTTTCTCACCCTCCACCCCCCCACACAAATTCACTCTCCTGCTGGTGATAGCCCATCCAAAGTGACAACTCTTTACACAATGTGCATGATAATGAACTTGCTTTTGGATCCAAAGCTGTTAGCAGCTCAGACACTGTCTTAACAGGTTTCAGAGTAACAGCCGTGTTAGTCTGTATTCGCAAAAAGAAAAGGAGTACTTGTGGCACCTTAGAGACTAACCAATTTATTTTAGCATGAGCTTTCGTGAGCTACAGCTCACTTCATCAGATACATACCGTGGAAACTGCAGCAGACTTTATATATACACAGAGAATATGAAACAATACCTCCTCCCACCCCACTGTCCTGCTGGTAATAGCTTATCTAAAGTAATCGTCAGGTTAGGCCATTTCCAGCACAAATCCAGGTTTTCTCACCCTCCACCCCCCCACACAAATTCACTCTCCTGCTGGTGATAGCCCATCCAAAGTGACAACTCTTTACACAATGTGCATGATAATGAAGTTAGGCCATTTCCTGCACAAATCCAGGTTCTCTCACTCCCTCACCCCCCTCCAAAAACCCACCCCCATACACACACAGACTCACTCTCCTGCTGGTAATAGCTCGTCCAAACTGACCACTCTCCAAGTTTAAATCCAAGTTAAACCAGAACATCTGGGGGGGGGGGGAGGGAGGAAAAAACAAGAGGAAATAGGCTACCTTGCATAATGACTTAGCCACTCCCAGTCTCTATTTAAGCCTAAATTAATAGTATCCAATTTGCAAATGAATTCCAATTCAGCAGTTTCTCGCTGGAGTCTGGATTTGAAGTTTTTTTGTTTTAAGATAGCGACCTTCATGTCTGTGATTGCGTGACCAGAGAGATTGAAGTGTTCTCCGACTGGTTTATGAATGTTATAATTCTTGACATCTGATTTGTGTCCATTTATTCTTTTACGTAGAGACTGTCCAGTTTGACCAATGTACATGGCAGAGGGGCATTGCTGGCACATGATGGCATAAATCACATTGGTGGATGTGCAGGTGAACGAGCCTCTGATAGTGTGGCTGATGTTATTAGGCCCTGTGATGGTGTCCCCTGAATAGATATGTGGGCACAATTGGCAACGGGCTTTGTTGCAAGGATAAGTTCCTGGGTTAGTGGTTCTGTTGTGTGGTATGTGGTTGTTGGTGAGTATTTGCTTCAGGTTGCGGGGCTGTCTGTAGGCAAGGACTGGCCTGTCTCCCAAGATTTGTGAGAGTGTTGGGTCATCCTTTAGGATAGGTTGTAGATCCTTAATAATGCGTTGGAGGGGTTTTAGTTGGGGGCTGAAGGTGACGGCTAGTGGCGTTCTGTTATTTTCTTTGTTAGGCCTGTCCTGTAGTAGGTAACTTCTGGGAACTCTTCTGGCTCTATCAATCTGTTTCTTTACTTCTGCAGGTGGGTATTGTAGTTGTAAGAAAGCTTGACAGAGATCTTGTAGGTGTTTGTCTCTGTCTGAGGGGTTGGAGCAAATGCGGTTGTATCGCAGAGCTTGGCTGTAGACGATGGATCGTGTGGTGTGGTCAGGGTGAAAGCTGGAGGCATGCAGGTAGGAATAGCGGTCAGTAGGTTTCCGGTATAGGGTGGTGTTTATGTGACCATTGTTTATTAGCACTGTAGTGTCCAGGAAGTGGATCTCTTGTGTGGACTGGACCAGGCTGAGGTTGATGGTGGGATGGAAATTGTTGAAATCATGGTGGAATTCCTCAAGGGCTTCTTTTCCATGGGTCCAGATGATGAAGATGTCATCAATATAGCGCAAGTAGAGTAGGGGCTTTAGGGGACGAGAGCTGAGGAAGCGTTGTTCTAAATCAGCCATAAAAATGTTGGCATACTGTGGGGCCATGCGGGTACCCATAGCAGTGCCGCTGATCTGAAGGTATACATTGTCCCCAAATGTGAAATAGTTATGGGTAAGGACAAAGTCACAAAGTTCAGCCACCAGGTTAGCCGTGACATTATCGGGGATAGTGTTCCTGACGGCTTGTAGTCCATCTTTGTGTGGAATGTTGGTGTAGAGGGCTTCTACATCCATAGTGGCCAGGATGGTGTTATCAGGAAGATCACCGATGGATTGAAGTTTCCTCAGGAAGTCAGTGGTGTCTCGAAGGTAGCTGGGAGTGCTGGTAGCGTAGGGTCTGAGGAGGGAGTCTACATAGCCAGACAATCCTGCTGTCAGGGTGTTCTTTTTGTCTTAACAGGGAAACATTTTACTTCCACCAGAGTTCTGATTACTTTCCACTTTCATCTCCTGCTCCAAAACACACAGAGATCTGAAAAAGAAAGCACAACCTATTGTGGCTCCTTTTGGCGCCCTATTAGGATTTTAATGAAGTACCATGTTTTATTTGCATTTCTTTTACTCCTTCTCCAATATACACTGCACACATCCTGGGAAAATGAAAATTCCTTCCATATAGTTTAACCTCCATAACATTATATTAGCCATATTAATTTTACACAAGGCATAACTGCCTCTCCCATGCCCACAGAGTTTTCATGCACACCCACCAAAGTAACAATCTGATCCCCCAGAGCCACCCCAAGGCTCAGTGTTCCCATCATTCCTCCTCTTTTCCTTTCACCTGTGCACACACACAAAATTCTCTTTTGCCTAACATCGTTTGCACTGTGATTACTCTTTTACATAACTGTACCCCAATTACATCTTGTACAACGAGACACAACCAGGAGCAGCCAAGTTAAGTTCCAATAGAACCCCTTACATCCTTTAGTGATTTTGATTACATTACCCAATAGTCAAATAATTTTGATCAGATTCTCTCTCTGCCTGCAGCAGTCCCTTATAGACCGCATTTCTGTGGGAAAAGGGCCCATTTTCCCTCAGAATAGCTGTAAAGACTTCTGGGGACAGAAGCATAGTGGTGGGAGTAGCCAATCTACCTGACCCCCTTGGATAATTTAATTACCAAGCTTCCAGCCAATGTGACTGCACAGAGTTGCACGTACAGTTACATTTATATAACTGGGTTTTATCATTAAACAAAAACTTCCTTCTTGACATCTCACATAAGTACCCAAAGTACCCTCTATTAAAACTTCAGAAAAACAAAAGAGTGTGGAAAGGCAGGTTGCACTTGGAAACTTTTTTTTTCTTCCCCTTCTTTCTCTCCACTCCCCCAGGACCAAGTCCCAGCTCCAGTCTCTAAAGGTCGTCTGTTAACTCTGCTTTTGACTATAAACCCTTTTGTGCCAAATCATCTTTCACTACCCCTAACTGATGTAAGCAGTGTCAGGATGAGCTCCACCCTGACATCTGGTGGTGAGGTGTGGCAAGTTGTGGAAAAGAACTTCAGGGGCCGATCTCATTTGCATAGGCACACCCACCACGCCTAGAATGAGACCATAGCTGCCCAAATGGTCACTTTGGCTGCTGTGGGATCCCCAGTGTCTCTGTTATTGGGGCAGGAAGAATAAATTGTTATTACCCTGATTATGGGAACTGTGCTTGGAACTGTACGTGGCCTTTTGTTATGATGGAGGGATTCACCATCAACTAAGTAGCACTCGCTAGGCAAGGGTCATGGGTTCCAAAACTGTGTGACTGGAGAGAGGTTGGGGAACAAGTGTTAATACTTGGTGACATGGGCTCCTTGGTGAGGGCCTTATATGCTAATTGCACTTCCTCCTGTCTCCACTGTGGAATATCAGAGCTAATTTTGATTTTGTTAAAAGTCTAATTATAGGCTGCTGACCTCACTTTGGGCTGATAGTACACCAGCACTGGGGCTCTTCTACTACAAGCTGAATTCACCAAAGAGCTGAAATCACTGAGTGATGTGTTAAGTAGTGGGGGAGTCTGAAGATATATTGTGGAGCAGTTTGCGGGACGGCTGGAGTGCCTTGCGGACTGGCTGGTGAAGCAGTTTGATGCGGAGCAGTTTGTGGATGGCAGGAGCTGCTTGTGGGCCATGGAGCTGAGCAAAGGAGTTAGTGGGGTGGCTGGCGGAGCGAAGCGAAGGCCTATGGAGCTGTGGGGCGGTCAGCTTCAGATCATGTCAGGTGCCTCTTAACCCCGTCCCATCTCCACCCAGGTTGGGAGGTAAAGCTCCGCAGATAAACTTTTGAACTCTGGGGCTACCCTGACCAGGGACAGAGACTTTTGGGGCATTGGACTTTTGGGACTTTGGGTGATTTGGGGTTGCTGGACTCAAGAACCAAAGGGAAAGGGGCATGCCCCAATTTGCTTGGGGTGGGTTTTTTTTGCTCATGGGTTGTGTTATGAATCCTGTTGGTGGTGTTTCCCCAACATAATGCCACATTGTTTCTCTCTGTTATTAAAAGGCTTTTTGCTACACTCAGACTATGTGCTTGCGAGAGGGGAAGTATTGCCTCTTGGAGGCGCCCAGCGGGGGTGGTATATATTTGTCCCAGGTCACTGGGTGGGGGCTCGAGCCGGTTTGCATTGTGTTATTGGAATGGATCCCCTAGATATTGAACCTGGCCCTTGTTGCTGCCAACTCTGACGGGCAGAAGGGTTACACTAATTTACAACCTTTCAGCAAGCAGCACCAAACTTGAAAGGTTAGAGGCAGCTTCCCATAATGCTGCCCTTATTTCAAACCTCTCACAAGCAGACTGAAGTGCCTCCTTTCCCTGGAAGGCATTCAGTCCCCATGGGCAGGGACCTTCTTCCACTACCCATATACCGAGGAGGGTGGGCTCCTCAGCCACCCCCCATCCCTCTGGGTCCCCTAACACTTCCTCCGTTTCCTTTTTAATCTCATCCCAGGTTGACCTCTGCACCTGGGATGGGCCCTGGTTCTTCCTTATCCATTTATTCAAAAAATCCTTTACCCTGGCTTGCCAGAACCCCCAACTACCATCACGAGAGTTTGCGATACCCCCTCAAAGCAGCTGCGCGGACTGTTGGGGAGGGGGACTTACAGGCTGCCACTCACCTATCCAATGCGATGCATCCGAGTCAGTCACCGGCACCAAGATGTTAGGGGGCTTATTCCTTCACCCACTTACTTCCCTGGTCCTTCTCGCATGAACAGAGTGCAACAATACCCGAAGTCCAAAGGTGCAAACAATTCGATGTTTATTGGGGTGAACTTCCAGCAAGCATGATTCCAGTTTCCTTCCTTAGTGTCCCCCTTCCCAGCTCTGACACCACAGAGCCTTACACGTGTGTCCCTGTTCCCATTCCTGCCCTTAGCCAAACATGATTCCAATTTCCTTACCCCCATTCCCTGTTCCCATTTCCCCCTTTAGCAAAACATGACTCCAATTTCCCCACCCCCATTCCCTGTTCCCATTTTCCCCACACACACACACACACTCACTTCCTGATTGACTGCAGACTATACAGTAAAACTTGAGTTCTGCTTAGCTATACCTTAACCAATCATTTTCCTGAAATTTAACTAACCAATCCTAACATATTGTAACATGATTATGTAAACAAATATATCCCACCACCTTAATTAGTTTACACCCAGCAAAATTAATTATACAGCAGGCAGAAACAATCACAGAACCAGACAGACATTATACAGACAAACAATAGCAAAGTGGGAACTATAATGACAAAACAATACAGAAGTGAGGATTTCACATCCCAGCTATTGATAAGTGAGTTCTTGCCAGACAGGATGCTATCAAACTAAGTTTCCTTTTACATTTTCTAGGCACTTCCCTTTCTCTGGAGGTGATAGGCACTATCAGGACAGGATTGTATTCCTAACAGCGCAATAGCACCTTATTTCAATGTGACTAGTTTGGAATGTGAGGATGTGACCATTCACTTCCCAGCTTATGGCTGCCTCTGTTGCTTAGCCAAAGGCCTTAGCCTAAGCACAGGGCCTCAGACGGTCACAGTAAGAGAAGGCCCTTACACCGGCAGACAGTGATTTTGATTCTTTCTTTTATACCTCTATAACTAGCCAAGTGATAAGAATACACCTAAATTCTTAGAGTCTAGGCCTTTACAGACAGGCCTGAATATCTGCTGAAACCCACTGTTCCATCTAAATATGTGTACCATTAATGTAAATAAAATTATAAGAATTGTGTTGTATGGTTTTCACTAAAATATGCTGTGGTTTTGGGAAGAGCCCAGATACTAGCTTTCTAGAGATAATGACAAGGGAGGTAACTAACCCCAGGGTGGGTGCTGAACAGACATCACCAGCACAGGAGTTACAATTCAATGACTCACTCACAGGTGACATACCTCACCCTGTGACTCAGCAATGTCCACCAGACATGCCTGGACTTGTGTTCTCCAAGCACATGGACTAAGGATATAAAACAGAACACAGTGGCCCCATGCTTGGCCTTTTATCCTCCACCAAACCTGTGCTGCAAGCAATAAGGACATTCAGAAGATTGAAGACTCTAACAGAGGAGATTGGCCCAGATTTCAAGAGTGAAACCTATGTACTATGAACTGCAATATTCAGTGGGGTGAGAAAAACTGCTTAATCTAGATGTTGCCCAGTCTAATTGGATTGAGAGTTTAGACTGCATACTTGTATTTTATTTTATTTTATTTTGGTAGCCACTCTGACGTTTTGCCTATCACTTATAATCACTTAAAATCTATCTTTTCTAATCAATACACTTATTTTACTTTTCATCTTTACCAGTGAGTTTAAATGAAGTGCGTGGCAAATCTGCTCAGGTTTACAAAGGCTGGTTTATATCCACTTTCCATTGATGAAGTGGTGAACCAATTAATGAACTTGCACAGCTCGTCTTGAGAAGTGCAAGATGGTATATTCCTGAGGTATAAGGCTGGCAGCAGGGGGGATTCGGCTTGTGCCTTTCTCTGTGTGATTCATGAGTGGCTTTGGGAGCATTCATGCAATCTAGTTGCCCGGGGGGGCTCCACGTGTGGTGGTGCTGAGTGATAACAGTGCCTGCAGAGGTTTGCTGCTTTTCACTAGCAAAGCATTGTGAGAGACAGCCCAGGATGGAGAGATAAGAGGGCACAGTGGTCCCATGGCCCTAGGGTGCACCCCGGGGATCCCGTCAGAAAGCTGCCTTATGATGACCTAACTCTGTAATGTGGAACAGGCCTTAGTGTGCTTTACTTTCCCCCTCTCTCCTCACCCTCGCATCCAGTTTCAGTGACACAGTCTGACCCATGATTTCCAGAGTCCTCCCAGATCGTAGCAAATAGTGATAAAGGGGCTGCACAATGCCTGGGACAATGGGATTGGCTTCTCCATCTTGATCACCCCCTGCTCTCTATGGTTTGACAGTCCAGACCCCATGGAACTTCCAAAGTCAAAGAAATTGCACAGAAGAAAGTCTGCATAGAGACTGGTGCATCTGAGACTAGACAGGCTGATTTCAGGGTCCTCAGTGGGGTGTTCCCTCCATGTCTCAGTAACACAGTCTGAGCTGGGATCTGGCCCCCACCCAGAGACAGGGGTGGATTTTCTCTCCAGGGAAAGAGGCTGGCGGGAAAGTGAAGAGCGGGGCCTCATTATCAGCATCAAAAAATGTCACCTGGCCCCTTTCATAGTCCAGACAACCCCGGATCCTGCTGGGGACATGACTCAGGGTCAGGGGAGTCTCGGGGGAGGTGAGAGCTTGGTACCAATCCACCCACCACATCACAGCCCAGATCCCCCCCTCAGGATTACGTCTGATCCCTCCCTTCCTCCTCACAGACTCTCTGGCCACCCCCACAGCCCAGCACATCCCATCTTCCAGCTCCACCTCCCAGCAATGTCTCCCTGAGGTGAATCCTCATGTAGCTGGAGTGGGGATTCCTTCACCTGTCTCATTAAACTGTCAGAAACTGCTCAGCAGGGGCACAGTCTTTGGGGAGTTCCCAGCTCCCCCTTCCTTAGAGTCAAGCCAGAAGCTTTATCGTGCAGTACATATTTCAAGTTTCCTTTTAAGGCATAAATATTTTCCCCAACTCTTTGATGTTCCTCAAATCTTAAAGACATTTGAACAATTTTAATGAGCATTTAATGTGCCCCCTCTACTGCAGTCACAGAGGTTGAATGTGACAGTGAATGAGCAAAGCAGGACTTCAGTAAACTCATTGTTTGTGGTATTAAAAAATAACAGCTCTCTCTAAAGAAACACAAAGAACTGTGACAATCTATGCGAGGTCTCAGGGCCTGGTAGTGGCCTGGCTACTACTTCTGTTCTCCTGCCAGTGTCCCCACTTCCAGCAAGGTCCCGGCCCTCCTTAGAGCTCCTGCACAGCGCACGGGCTTGGCAAAATAGAGAACTGCAAAGTCCTCAGGCCACTGGTTTACCCCAGCTGCAGAAGGGGGATCAGGGGCCAGACTGAGGGGGCCTGTGAGAGTCTGGGGCACGGCCACCTGGGACCAGGAAAGGGGAGTCAACCATGAAGGGAAGGAAGCACTGGCAGGAGATGCTTTTGGGGATGCAGGCAGTTGCACAGGTTGCTCTGTAACTGGCTATAATAAGAGGCTACTTCTTCAAGCTGCACCAGCTCGCTGAGATCCATTGAAGCCAGGGAACACACTCAGTGCCCCAGCTGAGAAACTGGCTCAGCGTCACTGCTGTTTCATCACACTGGCCATATTGTTGCAGCTGAGTAATGTGACCTACCCGTGTTGTTGTAAATTAGCTTCCCAGGCCCTGATGCTCCCTGGCAGCCATATGCAGTGTGCTAGCTATTTCATTAAGGAACAGATGGAAAACAAATTCTCAGCTCTGACAGCAAGGTGGGGGGAAGGGGGAGCTCAAACTTTTGCAAAGTTTGGACCCCATCTCAAAGTGACTGTCTCTAGCAGCAGCTCCCCTCCCCTTAACACACTGTGGCCACCACAGCAAATGCTGGTGAGGAAAAGAAATGTGAACAACACATGCCTTATATTTTAGTTGCCTTTGAATGTAAGTTACCTACTGGAAAGAAAGAAGGAAGATCAGCACCATATGATGGGCAGAGCTCCCAAGTTACTAGATTGGTGTGTAACCTTTCTGCCAGGCTGAGTTGATAGCAGCAAGGGCCGGGTTCAGTACATAGGCGTTCCCTCTCAACAATGCAATGCAAAACTGGCTCGAGCCCCCACCCAGTGACCTGGGAAAATCTTACACACACCCCTGGGTGCCTCAAAGAGGCAATACTTCCCCTCTCACAAGCACAGAGTCTCGGTGTAACAGAAAATCTTTAATAACAAGAGGTAAACGACATCAGCATTAAATAGGGAAACCACCACAACTGGGGTCCATAAACCAAACCATGAGCAAAGACTCACCCCAGCAAATTGGGCCATGTCCTTTCCCTTTGGTTCTTGAGTCCAGCAATCCAAAAATCACCCAAAGTCCCAAAAGTCCAACAAGTCAAAAGTCTCTGTCCCTGGTCAGTGCAGCCCCAGGGTTCAAAAGTTTATCTGCAAAGTTTTACACCCCAGTTTGAGTAGAAATGCGGGTGGGGTGGTTAAGGGGCACCTTACATGGTCAGAGGCCAACTGCCCCACCTCTCTGTCAGGTTCTGCTATAGCCTTCACTGCGAGCCATCCTGCAAACTGTGCTGCTCTGCCATCCATTCTGCAATGTATCTTCAGCCCCCCCAACACAGCACTCAGCAATTCCAGCTCTTTATTGACTTCAGCTTGTAATAGGAGAGCCTCAATGCTAGAGCACCATTGGCCCAAAGTGAATCCAACTCAGCAGCCTGTAACTAGACTCCTAATAGAATCAAAATTATCTCTGATAGTCTACAGTGACAAGAAGATGTAATTAGTAGTTCAGACCCCTAAAAACAGACCCACACCACCTAGTACAAATATCTAGCCCCAACCTCTTTCAAGGTACTGGCTTTTGGAATCCATGTCCCTTGTCTAGCGAGTGCTACTTAGTTGATGGTGAGTCCCTCCATCATAAAATAGTTCCACTGTCCTTGATTCATATAATCAGGGTAACAACACTTTATTCTTTCTGCCCCAATAATAGAGAAACTGGGGATCCCAGAGCAGCCAAAGTGACCATTTGGGCTGCTGTGGGCTCATGCTAGGTGGGATGGGTGTGCCTATGCAAACAGAAAAGGAGTACTTGTGGCACCTTAGAGACTAACCAATTTATTTGAGCATAAGCTTTCGTGAGCTATAGCTCACTTCATCGGATGCAACTCACGAAAAGCTTATGCTCAAATAAATTGGTTAGTCTCTAAGGTGCCACAAGTACTCCTTTTCTTTTTGCGAATACAGACTAACACGCCGGTTACTCTGAAACCTATGCAAACAAGATCAGCGCCTGAAGTTCTTTTCCACAACTTGCCACAATTCACCACCAGATGTCAGGGTAGAGCTTAGCCTGACTCTGCTTACAGATGGAATGTTCATCAGTTGTGCTGATTTTGGCTGCTTGTTCTGTTGCTCCAAAGAAGGTAGCAGCCTGTCACAGACGCAAGGGAAAGAGAGACATTTGTCCAGTAGCTGATGGCAAAGTGCAGCAAACTAAGAGCTAGCAACCAATGAGTTCAAATATCACCTCTCCTTTTTGTTGTTTGCATTTCCATGCACATCACAACCCATATCCCTAATGACACACCACATCCCCTACCCTGGAAAGCAGGCAAGTATTAGACACTTTCTCCCTCAATTTACTGAGAGGCTGCACAAGGTCACTTCAGGTGGAACTGGGAAGAAAACGTAGCTCTCCACTATAGAAAGCCCAGATGCTAGCCACTCACTTCTACTGCTCTTCAGGATCAATGCCTGTAATAGATATGATTTGGTAATCTATCGCTATCCCACACTCAAGCCAGGAAGAGAACCTCCTGGCAAAGTGTGTGTGTCAAGGCCCATTCCAGTGCTTGGTCCTCAGCAAGAATAGCAATTCCTCCTGAAGGTCAAGTGGTGGAGGTGTGTGCTGGGGACAGGAGTGGCCATAGCACCAGCCCTGTTGCCGTGGAAGTGGGGATTGTGTGGTTCTCTTTGATACATATTTTAATTTCCTTTTTTAATAGTTTATTTAATTCACACAATAATTAAAACCATTATAATCTGTTGAATCTGGTATATTGTGCCATAAAATTCAAGTGTTCCATATTGCCAAGATCTATCACGCCTTTTGATTGCTGATGTCAGCCACTGGCAGGTTTGGGGGTTGAGAGGTGAAGTGATCAAATCAGCTCTCTGCAGAGCATAGATGAACAATTCCTGATGTATATATTTATATAAAGCACATGACCCAGAGTGCAGGTGGGATAGCAGCACAAGACCCAGGCTATCAACGGAGTCTCTCTCTCTCTCACACACACACACACACACACACAGATGTGGGGTAACACAATCAGCTTGGGGGAAAGGGAGAATCCCTTCACTGCCTTCAAAAATCACAGCTGGGTAATTAAAGGGAAATACACAAGGAGAATGGTTTATATGTTTCATTTAAGCGAATGTCAGGCTTAAAAGGAACTGAGAGGGATCTTTCATAAACAGAACCCACTGTAAAAACATACAAAATTTGAAGACGCGTTGTTCTGAAAGGCACTACAGCAAAAATAATGTCCATGAACTATGGGGTGGAATGAATGAGTTGCAATCTCACTTTTGGTAACATTTTATAGATCTCCCTCTCCCTCTCACATTCCCTTTCATTCTTCTTTTTAGAATCAGCAGATCATAAAACTATAGGGATGGAAGGGACCTCAAGAAGTCATCAAGTCAAGTCCAGCCACCAGCACTGTAGCAGGACCAAATAAACCTAGACAGTCACGGACAGCTGTTTGTCCGATTTGTTTTTAAAAGCTCCAATAATAGGGATTCCACGGTTTTCCTTGGAAGCCTATTCCACAGCTTAAATACCCTTATAGTTCAATAGTTTTTCCTAATATCTAACTGTGATGGGGTCCCCGGGGTACAACCTGGAACTGGGGTACCACTGTGCCCTCTTAACTCTCCAGCCTGGGCTATCTCTCAGAATCCTTTGTTAGTGACAAGCAGCAAACTCCTCCAGACACTGTTATCACTCAGCACAACAGTACGTGGAGCCACACACCCAGCTAGAATGCATGAGTGATTTGTGAGTGGCTTTGGGAGCATTCATGCCTTGCACCCCAGAGCTGTACCATCATGCCCTGGTCAGAACCTGACCAGTATACATTTATTACCCAGTCTACCCCTCTCTCAATGTGGAGATAACATACACAAGCCTTTGTAAGCTGAGCTGAGATTTCCCAAGCACTTCAACTGAAACACAGTGTTTTAGGGAAAATATAAAACAAGTTTATTGTCTACAGAAAGATAGATTTTTAAGTGATTATAAGTGGTGGGCATAAAAGGTCAGAGATAGTTACCAAAGAAAATAAAAGATAAGCATGCAATCTAAATCTTAAACCTTACTACTCTCAGCAGTATTAAGATCAAGCAATTTTCTCACCCCACTGGATGTTACAATTCATAATACACAGGCCTCTCTCTCAAGCCTGAGACTAGTCTCCTCAGCTGAGTCTTTCTGTCTTCCCAGCATTCTTGTTGCTTCCAGCGTAGGTGAGGGAGAAGAAAGGGAAAAGCACGATACTACTGTCTCCTATTTTATATCCTTAGTCCATGTGCCTAGAAGACACTTGCCCAGACATTTTCTGGTGGGTTTTGCTGAGTCACAGGGTTGAGCAATCCCCCTGATGTGGTCTTTTGCGACTGAGTCATAGAGTTGAGCAGTCACCATTGTGTGGTGCTTGTGAAACTGTCATTGAATTGTATATCCCTTGATCACAACTCCCCTGGTGATTAATGGTCGTTGAACTCCCTCCTGGGTGGAGATCATCACCCTTGTAATAGAGACTCTCAAATTTGCAATGTATTTCAGTAACAAACATAAAGCAAAATTTCATAACTTCATGCACGCTAATGATATACATATTTCGACAGAACAATGGGCTTCAGCAGATCATAATCTTTCATATGATATCTTACATGGCATGCTTTGTATTAAATATCCCAACCATATATGGATGATGAATATGGGGGTACAGGGTGCTAATTTGAGGTACGTGTCACATTAACCTAAACCTCCCTTGCTGCAGATTAAGCCCATTACTACTTTTCTTTTATTTCATCCAGTTTGGCACATCATTTTCTCTAGCACACATTTTCCATCACTGCTTCTCTGTCTCCCTCTAACACTCCTCTGTTCCCTATCACAGATCATTCCAACTTGGTTTCCCAGTTCTCTCGCTTGAGTTTATCACTTCCCCTTGTGCTGCCCCCTGAGCATTTTCCTTCTCAGGATTGTTTTGCTTTCACTCTCTCCATTTCAGTTTCCCTCCACTTGCCCAGGCTTCACTGTTTACTCTCGTTTTAATTGATTTTTTTCTTTCATGATTTTTCTCCCTTCTGGTCAAATATGTGCCATATGTGCCTTTCCACTCCACACAGCCAGCTCATCTTCATCCAGATGATGTCACTCCCCTATTATATGCTCCTTTTCCCTGGGGTCCTGGAGGTCACACTCTCCAGTCACTGGGTCTCCTTCTCCTAGGATCCCTGCTGGTGCAGAGCCTCCTGCTTCTCCTCATGTTTCCCTGCCACCCCCACATCTCCCTGTCCCCCAGCCCAGCTAGTAATTTGCCCCCAGCCTCCAAATCAATTCTGCCCTCAATCCTATATCAATTCTGATCCCTGAAGCCCCACATCTGCCCCTTCCCCTCAGAGCCCCTCTGCTCCTCCTCCAGCTCCAGGGTTTTCCCTCTCTTCTTATTCATGGAGGGAAGGGGCAGGAGATTTGAGGGCTCATATGGATGTTGTGGGTTTGGTACAGAGGGGTCATCCAGGGTCATAGAGATGAGCCTAGCCAGATGGGAGTCCTCCAGGGTCATAGAAACTAGGACGACTGTTGAAAGAGAAGCCAATTTTTTCATTCCCAGTGAGCTATACCCCCTCCCCCCACAGGTCTCAGTGACACAGTCTGACACAGTATCCCCAGAGTCCTCCCAGATCATGGAGGACAGTGACAAACAGGCTGCACAATCCCTGGAACAATGAGATTGACTTCTCCATCTCAGTCAATCCCAGCTGCCTATGGTTTGACAGACCAGACCCCACAGAACCTCCAGGGCAGTAGAGACTACACAGTAGAAAGTCTGGAAGAAGACAAGAGTCCTCCAGGGTCATAGAGTCTGGTGTCTGAGGCTAGAGAGACTGATCTGAGGGTCCCCAGTGAGGTATTTCCCATGTATCTCAGTGACACAGCCTGAGCTGGGATCCTGCCCCACACCCAGAGCCACAGGCGGATTTTCTCCCCAGAAAAAGAAGTCAGTGGGAAAGTGAAGATTGGGGCCTCATTGCCAGCACTGAAAAATGTCACCTGCCCTTGTTCATAGTCCAGAGAAACCCAGATCATCTGGGGTACCTTGCACAGGGATAGGTGGGTAACAGGGGAGGTTAAAGCCTGGTACTGACCCACCCACCGCTGCACAGCCCAGATCCCTTCCTCAGGGTTCTGGATGAGATGCCCCTTCCTCCTCACAGACTCTCTGGCAACCCCCACAGCCCAGCATCCCTTATCCCACACCTCCACCTCCCAGGCATGTCTCCCCGAGGTGTATCCCTCACAGCTCAGCACACAGGGATCAGTGTCAAATCTCTCCTGGGTTACTGGGCAGATCCTCACACGTGAATCCACATCTCAAATTTTTCTGATCTTCAGACAGCATAAGGATGGGATGAGCCATGTCTGGATCCAGAGTCACATTTTCTGGGGGGAGAAAGAATCAGAGCATTAGAGGCAGAGGTCAGCCCTGGGGGAGACTGGGACCATTTCTCACACTCCCAACAGCCTTGTTCTGGCTGGGACAGTCCTGGGTCCCAGGGAGCTGCCTCTGTCCTGGGCGCCTGAGACTGAGCAGAGGGGTCACTGCAGTTTCTCATTCTGTTTAATGGGAGCCACTCATTACTTTCATGTGTTTTATAGAGGCTTCAGGTCCCTGATTCCCCTGCTGGGGCCGCTCCATTCCCAGCTGCAGAGACACAGAAAGGATTTGTGCAGGAAATGGCCTAACTTGATTATCATGCACATTGTGTAAAGAGTTGTCACTTTGGATGGGCTATCACCAGCAGGAGAGTGAATTTGTGTGGGGGGGTGGAGGGTGAGAAAACCTGGATTTGTGCTGGAAATGGCCTAACCTGAAGATTACTTTAGATAAGCTATTACCAGCAGGACAGTGGGGTGGGAGGAGGTATTGTTTCATATTCTCTGTGTATATATAAAGTCTGCTGCAGTTTCCACAGTATGCATCTGATGAAGTGAGCTGTAGCTCACGAAAGCTCATGCTCAAATAAATTGGTTAGTCTCTAAGGTGCCACAAGTACTCCTTTTCTTTTTGCAAATACAGACTAACACGGCTGTTACTCTGAAACAGAAAGGAAGGTTTCAGAAGCTTTTAGTGAGGAGGGAGCAGAGGAGGCAGGTACCAGCTCTAAACCCCAGAGGGAAGCTCCCTCCCCTAAATGCAGCCTCCACTCCCAGGCTGAGGAATAGAAAGGAAGGTTCAGCATTGGGGAATGCTTTAAGACCAGAGAGTAGGAGGTGGCATTGGGAGGGGTAGCCCCATCTTCAGCTCTGAGAGAAGGGAGGCGGTGCCACCATCTGAGGCAGAGCATCTCCCCAATCCATGAAGCAGGGAGCAGCTCTAATGGCAGAGCACCATCCTGCCCAAAGGAAACGTAGGATGTTGGAGAAGAGTGATGGGCGAGACCCGCCTCTGGCAGGGTAAAGGAGAGGGATGTGTCAGCCCTCAGGGGAGAGAGCTCTGTCCTCATTCCTCTCAATTTAATATTGAAAGGGCCTGTCAATGTCTATGAAAACCCCGGGGTCAGAATTAAGGGTGTTTGGATGTTGGTCAGTGACTGTTTCTATTCACTGGTGTGCGCATGAATTGAGCACTAAGGTTGTTGTCAGGATTGTTTGTGTGACTTCAGCTTGGGATCTCCTTAGTAGTGAATGTTTTCTTTTTTAGGGCTGTGAGTGTCATGGTCTGTGTTGGTTTGGCTGGTAACTTTAGTTTCAAATTCATGAAATGTTTTCATGTGAATTTTCTCCTTCTTTAAAAGATAATGTCCACCTGCAATCTCACCATGTCTGTGTGCCCCATCTCCAGTTCAGATGGCAGAGTGTCTGAAGAGGAAAAGGATAAAAGAGAGGTGAGATTTCATGCTGTCATATTTATAACAGCATTCTCATTTGTAACTAATATAACTGTCTTTTAATTATGGTTGAGCCCTGAAGTACCCATGGAGTCGGCACTTATGCTCACAAGCACCCTACGAGATACAATCTGTAAGAAATATTTACTTTCCCCTCCTCATCTCCTCCCACCCTCTACATCCCAGCTGGTTTGTCTCATTCACCTATTGCATTTTGTCAGACCCTAGACCCAGATCCTGCAAAGACCTTAGTGTCAATGTAACTGTACACACTTTGGTCTCTTTGACATTAATAGGATGTTAAGGATTTGCAGGGTCAGAGCTCTGAATTGTGAGCTCTTTGGGTCTATTTATTCAGTGTCAATGAAGTGCTCAGCACAACAGGGCCTTTGTCCTCCATAGACAGGAATACAAATAATAGTAAGTTTTTTTATGTATGTGGAAATTCAAGCTGGGAAGGGTCGGCTCAATGGGTCAGATTCCCCCTGAACTGGCAAAGGGATAGAGGGGGGCAGTTTGTGACTCCCCTATTCAGTGGCTGCTTGGCACAGGCTAGGGAAGTCCTGAGATCCGGCCAGAGTAAACACCCCTGTTTCTGTGACCCCCAGGGACTTTGCAAGTTTTGTAGTTAGGAGAGAGAAACTCTCAGGGACCCAAAATTAGGCCATTTTGCTAAATTTGGGCCTTAAGGTTGTCACCTTCGGTAAGTCATGAATTAATGTGAGATGTCCTGATGCTTGGGCCCTGCTACACCTGCTCAATAGCTCTACTCTCCACCTTTCATTCAATAGATATGTACAGTATTTTAAATCAAGAACACATCTCCTCCCACAGACTCAGAGGTTCATCCCAATTTCCTCTCCTAGATCCTTTCTCAGTGCCTTTGAATTTCCTCAGAGTCTCCGTTAGAACAATAGTTTTCTGGGAGAAATCACTGAGTCTCTTTTCTTGTTCAGGGAAAGTCTCCACAGGCTGCTGGAACTTCCTCTTTTCATAGCTGGAGAGAAACCATTTCACTTTGTGTTATTTCCTTTAGTGACTCATTATAATTCCTTGTTAGTGAACGTTGCTGCTCTAATGGGCTTGGAGTTAGAATTCCTCTACTTCTCCCAGCCTCAAAGTAGGTGCAACACAGGCCATGGCAGTGTAACATTTTGCTTAAAGGTCCCATTAATATTCTTCAACTCTGGCCTGGAGAGACAAGCTCTGGGGATAAAAGGGGAAGTGAGTCTCCATGGACAATTCACTCCTTGGCCTCCACGCTATGATGGACAGGAAGTTCCCATGCCAACTTCCCCCTCCCAAGCTCATTGCACATAGTTCTCCAAACAGTCCTCAGGTGGGAAAGACTCTTCATCACTGCTGATCTGGGTTGGATTGCAGTGTCCCAGCAGTGAAAGGCTCACATTTCACCCACATAATCCTGAGGCAGCCAGTCCCCCAGGGATGTGACATCTCTAAGAAATACTTTAGGTTAATCTTTCCCACTGAATGGATAATTCCAGAGTCTTCTCTAAAAAAGGTCAGTGTGACACCACCAGGCCAGCTCAGGTCAAAGCCATAGGCCAATTCACTTCTGTGTGAATATCAAAGAAATGTTAAGTGTACTAATTCGTTTGAGTATTAATCTAGTTCAAAGGAAATGTGAATGATATTGTCTTCACTCATCTGTAACCTGTTCTCTGCTATCTCATACATAATGCATATTGTTAGGTAATAGCACGTAACAATCCATTAGTTTTCATGAAGTTTACGCATCAGGTAAATTCTCATCTTGATGCTAACACACACTTTTGATCTAGGGTCAATTAAGTACAGGGACATACATAACATAATATCTCTGTAATTTAATTGCCCATCAGACAGGATTGGGGCCTTGGAACGGGAAATGAAGAAGCATGCTGACTTCAAGCATGGGTCATTGCATTCGACAATGGAAATCTTCAGGCTCAGACTGCATTTAGTCAACAAAGGAAAAATGCACACTGTGATGAAAACACTTGGATGATTGCTTTCTGTGGAAAGAAGCTGTAAATACTGATTCCAGGGAATGATCCTGTATCTCTGAACTGTTTTAGATTCGAAGAGGGTGGAATACTGAGCGAGTGGAAGGAGGTCCCCAAAGTGATTTTAGGTATCCCTGAGACTTTTGGAAAACTAGCAGACTACTACATCTCTGCTATCATCTTGGAGTTATACACTTTGACTCACCTGTTAATGTATTTTACCTGCTTAAACCTCTCAATAAGTCTCAGTTCTTTTTCTTAGCTAATAAATCTTTAGTTAGTTTACTAGTGAATTTACTTCAGCGTTGTCTTTGGTGAGATCCAGAGTACAAATTTGACCAGGGTAAGTGACTGACCCTTTGTGGTTGGGAGTAACCTAATGTGATGTGATATTTGGTATAGTGACCAATATCACAAAGCCCAGTTTGTCTGGGTGGCAAGAAGGGCTGGAGATCCTAAGGGGACTGTCTTTGACTCCATGGTAAGACTGATACAGTGATCCAGGAGTGCATGTTCGTTACTGGTTCGGTGAAATCTAATTATAGAATATACCACCAGTTTAGGGTGTCTGCCCTGTTTTCTGGCATCTGACCTGAATTTGGCATTCACAGCTGTAAGCCATTCCAGACAGCAAGTGAGAACATCAGGATTCAATTCATTAGAGAGATTTGTATCCAAAGTGTGAACCTGCCCCACACATTTTGCCACGTAGCCCTGGAGAGAAGTGGTGTTAACATGGCTTCCAAGTCCTTTCCCAGCATGTGAAGTGGGTGTGGGAGTGAGAAAGAGCCATGTACCTGCTCAAGATACTTCTGACATCCTAGAGGCGAAAGAGAGAGAAAAATAATCTGAGACCCACTTGAAACACACTGAGGATTGCATGGAAGGGATTTTGCAAATCTTGAAAAAAGAAGCTCTGGTCTGGCCCCAGAACCATGGATTATCTCAGCTAATGGGGCTTTTCCATCTCTCATATCTATATATCTCTAATTGGTCATAGAAAAATTGTAATGCACATTTCAGGAATTCACTGACAGCTGGACTCCAGTGCTCATAATTTGGGCACGGTCCTGTCCCTGTGGTGGGATCTGGGGTATTTCTTACTCTGTCTCACCTGCAGGAATTTGCTTACTGGCTTCAGATACTTCCCCTCCATCTCACTGATCAGCTCACTGAGGTGGGAAATCTCCTCAGAGAGTTTAGTAACATTTTCATTCTGTATCTTCACAATCTCCTTGTCCTGTTTTTTCCAGCTCGGCCAGCAGGAGTCGCTCTTTTTCCTGCAGGAACTGCCGCAGTTTCTGAAATTCAGATAAAATCTTCTGCCTCTCTGTTTCTGTCTGTTTCTGTAAGAAAATAGGGAAAGGGCTTGTTTGGGACGTGAATGGAGCCTGGGGTCCTTTCATGGAGTGCTGAGTGTGCAGGAGGGAGAATTTCTTTGCACATTCTAAGACATCTAACACTTGCCTGTGACCTGTGGTTAGTAGAAAGAGGATTTTCTCACACCTTCCCATTTGGCCCCTATATCTCTTAAAGGGATATTCTCATGTCTGACATGGTTAGGATATCGTGTTACCAGGGGCCTTTAAAAATGCAGATCCAAGGCAGCTGGAGGCAAGATTTAGCACTAGAGCTGAGTGACATTTTTTGCACTAAACTTTTTTGGAGGGAAAAGGCAGATTCCTTGACTCTGAAATATTTAATGAATTCTTCTCAATGTCACCCACCTTTTTTGGATGGATAAATAAAGAAATAAATAAGCAGATAAATAAATAAATCATTAAAAAAATCAAGAAAATGTTTTGATTATTCAATTTGAAATTAGTTTTTGCTTCAAAAAGTCCTTCTTCATGGTCAAAATTGAAACAAAACACTCTGCCCAAGAAAAAATGGAACACTGATTTGCTAAACTTTTTAAAATTATTTTTGGTTTGACCATTTTTTTTCCCAATTTCCAGTCAATGAAAAGTTTTGTTGTTTACTCAGCTCTACACAGAACTACGTTGACACACATGTATGGAAAGAAAAAATGAATCAATTGAACAAAAAGTGCAGACAGGCACAGAACTGTGCATTGGATACATTCAGATCATTTTGGCAAGATTTTCGTCAAAGGCACAAAAGGTGGACAAGAATTCATTACCAGAAATGAAAGCTTAGAATCTGAAGATGGAGAAGAGGATTTTTCAGGCCTTCTGTTTGGAGGTGAGTGCACACATACGCACAGAGCATCCGTGGTAACGGAGTAGTAGATAAAAGCCAACATTTCCTAAGGCCACAAGGGAATCTGCCTACAAACCAACCTCGCACCCCATGTCAATGCAGGTTAATAACAACAGGAACCTACCAGATACTCCTGGCTTTTCTTCTCTCTATTCAAGTTAAATCCCTGGAGATTTTCTCTCTCTTCCTTCAGAATCTTCAAATAGAGCTGGATTTTATCCTGAATCAACAGAAATGATTTGGGTGGTTTGATTTTTATTTTTAGGGGTGAGAGTGCATCTCAGTTTCACCCCTCATGGAAATTCAGAATCCCAAGGAGAAACTTCATCTCCTTACTGGCTTGAGGGGAGGGATAGCTCAGTGGTTTGAGCTTTGGCCTGCTAAACCTAGGGTTGTGAGTTCAATCCGTGAGGGGGCCATTTAGGGATATGGGGCAAAAATTGGGGATTGGTCCTGCTTTGAGCAGGGGGTTGGACTAGATGACCTCCTGAGGTCCCTTCCAACCCTAATATTCTATGATTCAGACTTTTCTCAAAGAGTCTTCCCCTTCTAACAGACTTCATCGCTGCTAGGGCCACAACAGCATGGTCTCATGGTTCAGGCACTGGTGTGGCCCTTGAGAGACTTTGGTCCTATTGCCCACCCAGTCACTCTCCTGCTGGGTGACCTTAGACAATTAACTTCCCTACTCTGACCCTCCATTTCCCATCCCACTCTGCATTTTTCTTCTCAGATTAGCCTATACATTAGATTATCCCTGCTCAGAGCAGGGATTGTCCCTCACACTGTTTTGTGCAGGTTCCAGCAAAATCAAGGTCAAATCTCATCTGGGGTCTGTAGTGGCTACTGGGATGCAAATAACAACAATGATGATAAATGCTAAGATACAAATCAGCAATGACAACATCAGCTTTTAACTTGATATTCTCCAGTCTGAAGGCAACAGTCTCACATAGACAGGCCTGCAGGTGATTTAAACCTCACTGATCATTTAACAGCTTCTGTTCCATAGAGAGTTCCCTTAGTTCACCAGTGGGAGCTGGGTTTGAAAAGGATTCTGCTTCTCAGGTAAAACTTTCCCACATTAGAAATTTTTCAAGTCTTAATTGTTTGCCATTCCTGCCACCCAGCTGTCTCATTTATTGTTTATAGCATCTCCCATACAATGAAGGCCTTACAGAGTTGAACAATGCAGTCACACCTCTGACAGGCAACTTCCACCTGGCATAAAAATCCAAAGCTGTTACTCACTGAACTTGACAGCAATTCCCTACCTTGTACTCCTGGTTATCCTCCCTTATGGGAACCACAGTGTGAGCTCGGTGAGTCCGGGACAGATGGCAAACCACACAGATGGGGGTTTGATCTTCTTCACAGAACAGTGTTAGAGCCTTCTGGTGTTCCACACACACTCCTGATCCCTTCGCTGCCTGGAAACCCAGCCATTTGGCTATTTCTAGGACATTGGCCAGCTGCCTGTTTGGCCTGAGGTTTCTCTGTTGCACAGCTTGTCTGCACTTAGGGCAGGTGATGCCTGTGTCTGATTCTCCCCAGCACTGGGTGGTGCAGGCTCGGCAGAAATTGTGCCCACACTCCAGAGTGACAGGTTCTGTGAAATACTCCAGACAGATGGGACAAGTAGCTTCATCCTGGAGACTTTCCACAGAGCTCCCTGCAGCCATGGCTCCCTCTGGACAGTGTAACAGGGTAAGGTTCACTTTCCCGAGCTCAGAAACAAGCCCCCCCTGTAGCAGCACCTGGGTGTTTCCCTTCCTGGAACTGACTCCTGCTGTTTGCTGAGCTGGAGCGAGCCCCCTGGTAACATTACAGCCCTGGGGGCTCTTGTGAAAACAATACCACTAGGCTGGGCTGTGGTCCTGCAACCAGCCCCCTCTTCCTGGCAGCCAGGTCCAGGCAGTGAGACAGGAGGCGAGCCACCCCTTCCCCAGCCAGGCTCTGTACACAAAGGCAGCAAACCAGAGTAGCCACCCTCAAACGTGAGAAGCATCTCTGTCCTGCCCCCTCTGCTCCACATTTGGGCCTGGCTGCCAGGGAGAGAAGCTGAGTGAGCTAGAAAAATGCCAGGGGGAGGTGCAGCAGGAGAAGGAAAGGTCTCCCACACCCAGTCGGTAACTTTGGCAGAGAGAGCGTGGCAGCACTGGGCTGGGCAAAGGGTGGGAGGATTGCTGGGGAGGGCACTGGGAAAAGGTTCCCTCTGCTCAGCCTGAGTTAGGGTCATTGCCCGCTGTGAGAGGTTGTCACTCCCCGGGGTGTAGTCTGGGAGTGGTTGGAACTGCTGTGCCTCCTAACAATTCAGCTGAGTTGTCCTTTCTCACACTGCTCTACTGGTGATACACAGCCAGCCCCTCCAGGCCCTGTTATCACCCAACATGACAGCAGGTGACGCCACACACCTAACTGAGTTACCTCAGTGCTTTACCTAAGCCACGCAAGGACAAACAGGAGACAACCTCCATTTTCCCAGCTCCCCAGCCTTGCACCCCTATTGGAGTATGAGCCCAGAATTGTATCATTTTGCACTGCACAGGATCTGTACAATGCAAGCTCATTAATTAATTCTCTCCCCCCTCGATGTGGGGAAGATGTGCAACAGCCTTTGTTTACCAAGCAGAGATTTTCCCAAACACCTCACTTAAAGACACACTAGTAAAGATTTAACATCCCTGTGGTGGGGAAAACTCTACAGCAGCCCAACACCATAGCATTTAATTTCAGAAAGGGGAACTACACAAAAATGAGGAGGTTAGTGAAACAGAAATTAAAAGGTACAGCGCCAAAAGTGAAATCCCTGCAACCTGCATGGAAACATTTTAAAGACACCATAATGGAGGCTCAACTTAAATGTATACCCCAAATTAAAAAACATAGTAAGAGAACCAGAAAAGTGTCACTTGTGGCTAAACAACAAAGTAAAAGAAGCAGTGAAAGGCAAAAAGGCATCCTTTAAAAAATGGAAGTTAAATCCTAATGAGGAGAATAGAAAAGAGCATAAACTCTGACAAACGAAGCATAAAAACATAATTAGAAAGGCCAAAAAAGAATTTGAAGAACAGCCATCCAAAGAGTCAAAAACTAAGAGCAAAAAAATTTTTAAGGACATCCGAAGCAGGAACCCTGCTAAACAACCAGTGGGGCCATTGGACAATCAAGATGCTAAAGGAGCACTCAAGGATGATGAGGCCATTGCGGAGAAACTAAATGAATTCTTTGCATCAGTCTTCATGACTGAGAATGTGAGGGGGATTCCCAAACCAGAGCCATACTTTTTAGGGGTCTAAATTAGCTGTTACCACTCAAGAAAGAATTCTTGGAGTCATTGTGGATAGTTCTCTGAAAACATCCACTCAATGTGCAGTGGCAGTCAAAAAATCAAACAGAATGTTGGGAATCATTAAGGAAGGGATAGATAAAAAGACACAAAATATCATATTGCCTCTATATAAATCCATGGTATGCCCACATCTTGAATACTGTGCGCAGATGTGGTCGCCCCATCTCAAAAAAGATATATTGGAATTGGAAAAGCTTCAGAAAATGGCAATAAACATGACTAGGGGCATGGAACAGCTTCCATATGAGGAGAGATTAATAAGACTGGGACTTTTCAGCTTGGGAAAGAGACAACTAAGGGGGGATACGATAGAGGTCTATAAAATCAGGACTGGTGTGGAGAAAGTAAATAAGGACTTTATTCCATGTATTCACCAAGGGAAGGTCATGCCTGACTAATCTAATCGCCTTCTATGATGAGATTACTGGTTCTGTGGATGAAGGGAAAGCAGTGGATGTATTGTATCTTGACTTTAGCAAAGCTTTTGACACTGTTTCCCACGGTATTCTTGTCAGCAAGTTAAAGAAGTACGGGCTGGATGAATGTACTATAAGGTGGGTAGAAAGTTGGATAGATTGTCAGGCTCAACGGGTAGTGATCAATGGCTCCATGTCTAGTTGGCAGCCGGTGTCAAGTGGAGTGCCCCAGGGGTCGGTCCGGGGGCCGGTTTTGTTCAATATCTTCATAAATGATCTGGAGGATGGTGTGGATTGCACTCTCAGCAAATTTGCGGATGATACTAAACTGGGAGGAGTGGTAGATACGCTGGAGGGCAGGGATAGGATACAGAGGGACCTAGACAAATTGGAGGATTGGGCCAAAAGAAATCTGATGAGGTTCAATAAGGATAAGTGCAGGGTCCTGCACTTAGGACGGAAGAACCCAATGCACCGCTACAGACTAGGGACCGAATGGCTAGGCAGCAGTTCTGTGGAAAAGGACCTAGGGGTGACAGTGGACGAGAAGCTGGATATGAGTCAGCAGTGTGCCCTTGTTGCCAAGAAGGCCACTGGCATTTTGGGATGTATAAGTAGGGGCATAGCGAGCAGATCGAGGGACGTGATTGTCCCCCTCTATTCGACATTGGTGAGGCCTCATCTGGAGTACTGTGTCCAGTTTTGAGCCCCACACTACAAGAAGGATGTGGATAAATTGGAAGGAGTCCAGCGAAGGGCAACAAAAATGATTAGGGGTCTGGAACACATGACTTCTGAGGAGAGGCTGAGGGAACTGGGATTGTTTAGTCTGCGGAAGAGAAGAATGAGGGGGGATTTGATAGCTGCTTTCAACTACCTGAGAGGTGGTTCCAGAGAGGATGGTTCTGGACTATTCTTAGTGGTGGAAGAGGACAGGACAAGGAGTAATGGTCTCAAGTTGCAGTGGGGGAGGTTTAGGTTGGATATTAGGAAAAACTTTTTCACTAGGAGGGTGGTGAAACACTGGAATGCGTTACCTAGGGAGGTGGTAGAATCTCCTTCCTTAGAAGTTTTTAAGGTCAGGCTTGACAAAGCCCAGGCTGGGATGATTTAATTGGGGATTGGTCCTGCTTTGAGCAGGGGGTTGGACTAGATGACCACCTGAGGTCCCTTCCAACCCTGATATTCTATGTTTCTATTCTATGTCTCCACTCGGATTTTACATCAAGTTAGCTATCTCCGTGTAAACACACTTTTGCAGTGAAGACAATGCCTGGGAGACTCCTACCTCAAGCCCCTAACTTCTGGTTGAGCTAGAAATTATTTGCAACATTTAAGAGCGCACTGTTTGAAAGAGGTTAAACACACACAACATTTCTCCATTTTATCTTTGTGCAACTGACAGCACTCTGTGTAGTCAGGTTTCAGAGTAGCAGCCGTGTTCGTCTGTATTCGCAAAAAGAAAAGGAGGACTTGTGGCACCTTAGAGACTAACCAATTTATTTGAGCATAAGCTTTCGTGAGCTACAGCTCACTTCATCAGATGCATAAAGTGGAAAATACAGTGAGGATGTTTTTATACACACAGACCATGAAAAAAATGGGTGTTTATCACTTCAAAAGATTTTCTCTCCCCCACCCCACTCTCCTGCTGGTAATAGCTTACCTAAAGTGATCACTCTCCTTACAATGTGTATGATAATCAAGGTAGGCCATTTCCAGCACAAATCCAGGGTTTAACAAGAATGTCTGAGGAACAGTGTGGGGGAGGGGGAAGGAATAAACAAGGAGAAATAGGTTACCTTGCATAATGACTCAACCACTCCCAGTCTCTATTCAAGCCTAAGTTAATTGTATCCAATTTGCAAATGAATTCCAATTCAGCAGTCTCTGGTTGGAGTCTGTTTCTGAAGTTTTTCTGTTGTAATATCGCAACTTTCATGTCTGTAATTGCGTGACCAGAGAGTGAAGAAGAGTGAAGCCTGTTGATTGTTCTTTAGCCACTTGGATGTGCAGCAGTGCAGCTGCTTACAATGCACATAGAGGCAGGGGTAGGAAAATGGCAGTCCAGCATCAGAGTTACTCATGCCAAGCCACTGGCCAAGTGGCCTGGACATGAGGAGGGAGCAGGGCCTTGTCAGATGCACATCTGATGCTCCTGGAAGTTGGTTTGCAGAATCAGACCCCCAGAGAAGCATTCACCAAATCTTTGGAAGCTGTGCAGTACTTCAGGACAATACAATCAGTCATGTCTCTCTCCCCCCACACCCTCCACATGTGTATTCGTCAAGACCTAATCATCTTTATTTATACCTCCTCTGTACCCCTCTAACTAGTGCTTCATACACATCCCCAGGGGAAGGGGAGGGCAAATGAGTGCAGCCCACGCTCGAGAGACACTGACCTGGGAGCGATTTCTAGACACGGTTGAAAATCTTTTCCAAAGGAAGGATTGTCTGTAGAAAAGTGACTATTTTTGGAATGCAAGGGTTTTTCGTGAAAGATTGTCAAGACTAGGAATTTCCTGTTTTCACAATATTGTTCTGACGCTTTTAAAATCAATCTTTTGTTCACTATATACTCTGTTCCATGCCTCTACCCCCTTTGACCCAAAACCTGAGTTTGTTTTGGGTTAAAGTGGGTGGAGGCATGGCAGAGTAGCAGCAGTGTTAGTCTGCATCTGCAAGACTAACACTGTTTCAGAGTAGCAGCCATGTTAGTCTGTATCCACAAAAAGAAAAGGAGGACTTGTGGCACCTTAGAGACTAACAAAGACATTTGAGCGTAAGCTTTCATGAGCTACAGCTCACTTCATCGGATGCATGCAATGGAAAATACAGTGTGGAGATTTTATATACATAAAGAACATGAAAGAATTGGTGTTACCATATAGACTGTAACAAGAGTGATCAGGAAAGGTGAGCTATTACCAGCAGGAGAGCAGGGGTGGGCGGGAGAGGGGGCGGATGGTGAAGAAAACCTTTTGTAGTGATAATCAAGGTGGGCCATTTCCAGCAGTTGACAAGAACAGTAGGGGGGGAAATAAACAAGGGGAAATAGTTTTACTTTGTGTAATAACACATCCACTCCCAGTCTTTATTCAAGCCTAAATTAATTGTATCCAGTTTGCAAATTAATTCCAATTCAGCAGTCTCTCCTTGGAGTCTGTTTTTGAAGTTTTTTGTTGGTGAAGAATTGCCCCTTTTAGGTCTGAGTTCGAGTGACCAGAGAGATTGAAGTGTTCTCCGACTGGTTTTTGAGCGTTATAATACTTGACGTCTGATTTGTGTCCATTTATTCTTTTATGTAGAGACTGTCCAGTTTGGCCAATGTACATGGCAGAGGGGCATTGCTGGCACATGATGGCATATATCACATTGGTAGATGTGCAGGTGAATGAGCCTCTGATAGGGTGGCTGATGTGATTAGGCCCTATGATGGTGTCCCCTGAAAAGATATGTGGACACAGTTGGCAACGGGCTTTGTTGCAAGGATAGGATCCTGGATTAGTGGTTCTGTTGTGTGGTGTGTGGTTGCTGGTGAGTATTTGCTTCAGGTTGGGGGGCTGTCTGTACGCAAGGACTGGCCTGTCTCCAAAGATCTGTGAGAGTGATGGGGCGTCCTTCAGGATAGGTTGTAGATCCTTGATGATGCATTGGAGAGGTTTTAGTTGGGGGCTGAAGGTGACGGCTAGTGGCGTTCTGTTATTTTCTTTGTTGGGCCTGTCCTGTAGTAGGTAACTTCTGGGTTCTCTTCTGGCTCTGTCAATCTGTTTCTTCACTTCAGCAGGTGTGTATTGTAGTTGTAAGAATGCTTGATAGAGATCTTGTAGATATTTGTCTCTGCCTGAGGGGTTGGAGCAAATGCGGTTGTATCGTAGAGTTTGGCTGTAGACAATGGATCGTGTGGTGTGTCCTGGTTGGAAGCTGGAGGCATGTAGGTAAGTATAGCGGTCAATAGGTTTCCAGTATAGGGTGGTGTTTATGTGACCATCGCTTATTAGCACCGTAGTGTCCAGGAAGTGGATCTCTTGTGTGGACTGGTCCAGGCTGAGGATGATGGTGGGACGCAAATTGTTGAAATCATGGTGGAATTCCTCAAGGGCTTCTTTTCCATGGGTCCAGATGATGAAGGTGTCATCAATGTAGCCCAAGTAGAGTAGGGGCATTAGGGGACGAGAGCTGAGGAAGCGTTATTCTAAGTCAGCCATAAAAATGCGGGCATACTGTGGGCCATGCAGGTACCCATAGCAATCCGGCCGACTTGAAGGTATACATTGTCCCCAAATGTGAAATAGTTATGGGTGAGGACAAAGTCACAAAGTTCAGCCACCAGGTTTGCCGTGACATTATCGGGGATACTGTTCTTGACGGCTTGTAGTCCATCTTTGTGTGGAATGTTGGTGTAGAGGGCTTCTACATCCATAGTGGCCAGGATGGTGTTATCAGGAAGATCACCGATGGATTGAAGTTTCCTCAGGAAGTCAGTGGTGTCTCGAAGGTAGCTGGGAGTGCTGGTAGCATAGGGCCTGAGGAGAGAGTCTACATAGCCAGACAATCCCGCTGGCAGGGTGCCAATGCCTGAGATGATGGGGCGTCCAGGATTTCCAGGTTTATGGATCTTGGGTAGCAGATAGAATATCCCAGGTTGGGGTTCTAGGGGTGTGTCTGTGCGGATTTGTTCTTGTGCTTTTTCAGGGAGTTTCTTGAGCAGATGGTGTAGTTTCTTTTGGTAACCCGCAGTGGGATCAGAGGGTAATGGCTTGTAGAAAGTGGTGTTGGAGACCTGCCTAGCAGCCTCTTGTTTATATTCTGACCTATTCATGATGACGACAGCACCTCCTTTGTCAGCCTTTTTGATTATGATGTCTGAGCTGTTTCTGAGGCTGTGGATGGCGCTGTGTTCTGCACGGCTGAGGTTATGGGGCAAGTGATGTTGCTTTTCCATTATTTCGGCCCGTGCACGTCGGCGGAAGCACTCTCTGTAGAAGTCCAGTCTGTTGTTTCGATCTTCAGGAGGAGTCCACCCAGAATCCTTCTTTTTGTCGTCTTGGTAGGAAGCTCTCTGTGGGTTAGTATGTTGTTCAGAGGTGTGAGAAATATTCCTTGAGTCGGAGACATCGAAAATAGGATTCTAGGTCACCACAGAACGGTATCATATTCGTGGGGGTGGAGGGGCAGAAGAAGAGGCCCCGAGATAGGACAGATTCTTCTGCTGGGCTAAGAGTATAGTTGGAGACATTAACAATATTGCTGGGTGGGTTAAGGGAACCACTGTTGTGGCCCCTTGTGGCATGTAGTAGTTTAGATAGTTTAGTGTCCTTTTGCTTTTGTAGAGAAACAAAGTGTGTGTTGTAAATGGCTTGCCTAGTTTTTGTAAAGCTCTCCAACACCACTTTCTACAAACCATTACCCTCTGATCCCACTGAGGGTTACCAAAAGTTAGTGCCTGTCTCACCTCCCGCAACCTGCAAGGTCTCGTGCCAGCAAAGGGAAGGTGCATTCTGCAGATCTGGAGCTGCACTCGCATGTCCTGAGGGCTGTCCTGCACCATGGTCACCACGGGCAGGTAGGTCATCAACCTCCATCTCTGTCCCAGCTGCAGGATGGCCTCTGGTGCCTGCTCCCTCAGGCACCTGGAGATGCTGAAATAGGGGTGGGGTTGGCAGAGCAGGAGAACACCCCATGAGGTTAAGAAATGGCAGTAAGAGCCTTTTCCCTCCCTGGGAGATTACGGTGTCCCTCTGTGGGGACTCCCTTCCTGGCAGGTGCTGTGCTTTCGTTCCTGGACACTGCCAGGAGGCCCAGCTCCCAACCCTAGCAGCTTGGCTGTTCCATCCCCTGCTGTGTACCAAAACTGACTTGAAAGGACTATCCAAGCCCCTCCCAGGCCTGCTCCCATTGCGGGTCTCTCTCCTGGCTGAGCACAGGCTGTTCTTATATCGCCCAACAGGCCTGGATCCTAGTTACATGCTGCTCCTTCTTCCCATGTGACCCCTGCACTTATTCCCTTCACCTGGGGATAGGTTGAGTTGAGCTACTACCCCTTTCATGGCCATCTCACCTTGGGACAGCCTGAAACTGGAAACCTGTGCTCGAACAGGAACTGTTTGCTAGGAAAGGTGCTGAAGACACACTGGAAAAGGAAATCCTTTGGACTGGATTGAAATTATTCCAAAGGAAAGTGGATGAGAGAAAACGTCCAGCATTATCCTCCTAGTGAAAGAAAAAAATGAAGGTTTTTAAGCATTAGAGCCAGCTGGTCAGAAACAATCTTTCTTCTCCAGTGACGTGAAGTTAAAGGACACGGAGAGAAAGAAAACCTCCACTCGGGTTGTTACTGGAGCTGAAGCAGAGAGGCCAGGACAAACACGGCTACGGCCCAGGACTGACTATCAGCAGATTGGCCATTTTCTATTCGTGACTTTTTGACCATGAGCAAATCTCTTTGCTTCTGTGTGCCTCAGTTTCCACGACTATAAAATAAAGCTACTCAAGGTTATGTTTTTTTGTCTTCTGTTTTTCAAGGCGGGACACTTAGATACATTTGGGGCCTGTCTATGCTACCGGTCTAGAGTGTCTTTGTAAGCTGATGACCCCCACATGTTGTTCAGAAGCTATGGATGACACAAGCTCCTACATTTGTTCTGTGCTTAGCCCCTAGGGCACAGCTGGGCTGGGCGGCCTTTTCTCACTGTGCTGTGTGGAGCAGGTTATGGGCACGAGGGATATGAAGAGGCTCTCAAGGACTAATTCTTGAAAATAAATACCAATGAACTGCAACCCAAATAAAATATCACTGCTGCTAACGTTGGTGGGTGATAAAATAGTAGCAGAGTGGTAATTAATGATGAGGAGAGGGCAGTGACACAGAGCAATCGGATCCCTTGATAAAGAGGAGCCATTCAAAGAAAACAAGTTGGAAAAGAAACAAAAGAAGGGTCCTATAGCTAGCAACAAAGCATACAGGCCACACCTACAGAGTGGGGAAGTGTATCCAGGAAAGCACTGAGCGTGAAGAGGATTTCGGGGCCATGCTAGGCAAGCCATTCAACATGAGCACCCAGGGTGATGCTGTGGTGAACAGGGCTAAAGCCATCATTAGATGTATGAAAAGAGCAGTGAGGAGCATAGGGAGGTGACACACCATGAGGAAGAAAAGGAGTACTTGTGGCACCTTAGAGACTAACCAATTTATTTGAGCATAAGCTTTTGTGAGCTACAGCTCACTTCATCGGATGCATACTGTGGAAAGTGTAGAAGATCTTTTTATATACACACAAAGCATGAAAAAATTTGGATTTGTGCTGGCAATGGCCCACCTTGATTATCATACACATTGTAAGGAGAGTGGTCACTTTAGATAAGCCATTCCCAGCAGGAGAGTGGGTTTGTGTGTGTGCGGTGGGGGTGTGTGTGAGAAAACCTGGATTTGTGCTGGAAATGGCCCAACTTGATTATCATACACATTGTAAGGAGAGTGATCACTTTAGATAAGCTATTAGTAGCAGGAGAGTGGGGTGGGAGGAAGTATTTTTTCATGCTTTGTATGTATATAAAAAGATCTTCTACACTTTCCACAGTATGCATCCGATGAAGTGAGCTGTAGCTCACGAAAGCTTATACTCAAATAAATTGGTTAGTCTCTAAGGTGCCACAAGTACTCCTTTTCTTTTTGCAAATACAGACTAACACGGCTGTTACTCTGAAACCATGAGGAAGACTGATCATGGAATCCTGCATGCAGTTTTGGCATCCACCTTTGAAAAAAGATTTGGAAATATTGGAGATGGGGCAGCAAAAAGCAATGAAACGTTTTGAGGGCTGGAGAAAAATGCCTGCGAATAAGCTATTGAAAGAGCTCAGCCTGTTTAGATGATAAAAAATATCGGGAGGTGACTCATTGAAGTGTTGAAGTGACTTCATGGAGAGAAAATATTGGGTATGAAAGGGCTCATTAATCTAGCAGAGAAAAGAATAACAAGACCCAGTGGCTGGAAACTCAAAAGAGACCAATTCATCTTAGAAAGAGGGCACACATATTCAACCGTGAGGATGAATCACCAAAGGAACAAACTAGAAAGGGAAGTGGTGGGAATTCCCCACCTCTTGATGTCTTCTAATGAAGACTAGATGCCTTTCTGGAACGTGTGTAGTCAAAAACTAGCTCCTACGCTCCACAGAAAGCATGTGATATGCAGGGGGTCAGATGACATGCTCTAATTGTCTCTTCTGTCCATAAAGTCTGCTAATTTATGAAAAACTGAGCGTAGCACGGGGAGAAGCCTCTGATGTTTTACTTTGTTCGACTTGAGCCCACAATGAACGCTCATTGCGTGGGGTGATCCAGGGGAAGCGGCTGAAACATCCAATGTAGCTGGACAGGGGCAGGACATCAGCACTGCAAGGGAGGGGTGGGTGTGGCAGTGACATCACAAGGGCCTTTGGCAGGACCTCAGCCTATTGGACAAAGGTGGCGGGGAGGCGATGATCTCACAGAGAGATCTTGACATCAGCCAGGCAGGACAGGGGTGCAGGACAGGGGCAAGCTCGGAGATCCCTGTGGCTTTGCTTCAGCACGTCTCCTTCTCGAGGTCTCTCCTGGAGGACTGAGAGAGCATTCACTTTCACATTCGTGAGAGCAAGGAGGACCCTTTTCGGAGTTTTATCCTTTTCTTGTAGTGGTTTTGCTCAAAAACAGACATTCCTGTATAGAAGGTAAGAGCCTCGGAGAGGTTTGGAACCTGACCAGTCTGATCCATCAGGTGCCAGCTGATTTTTAGGAAAGGAAAACACTGGATTGTGGGGGCAGCATTTTAATTCAGACCTAGGACTTTGTCCCTTAGAATTACTGGGGACACTGGGGTTTCTCCTTTTTGTTTTCCCTTTTCCTGTCTCTCCCTCCTTTCTCGTCTTCCTTTGCATCTTTGTCCTTTTCCCCTGCTTTCCTTTCACCACCAGGACCTGTCTGTGCATGTGGAGTTGGGGATGGGGGGTTGCTCCCAAAGACGTGTGGCTGGAATGGTGCTCTAAGAGTGACTCCCTCCGGTGGTGACCCGGGACATCTGGTGAGGACTCTCAGCTTTCTGCTTCTCAGAGTCTCAATGCTGATTGGGGGAGCTTGGGGCTATTGTGAGGGAGGAGACTCAGGTCCTCCTTACTCTCTTTTAAGACCAAGGAAATAGGCCATAACCAAACATGTATTTGATTGCTCTTGCCGCTTTTCTCCATTCATTGTCTTGGAGTAATTCACGATTCTCTCTCTAATGGGCTAGTTCTTCTAAAATACTTACGAAATAATTAGGTTTTAATCAAGCCAAATGCAACCCCATAGCTTCAGTAACAAAGGAGTCAGGTGGCACCCTACAGAATGGGGGACAATCCGCTGGAAAGCAGCGACCCTGAAAAGGATTTCGGGGCCATAGAGGATGAGCTTCTCAGCACGGTCTGTCAATGTGAAACTGTGTTAAAAAAGGTTAAAACCATTCTTGGCTGGATAGAGTAGTGAGAATGGAAAGGGAAGTGAAAGAGCATTGGTGAGACTGATGCTGGAATGTTGAATCCAGTAATTGTGTCCACATTTTGAATATTATGTTAAAACAATTGGAGAGGGTACAGAAAAGATTTGTAATTGAGTGATGGGGATGATGCCTTCTAATGAGACATTGAAAAAGCTCAATCTGTTTAGTATACACAAAAGACAAATGAGAGGTGAGTTGCTTGACTTCATGGAGAGAAAATGTTGAGTATAAAAGGGCTCTTTTATGTAGCAGAGAAAGGCATGACAAGACCCCATGGATGGAAGCAGAAATCAGAAAAAGTATAATGACAATAAGACCCGGATTTGTAAGAGGGTTATTCGTCATTGGCACTAACTGCCAAGAGAAATGATGGATTCTCCATCTCTTGATCTCTTCAAATAAAGACTAGATGCCTTTCTGGAAAACATTTGAGTAAAAGAAAAGCCCAGCTCTTCTGATATACAGGAGGCCTTAGGATACGCAGGGGATGAGATTAAATGCTCTAACGGTTGCTTCTGGCCCTAAAGTCAACTAACTTGTGAAAACCTAATTGCGGCCTGGGGAAGAAGTTCTGTGTTATACTGTGTAGTCGGTGTCATCCCCACAAGGAAGAGTCATTGCGTGGGGTGATCCAGGGGAAGCGGCTAAAACATCCAATGTGGCTGGACAGGGGCAGGACATCAGCACTGCAGGGAAGGGGTGGGTGTGGCAGTGACATCACAAGGGCCTTTGGCAGGACCTCAGCCTATTGGACAAAGGTGGTGGGGAGGCGATGATCTCACAGAGAGATCTTGACATCAGCCAGGCAGGACAGGGGTGCAGGACAGGGGCAAGCTCGGAGATCCCTGTGGCTTTGCTTCAGCACGTCTCCTTCTCGAGGTCTCTCCTGGAGGACTGAGAGAGCATTCACTTTCACATTCGTGAGAGCAAGGAGGACCCTCTTTGGAGTTTTCTCCTTTTCTTGTAGTGGTTTTGATCGAAAACAGACATCCCTGTATAGAAGGTAAGAGCCTCGGAGAGGTTTGGAACCTCTTCAGTCTGATCCATCAGGTGCCGGTTGATTTTTAGGAAAGGAAAACATTAGATTGTGGGGGAAGTATTTTATTTCCGACCTAGGACTTTGTCCCTTAGAATTACTGGGGACGTTGGTTTTTCTCCTTTTTGTTTTCCCTTTTCCTCTGTCCCTCCTACCTTTCTCTTCTTGCTTCCTTTGTCATTTTCCTCTGCTCACCAGGAGCTCTGTGTGTGGAGCGGGGGCCGGGGGTGTTGTGGGAGGCCCTCACAGAGAGGTGAGACTGGAATAGGGCTCCGAGAATGATCGCCTCGGTGGTGACCACGGCCATTCTTTGGGCTATTTGATGAGAACCCTTAGCCTCCCACCCCTCAAGTCTCAACCTTGATTGGCTGAGGAGGGAGCTATTGACAGGGAGGAAACTCTGGTCTTTGTTGTTCTCTTTTAGGACCAAGCAAATAAGTCACAACCAGTTATATGTCTGACCAATGTGGATGCTGCTCTCCATTCATTGTCTCCGAGCAGTTCAATATCCTCTCGAACAATCCAATTCTTCTCAAATACTTGCTGCATAATTACTATGAACAATTGCTGGTCTGTAGCTCATTTGAGAGCAATTCTGCTACTGACTGGCTGCATCAGCTAAGACAAGTCCCTGCTCCTTTCTCAGCCTTCGTTTCTCTTTCTGTCAAGAATGAATAACAATCCTCTCCCACCTACCTCGCCATGGGTGGCTGCTGGGGATCCACTGAAGAGTGTCACTCGGAGCAGTGCAGACTAGGGGTGTCCTGTCACACTGAGCCATATCCGATTATGACCTAATATTCTCTTTTATTTGTATTTTATTCTTTTGAAATTGTGAAGAGCAGCAACTACTTAGCTCAGACTGAAGCATCTCATCTAATTTTTTAGATCATAGTTGGTTTCAGAGTAGCAGCCGTGTTAGTCTGTATTTGCAAAAAAGAACAGGAGGACTTGTGGAACCTTAGAGACTAACCAATTTATTTGAGCATATGCTTTCGTGAGCTACAGCTGTCGTGAGCTACAGATGCATCCGATGAAGTGAGCTGGAGCTCACGAAAGCTTATGCTCAAATAAATTCGTTAGTCTCTAAGGTGCCACAAGTACTCCTTTTTCTTTTTGCTAGATCATAGTGTCTCCCCTTTGTGTACGACGAGACAGTTGAATGCACTGTGACAAACAGGAGATGCTCTTGTTTTGCAAACAAATATTTTTGCAAAGAATTTTCATCCTACTTCTTATGATTTCAAGAAACAAAGTGGTTTCATCTGAATGGATTTTCAGACAGAAAACGGTTTCCATGAAAATGTTCACACCTGATTTCCTGGGCTTTATCCCTGCCTCCGGGGGGGTTGTTGTCTGTTAGTGAGAACAGGAGTCAGGATTGTTGTCTTCTCTTTCTGGCTCCGTCACGCTTTGCTGTGTGACACCTTGGGTAGGTCCAGTGGGAATAGGGTCAATTCTCTAACTCCAGGCAGCAGGGAGCCTGGGTGAGATAAAGGATGTTAAGGCCATCTGCGAAGGAGAAAGGGATGTTTCCAGGTGTTGAATGTCAAGAATTCTAAACTTTGCTGAAATGGCTAGTCTCTAGAAACAAGAACTAGTTGGGGCCAAACTTTAACCATTGTTTTTTTTAAAGCCCATTCAGGGATGTGAGTCCCAGAGAGCCATGGAGAGGGGGAGCAACTTGCCCAAAGTCCCACAGATCAAGAGGCAGCAATGGAAGCAGGAGTGACCCTCCCTCTCAAAGGCAGGGGGACCAGCCATTAGGGCCTGGTTGCAATTGCCAGCTGTGGAGGGAGTGTGCAGCAGTGGTTAGTGAAGGGGTCCATCCATGGCTCTGACACTCAGTGTGACCCTGTGCTCCCAGCTGAGGCCCGTTTGCCGTCAGTCGGGTTAGGGTCCCATGGCTACAGCTCAGTGGGTTTGGGAGGCTCCAGGTAGGTGTGTAAAGTGCTGGGATGTCAGGATCCTGGAGGCGATGTCACCTCCGCCCTAGGGCAGTGTTCTGCACCCCCCTGCTGCTGGCTGAGTTTCTCCGTCCCTTGGCAATAAGACAGAATCTTGTTTTCACAGCTATTCGATCGCCCTAGTGTCATCACCCTGCCTGCTGGCTGGGCAGGGTAACTCCTGAGGTCACCACCCTCTCCAGCCTGCCTTGGGCTTGGAGAGTGAGGAGGAGGGCGTGGGAAGTCTGCTGACCCTGAACATCTACCATCCATCATCCCATCACTGAGAGCAAGTGAGTGGCATTCGGGTTCCTCGGTAGCTTCCCCTGTCTGTCTAGGGAGAGGCAGAAATGGGGAGAGACTATCTCCAAAGGGGGATTTCCTTTGCAAACAGCCCCCAAGAGCCCCTCACTCTTAGGCCAGGCACGGGCTTCTCCAGAGCCGTCTCCAGTGTGTTTGGAAAGGTTCCAGAAATGGGGCTCCCAACCCTTCCCTTGTGGGACACCGTTCCCCAGGCTGAGAGTCTCGGAGCTGGGCCAGACCCTGTGAGCTGCTGAGTCTGGAAATCAAGGGGGAACAAGGGGGGCCCTGGTCTTCCTGTGCCTTGGCTCTTTGTGACTTTGCCGTGGGGAATGGTTTCCCAGGAGAAGTCCGGACTACTGGCTTCTGTTCCTCCTCTAGCCTGGGTGGGAGAGTGGCCTGGGACGACAGGAGGGGACTGCTTGTCCAGAGGAACCGATGGTCTTTGGGACTGACCCCATTGCTGGAAAAGGATGAGACTTCCTGGCTATTGCAGCAGCAGGGATTACGAGGGGGAACGTTGGGAGCAGATCATGCAATGAACTCCTGCCCGTGTGTGTAGATGGCACTCCCTGCACTCCTGTGGGGGTAGAGGGGGCTGCTGTGGTTGGAGGAGGGAGGAGGAGGGACGGAAAAGGGCCAGGAGTGAAAGGCTGCCTTGAGCCCAGACTCACCCCTGCTCCCCGCTCGGTTCCAGGATGGCCAGGTTCCTGCGGATGTTGCGGAGGAAGGCTCTGCAGGTGGCCCCAGAGCCTGAGGGAAGCAGCTGCCACCTTCCCAAGGGGCAGAGCAAGCCCTGCGTCCCCGCTGGCGGGGAAGCAGCTCCCGTCCGGGCCAGACGGCGGAAGTGCCCGGCCTTCTGGAAAAGGACCCCGGCTCCCGGCGCAGGCGCCGAGCTGGGAGAGGCCCCGACCAGGCCCCAGTGGAGCTGGCCCAGGCTGCGGTTTTGCAGACAGGACCCAGCCCAGGAGGGGCGCCGGGCAGGGTGGCTCTGGGGCTTGTTGTGTGGGCAGCAGTGGCCCCAGGAGCCCAGCCCTCGTTCCCATCAGGAGGCCTCGCCCTGCCCGCTCTCTGAGGCCCTTCCAGCCCCCGCCGGCCAGAAGGGGGAAGGTCCCTGTCCCAGCACGGGCAGCTCAGCATGGGACAGTGGCAGCACCTGGGCCTCTGGCAGCAGCCAGGCCGATGGAGGCCACTGCTTTGTACCAGGTGAGGAGCCAGGCTGGGCTGAGGGAGGGGTCAGGACGGGGATGTGAACACTCTGGTCCCAGACGCTCTCCCAGGGATACAGGGGTGGGGGGGAGGTCACCATCCCAGGTGTCTGGCCTGAGCCACGGGACAGCAGCAGCCATCACACAGCTGCCCCTTCCACACGGGGACCTGGGGGTGGGGGCGTGAAGAGCTGCTGCCACTTTGGTCCTTGCTGCTCCGGGGCTGGGAGAACAGGCACCTCCCCTGGAGTCCTGGGCAGGGGAGGGGGGGCTCTGCTCTAGGCTTCTAAAGCTGTTGGGGCCTGAAGGCATCCCTGAGAGGGAGGTTTGGGGCCCGATCTCCCCTGGGTGCCTGAGGTGGGAAGGGGGGTCTTGAATCCTGCTCTGCCCACCATGCCCCTGTCCTTCCCTCCCTGGTGCAGGGACCCCCCGGGATTCGGAGCAGGAGGAAGGGGTGCACATGGCCAAAGATGAAGCTGCTCTCAAGATCATCCGAGAGCAGCTCCAGTGCAGAGAGAAGGTAGAAATGTTCCCCACCTGGGCTTGAACCAAGATTGCCCTGTCCCTTCCCAGCATCCCCACCCCCTGCCGAGGGTCTTGTCCCTCATGATCCACCACCCCTAATGGGGCCCTTTTACATGCATGATGTGGACCCCCAAGATGGGGGTGTTTGTCCCACAACAGCCGAGGTCGTTTCCCCCCACAGGCACTGTCCCACTTCCTGATCCTGCTTACGTAGGAGTCGTGGGGGATTTGGACAATAGGCGGGTCCCCACAATCTCCCATTGAGGCCTGAGCCCTGGAGCTGGTTTGGGTGGGGTAGGAAGTTCCCTAGCTAACAGGTTCTCTCTTGCTATACCCCGCTCCCGGTGGGTACAGGATGAGGGGCAGCAGCTCCTGTTCCTTCAGGCCATCTACCCCGCATGTCTGGCTGCACGGGAGAGAGGGGAGGACACGCTGGAGCCGTGCTGCTGCAAGGCAGCTGTGGTGAAGAGGATCGTGGTGAGTGAGACACGCCATATGGCAGCTGGAGGGAGGAGGGAGACATGGGATTGGCAGGGGTATGGCCGGGCTCATGGGTGGGGGCTGGGTGGTGTTGGAGGGGGCAGCAGAGGACAAGGATTCCTCGGGCTGAAGACTTGGGAGAAGAGAAGGGAGAAATTGTGAGACTGGTCAGTAGTGGGCAGGGGGGGAATTGTGGGGCTGGAGGACAGCTGAGAGTGGGGGACAAGGAATCACATGGTCCCAGCTCGGTCATCGGGATGGGGCTGAATGGGGGCAATTTTGACAGGGAGGAGGAGAGAAGGAGATTGGGAGTGAGCTTTGCAGGAATCCGGGAAGGGGGACAAGTTTGATGGGCAGGAAGGAATGGGAGGAGTGGGAGGTGGTGGGGAATCCTGCTGGCCATGTGGTGCACTGGCTGTGTCATCTCCTCACTAGGAGGTGTCAGTGGGGCCTGAATCTTACACGCTCCTTTTTCTCCTTCGCGTCTCACAGGAGCTCATTGAGGAGCTTCCCGATGACTCGTCACCCAGCGCCGTCCTCGCCCACTCCCTGGCTGCAGTGGGCAACCTCTGGTACCGAGACAGCCCCACCCCCCCACCCCGCCGGCTCCCCTCACCCCAGTGCTGCTCGGGCCCAAGGCTGGGAGTCACCGTCACTGTCCCTCCCAGGTCACCTCCCAAAAGTGGTGCCTATGGCAGAGATGATGGGGTGGGAAGGGTCACTCTCTCCTGGCAGGGCTCTTCTTTTCACTCCCATAACATGACAGGGGCCTTGGGGAGGAGCTCACTCTGGGGATCAGATACAGGAGGGGCAGCAGGCTCCAGGGAACAGCAGCTATTCCTGTCCTGCCACTGTCTGTCTGGGACGCCTTGGCCTTGTCATTCCCTAGCTAAGTGCCTCAGTTTCCATTCTCGCCAGCCTGTGCCTCTATCCCTGTGGGTTGGTGTCCGTGTTGGCGACAGTCCCACCCCCGTACTGCACAGTCTAACACCAGCTCCTCTCTCTTGCCAGCACCATGAAACCTGCCCTGGAGCCAGCCCTAGAGACCCACCTCTTGCGAGCTGCCCTTCACTCCGTCTTCACCCTGGGCACGGAGAAGGACACCACCGGCATCCAGGTACCTCCTCCTCCTCCATCCTCCTCCTCTTCCAGAGTAGTCCTTGGTCCCTGCTCTCTTGATTCACTGGAGCTCCAGCTTTAGGGGTGGGGTAGTGGAGATGGAACAAGCTGCAGGCTTGGATCCTTCCCTCCAGCAGGGAAGAGATTACGCCTCCCTGGGGGATTGCTTTCTTTCTTTCTTTCTTTCTTTCTTTCTTTCTTTCTTTCTTTCTTTCTTTCTTTCTTTCTTTCTTTCATAAGCCGTGTTTTGCCCAGAAGCCCAGCTTCCATCCATAGCAACTTGGCTGTTTCCTACTCTTCTGCCTACAAGGCCCTCTGCAGAGACCTGTTAAGCTCGTGGATTAAAGGTCCAGGGGTCATCAATTCTTGCGAATTGCCTGCAGTGCGATGTGAAGGAGAGAAGCCGGGAGATGTGTTTGGGAGTCTCCCCAGTGCTTCCCAGAGACCCCTCTTCCCATCCTGTGGCAGGTGTAGGCCCAGGTTCCCTAAGTCTGACCCATGCTTTGCAGACTCTGCACAAAGTCATCCCAGAGGTCCTGGATGCCATGCTGGGGAACCTACTGGCAGAGTCCCCAGACACAGACAGGCTCCACTTCATCTTGGAGGTGAGCCCCATTTCACTGTATCTCTTTGGGGGACTGGAAAGGAGAGACTTGAAGATTCATTTTCTACTCTGTCCTCCTAGCTGGGTCCCCAGTGGGCCGTTCTTGGTTGGTGGGTCAGTGCAATGTAGTGTCAGGTCCTTCCTTCTTGAGGAACAGAGTAAGGAGCTGGGACTCCAAGGCAGAGCTCTGCCTGGTTCTGCTGAGCACTAAGCACAGGGCTCCTGGATGTCTTGGGGAGTGAGAGTCTGAAAATCCACCCTTCCCCCTCCCCTCCAACACACAGAGCCCATGAGATTAGGGAGATAGTTCTCAGAGAAGAGGCACATGCTCCTTCTTAGAGAAACAGGAGGGTCCCAGGGAATCAGCCCTTCCCTCTGATCTGCTCTGAAATTCCGGGGGGGATTGTGCCTTCAGTCACTCCCTACATCTCCCCAAGGATTTGCGTAGCAGGGAAGGGCCAAGGGTTCAGTCTTCTTTCTGGTGAACTGTTAAGGAATCAGGAATTCTGGGAGGATGGGACAAGCCCCGACCCCAAACATTGTCCCAATCTAGAGAGACGCTGAGAAGTTGTGACGTGAAGGGTAAAAGCTGCATCCTGGGGGAAAGAATCCCCTTCTAAAGCTCTGCCATCAATGACTCAGATATTCCCCCCTGCGCAGAATGTCTCAGGCCCCTGGGGCTGGGGGCTTGGGGGGCTCATTTGCAAAGCAGGAGCAGCTGGCCACTGAGTCTGACCTGCCTCCTTTCCCCACAGCATGTCAACCTCTGGGTCGTGTCCAGGGTGTTGCAGGAGCGAGCCAGGGCTATCAGGAGCAGCACAGCCCTGCTGAGATACACAGTCACTCTCCCTGAGTTTGACGTAAGTGAGCTCCGAGCCCAGCTTGCTGGCTCCAGGCGGAGGCGGGCTGGCTCCAGCGGGCTGCAGGATCTGCTGCTGCTGCCTGGGCTGTGGCTTAGGAGGGTTCTTCATGGGGAGGCAGAGTCAGAGCAGGACTGAGGTAGCTTGAGTCAAATTCTTCTTGTCCTGGTTCAGTGTTGTCCCTGGGCCTTTAAGGGGACCATGCTCCAGCCCCTGCTTGGCATCCCGGGCTCCCTTGGCAGCAGAGCAAGTGAAGGCTCGATCTCAAGCTCCTCTCCCCCAGCATCTCCTGCAGAGGGGCTAAGGGGAAGGAGCCCTCTGGCCCAGGGCGGACAGGGAGCTGAGAGGAAAATGCTGATGGAGTCCCCTCTGCTCTCCCTTCCATTAGATCTCAGCCGAGTTCCCTCGGATGGGGCACCATGTGGCCCAGCTGGCTCTATTTGTCAGCGATCCAGACAAGGACATCAGCCGGCAGGCCAGGGAGGGGACTTACCGGCTCTACCAACTGCTGCTCCAACAGAGGAGTAAGGAACCCAGCTGGGACATGGAACCCAATAGGGGACTGAGAGTGACCACAGGTTGATAATGGGACCCCAGACCATTTCTCTCAGACTGACCCCAGCTGGAGGACAAGTCTCTCTCTGCCTTTGTTCTTCTCCACTCCACTGTGCAGCCACCAATGGGATTGGAAGGACACAGAAACTGCAACCAGAATGAGGAGAAAAGTCTCTCTCTCTCTCTTTCTTCCAGGCCTGACCATACATGAGGCGGAAGATCTCTGGTGCTATGACTGGCACCAGGACAGCAGGCTGTTGGGCTACAAGAATACAGCCAGAGTGGGGGAGGTAAGGGCACTGTGCCAGGGCATGACACAGCTCAGGGAGTCTAGCTGGCTGGGTTCCCTGCAGTGGATGCCTCCTGGAGACAGGAAAAGAGCCCACTCCTTATTTCCAGTTCAGAGTTCCTCATCCAGCAACCAGTGGGACACGCTGGTGCTAAAGGTCCCACACTGGGACTGGGCCATGAGTCTCCTTGTTCTTGTCAGGCTGCAGGTTGGATTCCCTTGAAGAAACCAAGGAGTTGCAGAGGCCATAGCCAGCAACTAGAGAAATCACTTAGCTCGGGGAAGAGACCTTTGGTCTGTCAGCTCCAACCCCCTCCCCACGTAACAACACACGCACACTCCTCTAGCCGCTGAGGTGCAGGAGATCTCTCTGCTGGAAGCAACACAGGGTCCCCTGTCATCTCTGTGCCCTGCACAGCAGATTGGGCCTGCTCACACACATTAGAGATCCATTTCCAGCTCATCCTGGCCCCTGCCAGAAATTGCCTTCCCGAAAGAGCCACTGGAGGCTTTGGTCCCTCAGCATCTGCCACCTTTTAATAAAGGGGCTTCCCTGAGCCCTGGGACCCTGAAAGCCTCCTGGGGAATGAAGTGCCTTGGCCACAGCAGCTCTCTTCCCCGCCCTTTGGGGCATGAGACGCCATTGTACCGCCAGGACTTGGAGGCTGGCTCTGGGCAATCTACTCGAGCCTCGTGTCCTCTTGGTTTTAGGTCTTTGGAAAATTCTTCTCCGTCGGGGAGAGAAGATCCTTCGTGCAGACAGCTTTGCTGGCCATCCACGACCCCCTGCTGCATGTCAGCCAGGCTGGGCTGGTGCTCGTCTACTCCCTCCTGGGGGAAGCCCAGCAACTGATGGGGGACACGGTAAGCAGCTGCAATCGACTCAGAAGCTTGGGGTGGGGCCCAGGGCCTCCTTCCCATCCTCTTGCCATGCGCTGGCCTGGTCGCAAGGAGCCTAGTGGGGACTTCTGGACTTCATGGACTTCTCTTCTTAGGATGTGGTGCTCTGCTATCACTCCTGCGAAGGACAGGAGAGTCCCCTAAGTGCCCTCTGGGAACCTTTCCTGCCCCACAGAGCTGCACCCATTTCCCCATGGCCTAGTGTCCATGTCACCCCAGCCACCATCGAGAGTTGCTCCTATCCCTGGCAGCCTGGGAGGCCAAGGACTGACTGGTGATGGTGACTGACTGAGGCGCATGGGCGTGGGAAGCTGGTCTTGCTGCTGGTAGGGCTGGACCCGCTCTCGAGAGATTGGGAGGATTCAGTTGGCAGGGGCTGCTGACCTGCCTCGTTCACCAGGGCTGCCATCCTGTGGCTTCAGCTTTTGTCACTGGGGTGTGTTGGGGAAAGGTCTCAAGCTCTCCCCATCCGACTTCACTGCTGCCAGAATCCCTCCCGCCCCCCGCCACCCTTCTAGAGCCCCCTCCCTGCCCTACCTGGGTGGGGATGGAGGTGGGGGTGGAGGAGAGGGTTCTCTGAACGTGAGCGATGTCCCCAGGTGGGTTGTAGTTGGAACAGCTGTCACGGGCACTGATGGGGAGGTGGCAGAAGCTCACCCGACAAGGAGGGGGGTTGGCACTGGAGGTCACTAGAGAGGACAGCAAGCCTCCATCCTGGGGGTCAGGAGGGTGAATCCACCACTCAGACATGAGCAGCTGCTGGGTGGAAATGATGGTGCTGGTTCCAGGTGCCCTTTATCCTCCCTGATTCCTGGGGAGTGTCTCAGTCTCTGACGTTCTCGTTCCCCTGCAGCATGAGGATGTCACAGCCAAGGTCATGGGCCAGCTTCACATCATCCGGCACTTGCACCAGATGCCCGAGGCGCTGCAAGGGCTGTGGCTCGTCTGATGCTCTTCAAGGTTCCCCTCCCTGTTCAGCAAGTCCCGCTCCCTGCTGCAGGTACTGCTCTGTCTCACTGTAAATGCCAGGCTAGTGGAAGCGGAAACGGAGGCCCCTGGCACTCACAGAAATTCTCTCCCCTCTCTGTGGAGCTGTGTCCTTCCCTCGGCCTCCCCAAATTCCTTCATCTGGGGCAGAAGCTCTTTCCCTCACACCCATACCCCTCCCCTCTTTTCTTGATCTCACCCCCATCCCATTCCCCGTGCTCCCAGGCAGAGATCTTCCTGCCCCATATGGCGCAGAAGGACCTTTGGGTCAGGGCTACAGACTGTCTGCCCAACTGAAGCTCAGGAAGCTCCACATTTGAAGAGGTGAGGATGGGACAGAGGCTTAGGGCTAGCTTCATCTCCTGCCCTTTATTCATCCTTTGGCCCTTCTCTGGGCTCTCCGAGTCTGAGATGAAGAGGAGCCTCATCCCCCCGCCACGTCTTCTAGGCCCTGGGGTGTGTAACAGCCTCCCAGATGGGTGCAGTCAGAAGCTGAACCACCTTAGGGAGCAGTGGGGACAGGTCCCTTGTCCGAGGAAGCCAAGCAGTGGTAGTTCTCAAAGAGGCTGAGAGGGAAGACCCTACTCCCTCTTGGAGGTAAGAGCCATTGACTTCTTTGGACATCTGGGTTTCTTGGGGGAGAAATGGGATCCCTGCTGCATAGCCTGGCTGGGAGCTTCCCCCATCCCTGGGACAGAGACATCTCCATCAATGTGCCACCCTTGTTTTTTTCCAAGCAAGAGGCTCCCCAGAGAACTCCTCCTCAAACCTCTTCTCCAGGCAGGGTTTCTGGGAGGAGGCTCCCGTCCCTCAGTCTCCAACTCCATCATGCAGTCTCTTTCACCTAACATCTCCGCCCTCCAGGTCCACTTCCCGCAGCAGGACAAACGGACCTTCAGCTCCTAGAGAACAGACTCTGACCTCCTTCTGATCAGCAATGGGGTTTCCCCCTCCCCTCAGCAAACCTGTCAGCCGGGCTGGACCGGATTTGAAGGAGGAGGGTATCTAACAGGGTGGCTTGGCCTATGGCTGCCTAGCCTGGGGCTAGGCCAAATTGATGATCAAGTGAGCCCCACCTGAGAGGAAACAAGGGAAAACAGCATCAAAAGTCCAGAAGCAGAGTGAGCTTTTCAGTAGAAGGCCTTGGGCCAAACCCTGGAGTCCAGGGTAGGACTGGCTTCTCTCACCGTCCCTAAGGAAGGGGACATGGAAGACCAGAGAAACCCAAGAAGGGCAACCCGAACCGAAATCAGGCTGAGGCAGAACTCCCCATGAGGGTGCAAGGCCTTGTTTCTGTTCAAGACATTTTTGGACTTTGTTTGCAAGGAGCACAACCCAGGAAGGAGTGGAGTAAATGACAGTCACCTGGTTGGAGGGCTGAGTTCCCAGCCAAGAAACTGCAAGAGTGAGTATCAGCGCGGTTGCTCGCCCAGAGAGAAAGCGGTGACACGAGGCCTGGCCAGCATCTAGCGGTGAGTGAACTCTGGTACACACCCAAAGTGGCCGTGTCTAGAGCCCTGTGTAGGCTCTTCTGTGGGAAGTTCCCATGGATCAGTGGGGCCTGAATCTCTCCTGCTCGTTTGGTCTCTTTGGGCTTCACAGGATATGTCTGGTGAACTGCCCTTGGACCCTGGGCCCAGCACCGCTCAGAAATTATTCGCTACCTTCAGAGAGACAGGGCACAGCTCAGCCTGTTGGGTAGGCTGGAGAATCTCACTTCACTCGAACACACAACACTGAGGTGGTTTGGGAAGCATAGTAACAAAGAAGAGATTTAAGTGATACTAAGCAAGAGAAAGAGACACATTTCAAAGAGAGAAACAAAACACAACACACTTTGCAGTGACTAAAACTGAATCTTAACAAGTCACAATCTTTGCCTTAGCAGTTTCCAGACTAAAATCTCAGCTTTCCTAACAGACCTTCTTTGATGTCCCTGTAGGGTAGAAAACTTCTCTGTCGAATCCGCTGATTTGATTGCTTCGTCTTCTGGTTTCAGACCCTCTGTTCTCCTTCTGGGCTGCCTGGACCCTGATTGTAACATCTCTCTGGCCCAGCCTCTTACACAGATGTGTGCTGCAGCCAGCCCAGTGCAGGGAGCAGTGGGGACAGATGATCTCCTCCTGTCAGATCAAGCAACAGGGGTCCCATTGAGGCTTAGATGGAAGATCCCAGGGGTCGGGGGAGTCAAGGGACAGGGAGCGGGAGGGGTTGGACGGGGCGGAGGTTCGGGGTGGAGTCAGGGGCAGGGAGCAGGGGGGATTAGATGGGTTGGGGGTTCTGCGGGGGCAGTCAGGGGACAGGGAGTGGTTGGATAGGTGTGGGAGAGCCAGGGGTCTGTCAGGGGGCGGGGGTGCGGATAGGGGGCGGGGCAGTCAGGGGACAGGTAGGGGGTGGAGTTCAAGGGGGGCAGTTAAGGTGGAGGGGTCTAAGGAGGGGGCAGTTGGAGACAGGGAGAAGGAAGACTTAGATAGAGGGCAGGGTCCTGGGAGGGGGTGATCAGGGGACAAGGAGCAGGGGGGGTTGGATGGGATGGCGGTTCTGTGGGGGGCACTCAGGGGGCAGGAAGTGGGAGGGAGTAGATAGGTGGCAGGGCTACCACTCCTCCCCCACCCTCGGAGTGTCCTCTTTTTTGAAAGTTCAAATATGGTAACCCTAACCTATGGGCCAAGCCTCCTCTCTTGAGAGTTCAGGCGAACCTCCCCCTGTTCTCAGGGAGCCTTTGGCTTTCGTGGCTGGGCCTGCCTGCCGAGACAGAGGACTCAGTGCTTCCATCAGGCTGCTCATTTGCAAATGCAGCCACCCAAAGAGGTAAAGAATGGAAGCGAAAGAGCAAAGCTGGACCCTCCACTGAGCTCCTGCAATCAAGTGAGCACAGCCTGGGAGAGACGAGAGAAAGCTTCAAGGTGGCAGGTGGCTGCATGGAGCCAGGGGAGGAGAAATAAATAGTTCATGATGAATCCTACGGGCTTTGTCTTGTGTGGTGAAGGGTTTAAAATGGGTCTAGTTACTATCACATTCAACTTTACAATCGCTGTGTCTGATTGAAGGGCAGGTCTAGAAAGGTCAGAGGTCGCTCGAGGAACTTCAAGTCTCAGATTCTGTCCCTATTGCCTGCTTTGACCAGCTGATCTCAACCCAACACCGCCCTCAGGTGTTCACAGTGGTGAGCTTTTCCCTCTTTTTCTGGATTCGCCGCCGGCATGGGGACAGGGTACATGTGGCCAAGGAAATGGAGAGGCATGGGGGTCACTTGCAGAGGCATGCAGAGAACTTGCAGAGTTGCCTGTTCATGCAGTTCCTATGGGGGAAGCACGGTAGGGTACCGTGCACTCAGGGGCACCATTTCCAATTTTGGTGGTGGCGGGGAGGATAATTTCACCATGATTCCAGGGGCTACTTAGGCACCTGAAAACTCTAGTGTTTTGACAGATAACTTAGCAATGAGCTGACAGGAACACTTGCCAGACTGCTTTCTGGGGAAGACAGCTAGAAGAATGGATCCAGGGAATGGTTCTGTAGCTCTGAGCTGTTTGGACACTTTCAGGGAACATTCCTGATGCAAGACAGAGATTCCCAAAGTTATCCTGGGTAACCCTGAGAGACTTATGGAAAACTAGCAGATCCCACATCTCTGCTGTCACTTTTCATGGACAAACTCGGACTGTCCGAACCTGTTCATGTATTTTACCTGCTTTAACCTCTCAAGAACTTTCACATATAAAAGAAAGAAAATTAAATAAATGACATAGGTACACCGATATAGGGCCGTAGTGTAAAGCCGATCTCAGAGTTGTCCCATTGAAATGGAATTATTCACAGCAGTCATTAAAGTTAAATATGCACGTAAGTGTTTCCAGGCCCAAGATTAAGGCCACAGCTTATGAGAGGTGCAGATGCAAGAAGAGAAGAGCTGTGCAAAAACTGAAATGCCACTTGGAACCTGGCCCAAACAGTGCATCATGAAAAATAAACTCATCTTGTTATACAGTAACAGAGCTGGTTCAAAAGGGTTTTACACTGACAATGCAACCTTTGAACTAAAAATGCCACTTTGGATTACATTGATCATTTGAAAAAAGTTACCTCTTTAAAAAAAACATTTGGGATTTCTCTGCCCACTTGAGAGAGAACATGGAGTTTTTCCCACCAAAACGAAACAAAAATTTGATCATTAAAAACATTTCCAAATAAGCTGGAAGAATATGGCGGGGGGGGGGGGGGAGTGGTTTCTTCTTCCATTTTCATGGCCCTCGCCACCCTCCCTATTTTTGACCAGTTCTAATTGTGAATAAATGTCTGTCTATACATGAATGATAAATATGTCTGCTACTGAAACATTTACAAACAATGGCTTTCATCAGGAGCACTGAGGTCACATTACGCAGAGAAACACCCAGGCCGGCAGGGTTCACATTCTCCAAGACATAAACCGCCCCAGGACGGGAATGTCACACACAACACAGCGTGACTGGCCCGGGTTGGTTAGGTGCATGTTTTGCTGTTGCTGGCAAATTGTGCTTTTCTGAGGGTGGGGGGGAGTTATATTTGAAAGGAGTTCTTCATCCTCTCCCACTCTCATCCAGGGGTGCCGGAACAGGGGAGACCAGGGCCCACCACTTTTTACTGGCCATAAGTGTGAGCGACTGGATGATGGGGGAGAGAAGGGAGTGGGGAGGGCAGTGTTTTGGGGGCAAGGGGCGGCATGAAGTGGGAGCTCAGGGAGAAAGGCGGTGTGAGGGGGGGCCTCAGGGAAAAGGGCAGTTTGAGGGGGCAGGACCTCGAGGAGAAGGGGTGGCACAGGGGGTGGGCCACAGTTTTTGTGCCAGCAGCCCCCCCCCCCCACACACTTTTAGGAAGCTTTTGCCCATCCTGCCCTCATCCCAAATTAATTTGTTGCAGTAAGAAAACTTTGAGCAACAAGGGGACTTAGAGACCCACAATATAACCGCCAAAATCCTCACCCGCCCCTAGAGCTGGGCAAACAGAATTTTTTGGTCACTGGCAATTCCAAAAAAGAGATGGAAAAAAAAACGGTTTCAGGTTGAACAAAACTAACATTTTTCCAAATTTTTGATGAACCAAAAAGCTTTAAAAAAAAAAAAAAAAAAGACCCAGGAACATTTCAAGGGTTATAACTTTTTGAATTTTTAAAATAAAAGTGAAGGACATTTTTAAATAAAAAATAGTTTCAAACTGAAAAATCAAAATGGTTTGTTGGGAAAGTGTCTAAACGAAATGCTTCGACTTTTTAAGAACTGGGGGGAGGGTCTGGACATGAACAATTCAGCAGACTGGATACGAAATCGCAAACAGGTCTCCTTCCCCATTCTCCAGGGCTGGGTCTCGATTCCTGTTTCTGGTTCCCTGGGCCTGGTCCCCGTCCCTGTCACACACTGCGAGAAGCTCAGATTCCTGGGAATCCTGCGGACTTCCAGGCTACTGGGAGGGATGAGTCAGCAGCTTCCTGAAGACGAGTTGCGAGCATGCAAACACTTTCCCGCTACCTTTCCAAAACCCACATAGGTATAGTAAGACTAGCACCTCCACCACTGCCACCACTCCATGCACCAGGAGACGATTCCAGGACGCTGGCTCTGAAACTAAAGAGAGAGAAAGGCCCCATGACTAAGGGAGTCCGTTAAATCATCCCACTGCTGCCATGAGGATCCCAGAAGATGAAGACGTTCCTAGGGTACAGTAAGAGCTGAGTTGGGTCGAGTGCACATGGGCAGCACTCAGAGCAGCGGGAATGAGATCTCCAGGCTCATTATCCCCATCGGCCAACCTGAGGGAGAAAGGTGAGCCCGGCAAAGCAGCCCCTGTTCCAGAGTCTGGGAACTGGGATTTTTAAGATGCTCCAAGATGGGGTCCCTCAGGGTCTTAAGGTTAGAGGGGATGGTTAGGATCATCTCCTCCAGCATCTCCTGAAGCGTGGGGAAGGGCTAGCCATGGTGGGAAGGGTGGGGTTTGAAGATGTTTGAAGATGAGATTACTGGTTCTGTGGATGAAGGGAAAGCAGTGGATGTATTGTTTCTTGACTTTAGCAAAGCTTTTGACACGGTCTCCCACAGTATTCTTGTCAGCAAGTTAAGGAAGTATGGGCTGGATGAATGCACTATAAGGTGGGCAGAAAGCTGGCTAGATTGTCGGGCTCAACGGGTAGTGATCAATGGCTCCATGTCTAGTTGGCAGCCGGTGTCAAGTGGAGTGCCCCAAGGGTCGGTCCTGGGGCCGGTTTTGTTCAATATCTTCATAAATGATCTGGAGGATGGTGTGGATTGCACTCTCAGCAAATTTGCGGATGATACTAAACTGGGAGGAGTGGTAGATACGCTGGAGGGGAGGGATAGGATACAGAAGGACCTAGACAAATTGGAGGATTGGGCCAAAAGAAATCTGATGAGGTTCAATAAGGATAAGTGCAGGGTCCTGCACTTAGGATGGAAGAATCCAATGCACCGCTACAGACTAGGGACCGAATGGCTAGGCAGCAGTTCTGCGGAAAAGGACCTAGGGGTGACAGTGGACGAGAAGCTGGATATGAGTCAGCAGTGTGCCCTTGTTGCCAAGAAGGCCAATGGCATTTTGGGATGTATAAGTAGGGGCATAGCGAGCAGATTGAGGGACGTGATCGTTCCCCTGTATTCGACATTGGTGAGGCCTCATCTGGAGTACTGTGTCCAGTTTTGGGCCCCACACTACAAGAAGGATGTGGATAAATTGGAGAGAGTCCAGCGAAGGGCAACAAAAATGATTAGGGGTCTAGAACACATGACTTATGAGGAGAGGCTGAGGGAGCTGGGATTGTTTAGCCTGCAGAAGAGAAGAATGAGGGGGGATTTGATAGGTGCTTTCAACTACCTGAAAGGGGGTTCCAAAGAGGATGGCTCTAGACTGTTCTCAATGGTAGCAGATGACAGAACGAGGAGTAATGGTCTCAAGTTGCAGTGGGGGACGTTTAGATTGGATATTAGGAAAAACTTTTTCACTAAGAGGGTGGTGAAACACTGGAATGCGTTACCTAGGGAGGTGGTAGAATCTCCTTCCTTAGAGGTTTTTAAGGTCAGGCTTGACAAAGCCCTGGCTGGGATGATTTAACTGGGAATTGGTCCTGCTTCGAGCAGGGGGTTGGACTAGATGACCTTCAGGGGTCCCTTCCAACCCTGATATTCTATGATTCTATGATTCTATGTATACAGGAAAATGGGGGGTGGGGTCACTAACACATTGCTGATGGGTGAGGGGTACGATTGGTTTCTTTGCCTTGAGGAGGGGGCTCAGCTTTTAAAAGTTTTGGGAAGAATAATTTAGTCTGAGCCCTGGCATAACCCAGGCCAGAGAACGTCGCCTACTGATTCCTGCACCCAGCTCAGTGATTTATGGCACTGACTTGGCATTGAGAAGGATTTTATCATAGGCTTACATCCAGCTGCAGAAGAGAAAGGGCATTAGAAGCTGAAAGACCCCAGAAGTGGCTCTGGTTTTCTTCTCAAAATAACCACCCGGGGCTGATTTTCCCCAGCCCAGCGCCTTGCAGTCATGCACCCAGCACCTAGTGAATTTGGTGTGCAGGCAGGCTCCCAAATCCAGACAGTGGCACGTCACATCCGCTTTGCCCTGGTGTCAGGGACTGCCCTGAGCGCCCACCCTGCAAACACGTACGCACCTGAGCCCTCCCACTGTGATCCAAGGCTTCTCCTACAGATGGAGTTAAACATGTGGTTAAAGCGTTTGCAGAGGTTCCAGAGAGCTGAGGCTCCATGTAAAAGGAACTATACTTCAGTTATTCCAATCTTGGGTTGATGAGATGCTCCTGCCCGCCCCCTCCCTTCACAGCTGAGTCTCCCACCCAGTGAAATTCTCCAAGGAACTTCCCACTCCGAGACCCTACACACTGTGTCCAGCGCTAGCTGTCCCTCTGGCCCAATCCCATGCTTCAGGACATAGTCTGAACGCCACCGAGGTCAGTAATTAATTCCCCACCTGCATTTGCAGCATGGTAAAACTAGCCATGTATGTTATAGCGGGTTCTTGCTTTTCCTGGAAGCATCGGATATTGTCCCCTGGGCTGGACCAGACAGGACAGCAGCCTGAAATGCCCTGCGGCATTGACTTGAACTCAGACTGACCCTGTGGAAAACGGGCTCAGCCACCTGGACAATTAGGTAATCTTGGCGAGCTGTGAGATTTCAAACAAGTAGTATTTGAGTTTGGCTTGGCAATCCTGGGTCAGGGGACGTGAGGGGTTGGGGGACAATAAAGGGAAAGGGTCTGAGAAAGGGCGTCCCTTACAATAAATCGTTCAACCAGTCACTGTTGAAGTGAGATGCTTTACAGATGCTCACAGACAGGCTCTCCCACCAGCTAAGAATTTGGACACTCTGGCTCCCTGCTGGGACCAGCTTTGCTATTCACTTCCAAACAGGGTGGATAAAAATCAATGATTTAAAAAAAAAAATAAAAAAAATTGGATTTTTTTGATAAAATGGTTTTTGCCCCTCAAAAAGCTATCTAAAGATAGTTTTAATTAAGATACATTCTAGTTCAAAGATCTCTCATCATGGAATAGGGAGGATAAATTCTAATTCTATAGTATGAGACAATATATTCATGTAACGTTTAAGAGAAGTTTTGTAAATGAGTTCCAATACTTCATGGATTAAGGACCCAATCTTATGGGGTTCCACAGGCTTCTGTATAGATTATGTAGGTTAATCTATCTACCCAATGGGATTCAGTGCTCAGTCTAGAAGATACCATCAGAGATGCTTAGTTTTGCAGTTCTCAAACTGTGGATTTGTGTCTCCAGAGGTAACATGCTTGTTAACAGCAAAAATGTTTTCAAATAAATAAATAAATATAGAGAGGTGATATACAGCCTGGCAAGAAAATCCTCCAAATATTAACGATTAACCTGTTGAATTGGAGATATTTATGAAGTCATTGGGAGGGGAACTATCTGCTTCAATAACCTTGGGTAAATGAAATAACCAAACAATCATTCATTTTCTGAGATAGCTGTAAAACTCATCTGAAAAGTTTTCAGAATAAATCACCCTTTAAAAATGTATAGAGTGTACCTTCTAAAAATGAAACCTACATCTATCTGTGAGTTGTGAAGAACATGTATTAAGGTTATAACAACCAACAAGAATACACTTTTATGTAGAAATCCATGATTAAATCGAGTCGTCCTGACTAGTGATTTAAATCAATTTGATTTAAAATCAAATCCACCCTGTTTTTGCTGACCAACAGGCAGTTCTGCTCCCCAGGCCCTTCCGGGGTGTCACTGCCCCAAACTCAGCTGTTAGAAAACCAGGAAATGCTCAGCTGAGATCTTCCCCATGTAACACTAGGAAAGAATCTTAGCACTAGAACGGAAAACGAACCACAGAGCTCTGCTAACCAGGAGGAGCTCAGTTATAGGTGCCGGTTCCCCCATATAACCTTAACTCTATCCTCTTGGAATGCCACTTTATTGTATCTTGCAGAGTTTTGCCAACCCACAGCCTTCAAATCTCAGCAGGTTGCCTTAAAAATCATGAAATATTTAAAAATAATAAATTTGTGGTGGGGTCTGCCTTTTCATCTTTTGAGTTTTGAGCGGGGGGGGTGGGGGTCGGGGAAGAGAAGGGAGCAGGGGAAGTCACTTTTTTCAAGTCGTCCTACATAAACCCCATATTTTGGTTTAAACAAATGGATGTGCTTATCACAGGACTCCAGTCTCTGGGGCTTTTAGAAAATCAAACACCAAATACCGTGAGATGCATGACAAAGATCAGGGGAGTTGCCAACGGTGGGAATGAGGAATATTTGCCTAAGTCACAGGGAACTAATTGTAGGGAATCCTCTAATTAATGCATTGTTAGGCTCTTTAGCTCTTCCCCCTGTGGAGGTAGAGGCCATGGGTACCCCGGGAACATCAGTGGTCTTGTGCCTGAAGGTACCTCTCCCCTTGACAACCCTCCACTCCCCACCCATTGCACTTCATGCAATTCTGCTGCAGGGCAGCACAACGGGAAGCGTGCAATGCAATCATTCTCATGTCTTTCCGTCCATTCTTGGTCCTGTAAGGACACTGAAGTGCCAGGCCTTCAGCAGCTGCAGTTAGAGCGAGAGGGTCTCACACTCTTGTGCATCAGGCCACGTTTATAGAGCCCTGTGCGGGTACAACATTTGTTTCTGCACACGATCCACGGCTACGAAGCGGATCTCTGCAGATTTGCAGGGTGCTGCCCATTTATACCTGGATTTAGGAGCCGAACTCTGGGCATTATTTTGCAAAACCTGCTCAAGACTTTTAGAGCTTTTTCGTAGCAAACCATGCGTTTTTTAAACCCCCGACATTCCATGACTGAGCAAAACATCTCCAGGAACATCAACAATGCTGGCTCGAAGAGAGGTAGGACTCTTCTTAAACAAAATGATTTTAAACGAACAACTTGCTACCAAAAAGTTTGAGATATTTGCTGTGGCAGAACAAAGGGGGTTTTGATCTAAAAGAATGTGACCCCAAGCTTCTTACAATTCGTTCTACAGGCATGGGGCTTGTGCATTTTCTGCTGGGGCTTGGCCGAACAAAGAGCCAGAGCTCAGCCCTAACAATCAACCGAGAGAGCGGAGTCAGAGGTGAGGAAGGCCCGGGAAGATCCTGAGACAGGGAATGAAGGGGTGTCCCATCCACCTGCTCCTTCCTGTAGGTAGATCACAGAAAGATCTAGAGGTGAGTGCTGGGGTTTCCCTGCCATGAGTGGGCAACGTGCAATTAACAAGGGCTGCTTCTCATACTCACACACACACCCCCCATCTCGCCATGCACACCTATCATGCCGGCACCAGATCTGATTTCATCTCATGCATTTACACAGCACATCTCTGCAAGCAGATTATAACCCCCAGTGTCCATAACTCCAGTTAACTCTGCAGTGAGGACACGCTCCCCCCAGCCCCAAGACCTTAAAACCAAGGTCGACTCCCCCTGCTCGAGAAGACACACGCTTCAAACCTGCCCCACCCCGCACCCCCAGTTCCCTAACCTGGGGCTTGCCAGGGAATTCTCTGCTTGTGATCAAGTGGGGCTGGCTGGATGCAAGGCACTGGCCAATCCTCTCTGTCTCCAGCTGCTAAACTGCATTCAAAGAAAGTTTACAAAATAATCCCTCTCCCCCCTCCTCTGTATGTTCTTTCCATGCGCTCTTCCCTCCATCCCTATTCTCTGCGTCTCTAAGTTTCACCTGCTCAGCCAGCAGCTGGGGATTTGCAAATAAATAAATAAAAATAAAAAAACTGGACAAAAAAGCCCCCAAACATTTTCTGTAAAATCGACATGGGCAGGACCACCAGTGCTGGACCTAGCGGGGCTGCCGCCCCCCCCCCCCGGCTTGAAGCGGTTTCCATCCTATCCAGGGTTTACAGTTTGGCTCAGTGGCTCTCTGCCCCCTCACTGTACAAATTGTTCCAGCGCCCCTGGGTGGGACAGGGCCTGAAGAAAGGGGCATGTGGAGGTGTTGGGAACACATGGGCCCTGCAGCTGCCCCCCCGCCATGCACCCCCCCCCCGCCCCAGCTCTACCTTCTCTAACCCCCAGACAACACACCTCCCCCTCCCCTTTTCTGCTTAGGACTCCAGCCCCACTGAACAGTCCAGAAGGGAGATGGAATCTCTTACCTGAAGTGCCATCCAAAAACCCAGAGGGGCGGGCTGGAAGGAAGAGCCCCAGAAACACCCCGACCCATGGCATGTCAGAGGCGCAAAAGGAACGGGCGAGATCGGCGGCAACTTCACCAAAAGCTAAGGCCAGCCTACCATCACCTGACTCTACGAAAGCCCAGTAAGCTGGTGGTGTAAACGGTGCATGGGCAGTTCCACCAGACGATCAACAGAGCCGGTTAGAGATTCATTTAACAACTCTGGAATCGCTTTGCAATGGGAGGAGAGTTTTCCGAGCCATGCTTTGCTTCCTGAGGCGGTCAAGATTTGAGCTTTACTAGAGGATTGTACAGGATTCAGGCACTCTCTAGTTCCTCCTTTGTCAGCCCCTTGCCCTAACACCCTGCCTGCCCTGGGTGCTCAGCTGAGCTCTCCCTCACTGCACGGTGCAAAACCAGAACTATCCCATTACTCTCCCCTGCTGTGTCTCTCTCCCTCTCTCCCCTCAGGCCAGGCTGCTGCTGCCCCAGGGGAGCTCACTGGGGTCGGGGGTGTCTCTGTGCTGGGTCCCCGGGGCTGTTGCAGACGCTTCCTCCTGCTGGGGCTGGAGCCCCTGTTCAAGCTCCCCTTGGAGAGAAGCGCGCTGTGTCTTTTTTACTTTTTTTAAACTATGCACTTGATTTGCTGCTTCCAAAATCTGTGCCATTGTCATACTTATGAAATCCTCCTTTTTCTGTAGCTTTCTCTTAATGTCGGGGGCTGCCCTGCTTGTAAATACTCCTTTAATAACTGCCTCAGTTTGTGGATGATTAGGATCTGCATTGGTATACTGTTGGATCGTGTTTCGAATGTGCTGCAAAAAAGCTCCAGGGCTTTCCTTTGGATCCTGCACTACCTTCTACGGTTTAGTTTAATGATTCTGTCTGACAGCTGCGTGACGGAGTCTATACAGTAGCAGCTCCTTAGAGGAGGTGAGGTGGGTCACAGCCTGATTGTCATTTGGGTCCCACCTAGGATTTTTTATAGGATCTTGATTTTCTGGGATCGGGACGTTGTTACGGTCTTGGTCATATCGCCTTTTCGCTTTTTTCCTTGCTTTAGCTATGACCTGTTCTTGTTTAACCTCAGTCAATAATGTTTGCAGGAGGACATTACAATCATCCCAGTCTGGCTTGTAGCTGCTAAGACATCCCTCAAAAACCGATACCAACTTGCTTGGGTTGATAGAAAATTCTCCAGCCTGTGCTTTGAAAGCGGCCAGATCCATAGGATTAAAAGGTGCATGAGTATAGACCTGCATGGTAAGAGCTTGTCCTTTCTATTGTATTAGGGGCGATTTTAGTCTTGGTAAGTAACGGGTATAATCCAGCAGATGGAGCCTGAACCTCACTATGAGCTTCACTAGGAATCTTACTTTGAGTCTCGCTCTGTGTGGGTGTAGGGGCCGAAGGAGACACCGGATCTGCCATTACATTTGGGGTGGGGATCCGGGGACTGACATTAATTGCTACAGGGCCAATCGGGGTTAAATTACAGCATTGTAAAATATCAGTACGAGACTATAAGGTTATAAACAAGTAAGCATACGAATGCTTATTCTACTTCGCCGTTCGCTGACAGAACAGGAGTAACTGGAGGATTGTATTATGATTTAGTGATCCTCCGGGAGGCCACTGTTCTTGGTCCTCTAATTGGTACTGAGACCAGTCAACCGTACAACATCGCTTCAATTTACCCTTAGCCATTGGATCTGATCCAAATATCTTCCAATTTACTAAAATACACTCTAGGGGCGTGCATTGTACCGTACCTCCAGTGCTCTGTTCCTGTCCCATACCTACAGAGTAACTCTGGGTGTCCCCAGGTTCCAACAGAGCATATAATCCGGATTTCAAAAGGTTCCTACCTTATCCAAAGGACCGGTTCCCCAACATCGCCCACAGCTGCTCCTCCCCTACATCCAAGGAACCGGTTCCTCACCGTCTCCCACAGCTGCTTCTCCACTATGTGAGTGCGTTGCACCGTCGTGCCCTCCGGGGTCGATCAAACTGCGTCTCCTCTGAGGCCCCCAAGGAACTCACCGGTGTGCGCTGGGCGTCGGTTGTCGCTGCAATCCTCGACCTCCAGAAGGGATCTGGGCAAGGCTAAATTGCATCCTCGTCACCCCACGTTGGGACTCCAAAAGCTGTTGCCAGCACCGAGTGCCAGAGGCGAACAACAGCTGGGGGGGTTCGTTACCCGGTGTGCGTCACTCAATAATCACAACAGGGTGGAGAAGCAGAAAAGTTTATTTGCAGCTGCAAACAAGGTACAGGGAGAATAGAATCTCAAATCCTGCACATCAGAGCAGGTCATTACACACACTTTTATATTCCTTAATGCTACTGCACTACACATCAGCCAATCAAAACTTTGCACAAATATTCTGCCTTTCTTATATGGGTTAGAACAATGTTTATTTCCTGCAACCTCTAACAAGCATTCCTAGCAACTTAAAGAACCAGCACAGCCTTGTAGCTCTCTCTCCTATTATCTTTAACTTGGCTTCAGCAAACTTTACACTATGGGACATTGTCTGCGGCTGCAACATTGTTTTAAGAGCAAAAGAGCTTACTCAAACCAGCCAGGCCTAAATTCTATTAAGGGGGGTTGAGAAGAAGCCCTTAGACCTTTTGCAGGGAGACCTCCTCGACCCTTATGGCCTTCCATCCCCTCAACTTAACTAGTGGCCATGCCCTGTGGTCTCCAACAGAGGTAAATGGAAAAGGGGATGTAACCAAAGGTAGATGGGGCCAGACTAACCTGAGCTCTTTCTTTGAGCTGAGAACTGGTTGTTTAGAGAAGGGAAATGCAGCAGATCTAATATACTTGGACTTCAGTAAAGCATTTGATACGGTATCACGTGGGAAATTCTTAGCTAAATTAGAGAAGACGGGGATCAGTACAAGAATTGTAAGGTGGGTAAGGAACAGAAAGGAAGCCCTGCTGGTGCTGCAAATGGGTTTGGCTGGTGTGGGCTTGCAACTGGCGTGTTACTAATGAACGGTGAAGCCTTGAGTTATGGAGCTCACTCGAAGTGAGTGCCAAGGAAACCCGCACACCGCCCCGCTGTGTATCCTGTATCTGCCACAGAAGGAGTGAAGAGAATCAAGAGAGCTGTCTGGCATGACCTAAGGCCAGAACCGCAGGGGGCTCTGGGGTGGGACTGAGGAGTATTGACAAAACTGGGCTAGCAGGGAGCTGCTGGTCGGGATTGAGGGGCATGAGATCTTTGTCTACAGTGAAACGGTTGTCCAATTTGGTTCCTAGTTTGATGTTTTTGCCTTCATCCCTCCACCTGCATGAGCAGCACAAACCTCTGTGCACTTGGCCTCTAACCCAGCCGCGGGGCTCTGTGCTTGTAGATTTCAACCATGCTTCGTACTTTGCTGTGAATATCACATTGCAGCTGCCAATGGGAGATGCTGCCAGGGATTTCTATGGAGCAGCAGATAGCCCAAAAGCCAGGGCTCCGACAGAGCCCCAGGACGACCCTGACAGCAGCGACATGGAGGAGATGGAGGTGGAGGAGATGGGAGAATGGAAGGGCAAGGAGATGGATGTGGATTAGAACATCTGGGATTTGAGAAGTGCTGGGTGTGCATATGGCACCATACGATGCACCCACATGAGAGGGGCTTCCTCACCTCTCACTGTTTACAGAGCTAGGCATCTCAGGGGTTCTCTTATATATATTTTATTATTCCTTTCTTCTTTGCGCTTACAAACTTTGAGCAGATTTAGGGATGAATGAATGTTCCGTTTCCAGTGGTGTCTTCATGCCAACAGCTCTGGGATTCGGACACGATACGGGAACAGTAGGGTAACATGCATCAAATCTCTTCAATCCAGACAGCGTGATCAGCATGGGCAGCAGGTATCATGGGGCTGTGGGCACTGAGGTTGCAGTGCCCCGGGGCTGGGGTCTTGCCCCCCGACCTCTGCTGTCCAGTGTTGGGGCTGTGGGCTGTGATAAGGGTGCTTTGGGCTCCTGCGGGGGAGAGGTAGGTAGAAGGGGAGGGAGGCGGGCAGAAGGGGAGTGGCGGGACCTCAGGCACAAGGGAAAGGGCCAGGGGCTAGGCTTCCTGGGTGGCCAACTCACTGGCAGCCCGTGCTGATCGGAGAGTAGACAAATGATCGTCGGGCTTTGTGCTGACCAGGTCTAAGTCAGAGCAGCCTTGGGGCTGCTCTAATGTACATTCCGCTCCACATAAGACCGGGTAAGCTGAGAATAGCTGTACTACAATACCTTCTGGCCATGGGAAGCAGGGCAGTTGAGGCCTTTCCACCAGCCAGGGAAGCCTCTATCTGCAGGTATCCTCTGAGGGTATTGACCCCATGACATTGCACTTCATAAGCTTTATAAAAATGTTTAAGTGTGAATACGATGTAACTGGAATATGCTTTATGCAAAAGGTCTCTATAAGTTTTGTAATGAGACCTTACAAATCTACTGAGTGTGTTCATCCTATTTGGATGAATGTGTCATTCTTGTATCTGAAATTAGGAATATGAGATAGCACTCTGAGGTCCTACTGTAGTTATGCAAAGTGTGGGCCATTAATGGTGGTTTAGAACCTTGATGGCTCCCATTAGCTAGGACAACTGACTGTAGATGGCTCTGTTCACCTGCAAGCCTTCACTGCATACGTGCGGGCCAGTCCTGAAAGAATGGAGGGGGGCTCACAGGACATGTGAACATGTCACATGATACTTGAATCCATCTTTAACCTGGTGCTTTTCCATTTAGAAGGAGGGGTGGAAACCCAGAGAGACCGTGAGAGGATTCCCGCCTTGTGCCAAAGATATCAAAGGGGGTGGAACAGAACAAAGGGGGCTGCCAGTCATAAGAAATCCCCGAATTACCACCTGAGCTGGAACAAGGCTGTACCAGGGGAAAGGATTGGGCCCAGACTGGAGGGAGTCCAGTCCGGGAAAGAAGCTTATTGGAACATCTCTCAGGGTGAGATTTATCTGTATTCCGTTTCTTAATGTATTAGGCTTAGACTTGCGTGTTTTGTTTTATTTTTCTTGGTAACTTATTTGTTCTGTCTGTTATTACTTGAAACCATTTAAATCCTACTTTTTATATTTAATGAAATCACTTTTGTTTATTAATTAACCCAGAGTAAGTGATTAATACCTGGGGGAGCAAACAGCTGGGCATCTCTCCCTATCAGTGTTATAGAGGGTGGACAATTTGAGTTTACCCTGTATAAACTTCATACAGAGTAAAACGGATTTATTTGGGGTTTGGATCCCATTGGGAGCTGGGTGCTGGAGACAGGTGACCTGCTGAGCAGTTTAGGGTTAAAGTCTGCAGCGTTGGGGGTGTGGCCCAGACCTGGGTCTGTGTTTGCAGCTGCCAAGCATGTCTGGCTCAACAAGGCAGGGTTCTGGAGTCCCAAGCTGGAAGGGAAAATGGGCTCAGAGGCAAATTCAGCACGTCAGGTGACAGGGCATTGCAGGTGTTCTCCTCACCCTGGTCGAATGCCTTCTGCGGGTTGTACTTGGGGGGTGCAGGGGTGGAATGAGCCGGGGATGTCTGCCCGTTTGAGTGATTCATAGCAGGCATATGAGGCACTTTTGGGGGAGCCTTGTCCAGGCCTGCCATGGGTCAGCTCTCTCAAACCACCACCCCTGGCAGCGCAAGCCTGACCTTCCAGCCCCCTGCAGGCCTCGCTCTCTGTGTACAGGTTAGCGATCGACACCCCCAAAGCCTCTGAGCGTCCCTCGGGAGTGCTCAGCCCGTTCCCCAGAGCACATGCAGAACTGTGACTCTAATCCCTCAGGCGCGGTCCACAGCAGCTTGTAAGATTCAATTCAGGCCAACCACTCTACTGAGAACCCAGCAATTAGATATACAGAAAACAGGAATGAGTTTATTTTCAAAGAACAGAGATGCAAGCGAGAGTGAATAAATACTGGTAACACCCATTGTTTCATGTTCTGTGAGTATATAAATCTCCCCATTGTATTTTCCACTGAATACATCCGATGAAGTGAGCTGTAGCTCACGAAAGCTCATGCTCAAATAAATTGGTTAGTCTCTAAGGTGCCACAAGTCCTCCTTTTCTTTTTGCAAATACTGGAAAGTAACGGTCACATAGAAAACAAAATCCTAACACTTTCTAAAGCCGGGGTTCTCACAAATTTTTGGCAGCTTCAGAATGAGGCTCTGACAATACTGAACTAACTGTAGGAAAAACAAATAAATAAATTACATGTGCATATTTACATAGGGATTTTTTGCAGACTCAATAATAAATATAAGGTACAGTTGTGTCTTATCTTTACTGGACCTAAACACAGAAGAAACCAGTGCTTTGCACAGTCTTGTCTTTTTTGTTGTTCTTTTGCTTTGTTGGTCAAAGGTGGACGGCTGTACAAGAATTCTGAATTAAATTTAAAAATGCTTTACATAATAGAAAGGATAATGACTAATAATGAAAGAATGTATCTGCCAATATGTCCAAAGTTTCTTTCACAGACAAAAAAACCCAATCAACGTAGCCCAGTAATAATAATGATAACAGTAACAACAAAATCTGAGCCGTTGCTGTTGTCTTTTCAGCTTGGTTTTTGTATCATTTAACAGCTTGCGCCTCTGAAGCTCACCGTAGTAATTTGGTTCAACTTCCCTTGCACAAGTGCTGTAGGGATGTTGCACGACATACATTTCAATTTGATGAATTTCTCTCTCACACTGCAACTTGTTCAGAAATGGAATCAGATGGCTTCGGAAACACAGGAAACTGCCTTTCCCCCTGGTGCTGAAGTGTTTCTTTTTCTTTCTATGTTTTGCTTTTCTTAGCAGAAGGTCCCAGAGGAGCCACCTGCTGTCACATTCAAGGTCATTTTCTGGCACTAGATTATCTGAAATACTTTCTGATACCCAGTCACATTTTAACTTTTTCACCTCCCTCCCCACCCCCATGAACAATCGCAACCTACCCAAACACCACGCAGTGTGATGGCCCATAGCCACTTACAGAGCTACAATAAAATGAGATGTAAACACAGTGGTTAGAGGTCTATAAAATCATGAGTGGTGCGGAGAAAGTGACTAAGGAAAAGCTATTTACTTGTTCCCATAACACAAGAATTAGGGGCCACCAAATGAAATTAATGGGCACCAGGTTTAAAACAAATAAAAGGCAGTTCTTCCTCACACAGCACACAGTCAACCTGTGGAACTCCTTGCCTGAGGAGGTTGTGAAGGCTAGGACTATAACAGGGTTTAAAAGAGAACTGGATAAATTCATGGAAGTTAAGTCCATGAATGGCTATTAGCTAGGATGGGTAAGGAATGGTGTCCCTAGCCTCTGTTTGTCAGAGGGTGGAGATGGATGGCGGGAGACAGATCACTTGATCATTGCCTGTTAGGTTCCCTCCCTCTGGGGCACCTGGCGTTGGCTGCTGTTGGCAGACAGGATACTGGGCTGGATGGACCTTTGCTCTGACCCAGTATGGCCGTTCTTATGTTCTTAGCCAAAGAATACACTTTGTGACTTGAAAGAAAACCACACCTATGTAGCTCAGCTCTGCCGGCATGGTACTATTTAAAAGGGAGCGCGCATTAGGATTTATGGCATTTAGAAGACACCTTTAATACTTAACATCTGAGCGATTGTTGGGGCACTTTGGAGGCTCTTGTGGCTGCAAAACAATCGGCTGCTGGCTGCATTTGAGAAATGCTGTTCTGGAGTCTAAACGAACAAGGCCTTCCCTTAGCCACATGCTGGGGAAATGAGGTAAGACTCCTTCTCATGAGATCACTCCCTCTCAGCTGCAGAGAAAAGCTTGACAACGTGACCCTGAGTTTAAAAGGTTCAAAAGCAGAAGGCGAATACGAAGTTTAAACGAGTTTAAACAAGACACACTTATTGCTTGAGGGCCCCACTGCCTGATTTTGAGATCTTGGCTCGTTCAAGTAGGTGTGAGTTGTGTAAGTTTCACTTCTAGGAGTCTCATTTCGAGCCCCTTTTGAGTGCAGTCTCTTTTCCCATCTGTCAAGGTTCCTTCCCCACTTTGAACTCCAGGGTACAAATGTGGGGACCTGCATGAAAACCTCCTAAGCTTACTTTACCAGCTTAGGTTAAAACTTCCCCAAGGTACAAACTATTTGACCCTTGGACTTCCACTGCCACCACCAAACGTTTAACCGGGTTTCTGGGAAAGTGTTGTTTGGAAACGTCTTTCCCCCCAAAATCCTCCCCAAAACCTTGCACCCCACTTCCTGAGGAAGGTTTGGTAAAAATCCTCACTAATTTGCATAGGTGACCACAGACCCAACCCCTTGGATCTTAGGGCAATGACAAAAGCATTCAGTTCTTGAAAAGAAACATTTTAATAGAAGAAACAGTAAAAAGAAAAGGATCACCTCTGTAAGATCAGGACGGTAAATACCTTACAGGGGAATTAGATTCAAAACACAGAGAACCCCTCTAGGCAAAACCTTAGGTTACAAAAAGACACACAGACAGGAATATTCATTCTATTCAGCACAACTTATTTTATCAGCCATTTAAAGAAATCATAAGCTAACGCATATCTAGCTAGATTACTTACTAAATTCTAAGACTCCATTCCTGTTCAGTCCCTGGCAAAAGCCTCACCCAGACAGACACAGACCCCTTTGATGTTCTCCCTCTTTCCAGCTTTTGAAAGTATCTTGTGTCCTCATTGGTCATTTTGGTCAGGTGCCAGCGAGGTTATCCTAGCTTCTTAACCCTTTACAGGTGAAAGGATTTTTCCTCTGGCCAGGAGGGATTTTAAAGGTGTGTACCCTTCCCTTTATATTTATGACACCATCACATACACCTCAGGTTTGCTACAGATCCACCGTCTTCCCATGTAGCACTGTGAGCTGCTGACCCCTTTCTCGTCGTTCAGATACGCGCAGTCACCTCCTCCTCTTAAGTGAAACCTGCAAAACACAGAAGCCAGGGAGCTGCAGTCAGGCAGAGGCCAGGCATTTCACACCAGTCCCAGCCAGGGGAGCCGTTCTCCACAATGCAGGCCTGAGTGCAGAGCAGCTACTCTCCCAGCCCCTCAGGAGCAGAGCTCAGGACAGCGGGGGCTTTGCAGAACAGCTGACTGTTCCTGACCCTCTATGCTGAGCAGCCCACAGGGGTGCTGGAGAATGGACAGTCCCCAGCAGGACAGAGAGAATTTGTTAGACTGATTGTCAAAAGGGACCGGCCCTCTAACAAGAGGGGCAGACCATCACCAGAACCAGACGACTAAGCAGGAAAAGCGGGGGAAAGGAGGGATCTCGCCTCCTTGAAACACATGGAGCAGAACCAAGATGACACTGAAAGAAGAAATTGCATTCAGGGGTTTCCTTTTTCGTTGATCTATAACTCTTGAGCTTTCCATTGGGGATGGGGGGAAAAGAGAGTGTTGAAGAAGTTCCTTTGTGAAAGCATGTGTTCCTTGTTTGTAACCCTCACATGACTCTCCCAGAGTTCATCTGGTGTGGAGGGTGGAGCTCTAGGGACAACATGCCTCTCGGGAGATTTGGGAGGGTTCAGCACTGGTTTTGGATCCTACAGCAGCTGATCTGCAGGGTCCCACTTCCTAAGGAGCATACCAGACAGGGAGTCTGTACCCCAGGAGAGTGCCACAGGGGCCCGAACTCAGGACAGTGTCTGGTAGCTCTTCAGACCCAGTGAGGCTGGAAGCAGGTGGGATCCAAAGGTTGGGTCCAATACAGCAGAATGGGGACTGTCCATTGGGGAGCCCTGACCCAGCGCCAAAAGAGCCTGATTTTTCAAAGTACTGAAGTAACCCAGACCAGAGAAGTGGGGGGGTCTCCATCCCCCTCTAATGGCTGGCCTGCAAAAGAGCTTTATCAAGGGGGCGGGGGGTTTCAGTTAAAGAAGTGGATTCTTTCGCTCCTATGGCAGAGGCTCATGCTTCTAGTCCTGAAGTCCCAGGGTTCAAGCAGCGCTGGTTTTGTGATCACACTTGGAGCCCACTGAAACCCATCGCGGGGTGTTGGCTGGACAGCCATCACTACTGTACCCCGTTCCCGTGGGAGCCCCAGGTGTCCAGCACCTGTGAACCGCAGGCTCCTTTAACATCCGTGCCTTGTTGCGGATTCAGAGGCCTCACCAGCCAAGTCACTCAAACCTGCCAGCTGCAATCCCCAGCGGGACCTGCACCTGCAATGCAGTGCTCGGCATGCTGCCCTCTCTATCAGCCACTGTTAACCTGAGCTCCCTGCTGCCTCCTTTCCCCAGGGGGGCTCAAACAACCCAGGGACCTTGCTGAAGAGGGCTGGGGGAGAACAGCGAGTGTCCCAGCTGAAATCCCAGCGCGCTGCGAGGGCATCTCTGGCTATGGCGGGCTCTGTCTCCGGCCCAGCACCGTGCTGCGGGGAGGAGCCAAGATTTCAGGGACATGCCGGCTCCCATTGGTCTCCGATACACGCAGGACGCGAACGGACCAGGGTCGTGTCTGGTTGTTTCACTAGCACTGAATGGTGGATCTACCTGAACTCAAACAGCTCAGACACCAGAATCCCAAGCCCAGGGAATTAGTACAGAGGGGTGAGAGAGACTCACAGGTGGTTGAATTTGGTGCTGTTGGTCCATTTCCAGGGCTGACCCTGTTCCCTCCAGAGGCCGATCCAGTGGTCATAGATACCCTTATGGCGCAGCAGGAACACCTTCAAGAACGCCGAGGGACAGCAGGTATCAGCCCCAGCTCCGGTGCTTCCCCACCCCCACCCCTCCAGGGCTCTGTGCTGCAGAGAATCCAAGCTGCATATTCATAGAGTATCAGGGTTGGAAGGGACCTCAGGAGATCTTCTAGTCCCACCCCCATCCCCAATTAAATCATCCAACAGATTTTTGCCCCATATCCCTAAATGGCCCCCTCAAGAATTGAACTCACAACCCTGGGTTTAGCAGGCCAATGCTCAAACCACTGAGCTATCCCTCCCCCCATATTGAAGAGTGCTCAGTTTATTTTTTTTTTTTTGGGGGGGGGTGTTCCTCTGCCTTTTGCAAAGTACAAGATCACCCAGGCAGTATTAACCCTCCCCCTGCACAGAGCAGCCCCACCCCTGTGCTCCCAGTCACCCACACCCCAAGTCCCCTGGGCTGGGGGCAGCTGCTGGGTCTGAGCTCTCTGCAGAGACCTCTCTTCTCACAGATCAGCCCCCGCTCACCACAGCAAGGCAGGAGGAGGGAGCGAGTCAAGCTGAAGTCAGTCTGAGAGGATCCCCTCCTCCCCCGCCTCCTCGGCTGGCTGCTCCTTTCCCATCCCCACAACAGGAGCACTGGCTGGGTTCTCAGTCCCACTCCAGCAGCCAGCAGGCCAGGAGATGCCTGAGCCAGCCCTGCCCTAGACAGAAGCTGTCTCCCTATTTGGGGAGGGGGGCAGCTGAGAATGGGCAATCCCTGTGATCACACACAGACAGTAGGGCCCTGGGCCCAGCCACGGCTGTTGTTCAGCAGCTGGAAGTTCATTCACTCTGGCCTCCCAGCACGGGAGGGCTCAGAGCTGCTCCTCACCCCACGGGGCAGAGCCCAGGTCCTACTGCAGCAGCCGCCGCTGAGCCAAGATCAGTGTATGGCAATTCGAGAGTCTCTCACCATTTCCTGCTCACTGTCGATGCCAGCCAGGGAGGCACCCGGTGCACAGCAGCGGCTCCGGCTGTCGATCCAGCTCCCTTCCGTCTCTGAGAAATAGTAGCATTTCCCTCGGTATCCCATCCAGCCGTCCGGGCACTAGGGGCCAGCAGGGGGCACAGATCAGCTGATGAAAGCTGAGATGTCAGTACTGAGAATGAGACAGTCACATGGAGGGTAAGAGTTACACCTAGAATTGGGCATTTGACTGGGTATAAAAATTGGTCAACTGACCAGTCAAATCTGTCAAAGAGTGGTCAGATATTTTAAAATACCAAATTTATCAGAATTGGTTACCTCCCGCTAGGAACAAAAAAGAGCAAGACGTCATTCTCTCCAGTAGGTTTAGCTTTCGATAGATACGGATCTACCTTATTTTTTTAAAAAAAAATGTACTTCACTGAGTTATTTTAGCTCAGAAAAAAAAGGCAAAACAATGAAACCAGGTTCCAGAAAACACAAGTGAGGCTCCAAGACGCAATCCGAAAGGCAGGCTGCCTCCTACCCCCAGGGCTCTCGCTGGAGTATTTGACTGTGGCCAAACAGGCAGTCAGTTGACCGGCTTGCCAAGCCCATTGGGACCCCCAGCTGGGGCTGGACCATGGCAATCAGACGCAGGGGGACGGAGACGTTTGTCACTGTAAATTTGCCCGGCAAGAAGGATTCCAGGGACACTCCCAGCCTCCGAGGGACTGACACAGCTCAGAGCATTTCACCCCAGGCACAAGATCAACAGCTGGACGTTCAACCTCGCAATAAACAGCAGGTGAACAACTGAGAAGAACTTGGGAACTTTCACGCAGGGACATGAAAGCCACAAGGGGGCACCAGAAACCACAGCAACCGGAAGCGACCTGTTGCACTGTGGGCCAGGAACGATGGAACTTAATTCACCTCCTACCTGCAGACTTTTCTTTCCCCAAACACAGCAGCAAGAAAGGCACTTTCTGGAAGCCCTCACGGCAGTGTAACCCTTTCAGAGCCATGAAAGAGCAGCAGTGGAGTCACCCATAAGTGACATAAGTGACACCAAAGAGAATTTGAAAGACCTGTCTAGTTGAGAGGAGTTGGACTCAAACCCCTCCAGATGTTTTTGAGCACGTCACTTTTCTTTGCACCACAGTAACTCGGTAGCTGGTTTTCAAGCCTTCTCATGTGGCTGGCGCTCAGCGAGGAACAGACACTCTGAGTCGGGAAGAGTTAGGAAACGTGGCAGCGGTGATCAGAAAACGAGCATGTGTTCACCTCACGCACAAGGCATGTCTGACCCTGTAGATTTAACTGTCCAGTGCACGGTAGCCCACACCCCTGCCCTACTGAACTGAGCAGAGAAGTCAGTGACTAACAGTTGATGGCACAGGCTGTCTCCACCATCCATCTCCAGGTCAGAAGCCACATGTTCTGCAGAGCTCCCTGCACCTGCAGGTGTGTAACCAACCCTAAGCTCACAGATTCCCACCTTACACAGTGAGAGCCAATGCTGCCCATTGCAATAGCCTGCCATTACATCAGGGAGCTGGGATTCGGGGCCCATCTGTATCCGAGCAATCTGCACCAGTATAATCACAGTGACGCAGTGACATCAGGGCAAACACCTCCTGGAGATGCGCTGGAGCAGTGCGGCTCGCTCTGGTAACTTCCTGCAGCGAACTGCACCAAGGCAAGCTCCTTTGTGCACCAGTGCAGTGCATCTGCTTTAGCGGTTTGCACCAATTCAACTGCACGGATCTCATGACATCGGCACAGAGGATTCCTAATGCAGACAGACCTGGATTCAATCCCCTCTGCCAGCTGCTAAACCCTCCTGGGGCCCAGTGATCAGATCCCAGGGCAGTAGAGAAATCCCATCCCCGACAGCCTCCAGCACGCCCTGCCCCAGACGACGGGGGGATACAGCAGGGTTCATGTTCACCGCAAACAGACGCCCTCTGCACGAGCACACGCCGTCTGTGCAGCCGGGGGGAGTGAATGGTGCTACGGGAGCCTTCATGGCCACGCTCAGCGATTGGGGGGTTTCCAGACTGCGCTGGTGGAGGGGTCTAGACTGAGCTCTACGGCTCCTTTCAATAACACGGCAGCACCTGCCGCCCGGCCCCAGGCGTGACCTGAAGATCCAGGAAGGCCAGGCTGGTAACCTCAGAGCAACACAGGGAAGGCAAAGGGCTCAGGGATGCACTGCATCCTGTCCCACTGGACACCCTGGACAGGGACTGTTTCATGGCGCATGGCAAAGGCGACTTGGGCCCAAAGTGCTCAGAGATAGGCTGGGGGGGCTAATGTCAGTCAGATCGTCCCCACACAGAGAGTGCCCAGGTGCAGGGGTCTGGGAGGGAGCAGGAGGAGGGTCGGTGAGGAACATCCCCCAGGAATCCTCTGTCCCAGGGGCAGAAGCCAGACAGGCCGGGAGGAGAGAGGGACCGTGGTAGGTCACGGGGGAATGGGATGCACGGAGATCGTAGATGGAGGGGAAGGGAGCGGGGCGGAAGCTGGGAACTCAGCTGCCAGAGCAATGATGGCAGCGATCAAAGGAGATGATACAACTATCACTGCAACCACAACTCCACAGGTTGGGCTTTTCTGGCAGTTACAAGGAGGGTCTGAAACAGACAGACCCGTCAGGCAGGGCTGGGAGGACACGTCTCACTGACAGCAGCGGGGCTGGAGCTGCCCTGGAACATGCACCGTTCTGTCGATTGCTCCTTCCCTCAGACACTCTGGGAGGGGAGCCCAGAGGGTCAGGCAGACCCCCCCACCAAGGGCAGATGGAGGGTCCATGTCTCCCTAGAGCTACCCTGGGGCTGTTACCAAGATCCGGCTCTGGCTGGGTAGCAGGGCCTCAGAGCAGCAGCCGGGCCATGGTAAGACGCAGCTGTGGGGAACTACAGACCCTCCCCCTGCTCTGGGCAGGGAGCCTGGGGGGAGGGATACGGACCTGGGGCTGCTCTCAGCCCCCCACCCCTGGCAAGTGGAGGGTCATCCACGGCTCCCTGCAACTGCCTGGACTCAGCACCCAGCCAGAGGTGGGGTGGGGGGACGTCAGGGGGAAGAGGAGGAGGAGGGGCGGGGCCAGTGACAAAAAGTGGGAGGGCCACGCCCCCTTCCAGCACCCCAGGCAGTCTCAGTGTCTCTCTCCAGCCTGCCCCCAGGCAGAGATGCCCCATTACCTGGGTTCTCTCCAGTCTACCGGTGTCCATTGCCATTAACACACAACTCCTACAGCGGCTCTTCGCTCTCAGCAACCCAGCTGCTGGCCCCATTGTCTCTCTCAGCGACACTCAGGCCACAGACGCTGCAGCAGGTGCTGGGCTGGGGTCGGCTCCTCTCAGTCTGAGTGGGTCCGATTTGGCAGCAGCAAAGCCGGGGCAGAGGTCCTGGCCCTGGCTCCCCGTCCCTGCTCCAGACTCTCCAGCTGATCTGCACCCGAGACAAACCAAGCAGGACAGGTCAGCGGTGGGGGAGGCCATTTGTGGTTTCTTGTTCCCTGCCCAGCAGCCCAACCCCCTGCCAAAGGCGGTGCCATGATTATTAAAACCCCTTAACTCCTATCGGCCCCTCCGCCCCCAGGGCCTCAGAGACCTGATGTCCTACGGGCCCCTCCCACCCGTGACAGGCACCCAGCTGGGGGGTGGGGGAGAAGACCCTCCTCACACACACAATCCTCCTAGAAGTAAGTGTGAGTCAGATATCAGAAGGGGAGGGGCTGAGGCTCGAAACAGCCTTGTCCCTGGCCCAGCCCCCTCCTTGGAGGGCGGGACTTGAACCAGTGTCCAGCGCTCCTCTGCCCAGCCCCTCCTTTCCCTTCCGGGGGGGGCTCTTCCGAACCCAACCCCGCTCTTCGGCTCGGGGCCTGCCCCCCGAATCACCCCCCTTTGGCCCAGAGTCCCAGCCCTTCGGCCAAGGACAGGCCCCCGCCGCTGCGCTGCCCTCCCCATGTGGTCCCCAGGCACCGCCCAAGCCCCGCCCCACCTTTGGAGCCCCGCCCCCCATGTGGTCCCCATGCGGGCTCCGGTCCCTCCCCCTTCCCATTTGGTCCCTGAGCCCGAGCCCCGCCCCCCATTCGGGCCCGAGCCCCGGCCCCTCCCCCTCCCCATTCGGGCCCGCGGTCCCCCCTCGCCCCAGTCCGGCGGTGGCTGGAACCGGCCCGCAATCCCCGCTGCACAGCGAGCGAGCCAGCCACCGCCGAGCAGCCAGCAGCACCCACCCACCCACCCGCGGCCCGGGCAGGGACCCCTGGGACCCAGAGTCTCACCCGCAGGAAGAGCACCCGGCGCCGCAGCCCGGGGAGGAGCTGAGGTCCCAGCAGCCAGGCGGGCTCGCAGCAGATCCCGCCGGGTGAGTTCGCAGTCGCAGAGCGACCGAAGAGCGACCGGCTTCCCTGTGACCCCCGCACCAGCTTCATTCCCACGTGGGTCTGAACAGCGGAAACGTCCCTGCCCCGGGGTCACCGCAACAGCGGCCGATCCCCACCCTCAGCCCCGCCTCCATTTAACCCCTGGACTCCCGGCCACTCCGCTCCCCACAAACCTTCCCCCTCTCTCCCGGGCTGGCCGGGTGCCCGAGCGGCGTCCCGCCCGGCCCAGGGCAAAGCGCCGATCGGGGCTCAGTCCTTGCCCTCCCTGGCCTGCCCGCCCTGCCCGCCCTCCTCCTGAAACCTTGTCCTCCCTCTGCCCTCCCCTGCTCCCCCCAGCCCCGACCCCTCTGATCGCTGCTTCCCCCTCCTGCCAGCTCCCCGGGGCCCTTCCATAGGCTCTGTCCTTGGTCCCCTGGGGCTGACCAAATAGTTTATAAACACATGGGGCGGGGAGGGTCCTTACTGGTTTGTTACGGTGTAACAGTGTGTGACAAGGAGGGGGGAGGTCTTGAGAAAAAAAAACAAACAAACCAGTAAATGTGACATGGTTTATGGCCAGCCTCCCTCTTCTGTTCTCTTCTCCCTCTGCCCCTCCTCTCTGGGTTGTCTCCTCTGTAAACACAAATTCAACTCCCCTCTCCATGCTGACAACTCACCCATTTGCCTCTCTGCACCAGCCCCATCTCCTGCTGGCCAAATGAACACCTCAGCCTGTCTCTGGGACATCTCCTTGTGCCTACCTAGCTGTCAGCTCAAGCCCAACATGGCTAGAGCAGAGCTCTCTGTCTCTCCCCTCCTGTCCAAGCCCTCTCTATTGCCTCCTTTCTCCATCACTGTGGACAACGCCAGCATCCTGCCTGTCACTCAGGCCCATAACCTGTCATCTTCCACTACACCTCTCTCTAGGTCAGGGGTGGGCAAACTTTTTGGCCCAAGGGCCACATCGGGGTTGCAAAACGGCATGGAGGGCCGGGTAGGGAAGGCTGTGACTCCCCAAGTAGCCTGGCCCCCACCCCCTATCCACCTCCTCCCACTTCCCGCCCCCTGACTGACCCCCATCCCTAACCGCCCCCTCTGGGACCCCATCCCCTAACCAACCCCTGTCCCTGAGTGCCCCAACCCCTGTCCACACCCCTGCTCCCTGACAGCCCCCCCCCGGATTCCCACACCTATCCAACCCCCCCGTTCCCCATCCCCTGACTGCCCCCCCGAACCTCCACCCCATCCAACTGCCCCCTGTCCCCTGACTGCCCCTTATCCAACCCCCCCCCACCCGCTTACCACGCTGCTCAGAGCAGCAGGAGCTCGCAGCCCCACCGCCCGGTAGCAGCAGCGGGCCAGAGCACCAGCGGCACAGTGAGGTGAGGCCGCAGGGGCGAGGGGACAGCAGGGGAGGGACCGGGGGCTAGTCTCCCCTGCTGGGAACTCAGGGGCCGGGCAGGACAGTCCCGCAGGCTGGATGTGGCCCGCGGGCCGTACTTTGCCCACCTCTGCTCTAGGTCCTCACATCCAGGGCTGTGCTTAAGTCTTGTGGTGTTTTTCTGCATAACATCTCTAAGATACAGCCTTTCCTCTCCATCCACACAGCTAAAATTCCCATCCAGGCTTTGATCACATCACATCTCAGTTACCGCCACATGCTTCTCTTTTCCCTCTTCCCCAGCTCATATCCATTCAGAATATTGCAGCAAGCTGCAAAGATCATTCTCTGAGCCCACTGCTTTCACCATGGCACCCCTCTTTGCATCCCTCCACTGGCTCCCCCTTCTCTATTGCATCAAACAGAAGCTGCTTGTCTTCTCTTTCAAGGCCCTTCACATACTGTCCTCTCCCAACCGGACATCTCTCATTCACTGTACCAAGGTGTTGACTCCCACCTCCAATCGGTCCATGCTGCCAGCAAAACCCACTTGTTAAATTTTCAGACAACCACCTTCATGCTTTCTGCCACATGCCCTTCATGCTCGGGAGGAGAGCCCCTTAAACATTTGCAAACCTACCTCATTATCCATCTCCAATTCCCAAATCAAAGCTCTTCTTTGCCCTGGTGTCTCCCAAAAATTCAACAGCCTGTCTCCTGGGGCGCTCAGACCACTGCCTATCATACCGACCGATACACTCTCATTATTTCCTTGCACTCCCCTGTCTGTCTGTCTCCATCTGTCTCTTGTCTTATACTTAGATTGTCAACTCTTTGGGGCAGGGACTGTCTTTTGTACTGTTTTGTACAGCACCTAGCACAATCGGGTCCTGATCCATGACTGGGGCTCCTATGTGCTACAGTAATACAAATAACACAGGCTAGAGAATGTCACTATTATGGCTTCAGTGCCCTCCCACCCCCCCACCAAAAAGCAGCAAAACAAAACAAAAAAAATCAACCTCCCAGCTCAAAACGTATGTGTTTACACTCAGCTGGCGAACTCAATGTAAAGTACTAGTAGAGGTGAGGGAGAGGTGTCTTTTACCTTGATATAGCTAGTCCAGGAATGCTATACGCTCAGCCTGGTATTTACCTGGACAAGTGACACAGAGGTTAAAGCCACCTGTGCCTTGTCTCCACTCGGATTTTACATCAAGTTAGCTATCTCCGTGTAAATACACTTTTGCAGTGAAGACAATGCCTGGGAGACTCCTACCTCAAGCCCTGAACTTCTGGTTGAGCTAGAAATTATTTGCAACATTTAAGAGCCCACTGATTGAAAGAGGTTAAACACACACAACATTTCTCCATTTTATCTTTGTGCAACTGACAGCACTCTGTGTAGTCAGTTTCACTGCTTCCCCCAGAGAAGCATTAATCAAATCTTTGGAAGCTGTGCACTGCTTCAGGACAATACAATCAGTCATGTCTCTCTCCCCCCACACCCTCCACATGTGTATTCGTCAAGACCTAATCATCTTTATTTATACCTCCTCTGTACCCCTCTAACTAGTGCTTCATACACATCCCCAGGGGATGGGGAGGGCAAACGAGTGCAGCCCACGCTCAGAGAGACACTGACCTGGGAGCGATTTCTAGACACGGTTGAAAATCTTTTCCAAAGGAAGGATTGTCTGTAGAAAAGTGACTATTTTTGGAATGCAAGGGTTTTTCGTGAAAGATTGTCAAGACTAGGAATTTCCTGTTTTCACAATATTGTTCTGACACTTTTAAAATCAATCTTTTGTTCACTATATACTCTGTTCCATGCCTCTACCCCCTTTGACCCAAAACCTGAGTTTGTTTTGGGTTAAAGTGGGTGGAGGCATGGAAGCGTAGCAGCCGTGTTAGTCTGCATCTGCAAGACTAACACTGTTTCAGAGTAGCAGCCATGTTAGTCTGTATCCGCAAAAAGAAAAGGAGGACTTGTGACACCTTAGAGACTAACAAAGACATTTGAGTGTAAGCTTTCATGAGCTACAGCTCACTTCATCGGATGCATGCAATGGAAAATACAGTGTGGAGATTTTATATACATAAAGAACATGAAAGAATTGGTGTTACCATACAGACTGTAACAAGAGTGATCAGGAAAGGTGAGCTATTACCAGGAGGAGAGCAGAGGTGGGCAGGGGAGGGGGGGGGAGGGTGAAGAAAACCTTCTGTAGTGATAATCAAGGTGGGCCATTTCCAGCAGTTGACAAGAACAGTAGGGGGGGGAATAAACAAGGGGAAATAGTTTTACTTTGTGTAATGACACATCCACTCCCAGTCTTTATTCAAGCCTAAATTAATTGTATCCAGTTTGCAAATTAATTCCAATTCAGCAGTCTCTCGTTGGAGTCTGTTTTTGAAGTTTTTTGTTGGTGAAGAATTGCCCCTTTTAGGTCTGAGTTCGAGTGACCAGAGAGATTGAAGTGTTCTCCGACTGGTTTTTGAATGTTATAATACTTGACGTCTGATTTGTGTCCATTTATTCTTTTATGTAGAGACTGTCCAGTTTGGCCAATGTACATGGCAGAGGGGCATTGCTGGCACATGATGGCATATATCACATTGGTAGACGTGCAGGTGAACGAGCCTCTGATAGTGTGGCTGATGTGATTAGGCCCTATGATGATGTCCCCTGAATAGATATGTGGACACAGTTGGCAACGGGCTTTGTTGCAAGGATAGGATCCTGGATTAGTGGTTCTGTTGTGTGGTGTGCGGTTGCTGGTGAGTATTTGCTTCAGGTTGTGGGGCTGTCTGTACGCAAGGCCTGTCTCCAAAGATCTGTGAGAGTGATGGGGCGTCCTTCAGGATAGGTTGTAGATCCTTGATGATGCATTGGAGAGGTTTTAGTTGGGGGCTGAAGGTGATGGCTAGTGGCGTTCTGTTATTTTCTTTGTTGGGTCTGTCCTGTAGTAGGTAACTTCTGGGTACTCTTCTGGCTCTGTCAATCTGTTTCTTCACTTCAGCAGGTGTGTATTGTAGTTGTAAGAATGCTTGATAGAGATCTTGTAGATATTTGTCTCTGCCTGAGGGGTTGGAGCAAATGCGGTTGTATCGTAGAGTTTGGCTGTAGACAATGGATCGTGTGGTGTGTCCTGGTTGGAAGCTGGAGGCATGTAGGTAAGTATAGCGGTCAATAGGTTTCCAGTATAGGGTGGTGTTTATGTGACCATCGCTTATTAGCACCGTAGTGTCCAGGAAGTGGATCTCTTGTGTGGACTGGTCCAGGCTGAGGATGATGGTGGGACGCAAATTGTTGAAATCATGGTGGAATTCCTCAAGGGCTTCTTTTCCATGGGTCCAGATGATGAAGGTGTCATCAATGTAGCCCAAGTAGAGTAGGGGCATTAGGGGATGAGAGCTGAGGAAGCGTTATTCTAAGTCAGCCATAAAAATGCGGGCATACTGTGGGCCATGCAGGTACCCACAGCAATCTGGCCGACTTGAAGGTATACATTGTCCCCAAATGTGAAAGAGTTATGGGTGAGGACAAAGTCACAAAGTTCAGCCACCAGGTTAGCCGTGACATTATCGGGGATACTGTTCCTGACAGCTTGTAGTCCATCTTTGTGTGGAATGTTGGTGTAGAGGGCTTCTACATCCATAGTGGCCAGGATGGTGTTTTCAGGAAGATCACCGATGGATTGTAGTTTCCTCAGGAAGTCAGTGGTGTCTGGAAGATAGCTGGGAGTGCTGGTAGCATAGGGCCTGAGGAGAGAGTCTACATAGCCAGACAATCCTGCTGTCAGGGTGACAATACCTGAGATGATGGGGCGTCCAGGATTTCCAGGTTTATGGATCTTGGGTAGCAGATAGAATATCCCAGGTCGGGGTTCTAGGGGTGTGTCTGTGCGGATTTGTTCTTGTGCTTTTTCAGGGAGTTTCTTGAGCAGATGGTGTAGTTTCTTTTGGTAACCCGCAGTGGGATCAGAGGGTAATGGCTTGTAGAAAGTGGTGCTGGAGACCTGCCTAGCAGCCTCTTGTTTATATTCTGACCTATTCATGATGACGACAGCACCTTCTTTGTCAGCCTTTTTGATTATGATGTCTGAGCTGTTTCTGAGGCTGTGGATGGCGTTGTGTTCTGCACGGCTGAGGTTATGGGGCAAGTTATGTTGCTTTCCACAATTTCAGCCCATGCACGTCGGCGGAAGCACTCTCTGTAGAAGTCCAGTCTGTTGTTTCGACCTTCAGGAGGAGTCCACCCAGAATCCTTCTTTTTGTCGTCTTGGTAGGAAGCTCTCTGTGGGTTAGTATGTTGTTCAGAGGTGTGAGAAATATTCCTTGAGTCGGAGACATCGAAAATAGGATTCTAGGTCACCACAGAACGGTATCATATTCGTGGGGGTGGAGGGGCAGAAGGAGAGGCCCCGAGATAGGACAGATTCTTCTGCTGGGCTAAGAGTATAGTTGGAGACATTAACAATATTGCGGGGTGGGTTAAGGGAACCACTGTTGTGGCCCCTTGTGGCATGTAGTAGTTTAGATAGTTTAGTGTCTTTTGCTTTTGTAGAGAAACAAAGTGTGTGTTGTAAATGGCTTGCCTAGTTTTTGTAAAGCTCTCCAACACCACCTTCTACAAACCATTACCCTCTGATCCCACTGAGGGTTACCAAAAGGTAGTGCCTGTCTCACCTCCTGCAACCTGCAAGGTCTCGTGCCAGCAAAGGGAAGGTGCATTCTGCAGATCTGGAGCTGCATTCGCATGTCCTGAGGGCTGTCCTGCACCATGGTCACCACGGGCAGGTAGGTCATCAACCTCCATCTCTGTCCCAGCTGCAGGATGGCCTCTGGTGCCTGCTTCCTCAGGCACCTGGAGATGCTGAAATAGGGGTGGGGTTGGCAGAGCAGGAGAACACCCCATGAGGTTAAGAAATGGCAGTGAGAGCCTTTTCCCTCCCTGGGAGATTACGGTGTCCCTCTGTGGGGACTCCCTTCCTGGCAGGTGCTGTGCTTTCGTTCCTGGACACTGCCAGGAGGCCCAGCTCCCAACCCTAGCAGCTTGGCTGTTCCATCCCCTGCTGTGTACCAAAACTGACTTGAAAGGACTATCCAAGCCCCTCCCAGGCCTGCTCCCATTGCGGGTCTCTCTCCTGGCTGAGCACAGGCTGTTCTTATATCGCCCAACAGGCCTGGATCCTAGATACATGCTGCTCCTTCCCATGTGACCCCTGCACTTATTCCCTTCACCTGGGGATAGGTTCAGTTGAGCTACTACCCCTTTCATGGCCATCTCACCCTGGGACAGCCTGAAACTGGAAACCTGTGCTTGAACAGGAACTGTTTGCTAGGAAAGGTGCTGAAGACACACTGGAAAAGGAAATCCTTTGGACTGGATTAAAATTATTCCAAAGGAAAGTGAATGAGAGAAAACGTCCAGCGTTATCCTCCTAGCGAAAGAAAAAAATGAAGGTTTTTAAGCATTAGAGCCAGCTGGTCAGAAACAATCTTTCTTCTCCAGTGACATGAAGTTAAAGGACACGGAGAGGAAGAAAACCTCCATTCGGGTTGTTACTGGAGCTGAAGCAGAGAGGCCAGGACAAACACGGCTACGGCCCAGGACTGACTATCAGCAGATCTGCCGTTTTCTATTCCTGACTTTTTGACCATGAGCGAATCTCTTTGCTTCTGTGTGCCTCAGTTTCCACGACTATAAAATAAAGCTACTCAAGGTTATGTTTTTTTGTCTTCTGTTTTTCAAGGCGGGACACTTTTCAAGGCGGGACGTTGGTGGGTGATAAAATAGTAGCAGAGTGGTAATTAATGATGAGGAGAGGGCAGTGACACAGAGCAATCGGATCCCTTGATAAAGTGGAGCCATTCAAAGAAAACAAGTTGGAAAAGAACCAAAGGAAGGGTCCTATAGCTAGCGACAAAGCATGCAGGCCACGCCTACAGAGTGGGGAAGTGTATCCAGGAAAGCACTGACTGTGAAGAGGATTTCGGGGCCATGCTAGGAAGCCATTCCACATGAGCACCCAGGGTGATGCTGTGGTGAACAGGGCTAAAGCCATCATTAGATGTATGAAAAGAGCAGTGAGGAGCATAGGGAGGTGACACACCATGAGGAAGAAAAGGAGTACTTGTGGCACCTTAGAGACTAACCAATTTATTTGAGCATAAGCTTTTGTGAGCTACAGCTCACTTCATCGGATGCATACTGTGGAAAGTGTAGAAGATCTTTTTATATACACACAAAGCATGAAAAAATTTGGATTTGTGCTGGAAATGGCCCACCTTGATTATCATACACATTGTAAGGAGAGTGGTCACTTTAGATAAGCTATTCCCAGCAGGAGAGTGGCTTTGTGTGTGTGCGGTGGGGGTGTGTGTAAGAAAACCTGGATTTGGGCTGGGAATGGCCCAACTTGATTATCATACACATTGTAAGGAGAGTGATCACTTTAGATAAGCTATTCCCAGCAGGAGAGTGGAGTGGGAGGAGGTATTTTTTCATGCTTTGTATGTATATAAAAAGATCTTCTACACTTTCCACAGTATGCATCCGATGAAGTGAGCTGTAGCTCACGAAAGCTTATGCTCAAATAAATTGGTTAGTCTCTAAGGTGCCACAAGTACTCCTTTTCTTTTTGCGAATACAGACTAACATGGCTGTTACTCTGAAACCATGAGGAAGACTGATCATGGAATCCTTCATGCAGTTTTGGCATCCACCTTTGAAAAAAGATTTGGAAATATTGGAGATGGGGCAGCAAAAAGCAATGAAACGTTTTGAGGGCTGGAGAAAAATGCCTGCGAATAAGCTATTGAAAGAGCTCAGCCTGTTTAGATGATAAAAAAGATCGGGAGGTGACGTCATTGAAGTGTTGAAGTGACTTCATGGAGAGAAAATATCGGGTATGAAAGGGCTCATTAATCTAGCAGAGAAAAGAATAACAAGACCCAGTGGCTGGAAACTCAAAAGAGACCAATTCATATTAGAAAAAGGGCACACATATTCAACCGTGAGGTTGAATCACCAAAGGAACAAACTAGAAAGGGAAGTGGTGGGAATTCCCCACCTCTTGATGTCTTCTAATGAAGACTAGATGCCTTTCTGGAACGTGTGTAGTCAAAAACTATCTCCTACGCTCTACAGAAAGCATGTGATATGCAGGGGGTCAGATGACATGCTCTAATTGTCTCTTCTGTCCATAAAGTCTGCTAATTTATGAAAAACTGATGTAGCACAGGGAGAAGCCTCTGATGTTTTACTTTGTTCGACTTGAGCCCACAATGAATGCTCATTGCGTGGGGTTATCCAGGGGAAGCGGCTGAAACATCCAATGTAGCTGGACAGGGGCAGGACATCAGCACTGCAAGGGAGGGGTGGGTGTGGCAGTGACATCACAAGGGCCTTTGGCAGGACCTCAGCCTATTGGACAAAGGTGGTGGGGAGGCGATGATCTCACAGAGAGATCTTGACATCAGCCAGGCAGGACAGGGATGCAGGACAGGGGCAACCTCGGAGATCCCTGTGGCTTTGCTTCAGCACATCTCCTTCTCGAGGTCTCTCCTGGAGGACTGAGAGAGCATTCACTTTCACATTCGTTAGTGCAAGGAGGACCCTCTTCGGAGTTTTCTCCTTTTCTTGTAGTGGTTTTGCTCAAAAACAGACGTTCCTGTATAGAAGGTAAGAGCCTCGGAGAGGTTTGGAACCTGACCAGTCTGATCAATCAGGTGCCAGCTGATTTTTAGGAAAGGAAAACACTAGATTGTGGGGGCAGCATTTTAATTCAGACCTAGGACTTTGTCCCTTAGAATTACTGGGGACACTGGGGTTTCTCCCTTTTGTTTTCCCTTTTCCTGTCTCTCCCTCCTTTCTCATCTTCTCTTGCATCTTTGTCCTTTTCCCCTGCTTTCCTTTCACCACCAGGACCTGTCTGTGCATGTGGAGTTGGGGATGGGGGGTTGCTCCCAAAGACATGTGGCTGGAATAGTGCTCTAAGAGTGACTCCCTCCGGTGGTGACCCGGGACATCTGGTGAGGACTCTCAGCTTTCTGCTTCTCAGAGTCTCAATGCTGATTGGGGGAGCTTGGGGCTATTGTGAGGGAGGAGACTCAGGTCCTCCTTACTCTCTTTTAAGACCAAGGAAATAGGCCATAACCAAACATGTATTTGATTGCTCTTGCCGCTTTTCTCCATTCATTGTCTTGGAGTAATTCACGATTCTCTCTCTAATGGGCTAGTTCTTCTAAAATACTTACGAAATAATTAGGTTTTAATCAAGCCAAATGCAACCCCATAGCTTCAGTAACAAAGGGGTCAGGTGGCACCCTACAGAATGGGGGACAATCCTCTGGAAAGCAGTGACCCTGAAAAGGATTTCGGGGCCATAGAGGACGAGCTGCTCAGCACGGTCTGTCAATGTGAAACTGTGTTAAAAAAGTTTAAAGCCATTCTTGGCTGGATAGAGTAGTGAGAATGGAAAGGGAAGTGAAAGAGCATTGGTGAAACTGATGCTGGAATGTTGAATCCAGTTCTTGTGTGCACATTTTGAATATTATGTTAAAACAATTGGAGAGGGTACAGAAAAGATTTGTAATTGAGTGATGGGGATGATGCCTTCTAATGAGACATTGAAAAAGCTCAATCTGTTTAGTATACACAAAAGACAAATGAGAGGTGAGTTGCTTGACTTCATGGAGAGAAAATGTTGAGTATAAAAGGGCTCTTTTATGTAGCAGAGAAAGGCATGACAAGACCCCATGGATGGAAGCAGAAATCAGAAAAAGTATAATGACAATAAGACCCGGATTTGTAAGAGGGTGATTCGTCATTGGCACAAACTGCCAAGAGAAATGATGGATTCTCCATCTCTTGATCTCTTCAAATAAAGACTAGATGCCTTTCTGGAAAACATTTGAGTAAAAGAAAAGCCCAGCTCTTCTGATATACAGGAGGCCTTAGGATACGCAGGGGATGAGATTAAATGCTCTAACGGTTGCTTCTGGCCATAAAGTCAACTAACTTGTGAAAACCTAATAGCGGCCTGGGGAAGAAGCTCTGTGTTATACTGTGTAGTCGGTGTCATCCCCACAAGGAAGAGTCATTGCGTGGGGTGATCCAGGGGAAGCGGCTGAAACATCCAATGTAGCTGGACAGGGGCAGGACATCAGCACTGCAGGGAAGTGGTGGGTGTGGCAGTGACATCACAAGGGCCTTTGGCAGGACCTCAGCCTATTGGACAAAGGTGGTGGGGAGGCGATGATCTCACAGAGAGATCTTGACATCAGCCAGGCAGGACAGGGGTGCAGGACAGGGGCAAGCTCGGAGATCCCTGTGGCTTTGCTTCAGCACTTCTCCTTCTCGAGGTCTCTCCTGGAGGACTGAGAGAGCATTCACTTTCACATTCGTGAGAGCAAGGAGGACCCTCTTCGGAGTTTTCTCCTTTTCTTGTAGTGGTTTTGATCGAAAACAGACATCCCTGTGTAGAAGGTAAGAGCCTCGGAGAGGTTTGGAACCTCTTCAGTCTGATCCATCAGGTGCCGGTTGATTTTTAGGAAAGGAAAACATTAGATTGTGGGGGAAGTATTTTATTTCCGACCTAGGACTTTGTCCCTTAGAATTACTGGGGACGTTGGTTTTTCTCCTTTTTGTTTTCCCTTTTCCTCTGTCCCTCCTACCTTTCTCTTCTTGCTTCCTTTGTCATTTTCCTCTGCTCACCAGGAGCTCTGTGTGTGGAGCGGGGGCCGGGGGTGTTGTGGGAGGCCCTCACAGAGAGGTGAGACTGGAATAGGGATCCGAGAATGATCGCCTCGGTGGTGACCACGGCCATTCTTTGGGCTATTTGATGAGAACCCTTAGCCTCCCACCCCTCAAGTCTCAACCTTGATTGGCTGAGGAGGGAGCTATTGACAGGGAGGAAACTCTGGTCTTTGTTGTTCTCTTTTAGGACCAAGCAAATAAGTCACAACCAGTTATATGTCTGACCAATGTGGATGCTGCTCTCCATTCATTGTCTCCGAGCAGTTCAATATCCTCTCGAACAATCCAATTCTTCTCAAATACTTGCTGCATAATTACTATGAACAATTGCTGGTCTGTAGCTCATTTGAGAGCAATTCTGCTACTGACTGGCTGCATCAGCTAAGACAAGTCCCTGCTCCTTTCTCAGCCTTCGTTTCTCCTTCTGTCAAGTACGAATAACAATCCTCTCCCACCTACCTCGCCATGGGTGGCTGCTGGGGATCCACTGAAGAGTGTCACTCGGAGCAGTACAGACTAGGAGGTGTCCGATCACACTGAGCCATATCCGATTATGACCTAATATTCTCTTTTATTTGTATTTTATTCTTTTGAAATTGTGAAGAGCAGCAACTACTTAGCTCAGACTGAAGCATCTCATCTAATTTTCTAGATCATAGTTGGTTTCAGAGTAGCAGCCGTGTTAGTCTGTATTTGCAAAAAAGAACAGGAGGACTTGTGGCACCTTAGAGACTAACCAATTTATTTGAGCATATGCTTTCGTGAGCTACAGCTGTCGTGAGCTACAGATGCATCCGATGAAGTGAGCTGGAGCTCACAAAAGCTTATGCTCAAATAAATTCATTAGTCTCTAAGGTGCCACAAGTACTCCTTTTTCTTTTTGCTAGATCATAGTGTCTCCCCTTTGTGTACGACGAGACAGTTGAATGCACTGTGACAAACAGGAGATGCTCTTGTTTTGCAAACAAATATTTTTGCAAAGAATTTTCATCCTACTTCTTATGATTTCAAGAAACAAAGTGGTTTCATCTGAATGGATTTTCAGACGGAAAACAGTTTCCATGAAAATGTTCACACCTGATTTCCTGGGCTTTATCCCTGCCTCCAGGGGGTTGTTGTCTGTTAGTGAGAACAGGAGTCAGGACTGTTGTCTTCTCTTTCAGGCTCCGTCACGCTTTGCTGTGTGACACCTTGGGTAGGTCTAGTGGGAATAGGGTCAATTCTCTAACTCCAGGCAGCAGGGAGCCTGGGTGAGATAAGGGATGTTAAGGCCGTCTGCGAAGGAGAAAGGGATGTTTCCAGGTGTTGAATGTCAAGAATTCTAAACTTTGCTGAAATGGCTAGTCTCGAGAAACAAGAACTAGTTGGGACCAAACTTTAACCATTGTCTTTTTTAAAGCCCATTCAGGGATGTGAGTCCCAGAGAGCCATGGAGAGGGGGAGCAACTTGCCCAAAGTCCCACAGATCAAGAGGCAGCAATGGAAGCAGGAGTGACCCTCCCTCTCAAAGGCAGGGGGACCAGCCATTAGGGCCTGGTTGCAATTGCCAGCTGTGGAGGGAGTGTGCAGCAGTGGTTAGTGAAGGGGTCCATCCATGGCTCTGACACTCAGTGTGACCCTGTGCTCCTAGCTGAGGCCCGTTTGCCATCAGTAGGGTTAGGGTCCCATGGCTACAGCTCAGTGGGTTTGGGAGGCTCCAGGAAGGTGTGTAAAGTGCTGGGATGTCAGGATCCTGGAGGCGCTGTCACCTCCGCCCTAGGGCAGTGTTCTGCACCCCCCTGCTGCTGGCTGAGTTTCTCCGTCCCTTGGCAATAAGACAGACTCTTGTTTTCACAGGTAGTCGATCGCCCTCGTGTCATCACCCTGCCTGCTGGCTGGGCAGGGTAACTCCTGAGGTCACCACCCTCTCCAGCCTGCCTTGGGCTTGGAGAGTGAGGAGGAGGGCGTGGGAAGTCTGATGACCCTGAACATCTGCCATCCATCATCCCATCACTGAGAGCAAGTGAGTGGCATTCGGGTTCCTCGGTGGCTTCCCCTGTCTGTCTAGGGAGAGGCAGAAATGGGGAGAGACTATCTCCAAAGGGGGATTGCCTTTGCAAACAGCCCCCAAGAGCCCCTCATTCTTAGGCCAGGCAGGGGCTTCTCCAGAGCCATCTCCAGTGTGTTTGAAAAGGTTCCAGCAATGGGGCTCCCAGACCTTCCCTTGTGGGACACCGTTCCCCAGGCTGAGAGTCTCGGAGCTGGGCCAGACCCTGTGAGCTGCTGAGTCTGGAAATCAAGGGGGAACGAGGAGGGCCCTCGTCTTCCTGTGCCTAGGCTCTTTGTGACTTTGACATGGGGAATGGTTTCCCAGGAGAAGTCTGGACTCCTGGCTTCTGTTCCTTCTCTAGCCTGGGTGGGAGAGTGGCCTGGGATGACAGGAGGGGACTGCTTGTCCAGAGGAACCGGTGGTCTTTGGGACTGACCCCATTGCTGGAAAAGGATGAGACTTCCTGGCTATTGCAGCAGCAGGGATTATGAGGGGGAACGTTGGGAGCAGATCATGCAATGAACTCCTGCCCGTGTGTGTAGATGGCACTCCCTGCACTCCTGTGGGGCAGAAGGGGCTGCTGTGGTTGGAGCAGGGGGGAGGAGGGACGGAAAAGGGCCAGGAGTGAAAGGCTGCCTTGAGCCCAGACTCACCCCTGCTCCCCGCTCGGTTCCAGGATGGCCAGGCTCCTGCGGATGTTGCGGAGGAAGGCTCTGCAGGTGGCCCCAGAGCCTGAGGGAAGCAGCTGCCGTCTTCCCAAGGGGCAGAGCAAGCCCTGCGTCCCCGCTGGCGGGGAAGCAGCTCCCGTCCAGGCCAGACGGCGGAAGTGCCCGGCCTTCTGGAAAAGGACCCCGGCTCCCGGCGCAGGCGCCGAGCTGGGAGAGGCCCCGACCAGGCCCCAGTGGAGCTGGCCCAGGCTGCGGTTTTGCAGACAGGACCCAGCCCAGGAGGGGCGCCGGGCAGGGTGGCTCTGGGGCTTGTTGTGTGGGCAGCAGTGGCCCCAGGAGCCCACCCTCCTTCCCATCAGGGGGCATCACCCTGCCCGGTCTCTGAGGCCCTTCCAGCCCCCGCCGGCCAGGAGGGGGAAGGTCCCTGTCCCAGCACGGGCAGCTCAGCATGGGACAGTGGCAGCACCTGGGCCTCTGGCAGCAGCCAGGCTGATGGAGGCCACTGCTTTGTTCCAGGTGAGGAGCCAGGCTGGGCTCCGGGAGGGGTGAGGACGGGGTTGTGAACACTCTGGTCCCAGACGCTCTCCCAGGGATATGGGGGTGGGGGGGAGGTCCCCATCCCAGGTGTCTGGCCTGAGCCACGGGAACCCCACGGACAGCAGCAGCCGTCACACAGCTGCCCCTTCCTCACGGGGACCTGGGGGTGGGGGCGTGAAGAGCTGCTGCCACTTTGGTCCTTGCTGCTCCGGGCGGGGGGAACAGGCACCTCCCCTGGAGTCCTGGGCAGGGGAGGGGGGCTCTGCTCTAGGCTTCTGAAGCTGTTGGGGCCTGAAGGCATCCCTGAGAGGGAGGTTTGGGGCCCGATCTCCCCTGGGTGCCTGAGGTGGGAAGGGGGGTCTTGAATCCTGCTCTGTCCACCACGCCCCTGTCCTTCCCTCCCTGGTGCAGGGACCCCCCGGGATTCGGAGCAGGAGGAAGGGGTGCACATGGCCAAAGATGAAGCTGCTCTCAAGATCATCCGAGAGCAGCTCCAGTGCAGAGATAAGGTAGAAATGTTCCCCACCTGGGCTTGAACCAAGATTGCCCTGTCCCTTCCCAGCATCCCCACCCCCTGCCGAGGGTCTTGTCCCTCATGATCCACCACCCCTAATGGGGCCCTTTTACATGCATGATGTGGGACCCCCAAGATGGGGGTGTTTGTCCCACAACAGCCGAGGTCGTTTCCCCCCACAGGCACTGTCCCACTTCCTGATCCTGCTTACGTAGGAGTCGTGGGGGATTTGGACAATAGGCGGGTCCCCACAATCCCCCATTGAGGCCTGAGCCCTGGAGCTGGTTTGGGTGGGGTAGGAAGGTCCCTAGCTAACAGGTTCTCTCTTGCTATACCCCACTCCCGGTGGGTACAGGATGAGGGGCAGCAGCTCCTGTTTCTTCGGGCCATCTACCCCGCATGTCTGGCTGCACGGGAGAGAGGGGAGGACACGCTGGAGCCGTGCTGCTGCAAGGCGGCTGTGGTGAAGAGGATCGTGGTGAGTGAGACACGCCATATGGCAGCTGGAGGGAGGAGGGAGACATGGGATTGGCAGGGGTATGGCCGGGCTCATGGGTGGGGACTGGGTGGTGTTGGAGGGAGCAGCAGAGGAGAAGGATTCCTCGGGCTGAAGACTTGGGAGAAGAGAAGGGAGAAATTGTGAGACTGGTCAGTAGTGGGCAGGGGGGGAATTGTGGGGCTGGAGGACAGCTGAGAGTGGGGGCCAAGGAATCACATGGTCCCAGCTCGGTCATCGGGATGGGGCTGAATGGGGGCATTTTTGACAGGGAGGAGGAGAGAAGGAGATTGGGAGTGAGCTTTGCAGGAATCCGGGAAGGGGGACAAGTTTGATGGGCAGGAAGGAATGGGAGGAGCGGGAGGTGGTGGGGGATCCTGCTGGCCATGTGGGGCACTGGCTGTGTCATCTCGTCATTGGGAGGTGTCAGTGGGGCCTGAATCTCATACGCTCCTTTGTCTCCTTCACGTCTCACAGGAGCTCATCGAGGAGCTTCCCGATGACTCGTCACCCAGCGCCGTCCTCGCCCACTCCCTGGCTGCAGTGGGCAACCTCTGGTACCGAGACAGCCCCACCCCCCGACCCCGCCGGCTCCCCTCACCCCAGTGCTGCTCAGGCCCAAGGCTGGGAGTCACCGTCACTGTCCCTCCCAGGTCACCTTCCAAAAGTGGTGCCTATGGCAGAGATGGTGGGGTGGGAAGGGTAACTCTCTCCTGGCAGGGCTCTTCTTTTCACTTCCATAACATGACAGGGGCCTTGGGGAGGAGCTCACTCTGGGGATCAGATACAGGAGGGGCAGCAGGCTCCAGGGAACAGGAGCTATTCCTGTCCTGCCACTGTCTGTCTGGGACGCCTTGGCCTTGTCATTCCCTAGCTAAGTGCCTCAGTTTCCATTCTCGCCAGCCTGTGCCTCTATCCCTGTGGGTTGGTGTCCGTGTTGGCGACAGTCCCACCCCCGTACTGCACAGTCTAATAGCAGCTCCTCTCTCTTGCCAGCACCATGAAACCTGCCCTGGAGCCAGCCCTAGAGACCCACCTCTTGCGAGCTGCCCTTCATTCCGTCTTCACCCTGGGCACGGAGAAGGACACCACCGACATCCAGGTACCTCCTCCTCCTCCATCCTCCTCCTATTCCAGAGTAGTCCTTGGTCCCTGCTCTCTTGATTCACTGGAGCTCCAGCTTTAGGGGTGGGGTAGTGGAGATGGAACAAGCTGGAGGCTTGGATCCTTCCCTCCAGCAGGGAAGAGATTACGCCTCCCTAGGGGATTGCTTTCTTTCTTTCTTTCTTTCTTTCTTTCTTTCTTTCTTTCTTTCTTTCTTTCTTTCTTTCTTTCTTTCTTTCTTTCTTTCTTTCTTTCTTTCTTTCTTTCTTTCTTTCTTTCATAAGCCATGTTTTATCCAGAAGCCCAGCTTCCATCCATAGCAACTTGGCTGTTTCCTACTCTTCTGCCTACAAGGCCCTCTGCAGAGACCTGCTAAGCTCGTGGATTAAAGGTCCAGGGGTCATCAATTCTTGCGAATTGCCTGCAGTGGGATGTGAAGGAGAGAGGCTGGGAGATGTGTTTGGGAGTCTCCCCAGTGCTTCCCAGAGACCCCTCTTCCCATCCTGTGGCAGGTGTAGGCCCAGGTTCCCTAAGTCTGACCCATGCTTTGCAGACTCTGCACAAAGTCATCCCAGAGGTCCTGGATGCCATGCTGGGGAACCTACTGGCAGAGTCCCCAGACACAGACAGGCTCCACTTCATCTTGGAGGTGAGCCCCATTTCACCTGAACTCTTTGGGGGACTGGTAAGGAGAGACTGGAAGATCCATTTTCTACTCTGTCCTCCTAGCTGGGTCCCCAGTGGGCCATCCTTGGTTGGGGAGGTCAGTACAATGTAGTGTCAGGTTCTTCCTTCTTGAGGAACAGAGGAAGGAGCTGGGACTCCAAGCCAGAGCTCTGCCTGGTTCTGCTGAGCACTAAGCACAGGGCTCCTGGCTGTCTTGGGGAGTGAGAGTCTGAAAATCCACCCTTCCCCCTCCCCTCCAACACACAGAGCCCATGAGATTAGGGAGATAGTTCTCAGAGAAGAGGCACATGCTCCTTCCTAGAGAAACAGGAGGGCCCCAGGGAATCAGCCCTTCCCTCTGATCTGCTCTGAAATTCCTGGGGGGATTGTGCTCTCAGTCACTCCCTACATCCCCCCAAAGATTTGCGTAGCAGGGAAGGGCCGAGGGTTCAGTCTTCTTTCTGGTGAACTGTTCAGGAATCAGGAATTCTGGGAGGATGGGACCATCCCCGACCCCGAACATTGTCCCAATCTAGAGAGACGCGGAGAAGTTGTGACCCTGAAGGGTACAAGCTGCGTCCTGGGGGAAAGAATCCCCTTCTAAAGCTCTGCCATCAAGGACTCAGCTATTCCCCCCTGCGCAGAATGTCTCAGGCCACTGGGGCTGGAGGCGTGGAGGGCTCATTTGCAAAGCAGGAGCAGCTGGCCACTGAGTCTGACCTGCCTCCTTTCCCCACAGCATGTCAACCTCTGGGTCGTGTCCAGGGTGTCCCAGGAGCGAGCCAGGGCTATGAGGAGCAGCACAGCCCTGGTGAGATACACAGTCACCCTCCCTGAGTTTGACGTAAGTGAGCTCTGAGCCCAGCTTGCTGGCTCCAGGCGGAGGTGGGCTGGCTCCAGCGGGCTGCAGGATCTGCTGCTGCTGCCGGTGCTGTGGCTTAGGAGGGTTCTTCATGGGGAGGCAGAGTCAGAACAGGATTGAGCTAGGCTTGAGTGAAATTCTCCTTGTCCTGGTTCAGTGTTGTCCCTGGGCCTTTAAGGGGACCATGCTCCAGCCCCTGCTTGGCATCCCGGGCTCCCTTGGCAGCAGAGCAAATGAAGGCTCGATCTCAAACTCCTCTCCCCCAGCATCTCCTGCAGAGGGGCTAAGGGGAAGGAGCCCTCTGGCCCAGGGCGGACAGGGAGCTGAGAGGAAAATGCTGATGGAGTCCCCTCTGCTCTCCCTTCCATTAGATCTCAGCCGAGTTCCCTAGGATGGGGCACCATGTGGCCCAGCTGGCTCTATTTGTCAGCGATCCAGACAAGGACATCAGCCGGCAGGCCAGGGAGGGGACTTACCGGCTCTACCAACTGCTGCTCCAACAGAGGGGTAAGGAACCCAGCTGGGAGACGGAACCCAATAGGGGACTGAGAGTGACCACAGGTTGATAATGGGACCCCAGACCATTTCTCTCAGACTGACCCCAGCTGGAGGACAAGTCTCTCTCTGCCTCTGTTCTTCTCCACTCCACTGTGCAGCCACCAATGGGATTGGAAGGACACAGAAACTGCAACCAGAATGAGGAGAAAAGTCTCTCTCTCTCTCTTTCTTCCAGGCCTGACCATACATGAGGCGGAAGATCTCTGGTGCTATGACTGGCACCAGGACAGCAGGCTGTTGGGCTACAAGAATACAGCCAGAGTGGGGAAGGTAAGGGCACTGTGCCAGGGCATGACACAGCTCAGGGAGTGTAGCTGGCTGGGTTCCCTGCAGTGGATGCCTCCTGGAGACAGGAAAAGAGCCCGCTCCTTATTTCCAGTTCAGAGTTCCTCATCCAGCAACCAGTGGGACACGCTGGTGCTAAAGGTCCCACACTGGGACTGGGCCATGAGTCTCCTTGTTCTTGTCAGGCTGCAGGTTGGATTCCCTTGAAGAGACGAAGGAGTTGCAGAGGCCATAGCCAGCAACTAGAGAAATCACTTAGCTCGGGGAAGAGACCTTTGGTCTGTCAGCTCCAACCCCCTCCCCACGTAACAACACACGCACACTCCTCTAGCCACTGAGGTGCAGGAGATCTCTCTGCTGGAAGCAAGACAGGGTCCCCTGTCATCTCTGTGCCCTGCACAGCAGAGTGGGCCTGCTCACACACATTAGAGATCCATTTCCAGCCCATCCTGGCCCCTGCCATAAATTGTCTTCCCAAAAGAGCCACTGGAGGCTTTGGTCCCTCAGCATCTGCGACCTTTTAATAAAGGGGCTTCCCTGAGCCCTGGGACCCTGAAAGCCTCCTGGGGAATGAAGTGCCTTGGCCACAGCAGCTCTCTTCCCCGCCCTTTGGGGCATGAGACGCCATTGTACCACCAGGACTTGGAGGCTGGCTCTGGCCAATCTGCTCGAGTCCCGTGTCCTCTTGGTTTTAGGTCTTTGGAAAATTCTTCTCCGTCAGGCAGAGAAGATCCTTCGTGCAGACAGCTTTGCTGGCTATCCACGACCCCCTGCTGCGTGTCAGCCAGGCTGGGCTGGTGCTCGTCTACTCCCTCCTGGGGGAAGCCCAGCAACTGATGGGGGACACGGTAAGCAGCTGCAATCGACTCAGAAGCTTGGGGTGGGGCCCAGGGCCCCATTCCCATCCTATCGGCATTCGCTGGCCTGGTAGCAAGAAGCCTAGTGGGGACTTCTGGACCTCATGGACTTCTTTTCTTAGGATGTGGTGCTCTGCTATCACTCCTGGGAAGGACAGGAGAGTCCCCTAAGTGCCTTCTGGGAACCTTTCCTGCCCCACAGAGCTGCCCCCATTTCCCCATAGCCTAGTGTCAATGTCACCCCAGCCACCATCGAGAGTTGCTCCTATCCCTGGCAGCCTGGGAGGCCAAGGACTGACTGGTGATGGTGACTGACTGAGGCACATGGGCGTGGGAAGCTGGTCTTGCTGCTGGTAGGGCTGGCCCCGCTCCCAAGAGATTGGGAGGATTCAGTTGGCAGGGGCTGCTGACCTGCCCCGTTCAACAGGGCTGCCATCCTATGGTTTCAGCTTTTGTCACTGGGGTGACTTGGGCAAAGGTCTCAACCTCTCCCCATCCCACTTCACTGCTGCCAGAATCCCTCCTGCCCCCCGCCACCCTGCTAGAGCCCCCTCTCTGCCCTACCTGGGTGGGGATGGAGGTGGGGGTGGAGGAGAGGGTTCTACGAACTGAGCGGTGTCCCCAGGTGGGTTGGAGGTGGAACAGCTGTCAGGGGCACCGATGGGGAGGTGGCAGAAGCTCACCCGAGAAGGAGGGGGGTTGGCACTGGAGGTCACTAGAGAGGACAGCAAGCCTCCATCTTGGGGGTCGGGAGGGTGAATCCACCACTCAGACATGAGCAGCTGCTGGGTGGAAATGATGGTGCTGGTTCCAGGTGCCCTTCATCCTCCCTGATTCCTGGGGAGTGTCTCAGTCTCTGACATGTTCTCGTTCCCCTGCAGCACGAGGATGTCACAGCCAAGGTCATGGGCCAGCTTCACATCATCAGGCACTTGCACCAGATGCCCGAGGTGCTGCAAGGGCTGTGGCTCATCTGACGCTCTTCAAGGTTCCCCTCCCTGTTCAGCAAGTCCCACTCCCTGCTGCAGGTACTGCTCTGTCTCACTGTAAATGCGGGGCTAGTGGAAGCGGAAACGGAGGCCCCTGGCATTCACAGAATTTCTCTCCCCTCTCTGTGGAGCTGTGTCCTTCCCTCGCCCCCCCCAAATTCCTTCATCTGGGGCAGGAGCTCTTTCCCTCACACCCATATCCCTCCCCTCTTTCCTTGATCTCACCCCCATCCCATTCCCCGTGCTCCCAGGCAGAGATCTTCCTGCCCCATATGGCGCAGAAGGACCTTTGGGTCAGGGCGACAGACTGTCTGCCCAACTGAAGCTCAGGAAGCTCCACATTTGAAGAGGTGAGGATGGGACAGAGGCTTAGGGCTAGCTTCATCTCCTGCCCTTTATTCTTCCTTTGGCCCTTCTCTGGGCTCTCCGAGTCTGAGATGAAGAGGAGCCTCCTCACCCCGTGTCTTCTAGGCCCTGGGGTGTGTAACAGCCTCCCAGATGGGTGCAGTCAGAAGCTGAACGACCTTAGGGAGCAGTGGGGACAGGTCCCTTGTCCGAGGAAGCCAAGCAGTGGTAGTTCTCAAAGAGGCTGAGAGGGAAGACCCTGCTCCCTCTTGGAGGTAAGAGCCATTGACTTCTTTGGGCATCTGGGTTTCTTGGGGGAGAAATGGGATCCCTGCTGCATAGCCTGGCTGGGAGCTTCCCCCATCCCTGGGACAGAGACATCTCCATCAATGTGCTCAAGACTTTTAGAGCTTTTTCGTAGCAAACCATGGTGTTTTTTAAACCCCCGACATTCCATGACTGAGCAAAACATCTCCAGGAACATCAACAATGCTGGCTCGAAGAGAGGTAGGACTCTTCTTAAACAAAATGATTTTAAACGAACAACTTGCTACCAAAAAGTTTGAGATATTTGCTGTGGCAGAACAAAGGGGGTTTTGATCTAAAAGAATGTGACCCCAAGCTTCTTACAGTTCGTTCTACAGGCATGGGGCTTGTGCATTTTCTGCTGGGGCTTGGCCGGACAAAGAGCCAGAGCTCAGCCCTAACAATCAACCGAGAGAGCGGAGTCAGAGGTGAGGAAGGCCTGGGAAGATCCTGAGACAGGGAATGAAGGGGTGTCCCATCCACCTGCTCCTTCCTGTAGGTAGATCACAGAAAGATCTAGAGGTGAGTGCTGGGGTTTCCCTGCCATGAGTGGGCAACGTGCAATTAACAAGGGCTGCTTCTCATACTCACACACACACCCCCCATCTCGCCATGCACACCTATCACGCCGGCACCAGATCTGATTTCATTTCATGCATTTACACAGCACATCTCTGCAAGCAGATTATAACCCCCAGTGTCCATAACTCCAGTTAACTCTGCAGTGAGGACACGCTCCCCCCAGCCCCAAGACCTTAAAACCCAAGGTCGACTCCCCCTGCTCGAGAAGACACACGCTTCAAACCTGCCCCACCCCGCACCCCCAGTTCCCTAACCTGGGGCTTGCCAGGGAATTCTCTGCTTGTGATCAAGTGGGGCTGGCTGGATGCAAGGCACTGGCCAATCCTCTCTGTCTCCAGCTGCTAAACTGCATTCAAAGAAAGTTTACAAAATAATCCCTCTCCCCCCTCCTCTGTATGTTCTTTCCATGCGCTCTTCCCTCCATCCCTATTCTCTGCGTCTCTAAGTTTCACCTGCTCAGCCAGCAGCTGGGGATTTGCAAATAAATAAATAAAAATAAAAAAACTGGACAAAAAAGCCCCCAAACATTTTCTGTAAAATCGACATGGGCAGGACCACCAGTGCTGGACCTAGCGGGGCTGCCGCTCCCCCTGGCTTGAAGCGGTTTCCATCCTATCCAGGGTTTACAGTTTGGCTCAGTGGCTCTCTGCCCCCTCACTGTACAAATTGTTCCAGCGCCCCTGGGTGGGACAGGGCCTGAAGAAAGGGGCATGTGGAGGTGTTGGGAACACATGGGCCCTGCAGCTGCCCCCCCGCCATGCACCCCCCCGCCCCAGCTCTACCTTCTCTAACCCCCAGACAACACACCTCCCCCTCCCCTTTTCTGCTTAGGACTCCAGCCCCACTGAACAGTCCAGAAGGGAGATGGAATCTCTTACCTGAAGTGCCATCCAAAAACCCAGAGGGGCGGGCTGGAAGGAAGAGCCCCAGAAACACCCCGACCCATGGCATGTCAGAGGCGCAAAAGGAACGGGCGAGATCGGCGGCAACTTCACCAAAAGCTAAGGCCAGCCCACCATCACCTGACTCTACGAAAGCGCAGTAAGCTGGTGGTGTAAACGGTGCATGGGCAGTTCCACCAGACGATCAACAGAGCCGGTTAGAGATTCATTTAACAACTCTGGAATCGCTTTGCAATGGGAGGAGAGTTTTCCGAGCCATGCTTTGCTTCCTGAGGCGGTCAAGATTTGAGCTTTACTAGAGGATTGTACAGGATTCAGGCACTCTCTAGTTCCTCCTTTGTCAGCCCCTTGCCCTAACACCCTGCCTGCCCTGGGTGCTCAGCTGAGCTCTCCCTCACTGCACGGTGCAAAACCAGAACTATCCCATTACTCTCCCCTGCTGTGTCTCTCTCCCTCTCTCCCCTCAGGCCAGGCTGCTGCTGCCCCAGGGGAGCTCACTGGGGTCGGGGGTGTCTCTGTGCTGGGTCCCCGGGGCTGTTGCAGACGCTTCCTCCTGCTGGGGCTGGAGCCCCTGTTCAAGCTCCCCTTGGAGAGAAGCGCGCTGTGTTCACAGGAGCAGGACCAGCCCCGCAAACCGACCGCCCAGCTGTCCCAGAGGTTCCCGAGCCCAGCACTCACCCCCAGCCCAGCCGCATCCAGCAGCTTCTCCCTGCGACAAGGCACCGCAGCCCGTGGGGCATCTTCAGGGCAGCGGAGCTCCAGGTACTGCCTCTTCTCTACCCAGGAAAGGGATGGGGAGAGGCTGATGCTGACCCTGTGGGGCTGAGCTGAGCAGCAGCAGGTGCAGCCAGTCCTTGTGGGGATCCCCGATGGCTCCCTGGCTCCAGCTGCTGTTTGGGAGGCAGGGAAAGGGCCCTACAGCCAGGCAGGCTGCACAGCTGCACGCCCCATAGGTGCTGGGGCTGGTGCTGGTAGGGAGGTATGGGGAGGTGGGGATTTCACAGCAACTTTAACTAATACACTGAAATGTTTCCATCAACATTTTGTGCTAGGGAAAATTGGGTGTTCGATTAAAGACAATTTTTTGTGGAAAGTGTCACTTTAGCAGGAAAAAATCAATTTTTTGTTGGAAAATTCAAAAACCAAAAATGGTTTGGATGATGTGGGGGTTTTTGTTTTGCTTTTTCCCCAATTTGGGACTAACTGTTTTCCGGTGCTGGTAGAAGGTTTTGGCGGGGTTGGCCATTCTTGGCAGAAGTTTTTCATGATCTTGCTCTCCTGGATGGGGAGAAAAGCTTGAAAAGGTGACCCCCCCCCAAAAGGCTCCAACACCAGGAGCTGGAGAACAGAACCCAAACTTGTTGGCTTAAAACCAACGAGACTTTAAAAACAATCGTTTTTCAGGGGGGCTCTGACTTGTGATTTTTTTTTTGGTCACTTGCAATTGGCCACGTGGGATAGAACCAGCTTGGGCAGGATCCAGATGTTAGCCCATCTAGAGAGGCCTGGCAGTGGCTCATACACAGCAGCTGTGGGAGTTAGGGACAGGAGAGTGATTTTCTGAAATTACACCTAGCAAGGGAAGGAGCCGGGGAAACGCAGTATACCCTGAGGAATCAGGGACGCTCAGGGGGAGGCCACAATGACGCTGCTCAGGAGTTTTGCTCTGACACGCTCAGCCCTCGTGGAACAGAGCCCCCGGCCTTCCCCTCCACGGGCACTGACTTATTTTTCCCCGTAGATGCTCCACCCCTGTTCGGCCCTTAGCCCCCACTCTTCTTCCACCTCTTTCCCAGGGCACCAACTCCTCACCGCACTCTTCACCGTTGTATCTCTCCAAAGCCAGCCAGCCAGAGCGGGGTGGCACCTCCTCCCACCCCACAAGGACCCCTTGCTGCAAGTGTCATGAGTAAGTATCGGGGAGTGAACCCCTCTGCTAGGGCTCTCCCAGGCCGGGATCTCGGTGTCTGGGGACGGGGGGGATTTGCTGGGGGGTGTCTCTGTTCTGCGCTCTCCCAGCTCCTCTCTTCTTTCTCTGTTAACCCTGCTGGGGTGGAAGCCACCTTCCAGCTCTCCGCTGACCTGCCTGTGCCCCTCTCCTCTCTCTGCCAGGCCTCTCCCTTCGCTGGGAGCTCTCGCTGGAGTGGGGCTGCTGTGGACTCTGCTCTGAGCTCTGCCTGCATATGGGGGAGCTGCGCTGGAGCCCCTGGAAGGGGTCAGGGACCGCAGGGAGAGCCAGCATCTCGCAGGGGTTCCTATTTCACACCGATCTCTGCACCATTGCTGCATCCAGGGCCCACTGCACTGGGAGAACCATTGAGGGCCTGACTCTGGGGGGTGGCTTTGCCAGGAGCTGCGTCCTCCAAGAATCGGCCCAGAGATGTCTGGAAACTAGGCCACGGTCTGAGATTGACTTGCTTATTCTGATACCTGTTGCTCCCAGGCTTCCCCCAGCTGCTCTTGGCCAGCAGATGCAGCTCTTTGTCCCCATCTAGTGGCCATATCCCAGCTTTTCGCTCCCTCTTGCTTTTCTGTCAGTGAGCTCAGCAGTAGGCAAGGCGCTGTAGAAGACACTGTGAGGGGAGGAGAATTAAATTCATGGAGGTGTTGCCAGCACCCAGTGCCAGAGGCGAACAACAGCAGGGGGGGTTTGTTACCCGGTATGCGTCACTTAATAATCACAACGGGGTGGAAAAGCAGAAAAGTTTATTTGCAGCTGCAAACAAGGTACAGGGGGAATAGAATTTTAAATTTTGCACATTAGAGCAGGTCATTACACACACTTTTATATTCCTTAATGCGACTGCATTGCACATTAGGTAATTAAAACTTTGCACAAATATTTTGCTTTTTTTATATGGGTTACAACAATGTTTATTTTTTGCAACTTTTAACAAGCATTTTTAGCAACTTAAACAACCAGCACGTCTTGTTTGGCCTTGTAGCTGTTTTTTTAATTATTTTTAACTTGGCGTTAGCAAACTTTACACTATGAGGCATTATATGCGGCTGCAACATTGTTTTAAGAGCAAAAGAGCTTACTCAAACCAGCCAGGCCTGAATTTTATTAAGGGGGGTTGAGAAGAAGCTCTTAGGGCTTTAGCAGGGAGACTTTTTTGACCTTTATGGCCTTTTATTTTTTTAATTTAACTAGTGGCCATGCCCTGGGGTTTTTAACAATTTTTTTTTTTTGAGAATATTTATTTTTATTGCTTGAGGTTTTTTATTTTTATTTACTTACTAGCGGGCTATGCATAAAATTAAGATTTTTAAAACTATGCAAAATAAGCATTTTTACCAGGACTATATATAACATAGTAAATATAACATGATTCATACAGGAAAAAAAAAACTTAAATAATAGGCTAAAGAACTTATTTAGCTACGGGGAAAGGCTTCAACTAGAAAATAGAGAGCTTAGCTAATTTTCTCTAGTTTGCTGATGAATGCTCTTTGCTAGCTGCTTTAGGCGTTGGAAATCAGCTTTTACGGATGGCTCTGCATCTATTATATTAAAGCAACACATGCTTGCAAACTCCTGGCATAGGTGACCATGGCGTAGAAGTAAATAGTCTACAGCCAGCCTGTTCTGTAGCATACCCTGACGTACTTCCCCTAACTCATGTGAGAGTTGGGCCAGGACGGCTGAGGTTAAATTAATGGCCTTTGCCACTGTGCAGGCAAGGTGCTCTACTGCGTGATAATTATGCACCACAAGCCCAGGGATACTAACTAAAGAAAAGGCCAGAGCTGCTGCCTTAGTCTCTGAGAATAAGGTTCTCTGAGAACGACGTTGCGTTCACTGCACTCTGGGCCAGTGCCAGCCAGGTATTTATGGGTACAATGCTTGAAACAGCAGTACTGGTTAGGCACATGGCTAAGAGGGGGAATAAAATATACTTTTTTATTTATTTTTTTGCTTTTTTGGTGGGCTGCTGTTTAAATAGTAATTTTAGTCTAAGATCTTCACTGGAGGGGGCTGAATGCACGGTCTATCTTTTAGCCGGGGGGCGGGGGTGTGGGGGGGGGGTTGACACGTCTTTCAGCTGGGTATAATGAATCTAATTCTTGTGTCCCTCGGCCTTTGCTGCCGTGTGGGAGACCAGCAGGACGGTATAGGGTCCCTTCCACTTTTTCTGGAGGGGCTCGTCTTTCCAGGTACGTACGAGCACTGAATCACGAGGCTGCAGGGAGTGGATGGGTGAGTCCAAGGGTAGAGGCTGGGAATCCTTAGTATACCTGTGAAGAGACAAAAGAACAGCAGACAGGGAACACATATACTGAGAGAGAAACTTGTTTTTTAATTTTTACTTTTTTTTTTGACATAAGCGGTGTACTATTTATAGGCCATGTTTTTTTAAACATAATTTTAAAGGGACTGAGCTTTAATTTACCCTTCGGGAGAGCACGGCTGCGGAGCAGAACTAGGGGCAGGGCATCAGGCCACCGCAGGGCGGCCTCCTGGCATACTTTCGAGAGATGTTGCTTAAGGGTCTGATTGATCCACTTCACTACCCCACTGGCTTGCGGTCTCCAGGGTGTATGGAGTTTTCAGGGAATCTGTAAGGTGTCTGAGATGCTTTGGACGATTTTTGATGTGAAGTGTGTTTTATTGTCAGATTTTATTCACTGGGGAAGTCCAAAGGGAGGAATAATCTTTTTAACAAACTTGAGAGCCACTGTCCTGGCAGTGCAATTGCGACATGGAAAGGCTTCTGACCATCTGCTGAATCCATTTACTATGACAAGGAGATACTTGAACTTTTGGGTCCGGGGAAACTTAGCAAAGTCTATTTGCCACACCCGTCCGGGGCCTGGAGTGGGTTCCAGGGCCGCTGGTGGTACTGGGTGTCCTGATTGGGGGTTATTCTTTTGACAGACTAGGCATTTTGTTTGTACTTGGGCAGCTAGGGCTCTGAGTCTGGAGGTTATGAAGTACTTTTTTATTACTTGGATAAGTGCCTCCCTGCCAGCATGAGTGGTTTGATGTAACTTTTGTAATACTGGCAGAATTAGGCCCTTTGGTAAGAGGACTTTCCCTTCCGGGGAATGAAGCCATCCCTCCTTTTCCTGGAGACCAAGTTTGTCAGCTAGCTGTTTCTCCTCCCCAGAATACTGAGGGGTCGGGAGCTTCCCCACTGATGGGATAAGGGCATGCATATAGGTGTTTTTAGTCTGAGGGAACATCAGGGTGGCAGCATGCTTTGCCTCTTTATCTGCCCTGGCATTACCCCTGGTCACATCTTGATCCTCCCTCTGATGGGCCTTATAGTGTCCCACTGCCACTTCCAAAGGGAGTTGCACTGCCTCTAGAAGCCGGAGGATTTGGGGCCCGTACTTGACTGGGGAGCCTTGGGCTGTCAGCATTCCCCTCTGCTTCCACAGGCCAGCAGGAGCATGCAGCACCCCAAAAGCATATTTGGAATCAGTGAAAATATTGACCTGGTTTTTTTTTGGACAGTTCGAGTGCATGGGCCAGGGCCACTAGCTCAGCCAACTGGGCAGAGGTCCCAGTGGGCAAACTTTCAGCTTCCACGGTGTCACTGAGGGTTACAATAGCATAACCCGCCGTTTTTTGCTCATTTATTACCATGCTGCTACTATCAGTGTACCACTCATAATCTGCATTTGGGAGGGGCACATCCTTCAAGTCCGGGCGGCTAGAATATTGGGCATCTATGATTTTTAAACAGTCATGTTTCTGTTTCTCAGTTTTTGGTAAGAGGGTGGCAGGGTTAAGGGATGTACAACGCTGCAGTGTGACCTCAGGGAGCTGCAGTGTGACCTCTAAGAGCTTTGCTTGGTATCTTGCCGTACGCGCTTGTGTGAGCCAGAGGCCGCCCTTAACATCCAGTAAAGCACGTACCATGTGTGGTGTAAAAACCTGTATTGTTCCCCCTAGTGTCAGTTTCTCTGCTTCTGCCAGGGTCAGGGCGGTGGCTGCCACTGCCCGCAGGCACGCTGGCCAGCCCTTGGCTACTTGGTCCAGTTATTTCGAAAAATATGCCACCGGACGTTTTCATGCTCCTAGCAGCTGTGTGAGTACTTCCAGGGCCACCTCCTTTCGTTTATGTACATACAACTGAAATGGCTTGGAGAGATCTGGCAGACCTAGAGCCGGGGCTTCCATTAGCTTGTTTTTTAGGATTTTAAATGCCCTGTCAGCCTCTGGGGTCCAATGAAAGGGGTCATGGTCTGCTCCTTTTACACAGTCATACAGGGGTCTAGCCTATAGTTCAGACTCTGGGATTTATATTCTACAGAAGCCTGCCATCCCCAGAAATGCTCTGAGCCGCTTGCGATTACTCGGGATAGGAACTTGGCATATTGCTTTTATTTTTTTATTTGAAAGCTGGCGTTCCCCCTGCTGTATGTAGAACCCGAGGTACTGTACCTGCGGGAGAGCAATCTGAGCCTGACTTCGTGCTACCCGATATCCTTGGAGTCCCACAAAATTCAGGAGACTCACGGTGGCTTTAAGGCAGGGAGTTAAACCTACAGTGGCAATTAACAGATCATCTATGTATTGCAAAAGGAGGGCTTCTTTATTATCCCACTCCTCTAGGTCCCTGGCCAGAGCCTGGCCAAAGAGAGTGGGGGAATTTTTAAACCCCTGGGCTAACACTGTCCAGCAAAGTTGCTTTTTAACTCTGTTCCGGTCCTCCCATTCGAAGGAGAAAATCTCCTGTGCTGAGGTGTCAACTGGGATGGCAAAAAAAGCATCTTTTAAATCAAGAACTGGAAAATGGGTATACTGTTCCCCTATAGAAGCCAATAGGGTATAGGGGTTAGGGACAAGAGGGTGCAGAGTCTTAACCCATTCATTAACTGCCCTTAGGTCTTGTAGCAGCCGGTACGTGCCATCAGGTTTCTGTACGGGTAAAATGGGAGTGTTCCAGGCTGACTGACATTCCCGGAGAATACCGTATGTTAGAAATCAATCTATGGTTTCCTGTAACCCCTTTTTGGCTTCCTTCTTGATTGGCTATTGCTTTACCCGCACCGGGCCTTTCCCGGGTATGAGCTGGACATGAATGGGGGTTTGGTGAGTAGCTTTTCCTGGGATCCCTGATGCCCACACAAGGGGATACACTTGGACTTCCCACTGGTCCCATTTTGGGGCTTGCATAGCCGAGGGTTCAACTGCAAGGGTCATAATCTATGCATTTTCAGGGGATAAGGTAAGGGTTATTTCATCTGGAGTAAAATGCAGGGTGGCACCTAGGCGACACAGCAGGTCCCATCCCAGCAATGGTGTTGGGCATTCAGGGAGCTAGACCAGCTTATGGGATATGGTTTTGTTTCCCAAAGCACATTCTGCTGGGGCATACACTAGGCACTTGGTATCTTTGCCTGTGGCTCCTGTGACAGTGAGGGAGTTTGCTACTGGCAACTGAAGCGGTTGATTTACAGCAGTTCGCGCCACTCCAGAGTCCACTAAAAAATCTATTTCTTCATTTCCCATCCTCATTTTTACTCGGGGTTCCGGGGGTAGGATGATCTGTTTCCCCTGACACCCTTATTTTTGTTTTTTTATCGCCATCATAGAGGTACTTCCCCTTTTCTTTTTGTTTGGGCACTTATATTTTTAGTGTCCCTCTTGCCGACACAGGGCACACTGATTGCGCCCCAGTCGTCTTTTTCGCGGGCCTGGACGTCCGTGTCCACGGCCCCCTTTTTTTTGTTTACTTTCCTTCGTGCCTGCCTGCATTGCCGCTACCATTAATTTTACTTGCTTTTTTTTTTTTTTTTTTACTTTTTTTAAACTATGCACTTGATTTGCTGCTTCTAAAATCTGTGCCATGGTCATACTTATGAAATCCTCCTTTTTCTGCAGCTTTCTCTTAATGTCGGGGGCTGCCCTGCTTGTAAATACTCCTTTAATAATTGCCTCAGTTTGTGGATGATTAGGATCTGCATTGGTATACTGTTGGGTCGTGTTTCGAATGCGCTGCAAAAAAGCTCCAGGGCTTTCCTTTGGATCCTGCACTACCTTCTACGGTTTAGTTTAATGATTCTGTCTGACAGCTGCGTGACGGAGTCTATACAGTAGCAGCTCCTTAGAGGAGGTGAGGTGGGTCACAGCCTGATTGTCATTTGGGTCCCACCTAGGATTTTTTATAGGAACTTGATTTTCTGGGATCGGGACGTTGTTACGGTCTTGGTCATATCGCCTTTTCGCTTTTTTCCTTGCTTTAGCTATGACCTGTTCTTGTTTAACCTCAGTCAATAATGTTTGCAGAAGGACATTACAATCATCCCAGCCTGGCTTGTAGCTGCTAAGACATTCCTCAAAGACCGATACCAACTTGCTTGGGTTGATAGAAAATTCTCCAGCCTGTGCTTTGAAAGCGGCCAGGTCCATAGGATTAAAAGGTGCATGAGTATAGACCTGCATGGTAAGAGCTTGTCCTTTCTATTGCATTAGGGGCGATTTTAGTCTTGGTAAGTAACGGGTATAATCCAGCAGATGGAGCCTGAACCTCACTATGAGCTTCACTAGGAATCTTACTTTGAGCCTCGCTCTGTGTGGGTGTAGGGGCCGAAGAAGACACCGGATCTGCCATTACTTTTGGGGTGGGCATCCAGGGACTGACATTAATTGCTACAGGGCCAATCGGGGTTAAATTACAGCATTGTAAAATATCAGTACGAGACTATAAGGTTATAAACAAGTAAGCATACGAATGCTTATTCTACTTCGCCGTTCGCTGACAGAACAGGAGTAACTGGAGGATTGTATTATGATTTAGTGATCCTCCGGGAGGCCACTGTTCTTGGTCCTCTAATTGGTACTGAGGCCAGTCAACCGTACAAAATCGCTTCAATTTACCCTTAGCCATTGGATCTGATCCAAATATCTTCCAATTTACTAAAATACACTCTAGGGGCGTGCATCGTACCATACCTCCCGTGCTCTGTTCCTGTCCCATACCTACAGTGTAACTCTGGGCGTCTCCAGGTTCCAACAGAGCATATAATCCGGATTTCAAAAGGTTCCTACCTTATCCAAGGGACCGGTTCCCCAACGTCGCCCGCAGCTGCTCCTCCCCTATATCCAAGGAACCGGTTCCTCACTGTCTCCCACAGCTGCTTCTCCACTATGTGAGTGCGTTGCACCGTCATGCCCTCCGGGGTCGATCAAACTGCGTCTCCTCTGAGGCCCCCAAGGAACTCACCGGTGTGCGCTGGGCGTCGGTTGTCGCTGCAATCCTCGACCTCCAGAAGGGATCTGGGCAAGGCTAAATTGCATCCTCGTCACCCCACGTTGGGACTCCAAAAGCTGTTGCCGGCACCGAGTGCCAGAGGCAAACAACAGCGTGGGGGTTCGTTACCCGGTGTGCGTCACTCAATAATCACAACAGGGTGGAGAAGCAGAAAAGTTTATTTGCAGCTGCAAACAAGGTACAGGGAGAATAGAATCTCAAATCCTGCACATCAGAGCAGGTCATTACACACACTTTTATATTCCTTAATGCTACTGCACTACACATCAGCCAATCAAAACTTTGCACAAATACTCTGCCTTTCTTATATGGGTTAGAACAATGTTTATTTCCTGCAACCTCTAACAAGCATTCCTAGCAACTTAAAGAACCAGCACATCCTGTCTGGCCTTGTAGCTCTCTCTCCTATTATCTTTAACTTGGCTTCAGCAAACCTTACACTATGGGGCATTGTCTGTGGCTGCAACATTGTTTTAAGAGCAAAAGAGCTTACTCAAACCAGCCAGGCCTGAATTCTATTAAGGGGGGTTGAGAAGAAGCCCTTAGGCCTTTAGCAGGGAGACCTCCTCGACCCTTATGGCCTTCCATCTCCTCAACTTAACTAGTGGCCATGCCCTGTGGTCTCCAACAGAGGTAAATGGAAAAGGGGATGTAACCAAAGGTAGATGGGGCCAGACTAACCTGAGCTCTTTCTTTGAGCTGAGAACTGGTTGTTTAGAGAAGGGAAATGCAGCAGATCTAATATACTTGGACTTCAGTAAAGCATTTGATACGGTATCACGTGGGAAATTCTTAGCTAAATTAGAGAAGACGGGGATCAGTACAAGAATTGTAAGGCGGGTAAGGAACCAATTAAAGGGGAGAAGTCTGGAAGCTGAGTTATGGGATCGGAGGGAGGTTCCTAATGGAGTTCTTCAAGGATCTGTTTTGGGATCCATCTTCATTAATCTCTTTATTAATGGTGTTAACCCAAAAAGTAGGAGAGTGATAACAAAACTTACTGATGATTAAAAAGCTGGGAAACATGGTCTGTCCAGAGGGGTTAGAATATTATACAGGAAGATCTGGATGACCTTGAAGACTGGAGTACCAGAAGAAGGATGACATTTAATGGTACCAGGTGCAAAATCCTGCACTTAGGGTCTAATAAGAAGAATTTCTTCTTGATGCTGGGGGCTCATCAGTTGGAGGAGACAGAGGAGGGGCGAGACCTTGATGTGTTGGTCGATTATACGGTGACTGAGCCACCCATGTGATGTGGCCATGAAAAAGGCAAATGTGATGCTAGGATGCATCAGCTGAGGCACTTCCAGTCGAGACAGAGAAGTACGAAAGTACATGGCCCTTTAGCCCACCTTTGGGGGCTGTAAAAACAACAATAGGGCTGCTGCAATATCAGGGTCTCCCAAATAACCTCTGATCTCCACCCAAGCCCGTGTCCCCCTTTGCAGAGCAGGGGGTTGGGAGTCAGTTTCACAAGCCACTGCTATGTAGGAAGATCACAGCTTACCTCGTGCAGGGACTCCATGGCTGCAGCACTCCTTGCAGGTCAGGTCCCTGCTCCATGTCCCCCTCTCTGTGCATTAGCAGAGGGGGGAGCCCAAACTCCCCTCTTCACACACATCATGTCTTCCCCCATTGCTAGTGCAAGGAAAAACCCGCGAAAAAAGCCAGCCGCAAGGGGACTGCAATATACACAGGGGCGTGGCCATATACTATATTAGCATACTGATCCTGGATTGGACAAGGCACCAAGAGCCGTAACTACATCCGCTGTTGAAATGAATGAAACTTTACCGGCGTGGCGGGACATTTGTAATGACACTGATCAGATTAGCACAAAGCGCGCCAAATCCCTTAAAGGGGACCGAGCTCTTTAATTTACCCCTCCTACGTGTGCAGCAGGGAACAGACAGCATGGGCCATTGCAGTGTCTAACAACCTGCCACGGCAGTAAAGGACCCAGGGGGTGAAGCACGTGATTTAGAGCCATGATAGGAGCCTCCTGGCTCATGGCCACTTCTTGCTTGCTGGTTGCCAGAAGCCAAAGAGGACCAGAGCATGCAGATCATACACAGCAGTCAGGCAATGACCAAAACCTGCTGGATTATGCAGGGCCCATGGCTGGCTGGCTGCAGGGCTGGGACAAAGACCCAGGATGGGCTTAGAGCCGCGTTGCAGCCACTTGACCTAGGGGGCAGTGTGTGGGAAGCGGGGGAGCGAGAGAGGCTGCTGGGGCTTGCAGGCTGAGGCCCTGATTCCAGGCAGATGTGGGGCGCTGGTTTAGGTTACATGGTGCATGGAGGGGGGCTAGGCTGAAGGGTGCAATCTGACCCTCCAGCCCCCCATCAGTGTTTCACCTCTCAGAGGTGCACATTGATTCCAGGGGCCGTGACTGCGGAGTTCATTCCCAGCTCTGGGGTTTCTTTATCGCAGTCGCTGGGGGCTGCTCCCACCTTCCCTCCCTGATTCTTTCAGTTTTTCTTCTTCTCCCTCCTCTCTTCTCTCTCTTTCCTTCTCCAGTTCCTGCTTCTACCCCAGTTCTTTCTCTCCCCCGTCCCCTTCCTGTGTTTCTCCTGTTCCCCCTTTTCTCAATCCTCCCTCCTTCCTTTCCTCACCTCAATTTCAATCTCTCTCCTCCCGCCCCCGCCCCCCGTGTTCTCCCCAAACCCTTTCCTGAGTCTGCTCTGCATGCAGCCCATTCTCTGGGTGTGGGGATAGGAGGCTTTCAAGGGGAACCCTGCTCTCTGTGATGAGCAATGTGCTGTCCTTTGGTTTCCAGTGGACATTTTGTGCTACGGTTGTTACAGCCAGAAACCTTCCCTAATACTCTGTTTACATGGCTATCAACGCCACACCACCCTCCCCTCCTCCTCCTCCTGTGCCCCCTGGCCCTGAGCTGGGAGGGACCCCAGATCCCACCCAGAAATGGCGGTTACAGGGTTTGAGTTTTCTCACGCTGTTTTCAAAGATCAGTCTGACTCCACTTCATGAATTGTCCATTTCCCTCCCCCCGCCCACAGGAGGAACTGAATTGAAACAAGAAACAAACAAAAAAATAGGACGACTTGTGGCACCTTAGAGACTAACCAATTTATTTGAGCATAAGCTTTCGTGAGCTACAGCTCACTTCATCGGAGTGTAACTCACGAAAGCTTATGCTCAAATAAATTGGTTAGTCTCTAAGCTGCCACAAGTCCTCCTTTTCTTTTTGCGAATACAGACTAACACGGCTGCTACTCTAAAAGAAACAAAAAGGATCAATCAGCTCCACACGCTGCCAACTCATTTGCGGAGGGGTTTGGAGGCAAGGGGACCCGCTCCCCAGCCTGGCATAAGGGGCCCCTGATCTCGAGCGGGGGATGGGACTGTCTCTCACTGTGTCTCTGTGCAGCGCTCAGTACAATGCAGCCCTGACCTCAAGAGCTGAGCTCTAGGTGCTACCATAACACTCACAGTCATTTATAAGTGACCCAACTGCGTCTCCTTCAAGGCCCGGAAAGGGTTAAATTTCAGACACTGATTTTGAGTCTCTCTCTTGCTTAACCCTTCTCCTCCCACGAGAAACAAGCCCCCCCCTTTAAATAAACGGTGAATCACGTTCTAGCAGTGTCTGGAGTTAGTGTCTAACAGTCTGGGGCATGCAGTTCTTGTGGCACCGCACCACATGCCCACTGCCTGCCACTGAGTGAAAATTACAGCACTTTTCCAAGCCATTCACCTCCCTTTTAATACCCACAGGTTCATTCTGAAAGTTTTTTTTTTTAATTTGTTTAATGAAGCCATCACAGTCTCTTTAACACATTAATAAGCCTGATATTTCCCAGCTGCTTAGGAGAGAATCCGATCAGACTTTTCTGCCCCCCTATTTATTATTATTATGATTTTGTATTACATCAGCTCTTAGGAGCCCCATGCATGAACCAGGGTTGTGCTAGGTGCTGTACAAACCCAGAACACAAAGCCAGTCCCTGCCCCTTGTGCGAGAGTGGCACTGTTAGCCCCATGCGGGATTGATGGTAGGAATCATTCCCTTTGAGGTGGGTGAGACTGGAGGAGGAAGGTAGCTGGGTCCATAAGCGTGTGCCATGAACACAGCTGTGCAGGAAAGGAACAAACTGTGGATCAGGGTTTTAAAAATCAGTGTAGAATAAAGGATTAGATGAAAAGCAGATGATGCTATAAAAGGAAATGCTCTGCTACATAATGCATAATTAGCCTGCGGAACTCATTGCCCCAGGATGTTGTTGAGGCCAAGAACTTGGCAAGATTCCCAGAATAATTTTATTTGGATGAGGTGAGTATCCAGAGTTAGATACTAAAGGTTGTTTTAGCAATCACTAAAAAATTTGGGAAGGGCTATAAACCCTCATGCTTCAGGGCACGATCCAACCTAACAAGGGTCAGGAAGGAACTTGCCTTGGGAGCACTTTTCAGAATTTGTTCATGCTCTGGGAGCAGCAAGACTGGTTCTCTCTTTAGGCAGCAGGAGTGTGGGAGGGTGGGGCCAAAAACTGGCTTTACCCAGCAAGATCCAACTTACACTCGCTCCCAGGAGGGAGGAAATTCCTACCTGCTATGAGGCCACAGTTAAAGAAAACATGGATGCAGTTGCAAGAATATGAAATCAGGTCACGTAGAATATCAAGGTTGGAAGGGACCTCATCTAGTCCAACCCCCTGCTCAAAGAAGGACCAATCCCCAATTTTTGTCCCAGGTCTGTAAATGGCCCCCTCAAGGATTGAACTCACAACTCTGGGTTTAGCAGGCCAATGCTCAAACCACTGACCTATCCCTCCCACCCACTCTCCTTCTGCTGACACACATGCACTCTACATGCCTGTCTATAGAAATCTGGGGTACATCATGTTTGCTGGAACCCCACCCCTTCCATTCCACCCCAGTTACAGATGTTTTGAGCTCCGGGTCCCGGTACAAGTGTCACACCTGTCCCCATCTCTCATCAGCCTCACACACTCCACTCTCTAGGCTCCTCCTGGTCTCCTTTCTCCCAGGCCCAGATCAACAAGGTATTTGGGCTCCTAACCTCTATTGATATTATGGGACCCTGTCGCTCCCCCAGGGATGCAGAGCTGCCTGGCATCATTCACCTTCTAGCCTGGCCTGGCTCCTGGTGGAGTTAGTCCCTCCCTAGCAGAAGGGGCCATGGCCAGGCTGGCACTGAGCCCGTCGTCACAGTGGTGGAGCGGCCAACGAGGCTAGGGCCGCGACTGCGGGCGGTGCTCGGCGCTGCTAGGGAGCTGGGCCCAGCTTGTTGTAAATGCCTTAGTAGGACATGAGGATGTTTGAATGGTTCTGTCAGCCAGGGAGTGCGCACTTTCCCCTAGAAAGTGACTGAAGTATTAATGGAAAAGCTGATTTTAAATTGCTCTTAGCGAGTGGGGCTGATTTGACTTGGTGGGATAACTCACATGACTGGAGTACTGTCATGGATGGTTATAAACTGTTCAGGAAGGACAGGCAGGGCAGAAAAGGTGGGGGAGTAGCACTGTATGTAAGGGAGCAGTATGACTGCTCAGAGCTCCGGTACGAAACTGTAGAAAAACCTGAGTGTCTCTGGATTAAGTTTAGAAGTGTGTGCAACAAGAGTGATGTAGTGGTGGGAGTCTGCTATAGACCACCGGACCAGGGGGATGAGGTAGATGAGGCTTTCTTCCGGCAGCTCACGGAAGCTACTAGATCGCATGCCCTGATTCTCATGGGTGACTTTAATTTTCCTGATATCTGCTGGGAAAGCAATACTGCGGTGCATAGACAATCCAGGAAGTTTTTGGAAAGCGTAGGGGACAATTTCCTGGTGCAAGTGCTAGAGGAGCCAACTAGGGGGGGCGCTTTTCTTGACCTGCTGCTCACAAACCGGGTAGAATTAGTGGGGGAAGCAAAAGTGGATGGGAATCTGGGAGGCAGTGACCATGAGTTGGTTGAATTCAGGATCCTGACGCAGGGAAGAAAGGTAAGCAGCAGGATACGGACCCTGGACTTCAGGAAAGCAGACTTCGACTCCCTCAGGGAACGGATGGCCAGGATCCCCTGGGGGACTAACTTGAAGGGGAAAGGAGTCCAGGAGAGCTGGCTGTATTTCAAGGAATCCCTGTTGAGGTTACAGGGACAAACCATCCCAATGAGTCGAAAGAATAGTAAATATGGCAGGCGACCAGCTTGGCTTAACGGTGAAATCCTAGCGGATCTTAAACATAAAAAAGAAGCTTACAAGAAGTGGAAGGTTGGACATATGACCAGGGAAGAGTATAAAAATATTGCTCGGGCATGTAGGAATGAAATCAGGAGGGCCAAATCGCACCTGGAGCTGCAGCTAGAGAGAGATGTCAAGAGTAACAAGAAGGGTTTCTTCAGGTATGTTGGCAACAAGAAGAAAGCCAAGGAAAGTGTGGGCCCCTTACTGAATGAGGGAGGCAACCTAGTGACAGAGGATGTGGAAAAAGCTAATGTACTCAATGCTTTTTTTGCCTCTGTTTTCACTAACAAGGTCAGCTCCCAGACTGCTACGCTGGGCATCACAAAATGGGGAAGAGATGGCCAGCCCTCTGTGGAGATAGAGGTGGTTAGGGACTATTTAGAAAAGCTGGACGTGCACAAGTCCATGGGGCCGGACGAGTTGCATCCGAGAGTGCTGAAGGAATTGGCGGCTGTGATTGCAGAGCCATTGGCCATTATCTTTGAAAACTCGTGGCGAACCGGGGAAGTCCCGGATGACTGGAAAAAGGCTAATGTAGTGCCAATCTTTAAAAAAGGGAAGAAGGAGGATCCTGGGAACTACAGGCCAGTCAGCCTCACCTCAGTCCCTGGAAAAATCATGGAGCAGGTCCTCAAAGAATCAATCTTGAAGTACTTGCATGAGAGGAAAGTGATCAGGAACAGCCAGCATGGATTCACCAAGGGAAGGTCATGCCTGACTAATCTAATCACCTTTTATCATGAGATTACTGGTTCTGTGGATGAAGGGAAAGCAGTGGATGTATTGTTTCTTGACTTTAGCAAAGCTTTTGACACGGTCTCCCACAGTATTCTTGTCAGCAAGTTAAGGAAGTATGGGCTGGATGAATGCACTATAGGGTGGGTAGAAAGCTGGCTAGATTGTCGGGCTCAACGGGTACTGATCAATGGCTCCATGTCTAGTTGGCAGCCGGTGTCAAGTGGAGTGCCCCAGGGGTCGGTCCTGGGGCCGGTTTTGTTCAATATCTTCATAAATGATCTGGAGGATGGTGTGGATTGCACTCTCAGCAAATTTGCGGACGATACTAAACTGGGAGGAGTGGTAGATACGCTGGAGGGGAGGGATAGGATACAGAAGGACCTAGACAAATTGGAGGATTGGGCCAAAAGAAATCTGATGAGGTTCAATAAGGATAAGTGCAGGGTCCTGCACTTAGGACGGAAGAATCCAATGCACCGCTACAGACTAGGGACCGAATGGCTAGGCAGCAGTTCTGCGGAAAAGGACCTAGGGGTGACAGTGGACGAGAAGCTGGATATGAGTCAGCAGTGTGCCCTTGTTGCCAAGAAGGCCAATGGCATTTTGTGATGTATAAGTAGGGGCATAGCGAGCAGATCCAGGACGTGATCGTCCCCCTCTATTCGACATTGGTGAGGCCTCATCTGGAGTACTGTGTCCAGTTTTGGGCCCCACACTACAAGAAGGATGTGGATAAATTGGAGAGAGTCCAGCGAAGGGCAACAAAAATTATTAGGGGTCTAGAACACATGACTTATGAGGAGAGGCTGAGGGAGCTGGGATTGTTTAGCCTGCAGAAGAGAAGAATGAGGGGGGATTTGATAGCTGCTTTCAACTACCTGAAAGGGGGTTCCAAAGAGGATGGCTCTAGACTGTTCTCAATGGTAGCAGATGACAGAACGAGGAGTAATGGCCTCAAGTTGCAGTGGGGGAGGTTTAGATTGAATATTAGGAAAAACTTTTTCACTAAGAGGGTGGTGAAACACTGGAATGCGTTGCCTAGGGAGGTGGTGGAATCTCCTTCCTTGGAAGTTTTTAAGGTCAGGCTTGACAAAGCCCTGGCTGGGATGATTTAACTGGGAATTGGTCCTGCTTCGAGCAGGGGGTTGGACTAGATGACCTTCAGGGGTCCCTTCCAACCCTGATATTCTATGATTCTATGATTCTATGATCCTGGGAGCGGATCCTAGGGAGCTGGAGGCAACGTTATGGACCCCGCCGACCGCCCTGGGATCGTTGACCCGACAGAGCCAGCTGCGAGAGCAGCCCAGCGCGCTTCAGCCAAAGCTGGGCTCTTGGCGGAACTCGCTTTTAGCCCGCTTCGAGGCCCCGATCCTGTGCGAGCCGGGCTCTGTTGGTCTATGCTCGGGCTGCTTTGGCACTCCGGCGGCAGATGGAGCCATCGGCTTCTCTCCCTGCCCAGGCAACGCAGCCCGCGGGGCTTCCTCATGGCAGCAGAGCCAGGCCCAGTGTCACTGGGGGGAGGTTTTCACCTCCCTGCTCCTGCCCGTGCGAGCAGCACAAGTCTCTGTGCGCTCTGCCTTCTCCCCTGGCCGTGCTCTGCCTTTGGATTGCACCTGCTGCGGTGCTAAGGGGAGGTGCTGCTGGGGGTCAATGTGGGGCAGCAGCCGCTCACGGGGCCAGTGCCCCAGCGAAGCCCCAGCTCCAGGAGGACCCCGACAGCAGCAACGTGAAGGAGGTGGAGGAGATGGGGGGAGGGGAGGAGGAGGAGATGGAGGTGGAGGAGATGGGGGGATGGGGGGAGGAGGAGATGGAGGTGGAGGAGATGGGGGGACAGGAGGAGGAGGAGATTCAGACGTGGGGATTCCTGGCCCAACCAACACCCTCCACAACCTCCCAAGGCGGGCTCCTGACCCATGAAGCCAGAGAAGGCACTTCTGGTGAGCGAACCTTTGTAAATACAATAAGGGTTTAAAAGCAAGTGTGTTTAGTGATTCATTTGCCCTGAAGACTTGGGATGCATTCGCGGCCAGTACAGCTACTGGAAAAGTCTGTTCATGTGTCTGGGGATGGAGCGGGAATCCTCCAGGGACATCTCAGTGAAGCTCTGCTGGAGCTACTCTGAAAGCCTTTGCAGAAGGTTTCTGGGTGGGGCAGCCTTATTCCGTCCTCCACGGTAGGACACTTTACCACGCCAAGCCAGTAGCAAGTCGTCTGGAATCATTGCAGCACAGAGCATGGCAGCGAATGCTCCTGGGTTTTGGGCGCATTCAAGCAACATTTGTCATTTATCTCTCTGTGTTAGCCTCAGGAGAGCGATATCATTCATGGTCACCTGGTTGAAATAGGGGAATTTGTTCAAGGGGACATTCAGAGGTGCCCGTTCTTGCTGAGCTGTTTGGGTGTGGCTGATGATAGCCACGTGGTGGGGCGAGGGGTGAAGCGATCATCCCAGAGAATTGGGTTGAAGAGGGGTGTGTTGTGTTGCACATCCACCTGAAAACTGCAGCCTCTCCTTTTCAGTGGCCAACCCACCAGGCATTGCTTGGTATGGGAAAGGGGGCACCGCAGTTGGAAAGCATTCGCACATGTTATGAAGGTGGAAGAAGCCAAACTCCGCGTGCCCCTTGGGATTACTAGGGCTACCTGCAAGCCAAATTCTGGTGCCCAGCCGCGTGTGATGTCTCACACCAAACCAGCAGGAACTCAATATAACAGGCAAAATGCCTGTATCGAAAGAACGTGTGCTATGTGGTTTGAATCGCTTGATTTACTCTGAAAGAGTCTCCCCTTTGTTCTCTAAAATGTATCTTTTTTAATTCTGCTCTCCCTTTTTTTCCTCCCACAGGTGCAAATGTTTCTACGCTCCCCTTATCATCTCCATCCCAGAGGCTATCCCAGATTAGAAGGCAAAAAATCCGCACTTGTGATGACATGTTTTCCGAGCTCATGCAGTCCTCCCGCCCCACCACAGTTGGGGAATCCCATTGTAGCAAAGCCATCCACTAAGACCTGCACATTTCCCAGAGTCACTACCCTTGGTAGCAGCAGCTCAGTGATTGCGTTGGCTACTTGGATCCAGCAGCCCCCAAAGTTGATTTGCCCACTCCAAATTAATTCCCAACTGACTGGTAGCAGTCAGGCGTTGCAAGCTTCCACAGGGCTATCGCCACTCGTTTCTCAACTGTGAGGGCTCCTCCCATCTTGGTATTCTTGCGCTTCAGAGCAGGGGAAAGCAAGTCACAAAGTTCCATGAAAGTGCCCTTTTGCATGAGAAAGTTTTGCAGCCACTGGGAATCATCCCATACCTGCAACACTATGCAGTCCCACCAGTCTGTGCTTGTTTCCCAGGCCCAGAATTGGTGTTCCATGGCATGAACCTGCCCCATTGCCACCATGATGTCCAAATTGCCAGGGTCCGTGCTTTGAGAGAAGTGCGTGTCCATGTCCTCATCACTCTCGTCACCGCGCTGCCGTCGCCTCCTCGCCTGCTTTTGCAGGTACTGCACGTACTGCAGGATAATGCGTGAGGTGTTTACAATGCTCACAACTGCAGCGATGAGCTGAACGGGCTCCACGCTTGCAGTACTGTGGCGTCTGCATGGGTAATCCCGGAAAAAAGGCACGAAACGATTGTCTGCCGTTGCTTTCACGGAGGCAGGGAGGAAGGGAAGGGACACTGACGACATGTACCCAAAACCACGCGCAACAATGTTTTTGCCCCATCAGGCATTGGGAGCTTAACCCAGAATTCCAATGGGCAGTGGAGACTCCGGGGACTGTGGGATAGCTACCCACAGTGCATCGCTCTGAGAATTGATGCTCCCCATGGTACTGTGGACGCACTCCCCGATGTAATGCGCTTAGTGGGGGGACACACAATCGACGAAATAAAGTTGGTTCTGAAAAATCGACTTCTATAAAAGCGACCTAATTTCGTTGTGTAGACATATCCTCAGTAACAAAAGTAGTCCCCCAGCCTCACTACTTAGATCTGTCCTCTCTTGGTGGATACTTTCCAAAGCCAGTCATAACGGTTGCAGTAATTTTAAGACAACAGCCAAAAATCACTCATGAGAAAGCCAGCAGGTTTTCCCAGGTTGGACTCATTTGAACTTCAATCCCAGTGTATCTTCTATTTGTTTCCAAAATGTTCAATCCTTTTGGACTCTTGCTGAAAAAAGAGTCATAAAAAAGCCGTGAAATTTGTGGCTTTTTAATGTCTTGGAGATTCTGCAGCTTGTCCTAGCGCTAGTTGGCGTAGATGGCCTCTACAGTGTGTGTAGGAGAGATTAGGGTGACACTTTTCTCTGAGCAGAGCTTGTACTCCACTATGTCTTCCAGAGAAGTTTGTAGCTCCATCAAATGCACAAGCAGCCATCTCTTTGGAGTTCAGTTGACAAGCATTTAACTCTTCTAAAATGTCTTCTAAAATGTTCAGAACCAGTGTCCAACTTCAGGATTAAGAAGTGACAATGCACTTAACATAGGCCTCTAGTTTGTAGTGTGTGGTATCTCGTGCTTAAATAGAAAGTATGATGCCACAGCCATGTTGGTTCACATAAACTGAGTTGTGTCTCCAGCATTCTTAACAGCCTCCTTAAGTTCTTCTAAAATTGGCTTTGACAGTGACTGGCTTAGAAGGCTTTCTGCATGTCAACGCAGTCCAGAGGCAGCTTTTCATGTTGGTTGTCAGCATTGGCTTAGCTGATCAGTCTGGCAAACCAAGCTCCTCCACTTCTACTATATAAATCCATGACATGCCCACATCTTAAATACTGCATGTAGTTCTGGTCACCCCATCTAAAAAAAGATATATTGGAATTGGAAAAGGAGATTCCATATGAGGAGAGAAGACTGGGCCTTTTCAGCTTGGAAAAGCATGGATATGATAGAGTCTTATAAAATCTTGATTGGTGTGGAGAAAATGAATGAAGAAGTGCTATTACCCCTTCACTTAACACAAGAACCAGATAATGACATTGGCAAATAACGCATTTTAAAAATCTTGCCCTGCTAGGGAACATATATTTATGTAAGTTTCCAAGTCACAAATCTAGCTTCTGGAGTAAAGTCACTAAAACATAGTCCAGTGCTCTGGCTGCTGTTGTTTGTCAGGCCACCGTTCACTCTATTGCTCTGCCCTAATAGCCCTGTGCTGTCACCGTCTGCTGCCACCTGCCACTGGGACCTCTGTGAGCTGGTCTCTCGCGGTTCCACCCAGCTCTCAGTGGGGGAACCTCCCTGCTAGTGCAGGCTGCGCCAAAGTGTCTTCCACAGAAACACTGTCCCACAGCAGGTCTGAGCACTTAGACCTGATTATCAGAGATTTCAGCTGCAGTGGTCACTGAACAGAACAAAAGACTCTCTATGGAGCCTAATCAGCTCTGTCTTTAAACAGTGGAGAGGGACAGGTCCCCACCCTCTCTTTTGATGCCCTCAATCAGCACAGGCTAAGTACAGTTCTGCTGCCCTTCACTCATGCAATAAGAACAACAACCTTTCAGCCCCCCCCCGCCCAACGCATTCAAGTGATTTGTAATCCAGCCCCAGCCAAAATCTATCACTTGGGCAACACAGCTCTGTTTGCTGGATACCGAGGTAGATTAGGTGTGAATGTAAATATAATCTGGTCCTGAAGCCTTTCCCCCCAGTCCCCAGCTCATCACTAGCTCTCAGGGAGAGCTCATTTAGACTTTGCTTACAAATCATTATTTGAAATTACTAGGTTGGCCAACGTCACTGAAATGAATGCGCTGACATCGCCACCAAAAACAACAGCTGTATAAGGAAGCTAGTCTATGTTCATACTTTTCAAATCTATTATATTTTTTTCAGATACATGTATTTTCTCATACACTCTATATGCTTTTAGAGTGGGTATTAACGTTTCAATTTCAATTCAAATTTCCAAACAATCACTAAAGTGGCAACGCTGCAGGTAACTAGTTCACAAAACTGGGGGCGGGGGGGGGTGTTGGGAAAATTCGGGGGGGGGGTGTAGGGAAATCCCTGCCCCCAGCTTTCTCTGTGAAAAGTTTGCTGGGCTGTGAGAAGGAAGCTGGCATTATTTCGAATCCTGGAGCTGTGCTCCACCCACGCAGTGGGAACGGGAATTGCACCTTTCCACGTTGCTTTTGAACACACAGTTGCGTGAGCTAGCTTTCAGCACCCCCCACTATAAAACCGGATCGAGCCCCGCTGCCCTTTGCCCCCTTGTAGCCCCTGTAAAGAGCAGGCAGAAGAATCTGATTCCAAGTAAGGACAAGCTGAGGACTGCGGCTTCAGCAGATGTTACCGAGCATGCTCAGGACAATCTAAGCAGCAAATTCTGTCAGGGAGCAGTTTTTTGACAGGACACCTGCCCCCCCCCCCCACCGCCATGGGTGGAGTCTAGAGGGGAGGGAGGGGGTGTGGGCGTGAGGTGTTGCAAATTTTATTACAATCTTAGGCGAAGAAAAGACAATTTCCAGGGTGAAACTGGGGTGGCCTAACCCTGGGGCATTGGCGAGATCCGATGTAGTCGCTGTAGCCGGGTTGCAGGCTCCTGGCGTCGGTAGCACTGACACAAGGTTTACTCTGACTTGGACCGGAAACCTCAGGGCGTTGGGGCATTTTTTATTGTGCAGGGGGGATCGCCAGCCTGAAAAGGTGGGAAACTGGTGGTCTGCATGATGAACAGAAAGGCCGAATGGAGGGGGGAGGAGGGAGGATGGGGAGGGGCATGTTCAAGGCCATGAGGGAGAGGCTTACTGTGGTGGGGAGGATCCAGGGGCACCATTTCAGATTTTGGGGAGGGGGCAACTCCAAGTCCATGAGGGAGGGGGGAGAGGAGCAAACGATGGGGGGGAGTTTGCTTCTGCCTGGTGGTACAAAACTATGGCCACCCCGGGGGAATCAAAGTATGAAACTTCTGGGGAATTCAACTCCTTCCCTATGGGGTCCGTCCCCTTTTAGGGGGGCCAAGAAAAGGCAGCACAGAAGAGCTGCCCCTCGCTCTCCTGGGCAGGGTAAAGGGAGCCGATGCCAGGGTGAGTCACTCCCTGTGGGTTCTTGTGCTATGGGAAGTATTAGGACAGGCCGGGCTGGGCCTGCCCAAAACTAAAGGTCCTGTCCCTTGACAAAGGCGGAGGAACCACTAAGTCCAGGCTCCAGTTGATGGTGGGGGACAACAAAGGAGAAAACAGGAACGGGAGCCTGGTCTCAGGCGGAAAATCAGGGATCCGGAGGGGGACGCTGAGCAGAGAACCCCCGACAGCCCCCACCGCTCCTCCAAGGCGTCCAGGAGTCAGTGGGCCGAGAGGAACTCTGCCCGGAGACAGGAGCGGACAAGGGACTGGAAATAGGCCACAGTCGCAGGGCAAACCCCATCCAGCTTTCTGCTCCTGGAGTGACAGATGGCCGTCAGGCCAGCGCCAGGAGGTGGGTGAGGCTTTGTGGGGCGGCCGGGCCATGTGTGCAGCTCAGGAGGTGCAGGGAGAAATGCAGAGAGGTTCTGGAGGAGCTAGAAGAGGGGCTGCAACAAAAGTGCCATGTGCCTGGGTCTCTGTCTCCACAAAAGGGAGAGGCACCGGGGGAGCTGGGGAGCTGTGCCAGGTACACACCCCTGCTTTGGCTCCAGGGAGGATCCACCAACTAGTATCCTCGGCTGGCCGTGGGGCCGGACAGCGGTACTGGCCCCCCAGGGTTCCTCACGCGCTCAGGGGGCAGCAGGCCCTGCCACCCGCTGTTGAAGCAGGACGCGAGGGCGAGGACATGGGTGGGGTGAACATGAGAGGGTACAGATGTTCTCTGGTGCAGTTTGGAGGCGGAACATCTGGCTGTTCTCCAGCCGGATCAGGTGGAGTTTTTCCTAAGGGGACAATTCAGGTTAGATACACAGGGACATTGGGAAGATAAATCCATCCAAAGATTGTGAGATGCTCCCATACTACAGTGATGGGGTGCGGGGGACATAAGTGCCATAGATCAATGTATAGCCTTCTCTTCACAATCCACACCCTACCTGGCCTCTCTCATTCGCTATCACCCCTAGGAGGAGCTCCTCATCAACATTTGCAAAGCCTTCACATTGCCCTCTTTCAAATTGCCCCTCAAAACCTCTCCTGTGCCGGGAAATCTGAAACCAACTTGACACTGGTTTGGTTACTGGGGTGTTGAGACCACAGCCTCTATAGAAATCCATGGTACACCCACATCTTGAGTACTGCATGCAGATGTGGTTGCCCCAACTCAAAAAAGAGATATTGGAATTGGAAAAGGTTCAGAAAAGGGCAACAAAAATGATTAGGGGTATGGAACAGCTTCCTTGTGAGGAGAGATTAATAAGACTGGGACTTTTCAGCTTGGAAAAGAGACAACTAATGGGGGATAAGATAGAGGTGTATAAAATCATGACACGTGTGGAGAAAGAAAATAAGGAAGTGTTATTTATTCCATCTCATAACACAAGAACTAATGGTCACCAAATGAAATTAATGACAGGTTTCAGAGTAGCAGCCGTGTTAGTCTGTATCCGCAAAAAGAAAAGGAGGGCTTGTGGCACCTTAGAGACTAACAAATTTGGTGTTTAAGTGTTTAAGTGACCATCACTTATTAGCAGCGTAGTGTCCAGGAAGTGGATCTCTTGTGTGGACTGGTCCAGGTTGAGGTTGATGGTGGGATGGAAATTTTCTATTTTTGGCTTTTTGACCATGAGCGAATCTCTTTGCTTCTGTGTGCCTCAGTTTCCATGACGATGAAATAAAGCTAATCAAGGTTATGTTTTTTTCTCTCCTGTTTTTCAAGGCGGGACACTTAGATACATTTGGGGCCTGTCTAAGCTACCAATCTAGAGTGTATTTGTAAGCTGATGACCCCCACATGTTGTTCAGAAGCTATGGATGACACAAGCTCCTAAGGTTGTTCTGTGCTTAGCCCCTATGGCACAGCTGGGCTGGGCGGCCTTTTCTCGCTGTGCTGTGTGGAGCAGGTTCTGGGCACTAGGGATATGAACAGGTTCTCAAGGACTAATTCTTGAAAATAAATATCAGTGAACTGCAACCCAAATAAAAAATCACTGCTGTTAACATTGGTGGGTGATAAAATAGTAGCAGCATGGTAATTAATGATGAGGACAGGGCAGTGACACAGAGCAATCGGATCCCTTGAGAAGCTGGACCCATTCAAAGAAAACAAGTTTGAAAATAACCAAAGGAAGGGTCCTATAGCTAGCAACAAAGCATGCAGGCCACACCTACAGAATGGGGAAGTGTATCCAGGAAAGCACTGAATGTGAAGAGGATTTCAGGGCCATGCTGGGCAAGCCATTCAACATGAGCACCCAGGGTGATGCTGTGGGGAAGGGGGCTAAAGCCGTCATTAGATGTATGAAAAGAGGAGTGAGGCGCATAGGGAGGTGACACAACATGAGGAAGACTGATCATGGAATACTTCATCCAGTTTTGGCGTCCACCTTTGAAAAAAGATTTTGAAATATTGGAGATGGGGCAGCAAAAAGCAATGAAACTTTTTGAGGGTTGGAGAAAAATGCCTGCGAGTGAGCTATTGAAAGAGCTCAGCCTGTTTAGATGATTAAAATGATCGGGAGGTGACGTCATTGAAGTGCTGAAGTGACTTCATGGAGAGAAAATATCAGGTATTAAAGGGCTCATTAATCTAGCAGAGAAAAACATAACAAGACCCAGTGGCTGGAAACTCAAAAGAGACCAATTCATATGAGAAAGAGGGCACACATAGTCAACCGTGAGGATGAATCACCAAAGGAACAAACTAGAAAGGGAAGTGGTGGGAATTTTCCATCTCTTGATGTCTTCTAATGAAGACTAGATACCTTTCTGGAACGTGTGTAGTCAAAAACTAGCTCCTGTGCTCTACAGAAAGCATTTGATATGCAGGGGGTCAGATGACATCCTCTAATTGTCTTTTCTGTCCATAAAGTCTGCTAATTTATGAAAAACTGAGCATAGCATGGGGAGAAGCCTCTGATGTTTTACTGTGTTCGGCTTGAGCCCACAATGAATGCTCATTGAGTGGGGTGATCCAGGGGAAGCAGGTCAAACATCCAATGTAGCTGGACAGGGGCAGGACATCAGCACTGCAGGGGAGGGGTGGGTGTGGCAGTGACATCACAAGGGCCTTTGGCAGGACCTCGGCCTATTGGACAAAGGTGGTGGGGAGGCGATGACCTCACAGAGAGATCTTGACATCAGCCAGGCAGGACAGGGGTGCAGGACAGGGGCAACCTCGGAGATCCCTGTGGCTTTGCTTCAGCACGTCTCCTTCTCGAGGTCTCTCCTGGAGGACTGAGAGAGCATTCACTTTCACATTCGTGAGCACAAGGAGGACCCTCTTCGGAGTTTTCTCCTTTTCTTTTAGTGTTTTTGCTCGAAAACAGGCGTCCCTGTATAGAAGGTAAGAGCCTCGGAGAGGTTTGGAACGTGTTCAGTCTGATCTATGAGCTGCCGGCTGAATTCTAGGAATGGAAAACATTAGATTGTGGGGGCAGCATTTTATTTCCGACCTAGGACTTTGTCCCTTAGAATTACTGGGGACATTGGGGTTTCTCCTTTTTGTTTTCCCTTTTCCTGTCTCTCCCTCCTTTCTCTCTTCTCCTGCATCTTTGTCCTTTTCCCCTGCTTTCCTTTCACCACCAGGACCTGTCTGTGTGTGTGGAGTTGGGGACGGAGGGCGGGCGGGGGGGCGGGGGGCGGTGTTGCACTCCAACTCTCATTGCGGGAGGCCCTCCCAAAGACATGTGGCTGGAATGGTGCTCTAAGAGTGACTCCCTCCGGTGGTGACCCGGGACATCTGGTGAGAACTCTCAGCTTTCTGCTTCTCAGAGTCTCAATGCTGATTGGGGGAGCTTGGGGCTATTGTGAGGGAGGAGGCTCAGGTCCTTGTTACCCTCTTTTAAGACCAAGGAAATAGGCCATAACCAAGCATGTATTTGATTGCTCTTGCCGCTTTTCTCCATTCATTGTCTTTGAGTAATTCACGATTCTCTTTCTAATGGGCTAGTTCTTCTAAAATACTTACTAAATAATTAGGTTTTAATAAAGCCAAATGCAACCCCATACCTCCAGTAACAAAGGAGTCAGACGGCACCCTACAGAATTGAGGACAATCCGCTGGAAAGCAGTGACCCTGAAAAGGATTTTAGGGCCATAGTGGACGAGCTGCTCAATGTGATCTGTCAATGTGAAACTGTGTTAAAAAAGGTTAAAGCCATTCTTGGATGGATAGAGTAGTGAGGATGGAAAGGGAATTGAAACAGCATTGGTGAGACTGATGTTGGAATGTTGAATCCAGTTCTTGTGTCCACATTTTGAATATTATGTTAAAACAATTGGAGAGGGTGCAGAAAAGATTCATAACTGAGTGATGGGGAAGATGCCCTATAATGAGACATTGAAAAAGCTCAATCTGTTTAGCATACACAAGAGAAAAATGAGAAGTGAGTTGCTTGACTTCATGGAGAGAAAATGTTGAGTATAAAAGGGCTCTTTTATGTCGAAGAGAAAGGTATGACAAGACCCCATGGATGGAAGCAGAAATCAGAAAAAGTATAATGACAATAAGACCCAGATTTGTAAGAGGGTGTTTCATCATTGGCACAAAGAACCAAGAGAAATGATGGCTTCTCCATCTCTTGATCTCTTCGAATAAAGACTAGATGCCTTTCTGGAAAATGTATGAGTAAAAGAAAAGCCCAGCTCTTCTGATATACAGGAGGCCTTAGGATACGCAGGGGATCAGATTAAATGCTCTAACGGTTGCTTCTGGCCATAAAGTCGACTAACTTGTGAAACCTAATTGCGGCCTGGGGAAGAACCTCTGTGTTCTACTGTGTAGTCGGTGTCACCTCACAAGGAAGAGTCATTGAGTGGGGTGATGCAGGGGAAGCAGGTCAAACATCCAATGTAGCTGGACAGGGGCAGGACATCAGCACTGCAGGGGAGGGGTGGGTGTGGCAGTGACATCACAAGGGCCTTTGGCAGGACCTCAGCCTATTGGACAAAGGTGGTGGGGAGGTGATGACCTCACAGAGATCTTGACATCAGCCAGGCAGGACAGGGGTGCAGAATAGGGGCAACCTCGGAGATCCTTGTGGCTTTGCTTCAGCATGTCTCCTTCTCGAGGTCTCTCCTGGAGGACTGACAGAGCATTCACTTGCACGTACGTGAGCACAAGGAGGACCCTCTTCGGAGTTTTCTCCTTTTCTTTTAGTGTTTTTGCTCAAAAACAGACCTCCCAGTATAGAAGGTAAGAGCCTCGGAGAGGTTTGGAACCTGTTCAGTCTGATCCATGAGGTGCTGGCTGATTTTTAGGAAAGGAAAACATTAGATTGTGGGGGCAGTATTTTATTTCCAGCCTAGGACTTTCTCCCTTAGAATTACTGGGGACATTGGGGTTTCTCCTTTTTGTTTTCCCTTTTCCTCTGTCCCTCCTACCTTTCTCTTCTTGCTTCCTTTGTCCTTTTCCTCTGCTCTCCTCCCACCACCAGGAGCTCTGTGTGTGGAGCGGGGGCCGGGGGGGGGGGTGTGAGAGGCCCTCACAGAGAGGTGAGACTGGACTAGTGCTCCGAGAGTGATCCCCTCGGTGGTGACCAGGGCCATTCTTTGGGCTATTTGATGAGAACCCTTAGCCTACCACCCCTCAAAGTCCCAACCTTGATTGGCTGAGGAGGGGGCTATTGACGGGAAGGAAACTCTGCTCTTTGTTGTTCTCTTTTATGACCAAGCAAATAAGTCACAACCAGTTATATGTGTGACCAATGTTGACGCTGCTCTCCATTCATTGTCTCGGAGCAGTTCATGATCCTCTCGAACATTCCAATTCTTCTGAAATAATTGCTGAATAATTACTAGGAACAATTGTTGGTCTGTAGCTTATTTGAGAGCAACTCTGCTACTGACTGGCTGCATCAGCTAAGACAAGTCACTGCTCCTTTCTCAGCCTTCGTTTCTCCTTCTGTCAAGTACAAATAACAATCCTCTCCCACCTACCTCGCCATGGGTGGATGCTGGGGATCCACTGAAGAGTGTCACTCGGAGCAGTGCAGACTAAGGGGTGTCCTATCACACTGAGCCATAGCAGATTATGACCTAATATTCAATCTCATTTGTATTTTATTGTTTTGAAATTGTGAAGAGCAGCAACTACTTAGCTCAGACTGAAGCATCTCATCTAATTTTCTAGAGCATAGTGTCTCCCTTTGTATACGATGAGACAGTTTAATGTGCTGTGACGGACAGGAGATGCTCTTGTTTTGCAAACAAATATTTTTGCAAAGAATTTTCATCCTACTTCTTATGATTTCAAGAAACAAAAACTGGTTTCATCTGAATGGATTTTCTGAGAGAAAACGGTTTCCATGAAAATGTTCACACCTTATTTCCTGGGCTTTATCCCTGCCTCCGGGGGGGTTGTTGTCTGTTAGAACAGGAGTCAGGACTGTTGTCTTCTCTTTCTGGCTCTGTCACCGCTTTGCTGTGTGACACCTTGGGTAGGTCCAATGGGAACAGGGTCAATTCTCTAACTCCAGGCAGCAGGGAGCCTGGGTGAGATAAGGGATGTTAAGGCCGTCTGCGAAGGAGAAAGGGATGTTTCCAGGTGCTGAATATCAAGAACTCTAAACTTTGCTAAAATGGCTAGACTCGAGAAACAAGAATTAGTTGGGGCCAAACTTTAACCATTGTCTTTTTTAAAGCCCATTCAGGGATGTGAGTCCCAGAGAGCCATAGAGAGGGGGAGCAACTTGCTCAAAGTCCCACAGATCAAAAGGCAGCAATGGAAGCAGGAGTGACCCTCCCTCTCAAAGGCAGGGGGACCAGCCATTAGGGCCTGGTTGCAATTGCCAGCTGTGGGAGGGAGTGTGCAGCAATGGTTAGTGAAGGGGTCCATCCATGGCTCTGACTCTCAGTGTGACCCTGAGCTGGTAGCTGAGGCCCGTTTGCCGTCAGTTGGGTTGGGGTCCCATCACTACAGCCCAGCGGAGTTGGGAGGCTCCAGGAAGGTGTGTAAAGTGCTGGGATGTCAGGATCCTGGAGGCGCTGTCACCTCCGCCCTAGGGCAGTGTTCTGCACCCCCCTGCTGCTGGCTGAGTTTCTCCATCCCTTGGCAATAAGACAGACTCTTGTTTTCACAGACAGTCGATCGCCCTCGTGTTATCACCCTGCCTGCTGGCTGGGCAGGGTAACTCCTGAGGTCACCACCCTCTCCAGCCTGCCTTGGGCTTGGAGAGTGAGGAGGAGGGCGAGGGACGTCTGCTGACCCTGAACATCCGCCATCCATCATCCCATCACTGAGAGCAAGTGAGTGGCATTCGGGTTCGTCCGTGTCTTCCCCTGTCTGTCTGGGGAGAGGAGAAAGAGGGGGAGAGAATATCTCCAAAGGGGGATTTCGTTTGCAAACAACCCCCAAGAGCCCCTCACTCTTAGGCCAGGCAGGGGCTTCTCCAGAGCCGTCTCCAGTGTGTTTGGAAAGGTTCCAGCAATGGGGCTCCCAGCCCTTCCCTTGTGGGACACTGTTCCGCAGGCTGAGAGTCTCTGAGCTGGGCCAGACCCTGTGAGCTGCTGAGCCTGGAAATCAATGGGGAACGAGGAGGGCCCTGGTCTTCCTGTGCCTAGGGTCTCTGTGACTTTGACATGGGGAATGGTTTCGCAGGAGAAGTCCGGGCTCCTGGGTTCTGTTCCTTCTCTAGCCTGGGCAGGAGAGTGGCCTGGGACGACAGGAGGGGGCTGCTTGTCCAGAGTAACCGATGGTCTTTGGGACTGACCCCATTGCTGGAAAAGGATGAGACTTCCTGGCTATTGCAGCAGCAGGGATTACGAGGGGGAACGTTGGGAGCAGATCATGCAATGAACTCCTGCCCGTGTGTGTAGATGGCACTCCCTGCACTCCTGTGGGGGCAGAGGGGGTGGCTGTGGTTGGAGCAGGGAGGAGGAGGGACGGAAAAGGGCCAGGAGTGAAAGGCTGCCTTGAGCCCAGACTCACCTCTGCTCCCCGCTCGGTTCCAGGATGGCCAGGTTCCTGCGGATGTTGCGGAGGAAGGCTCTGCAGGTGGCCCCAGAGCCTGAGGGAAGCAGCTGCCATCTTCCCAAGGGGCAGAGCAACCCCTGCGTCCCTGCTGGCGGGGAAGCAGCTCCCGTCCAGGCCAGACGGCGGAAGTGCCCGGCCTTCTGGAAAAGGACCCCGGCTCCCGGCGCAGGTGCCGAGCTGGGAGAGGCCCCGACCAGGCCCCAGTGGAGCTGGCCCAGGCTGCGGTTTGGCAGACAGGACCCAGCCCAGGAGGGGCGCTGGGCAGGGTGGCTCTGGGGCTTGTTGTGTGGGCAGCAGCGGCCCCAGGAGCCCAGCCCTCCTTCCCATCAGGAGGCCTCGCCCTGCCCGCTCACTAAGGACCTTCCAGCCCCTGCCGGCCAGGAGGGGGAAGGTCCCTGTCCCAGCACCAGCCGCTCAGCCTGGGACAGCGGCTGCACCTGGGCCTCTGGCAGCAGCCAGGCCGACGGGCGCCACTGCTTTGTTCCAGGTGAGGAGCCAGGCTGGGCTGAGGGAGGGCTGAGGATGGGATGTGAACACCCTGGGCCCAGATGCTCTCCCAGAGATACGCGGGGGGGGTCCCCTGCCCAGGTGTCTGGCCTAAGCTGTGCAAACCCCACTGAGAGCAGCAGCCGTCACACAGCTGCCCCTTCCGCACGGGGACCTGGGGGTGGGGGTGTGAAGAGCTGCTGCCAGTTGGTCCTTGCTGCTCCGGGTGGGGGGAACAGGTACCTCCCCTGGAGTCCTGGGCAGGGGAGGGGGGCTCTGCTCTGGGCTTCGGCAGCTGTTGGGGGCTGAAGGCATCCCTGAGAGGGAGGTTTGGGGCCCAATCTGCCCTGGGGACCTGAGGTGGGAAGGGGGTCTTGAATCCTGCTCTGCCCACCATGCCCCTGTCCTTCCCTCCCTGGTGCAGGGACCTCCCTGGATTCGGAGCAGGAGGAAGGGGTGGACGTGGCCAAAGATGAAGCTGCTCTCAAGGTCATCCGAGAGCAGCTCCAGTGCAGAGAGAAGGTACAAATGTTCCCCACCTGGGCTGGAACCAAGATTGCCCTGTCCCTTCCCAGCATCCCCACCCCCTGCCGAGGGTCTTGTCCCTCCTGATCCACCACCCCTAATGGGGCCCTTTTACATCCATGATGTTGGACCCCCAGATGGGGGTCTTTGTCCCACAACGGCCGAGGTCGTCTCCCCCGACAGGCACTGTCCCAGTTCCTGATCCTGCTTGCGTAGGAGTGGTGGGGGATTTGGACAATCGTCGGGTCCCCACAATCTCCCATTGAGGCCTGAGCCCTGGAGCTGGTTTGGGTGGGGAAGGAAGGTCCCTCGCTAACAGGTTCTCTCTTGTTATACTCCACTCCTGGTGGGTCCAGGATGAGGGGCAGCAGCTCCTGTTACTTCGGGCCATCTACCCCGCATGTCTGGCTTCATGGGAGAGAGGGGAGGACACGCTGGAGCCGCGATGCTGCAAGGCGGCTGTGGTGAAGAGGATCGTGGTGAGTGAGACACGCCATACGGCAGCTGGCGAGAGGAGAGAGACATGGGATTGGCAAGGGTATGGCCAGGCTAATGGGTGGGGCCTGGGTACCGTTGGAGGGGGCAGCAGAGGGCAGGGATTGCTGTTGCTGAAGACTTGGGAGAAGAGAAGGGAGAAATTCTGAGATTGGTGGGTAGTGGGCATGGGGGGAATTGTGGGGCTGGAGGGCAGCTGAGAGTGGGGGACAAGGAATCACATGGTCCCAGATCGGTCATCGGGATGGGGCTAAATGGGGGAAGTTTTGACAGGGAGGAGGAAAGAAGGGGATTGGGAGTGAGCTGGGCAGGAATCCGGGAAGGGGGACAAGTCGGATGGGCAGGAAGGAATCAGAGGAGCGGGAGGTGGTGGGGGATCCTGCTGGCCATGTGGGGTACTGGCTGTGTCATCTCCTCACTGGGAGGTGTCAGTCGGGCCTGAATCTCACATGCTCCTTTGTCTCCTTCACGTCTCACAGGAGCTCATCGAGGAGCTTCCCGATGACTCGTCACCCAGCGCCGTCCTCGCCCACTCCCTGGCTGCAGTGGGCAACCTCTGGTACCGAGACAGCCCCATCCCCCACCCCGCCAGCTCCCCTCACCCCAGTGCTGCTCAGGCCCAAGGCTGGGAGTCACCGTCACTGTCCCCCCCAGGTCACCTCCCAAGAGTGCTGCCTCTGGCAAGATGGTGGGGTGGGAAGGGTCACTCTCTCCTGGCAGGGCTCTTCTTTTCACTTCCATAACATGACAGGGGCCTTGGGGAGGGGCTCACTCCCGGGCTCAGATACAGGAGGGGCAGGAGGCTCCAGGGAACAGGAGTTATTCCTGTCCTGCCACTGTCTGTCTGGGATGCCTTGGCCTTGTCATTCCCTAGCTAAGTGCCTCAGTTTCCATTCTCTCCAGCATGTGCCTCTATCCCTGTGGGTTGGTGTCTGTGTTGGCGACAGTCCCAGCTCCGTACTGCACAGTCTAATACCAGCTCCTCTCTCTTGCCAGCACCATGAAACCTGCCCTGGAGCCAGCCCTAGAGACCCACCTCTTGCGAGCTGCCCTTCACTCCGTCTTCACCCTGGGCACGGAGAAGGACACCACCGACATCCAGGTACCTCCTCCTCCTCCATCCTTTTACTTTTCCAGAGTGGTCCTTGGCCCCTGCTCCCTTGATTCGCTAGAGCTCCAGATTTAGGGGTGGGGTAACAGAGTTGGAACAAGCTGCAGGGTTGGATTCTTCCCTTCAGCAGGGAAGAGATTACCCCTCCCTGGGGGATTTCTTTCTTTCTTTCTTTCTTTCTTTCTTTCTTTCTTTCTTTCTTTCTTTCTTTCTTTCTTTCATAAGCCATGTTTTATCCAGTAGCCCGGCTTCCATCCATAGAATCTTGGCTGTTTCATACTCTTCTGCCTACAAGGCCCTCTGCAGAGACCTGCTAAGCTCATGGATCAAAGGTCCAGGGGTCATCAATTCTTGCGAATTGCCTGCAGTGGGATGTGAAGGAGAGAGGCCAGGATATGTGTTTGGAATCTCCCCAGTGCTTCCCAGAGACCCCTCTTCCCATTCTGTGGCAGGTGTAGGCCCAGGTTCCCTAACTCTGACCCATGCTTTGCAGGCTCTACACAAAGTCATCCCAGAGGTCCTGGATGCCATGCTGGGGAACCTGCTGGCAGAGTCTCCAGACACAGATAGGCTCCACTTCATCTTGGAGGTGAGCCCCATTTCACCTGAACTCTTTGGGGGACTGGTAAGGAGAGACTGGAAGATCCATTTTCTACTCTGTCCTCCTAGCTGGGTCCCCAGTGGGCCGTCCTTGGTTGGGGAGGTCAGTGCAATGCAGTGTCAGGTCCTTCCTTCTTGAGGGACAGAGGAAGGAGCTGGGACTTCAAGCCAGAGCTCTGCCTGGTTCTGCTGAGCACTAAGCACAGGGCTCCTGGCTGTCTTGGGGAGTGAGAGTCTGAAAACCCACCTTTCCCCCATCCCTCCAACACACACACCCCATGAGATTTGGGAGATGGTTCTCAGAGAAGAGGCACACGCTCCTTCCTAGAGAAACAGGAGGAGCCCAGGGAATCAGCCCTTCCCTCTGATCTGCTCTGAAATTCCTGGGGGGATTGTGTTCTCAGTCACTCCCTCCATCCCCCCAAGGATTTTCGTAGCAGGGAAGGGCCGAGGGTTCAGTCTCCTTTCTGGTGAACTGTTCAGGAATCAGGAGTTCTGGGAGGATGGGACCAGCCCCGACCCCGAACATTGTCCCAATCGAGAGAGACGCTGAGAAGTTGTGATCTGAAGGGTACAAGCTGTGTCCTGGGGGAAAGAATCCCCTTCTAAAGCTCTGCCATCAAGGCCTCAGATATTCCCCCCTGCGCAGAATGTCTCAGGCCCCTGGGGCTGGGGGCGTGGGGGGCTCATTTGCAAAGCAGGTGCACCTGGCCACTGAGTCTGACCTGCCTCCTTTCCCCACAGGATATCAACTTGTGGGTCGTGTCCAGGGTGTCGCAGGAGCGAGCCAGGGCCATCAGGAGCAGCACAGCCCTGCTGAGATACACAGTCTCCCTCCCTGAGTTTGACGTAAGTGACCTCCGACCCCAGCTTGCTGGCTCCAGGCGGAGGAGGGCTGGCTCCAGCGGGCTGCAGGATTTGCTACTGCCGGGGCTGTGGCTTAGGAGGGTTCTTCATGGGGAGGCAGAGTCAGAGCAGGGACTGAGCTCGGCTTGAGTCAAGTTCTTCTTGTCCTGGTTCAGTGTTGTCCCTGGGCCTTTAAGGAGCCCATCTGCACCCCTGCTTGGCATCCCAAAGCAGCTCCATGCTCCCTTGGCAGCAGAGCAAATGAAGGGTCGATCTCAAGCTCCTCTCCCCCAGCATCTCCTGCAGAGGAGCTAAGGGGAAGGAGCCCTCTGGCCCAGGGGAGCTGACAGGAAAATGCTGATGGAGTCCCCTCTCCTCTCTCTTCCATTAGATCTCAGCCGAGTTCCCTAGGATGGGGCACCATGTGGCCCAGCTGGCTCTATATGTCAGCGATCCAGACAAGGACATCAGCCGGCAGGCCAGGGAGGGGACTTACCGGCTCTACCAACTGCTGCTCCAACAGAGGGGTAAGGAACCCAGCTGGGACACAGAACCCAATAGGGGACTGAGAGTGACCACAAGTGGATAATGGGACCCCAGACCATTTCTCTCAGACTGACCCCAGCTGGAGGACAAGTCTCTCTCTGCCTCTGTTCTTCTCCACTCCACTGTGGAGCCACCAATGGGATTGGAAGGACACAGAAACTGCAACCAGAAGGAGGAGAAAAGTCTCTCTCTCTCTCTTTCTTCCAGGCCTGATCATACATGAGGCGGAAGATCTCTGGTGCTATGACTGGCACCAGGACAGAAGGCTGTTGGGCTACAAGAATACAGCCAGAGTGGGGGAGGTAAGGGCACTGTGCCAGGGCATGACACAGCTCAGGGAGTGTGGCTGGCTGGGTTCCCTGCAGTGGATGCCTCCTGGAGACAGGAAAAGAGCCCACTCCTTATTTCCAGCTCAGAATTCCTCATCCAGCAACCAGTGGGACTGGCTGGTGCGAAAGGTCCCACATTGGAACCTCGCTAGTTTCCGTGATTTGAGTGTCTTACATGGCTGCATTGCTCCGTGGCATAAGAAGGATCCCCGGGTGGGTGAGTTAATATAGGATTATGGCTCTGGGTGTCTCTCTGCTCCTTGTCCCCCTGGCTGATCCCCAAGTGTCTGAGAGGAGAGCCCTGAGTCAGTCAGTCACGATTGCTTGATCAGACCCTTGCTTAATTCCCTGTAGAAGCAGAGAAAGGAGGTGGGCTTTCCCCAATTCCATTGCTGGTCAGGAAGCAGAATGCCCCAACCTGGGAACTGGGTAGGGGACGTAGTGAGCTCCAGAGCCAATATGGACCACATGTGCCCCCCGCATGTCTCCAGCCCTGGCCAGGGAATGGCAGAGTATCTGGACCTCAGCCACTGTTCCAAAGAAGCACATTGTCACTGAGCCAAGTTGCGGCTTCTTGCTGCACAAGTAGAAAATCAAAGACACCCCCGTGCCCCCATCTCACAACTGTGGTGAGAATATGCAAACCTTCCAACACACCGTAACACAGTGCCCCCAGCCTGGAGTCAAAGTGAAATGGGTGATTGCCACAACATCACAGAGGAGGCCTTGGAGTGGCTCCTTGATCGACAAGGGCATCGACAGAACGCTGCTCCACAGATGCCCCGTGAGAGAGACTGTGTGAGCTTGTCCCGCCTCACACAAGCTGAATTGCTGCTGCGGAAGAAAAGTCTCCGAGGAGCGTCTGGGATGGGGACTGGGCCATGAGTCTCCTTGTCCTTGTGAGGCTGCAGGTTGGATTCCCTGTGAAGAAACCAAGGAGATGCAGAGGCCATTCCCAGCAATGAGAGAAATCACTAAGCTGGGGTGAAGAGACCTTTGGTCCGTCAGCTCCAAACCCCTCACCCCACACAACACACACACACACTCCTCTAGCCGCTGAGGTGCAGGAGATCTCTCTGCTGGAAGCAACACAGGGTCCCCTGTCGTCTCGGTGCCCTGCACAGCAGAGTGGGCCTGCTCACACACATTAGAGATCCATTTCCAGCCCATCCAGGCCCCTGCCAGAAATTGCCCTCCCGAAAGAGCCACTGGAGGCTTTGGTCCCTCAGCATCTGCCACCTTTTAATAAAGGGGCTTCTCTGAGCCCTGGGACCCTGAAAGCCTCCTGGGGAATGAACTGCCTTGGCCACAGCAGCTCTCTTCCCCGCCCTTTGGGGCACTAGACGCCATTGTACTGCCAGGACTTGGAGGCTGGCTCTGGCCAATCTGCTCGAGTCCCATGTCCTCTTGGTTTTAGGTCTTTGGAAAATTCTTCTCCATCAGTCAGAAAAGATCCTTCCTTCAGACAGCAGTGCTGGCTATCCACGACCCCGTGCTGCGTGTCAGCCAGGCTGGGCTGGTGCTTGTCTACTCCCTCCTGGGGGAAGCCCAGCAACTGATGGGGGTCACGGTAAGCAGCTGCAATCGACTCAGGAGCTTGGGGTGGGGGCCAGGGCCTCATTCCCATCCTATCGCCATTCGCTGGCCTGGTGGCAAGGAGCCTAGTGGGGACTTCTGGACTTCATGGACTTCTCTTCTTAAGATGTGGTGCTCTGCTATCACTCCTGGAAAGCACAGGAGAGTCCCCTAAGAGCCCTCTGGGAACCTTTCCTGCCCCACAGAGCTGCACCCATTTCCCCATAGCCTAGTGTCCATGTCACCTGAGCCACCATCGAGAGTTGCTCCCTTCCCCGGCAGCCTGGGAGGCCAAGGACTGACTGGTGATGGCAACTGAGCAGGAAGGGCTGAGGCACATGGGCGTGGGAAGCTGGTGTTGCTGCTGGTAGGGCTGGACCCGCTCTTGAGAGATTGGGAGGATTAAGTCAGCAGGGGCTGCTGACCTGCCTCGTTCACCAGGGCTGCCATCCTGTGGCTTCAGCTTTTGTCACTGGGGTGACATGGGGAAAGGTCTCAACCTCTCCCCATCCCACTTCACTGCTGCCAGAATCCCTCCTGCCCCCCGCCACCCTGCTAGAGCCCCCTCCCTGCCCTACCTGGGTGGGGATGGAGGTGGGGGTGGAGGAGAGGGTTCTACGAACTTGAGCGGTGTCCCCAGGTGGGTTGGAGGTGGAACAGCTGTCAGGGGCACTGATGGGGAGGTGGCAGGAGCTCACCCGACAAGGAGGGGGGTTGGCACTGGAGGTCACTAGAGAGGACAGCAAGCCTCCATCCTGGGGGTCAGGAGGGTGAATCCACCACTCAGACATGAGCAGCTGCTGGGTGGAAATGATGGTGCTGGTTCCAGGTGCCCTTAATTCTCCCTGATTCCTGGGGAGTGTCTTAGTCTCTGACATGTTCTCGTTCCCCTGCAGCACGAGGATGTCACAGCCAAGGTCATGGGCCAGCTTCACATCATCAGGCACTTGCACCAGATGCCCGAGGCGCTGCAAGGGCTGTGGCTCGTCTGATGCTCTTAAAGGTTCCCCTCCCTGTTCAGCAAGTCCCGCTCCCTGCTGCAGGTACTGCTCTGTCTCACTGTAAATGCGGGGCTCGTGGAAGCGGAAATGGAGGCCCCTGGCACTCACAAAAATTCTCTGCCCTCTCTGTGGAGCTGGGTCCTTCCCTCAGCCCCCCACATTCCTCCATCTGGGGCAGGAGCTCTTTCCCTCACACCCATACCCCTCCCCTCTTTCCTTGATCTCACCCCCATCCCATTCCCCGTGCTGCCAGGCAGAGATCTTCCTGCCCCATATGGCGCAGAAGGACCTTTATGTCAGGGCGACAGACTGTCTGCCCAACTGAAGCTCAGGAAGCTCCACATTTGAGGAGGTGAGGATGGGACAGAGGCTCAGGGCTAGCTTCATCTCCTGCCCTTTATTCTTCTTTGGGCTCTCAGAGTCTGACATGAAGAGGAGCCTCCTCCCCCCACGTCTTCTAGGCCCTAGGGTGTGTGACAGCCTCCCAGATGGGTGCAGTCAGAAGCTGAACCACCTCAGGGAGCAGTGGGGGCAGGTCCCTTGTCCGAGGAAACCAAGCAGTGGTAGTTCTCAAAGAGGCTGAGAGGGAAGACCCCACTCCCTCATGGAGGTAAGAGCCATTGACTTCTTTGGGCATCTGGGTTTCTTGGGGGAGAAATGGGATCCCTGCTGCATAGCCTGGCTGGGAGCTTCCCCCATCCCTGGGACAGAGACATCTCCATCAATGTGCCACCCTTGTTTTTTTCCTAGCAAGAGACTCCCCAGAGAACTCCTCAAACCTGTTCTCCTGGGAGCGTTTCTGGGAGGAGGCTCCCATCCCTCAGTCTCCAACTCCATCATGCAGTCTCTTTCACCTAACTTCTCCGCTCTCCAGCTCCACTTCCCGCAGCAGGACAAAAGGACCTTCAGCTCCTAGAGAACAGACTCTGACCTCCTTCTGATCAGCAATGGGGTTTCACCATCCCCTCAGCAACCTCTCAGCCGGGCTGGACCGGATTTGAAGGAGGAGAGTATCTAACAGGGTGGCTTGGCCTATGGCTGCCTAGCCTGGGGCTAGGCCAAATTGATGACCAAGTGAGCCCCACCTGAGAGGAAACAAGGGAAAACAGCATAAAAAGTACAGAAGCAGAGCGAGCTGTTCAGTCGACGGCCTTGGGCCAAAACCTGGAGTCCAGGGTAGGACTGGGTTTTCTCACCATCCCTAAGGAAGGGGACACAGAAGACCATAGAAACCCAAGAAGGGCAGTCCGAGCCGAAATCAGGCGGAGGAAGAACTCCCCACAAGGGTGGAAGGCCTTGTTTCTGTTCAAGACATTTTTGGACTTTGTTTGGAAGGAGCACGACCCAGGAAGGAGTGGAGTAAAGGCCAGTCACCTGGTTGGAGGGCTGAGTTCTCAGCCAACAAACTGCAAGAGTGAGTATCAGCGGGGTTGCTAGCCCAGCTAGAAAGCGGTGACACGAGGCCTGGCCAGCATCTAGCAGTGAGTGAACTCTGGTACGCACCTGCTTCCATTCTGGAAACAGCCTGGTATTGGAGAATGGGTGGGGAGAGCAGGGAGTGGGAGGGGTTCCTGAGGCTGGGGTGAGGAGGAAGCTGTGGGGCTGGGAGGGGAAGGACATGGCCCAGCTTGTGGGAGGGATCCTGCTGGCTGTGTCTGGAGCCCTGTGTAGCCTCTTCTGTGGGAAGTTCCCATGGATCAGTATGGCCTGAATCTCTCCTGCTCCTTTGGTCTCTTTGGGCTTCACAGGAGATGTCTGGTGAACTGCCCTTGGACTCTGAGCCCAGCACCGCTCAGAAATTATTCGCTACCTTCAGAGAGACAGGGCACAGCTCAGCCTGTTGGGTAGGCTGGAGACTCACACTTCACTCGAACACACAACGCTGAGGTGCTTTGGGAAGCACAGTAACAAAGAAGAGATTTAAGTGAAACTAAGCAAGAGAAAGAGACAAATTTCAAACAGACAAAGAAAACAAAACACACTTTGTAGTGACGTAAACTGAACCTTAACAAGTCACAATCTTTGCCTTAGCAGTTTCTAGACTAACATCTCAGCTTTCCTAACAGACCTTCTTTGATGTCCCTGTAGGGTGCAAAACCTCTCTGTTGAATCCGCGGATTTGATTGCTTCGTCTTCTGGTTTCAGACCCTCTGTTCTCCTTCTGGGCTGCCTGGACCCTGACTGTAACATCTCTCTGGCCCAGCCTCTTACACAGATGTGTGCTGCAGCCAGCCCAGCGCAGGGAGCAGCGGGAACAGATGATCTCATCCCGTCAGACCAAGCAACAGGGGTCCCAGTGAGGCTTAGATGGAAGATCCCAGGCATGTCCTGGAGGTAAGAACCGTCCACTCTTCTGGGCACTTGGGGCTGTTTCAACAAAGAGGGGACTCCTGTTCCATAGCCTATTTGCCATCCTGACTGTGGTTTTTTATTCTCAGAGGATGCGTCCGGGACCCTGGAGACTGTTTCGTGCAGGAGGTTTGAGCAGGGAGAGATCACTCACTGTCATGACCCATGGGTCATTAACCCGGGTCTGCAGGGTTCCTGGGAGCAGTCACCCTCCAGCACGCCACCTGGAAGTCTACGAAAAACTGCTTAGCTAGGACTGACGAAGTCCAGACCCAGTTTGAGGCTCCTATTGGCAGAGTCCCAGAGCAGCTAATCGGCCCCCAGGACCTCCTTAAACCAGCAGCAGGAACAAGAAGCTGCCTGAACACCCGAGCTCCTCCCCGCCCCCTCTGGACCATGTGTTGGTTGTTCCTGCTCCCACTCCCCAGGCTTGATTTCCTGGCATCCTGACTCGGGGTGACTCATCTGACTTGAGGTGCTGAACACAATTTGGTCTTTTGCTTCTGCTCTTCCAGTGTCCTGACCCAGCTGACTCTCGACTCCTGTCTCGTGAGTGTGGACTCTGCCTCTGACCACTAGGTCTGGCTGCCCATGACCCGGCCGTGACACTGACTTTTCTACAATTCCTCCAGTGCCCTTTTCTGCTCTCCAGCTCTGCTCTCCCAGCAAGACAAACCGATCCCTTGGCTCCCAGAGTCCTGCTTGCCTGCTAGTCAAGGGCTCAGAGGGAGAGCTTGTCTTGCCCCCTCCCCTACCACAGCTGCTTTTCCTCGGGGACTCTCCCTCGCGCAGAAGAGTTTCCGTCCTGGCAGCAATTCAGGAAGTCACAGAAGGGACGGTCTGCTCAGCTCCCTCTGCAATGCCACTGCCCGAGACCATTACAAGTGGGTGCCCAGTGACTGCGCAGGCAGCTCCTTGAGAGACTCCTGGGGCAGGGCAGTCGTGTTTCCCGGTGACCGCGGGAAGCCATGCAAAGAGTACGGCATTGAGGAGACTCTCCTGCTGTCCCAAAGGGTTTCTGTTCTCCTGCACGGTCAGACTGCGGGGCCGGCTGGCAGAATGGGGAAGAGCCGGCCATCAAGTGAGCCCAGCCTGGGAGAGACGAGGGAAAGCTCCAAGGTGGCTGGTGGCTGCAGGAATCCAGGGGAGGAGAAATAAATAGTTCATGATGAATCCTACGGGCTTTGTCTTGTGTGGTGAAGGGTTTAAAATGGGTCTAGTTACTATCACATTCAACTTTACAATTGCTGTGTGTGATTGAAGGGCAGGTCTGGAAAGGTCAGAGATCACTCTAGGAGCTTCATGTCTCAGATTCTGTCCCTATTGCCTGCTTTGACCAGCTGATCTCAACCCAACACATCCCTCAGGTGGTCGCAGTGGTGAGCTCTTTCCCTCTTTTTCTGGATTAGCCGCCAGCATGGGGATGGGATACATGTGGCCAAGGAAATGGAGAGGCATGGGGATCACTTGCAGAGGCATGCAGAGAACTTGCAGAGTTGCCTGTTAATGCAGCTCCTATGGGGGAAGCACGGTAGGGTACCGTGCACTCAGGGGCACCATTTCCAATTTTGGTGGTGGCAGGGAGGATAATTTTACCATGATTCAAAGGGCTACTTAGGCTCCTGAAAACTCTAGTGTTTTGGCAGATAACTTAGCGAAGAGCTGACAGGACCACTTGCCAGACTGCTTTCCGGGGAAGACAGCCATAAGAATGGATCCAGGGAATGGGGTTCTGTATCTCTGAGCTGTTTGGACACTTTCAGGGAACATTCCAGGTGCAAGACAGAGATCCCCAAAGTTATCCTGGGTAACCCTGAGAGACTTATGGAAAACTAGCAGATACCTCATCTCTGCTGTCACTTTGCACTGACAAACTTGGACTGTCCGAACCTGTTCATGTATTTTACCTGCTTTAACCTCTCAATAACTTTCATCTATAAAAGAAAGAAAATTAAATAAATGACGTAGTTACACCGATATAGGGCCATAGTGTAAACCCGACCTCAGAGTTGTCCCATTGAAATGGAATTATTCACAGCAGTCATTAAAGTTAAACATGCATGTAAGGGTTTCCAGGGCCGAGATTAAGGCCACAGCGTAGGAGAGGAGCCGATGCAAGAAGAGAAGAGCTGTGCAAAAACTGAAATACCACTTGGAACCTGGCCCAAACAATGCATCATGACAAATAAACTCCTCTTGTTATACAGTAATAGAGCTGGTTCAAAATGGTTTTACACTCACAATGCAACCTTTTAATTAGAAATGCCACTTTGGATTACATTGATCATTTGAAAAAATTTCCCTTTTTAAAAAAAACAGTTTGGATTTCTCTGCCCACTTGAGAGAGAATGTGGAGTTTTTCCCACCAAAACTAAACAGAAATTTGATCATTAAAAACATTTGCAAATAAGTTAGAAGAATATCGGGGTGGGGGGAGAAGTGGTTTCTTCTTCAATTTTCATGACCGTCTCCACCCCCGCTATTTTTGACCAGTTCTAATTATGAATAAATGTCTGTCTGTCCATGAATGATAAATATGTCTGCTTCTGAAACATTTTCAAACAATGGCTCTCATCAGGAGCCCTGAGGTCACATTACGCAGAGAAACACCCAGGCCTGCGGGGTTCACATTCACAAAGACATAAACCGCCCCAGGACGGGAATGTCACACACAACACAGCGTGAGTGGCCCGGGTTGGTGAGGTGCATGTTTTGCTGTTGCTGGCAAATTGTGCTTTTTTGAGGTGGGGGGCGGGGGGGAGTTATATTTGCAAGGAGTTCTTCATCCTCTCCCACTCTCAGCCAGGGGTGCCAGAACAGGGGAGACCAGGGCCCACCACTTTTTACTGGCCATAAGTGTGAGCGACTGGATGATGGGGGACAGACGGGAGCCGGGGGGGGAGCGGTGTTTTGGGGGTGTCAAGGTTCCTCCCCCACTCTGAACTCTAGGGTACAGATGTGGGGACCTGCATGAAAAACCTCCTAAGCTTATCTTTACCAGCTTAGGTCAAAACTTCCCCAAGATACAAAATATTCCACCCGTTGTCCTTGGACTGACCGCTACCACCACCAAACTAATACTGGTTACTAGGGAAGAGCTGTTTGGATGCGTCTTTCCCCCCAAAATACTTCCCAAAACCCTGCACCCCACTTCCTGGACAAGGTTTGGTAAAAATCCTCACCAATTTGCCTAGGTGACTACAGACCCAGACCCTTGGATCTTAAGAACAATGAACAATCCTCCCAACACTTGCACCCCCCCTTTCCTGGGAAATGTTGGATAAAAAGCCTCACCAATTTACATAGATGACCACAGACCCAAACCCTTGGATCTGAGAACAATGAAAAAGCATTCAGTTTTTTACAAGAAGACTTTTAATAAAAAATAGAAGTAAATAGAAATAAAGAAATCCCCCCTGTAAAATCAGGATGGTAGATATCTTACAGGGTAATTAGATTCAAAAACATAGAGAACCCCTCTAGGCAAAACCTTAAGTTACAAAAAAGATACACAGACAGAAATAGTTATTCTATTCAGCACAATTCTTTTCTCAGCCATTTAAAGAAATCATAATCTAACACATACCTAGCTAGATTACTTACTAAAAGTTCTAAGACTCCATTCCTGGTCTATCCCTGGCCAAGAAGACTACAGACAGACTATAGACAGACACACACCCTTTGTTTCTCTCCCTCCTCCCAGCTTTTGAAAGTATCTTGTCTCCTCATTGGTCATTTTGGTCAGGTGCCAGTGAGGTTACCTTTAGCTTAGTAACCCTTTACAGGTGAGAGGAGCTTTCCCCTGGCCAGGAGGGATTTCAAAGGGGTTTACTCTTCCCTTTATATTTATGACAGGGGGCAAGGGGGGGGCATGAAGTGGCAGCTCAGAGAGAAAGGCGGCATGAGGGGTGGCCTCGGAAAGGGGCGGTTTGAGGGGGCCGGACCTCGAGGAGAAGGGGTGGCACAGGGGCTGGGCTACAGTTTGGGTGACAGCAGCCCCCCTCCCCCTTTTAGGAAGCTTTTGCCCATCTTGCCCTCATCTCAAATCAGTTTGTTACAGTAAGAAAACTTTGAGCAACAAGGAGACTCAAAGACCCACAATATAACCGCTAAAATCCTCACCCACCCCTAGAGCTGGGCAAACAGAATTTTTTGGTCGCTGACAATTCCAAAAAAAAGAGATGGAAAAAAACTGGTTTCAGGTTGAACAAAAGTAACGTTTTTCCAAATTTTTGATGAACGAAAAAGTTTTAAAAAACAAAAACAAAAAGACCCAGGAACATTTCCAGGGTGGTAAATTTTTGAATTTTTTAAAAAAAACTAAAGGACATTTTTAAACAAAAAATTGTTTCAAACTGAAAAATCAAAATGGTTTGTTTGGAAAGTGTCTAAACGAAATGCTTTGACTTTTTAACAACTGAGGAGAGGGGCTGGACGTGAACAATTCAGCAGAATGAATATGAATTCGCAAACTGCTGAACCTAAAATAGGTTTAGATGAAAGTTTCGCCCAGTTTAGTCCCCACCATTGAGGGGCATCGTAGGAGGGATCAGCTCTTCTAGCTGGTTTCCCAGCCCAAGTCTGTCTCCATTTAATGGGTCCCTCCCCCCCACTCCGGTTTAGGGTTGCCAATTTTAATTGGACCTATTCCTGAAGATTTTATCACGACATAATCTTTAATTAAAAATTAATCTTTAATTCCTGCAGACTCCAGGTCATCCTGGAGGATTGGCAATGCTACTCCAGTTTCCTGGGCCACACCCATAGAATCATAGAATCATAGAATCATAGAATATCAGGGTTGGAAGGGACCCCAGAAGGTCATCTAGTCCAACCCCCTGCTCGAAGCAGGACCAATTCCCAGTTAAATCATCCCAGCCAGGGCTTTGTCAAGCCTGACCTTAAAAACCTCTAAGGACGGAGATTCTACCACCTCCCTAGGTAATGCATTCCAGTGTTTCACCACCCTCTTAGTGAAAAAGTTTTTCCTAATATCCAATCTAAACCTCCCCCACTGCAACTTGAGACCATTACTCCTTGTTCTGTCATCTGCTACCATTGAGGACAGTCGAGAGCCATCCTCTTTGGAACCCCCTTTCAGGTAGTTGAAAGCAGCTATCAAATCCCCCCTCATTCTTCTCTTCTGCAGGCTAAACAATCCCAGCTCCCTCAGCCTCTCCTCATAAGTCATGTGTTCTAGACCCTAATCATTTTTGTTGCCCTTCGCTGGACTCTCTCCAATTTATCCACATCCTTCTTGTAGTGTGGGGCCCAAAACTAGACACAGTACTCCAGATGAGGCCTCACCAATGTCGAATAGAGGGGAACGATCACGTCCCTCGATCTGCTCGCTATGCCCCTACTTATACATCCCAAAATGCCATTGGCCTTCTTGGCAACAAGGGCACACTGCTGACTCATATCCAGCTTCTCGTCCACTGTCACCCCTAGGTCCTTTTCCGCAGAACTGCCGCCTAGCCATTCCCCACCTAATGGATCCCTTCCTCTGGGTTCCTGGGTCAAGCGTCTGACCACCATTAGCAGGTCTCCTTCCCCATTCTCCAGGGCTGGGTCTCGATTCCTGTTTCTAATTCCCTGGGCCTAGTCCCCGTCCCTGTCACACACTGCGGGGAGCTCAGATTCCTGTGAATCCTGCGGACTTCCAGGCTGCTGGGAGGGATGAGTCAGCAGCTTCCTGAAGACGAGTCACAAGTAGGCAAACGCTTTCCCTCTACCTTTCCAAAACCCACATTCGTATAGTGAGACCAGCACCCCCACCACTGCCACCACTCCACGCACCATGAGATGATTCCAGGACGCTGGCTCTGAAACAAAAGAGAGAGAAAGGCCCCATGACTAAGGGAGTCCGTTAAATCATCCCACTGCTGCCATGAGGGTCCCAGAAGATGAAGACATTCCTGGGATACAGTAAGAGCTGAGTTGGGTCGTGTGCAGATGGTCACCACTCAGAGCAGCGGGAATGAGATCTCCAGGCTCATTATCCCCATCGGCCAACGTGACGGAGGGAGAAAGGTGAGCCCGGCAAAGCAGCCCCTGTTCCAGAGTCTGGGAACTGGGATTTTTAAGATGCTCCAGGATGGGGTCCCTCAGGTCTTAAGGTTCGAGGGGAAGGTTATGATCATGTACTCCAGCGTCTCTTGAAGCGTGGGGAAGGGCTAGCCATGGTGGGAAGAGTGGGGTTTGAAGACGAGTACATGAAAATGGGGGGGTGGGGTCGCTAACACATTGCTGGCGGGTGAGGGGCACGATCGGTTTCTTTGCCTTGAGGAGGGGGCTCAGCTTTTAAAAGTTTTGGGAACAATAATTTAGTCTGAGCCCTGGCATAACCCAGGCCAGAGAACATTGCCTACTGATTCCTGCACCCAGTCCAGTGATTTATAGCACTGACTTGGCATTGAGAGGGATTTTATCATACGCTGAAATCCAGCTGCAGAAGGGAAAGGGCATTAGAAGCTGAAAGACCCCAGAAGTGGCTCTGGTTTTCTTCTCAAAATAACCACCCAGGGCTGATTTTCCCCAGCCCAGCACCTTGCAGTCATGCACCCAGCGCCTAGTGAGTTCGGTGTGCAGGCAGGCTCCCAAATCCAGACAGTGGCACTTCACATCCACTTTGCTCTGGCGTCAGGGACTGCCCTGAGCGCCCATCCTGCAAACACGTACGCACCTGAGCCCTCCCACTGTGATCCAAGGCTACTCCTGCTGATGGAGTTAAACACGTGGCTAAAGCGTTTGCAGAGGTTCCAAAGAGCTGAGGCTCTGTGCAAAAGGAACATTACTTCAGTTATTCCTATCTTGGGTTGATGAGATGCTCCTGCCTGCCCCCTCCCTTCACAGCTGAGTCTCCCACCCAGTGGAATTCTCCAAGGAACTTCCCACTCCAAGAGACAGAGGTGCCTGAAGTGGCCATTAACCTCTTAAGTCCCTTTGTGAATCCAGCCCTAACCGTTCATCGGGACAAGTCCTCAGCTCCCTGCAGGTGTCCCGTTACCCAGGTCACACGGTGCAGGTTTCCTCTCACCCATCAGACTTCATTTTTAAAGGAAAGCTGAGATGCAGGAGATCAAGGTGGCGCTTCCAATGAACAAGTACCAGGTCACCCACCCCATGGGATTCAGCCTCGTATGGTCCTTGCTCCAGACCCCCTAACTCTGTGGTTCTCAAGCAGGGGTACAGGTATCCCTGGGGTACACAGAGCTCTTCCGAGGAGTAGGTCAACTCATCTAGATACTGGCCTAGTTTTCCAAATGGCTACATAAAAAGCACTAGCGAAGTCAGTGCAAACGAAAATTTCAGACAGACACTGACTTGTTTATACTGTTCTATACTCCACACACGGACATGTAAGTACAATACTTATTTCCAAAGGGTTTATTTTATAATTGTATGGTACAAATGAGAGTCAGCAATTTTTCAGCAATAGTGGCTGTGGCAACATTTGTATTTTCATGTCGGATTTTCTAAGCAAGTCGTTTTTAAGTCAGGAGAAACTTGGGGTACGCAAGACAAATCAGACTCCTGAAAGGGGTGCAGTGGTCTGGAAAGGTTGAGAGCCACTGCCCTAACTCATCTCACAGCCTGGGATGTCTTCTCGACTGACGCTCTGCAGTGAAGTTAGAGATGAAGGACAACACCAGAGCCCACCTTCCCATTAGCGGGAGGGGGAGGAAAGACTCACCCCTGGGCCTTTCCTTGTTACAGGGACCCACAGTGACACGGACTCTCTCTCACTCTGCAGCTTCTCAGGCTCTGCTGATGGGAACAGCTGCGGGTGGATAAAAGGCAGCCAGGTTCTGTCTGAGACGTGTGCCGCGGAGCTCAAATGGATCTGCCAGAAAGAAGCGGCCGTGATAGAAACAGTGCAACTGAGGATCCACATTTGTGTATCTGTAATGTGAAGTACCCCCCTGTTTAGTCTCCTGGGTACGGCCCTACCAAATTCACCCATCCAGTTTGGTAAATTTCATGGTCAAGAGATTTTTAAAAGTCTTTCCCGGGCTGGAGGGGAGGGGCCCTCTGTCCCCCCTCCTCCTTCCCCCCCTTTCCCAGGCTGTGGGGGCCCTCTGTCAACCCTCTCCCTTCCCCCGCTTTCCCGGGCTGGGGGGGCCCTCTGTCAACCCTCTCCCTTCCCCCCTTTTCCCGGGCCGGGGGGGCCCTCTGTCCCCCTTTCCACCCTTTCCTGGGCTGGGGGTCCCCCTGTTCCCCTTCCCCCCCTTTCCCTGGCTGGGGGGAGGCTCTGTGTGCCCCTTCCCCCCCTTTCGCGGGCTGGGGGGGCCCTGTGTCTCCCCTTTACCTGCCCCCCTTTCCCGGGCTGGGGGGGGCTGTGTCCCCGCTCTCCCTTTCCCCCTTTCCCCGGCTGGGGGGGCCCTGTGTACCCCTTGCCCCCCTTTCCCGGGCTGGGGGGGCCCTGTGTCCCCCTTCCCTCCCTTTCCCGGGCTGGGGGAGGCCCTCTGTCCCCCTTCCCACCTTTCCCAGGCTGGGGGGGGCCCTCTGTCCCCCTTCCCCCGCTTTCCCGGGCTGGGGGGGACCCTGTGTCCCCCCTCTCCCTTCCTACCCTTTCCCAGGCTGAGGGGGCCCTCTGTCCCCCTTCCCCCGCTTTCCCGGGCTGGGGGGGACCCTGTGTCCCCCCTCTCCCTTCCTACCCTTTCCCAGGCTGAGGGGGCCCTGTGTCCTCCCTCTCCCTTTCCCCCTTTCACGGGCTGGGGGGGCCCTCTGTCCCCCCTTTCCCTTCCCCCCCTTTCCCGGGCTGGGGGGAGAACCTGTGTGCCCCTTCCCCCCCTCTCCCGGGATGTGGGGGCCCTCTGTCTCCCCTTTACCTGCCCCCCTTTCCTGGGCTGGGGCGGGGGGCTGTGTCCCCCTTCCCCTCCTTTCGCAGGCTGGGGAGGCCCTCTGTCCCCCTACCCCCCTTTCCCGGGCTGGGGGTCCCTCTGTCCCTCATCTCCCTTCCCCCCCTTTCCCAGACTGGGGGGAGCCCTGTGTCTCCCCTTTCCCTTCCCCCCCTTTCCCGAGGTGGGGGGGGCTGTGTCTCCCCTCCCTTTCCCCCTTTCCTGGGCTGGGGGAGGCCCTGTGTCCCCCCTCTCCCTTCCCCCCCTTTTCGAGGCTGGGGTGGGCTCTATGTCCCCCTTCCCCCCCTTTCCTGGCTGGGAGGGGCCCTGTGTCCCAATTTCCTGGGCTGGGGGGGGGCCTTGTTCCCACTTGCCCCCTTTCCCGGGCTGGGGGGGGCCCTGTTCTCCCCTCTCCCTTCCCCCTCTTTCCCATGCTGGGGGAGGCCCTGTGTCCCCCCTCTCCCTTCCCCCCCTTTCCCGGGCTGGGGGAGACCCTGTGTCCCCCCTCTCCCTTCCCCCCTTTTCGAGGCTGGGGGAGGCCCTGTGTCCCCCTTCTCCCTTCCCCCCCTTTTCGAGGCTGGGGGGGCCCTGTGTCCCCCTTCCCCCGCTTTCTCGGGCTGGGGGGGCCCTGTGTCCCCCTTCTCCCCCTTTCCCAGCTGGAAGGGGCCCTGTGTCCCAATTTCCTGGGATGGGGGGGCCCTATCTCCCCCTTCCCCCTCTTTCCCGTGCTGGGGGAGGCCCTGTGTCCCCCCTCTCCCTTCTCCCCCTTTTCGAGGCTGGGGGGGGCTATGTCTCCCTTCCCCCCCTTTCCCGGGCTGGGGGAGGCCCTGAGTCCCCCCTCTCCCTTCCCCCCCTTTTTGAGGCTGGGGGGGGCCCTATGTCTCCCTTTCCCCCCTTTCCCGGGCTGGGTAGGGGGGCCCTGTGTCTCCCTTCCCCCCCTTTCCCGGGCTGGGGGGCCCTGTTTCCCCCTTCACCCCCTTTCTCGGGCTGGGGGGGCCCTGTTTCCCCCTTCCCCCCTTTTTCTGGGCTGGGGGGGGCTGTGTCCCCCTTTCCCGGGATGGGGGGGGGCCTGTCTCCTGTTGTTTCCACTCCTGTTTTTCAAACAAACATTTTTCCTGTTTAGTTGAAGCCCTTTTGCACAAACACTTCAAAATCATGCTTCCTCTTAGTCATTCCCCAAAGTAACACATCAAATCAAATTCTGCTCCCCATTATATGGGAGTGAATCCAAAATAACTCATTGATCGCTATCCAAATTTACACCAGTGTAAGTGAGAGCAGAATTTGGGCCTATATAGTACAAATTGAAAAATACTGCTGTATTGTCTTGGGAGACAGCGGCTGTTTCTCTTAGAAGAACTATGGTATTGTCTTATGAAAACCTTCACGTGCAGAAGTGGTGAACAAAGATGAATGTGTGAAGCAATGTTTGAACCAAACATGCCAAACCCCTGGAAAAAAAACACAGAAATTGGGCTTGTTTTTGGCTTAATTGGCTTGTGAGTTGCTTGTTGGCTAGGTTTTAGCTTGTAGCTTGTTGTACTTTTTTTTTTTTTTTTTATCAGCTCCTGGCAATCAGCGGCAAGGAGGGGAAGAGAGTCGTGGACAGCGGGCCCACCACAGTCCCAGACTGCATGCTCGGGGGATCTAATCACATAGAGAGTTGGGGTTCTTTAAAAATGGCTTGTTTTGACCTTGTTTTAAAATGGAATTAGCTTGATTTTTGGCTTATTGTGAAAGTTGGGGTGCTTATTTACTACATGAAAGTTGGCAACTGTGGTTTGAACTGATCCAAACAGTGATGACATTTACTCCACTCCCCTCTTCATTAGAAGCTCCAACTTTTCCTCAGTGTTTCCCCCTCCCCCATTTTCTTCCCTGTCATCAGCCATGAGAATGGAGAGTATGGCATGTCCACTTACGTACCTATTCTGCCACATGCCATAAGGCTTTGTATGAAGCAGCATCCCCCAAAAAAACATGTTAAACATGCACGGCCAAAATGCAGCAGAACCAGCCAATCTGTTGAAATACTTTATGCCTCTGACATCGCTCGTGTCTTGTAGGTAAATGATAATGTTCCCTGAAAATCTGTTCATTCAGTTCTTTGGGACTTAAGCACAGGTAAAGTCGCCATTCTTTTATTATTATTATTTTGTCTTTACAGTCATAGGCAACAAGATTCACTTGGCAGGTTCTTCCACTTTCTGGATCATTTCTGTTTTCACCTGTCTAGTTCCAGTTACTTTTCTGGCAGCATGGCACCACTGCCTGGGCATTACAGTCCAGCTTTATTTTTGGTCCCTGGAGAACATCCCATTTCCTTAAAAGCCTCATGAAATTCTGACACCAAATTCTCTGTGTTATCTGTTTGTATCATGAGGCTACCTGATGAACATTAGCAATCAACATGCACAAGTGGGTGACTATCTAGTACTATAGCAAAGAGCAGTTTACTCACTTTTAGAGCCCTGGGCGGGTACACAAATGTGTATCCGCCTCCGAGCCGCGATCTGCAAAAATTATCTGCGGATATCTGGGGATTTTCAGGGCTGTACACTGGGGGCTGGACTCAGGCGCCGGGGCACACGCTCCCCTCTGGAGCCCAGTTAAGGAGAGACGCCCTGGCAGTTGTGGGGAGCCACAGTGGATCCTGAGCAGCCCCCTGCCCAGTGTCCCAGCCCCACACCCAGGGCAGGTGGAGGGACCCAGGCTCCCCTCAGCTGCCAGCGCTGCTCTCCCTGACCCGGTTCCGGCCCGGCCATGGTAAGAGCCAGGCGGACAGCTGTGTGGAGCTGTGGCAGACCCTCTACCTGCCCTGGGTGTGGGGCCCGAGCAGTCACTGGCCCCTGTCCCGGCCCCCCAGGCACCGCCCAGGGCAGCTCACAGCTGCCCGTCTGCTCTTACCGTCAAAGCCCTGCACGGATACAAAATTTGTACTGCATCCATGCTCGTATCATAGAATCATAGAATCATAGAATATCAGGGTTGGAAGGGACCCCTGAAGGTCATCTAGTCCAACCCCCTGCTCGAAGCAGGACCAATTCCCAGTTAAATCATCCCAGCCAGGGCTTTGTCAAGCCTGACCTTAAAAACCTCTAAGGAAGGAGATTCCACCACCTCCCTAGGTAATGCATTCCAGTGTTTCACCACCCTCTTAGTGAAAAAGTTTTTCCTAATATCCAATCTAAACCTCCCCCACTGCAACTTGAAACCATTACTCCTCGTTCTGTCATCTGCTACCGTTGAGAACAGTCTAGAGCCATCCTCTTTGGAACCCCCTTTCAGGTAGTTGAAAGCAGCTATCAAATCCCCCCTCATTCTTCTCTTCTGCAGGCTAAACAATCCCAGCTCCCTCAGCCTCTCCTCATAAGTCATGTGTTCTAGACCCCTAATCATTTTTGTTGCCCTTCGCTGGACTCTCTCCAATTTATCCACATCCTTCTTGTAGTGTGGGGCCCAAAACTGGACACAGTACTCCAGATGAGGCCTCACCAATGTCGAATAGAGGGGAACGATCACGTCCCTCGCTGGACTCTCTCCAATTTATCCACATCCTTCTTGTAGTGTGGGGCCCAAAACTGGACACAGTACTCCAGATGAGGCCTCACCAATGTCAAATAGAGGGGAACGATCACGTCCCTCGATCTGCTCGCTATGCCCCTACTTATACATCCCAAAATGCCATTGGCCTTCTTGGCAACAAGGGCACACTGCTGACTCATATCCAGCTTCTCGTCCACTGTCACCCCTAGGTCCTTTTCTGCAGAACTGCTGCCTAGCCATTCGGTCCCTAGGCTGTAGCGGTGCATTGGATTCATCTATCCTAAGTGCAGGACCCTGCACTTATCCTTATTGAACCTCATCAGATTTCTTTTGGCCCAATCCTCCAATTTCTCTAGGTCCTTCTGTATCCTATCCCTGCCCTCCAGCGTATCTACCACTCCTCCCAGTTTAGTATCATCCGCAAATTTGCTGAGAGTGCAATCCACACCATCCTCCAGATCATTTATGAAGATATTGAACAAAACCAGCCCCAGGACCGACCCTTGGGGCACTCCACTTGATACCGGCTGCCAACTAGACATGGAGCCATTGATCACTACCCGTTGAGCCCGACAATCTAGCCAGCTTTCTACCCACCTTATAGTGTATCCGCAGAAATGGTCCATGGATAAAAAGCGGATACCCGCAGATTTGCAGGGCTCTACTCACTTTTTCTCCACTGCACTTTGATCAAGTCCATTCATGTTAAATCAGGCTTCCCTTTAGGGTATTGTAACAGACGTCCCTCTCACCTTGGACAAGCCTGAACCTTACCCCATGTAAACACCATTGGATGGACATTTAGTAATGCGGGCAGTTGTAGCAACCATGCTACAAGCCTGAAGACCCTTGCTGTAGGTATTCCAATGGTTAGAGCCATGTGTCAGTCATATCCATCTAACACTCAATGGACTGACCCAAAAATGACGCTCACAATCAGGGATCACAAATTTTAAGGCACCTTTATTCCCAATCTGGCTGAGACACAGCAAAAGATACAGGTTAGTTAGGATGCAGGGTACTTCAATTAAAGGGGTTACACTAAACAATATCAAACAGTGAATAACATGAGGGTATAACACAAGTAGTTCTAAGCCCTGTAGCCCCACATGTTCCGACTCATGACAGATATCTCTGGGTAACACCCAATATGATCCCCAGGAGGGTGAGAAATTAAGTTAATAAAAAGATCTATCTAGAATTTATTTAACCATCCTGTAGCATTTCATAGCTATTAAATTTCTATTAAATTATATTAAATTTCATAGGATGATTCAAACAAACCTGGAGAGAGGTAAAAATTTTCTATTCGATTTTATAGGAGTTCATAATGGGGAAGATGTTGACAAAGAAAAATTAAGGCAGAATATCAGGAAAAACTTGCTGATGGTGGGATACCAGCCTAAAGGATGAGGTGAAAGTCTTGGAACATTTAAAAATAAACCAGCCAAAATGTAAGCAAATCATAGAATCATAGAATCATAGAATATCAGGGTTGGAAGGGACCCCTGAAGGTCATCTAGTCCAACCCCCTGCTTGAAGCAGGACCAATTCCCAGTTAAATCATCCCAGCCAGGGCTTTGTCAAGCCTGACCTTAAAAACCTCTCAGGAAGGAGATTCTACCACCTCCCTAGGTAACGCATTCCAGTGTTTCACCACCCTCTTAGTGAAAAAGTTTTTCCTAATATCCAACCTAAACCTCCCCCACTGCAACTTGAGACCATTACTCCTCGTTCTGTCATCTGCTACCATTGAGAACAGTCTAGAGCCATCCTCTTTGGAACCCCCTTTCAGGTAGTTGAAAGCAGCTATCAAATCCCCCCTCATTCTTCTCTTCTGCAGGCTAAACAATCCCAGCTCCCTCAGCCTCTCCTCATAAGTCATGTGTTCTAGACCCCTAATCATTTTTGTTGCCCTTCGCTGGACTCTCTCCAATTTATCCACATCCTTCTTGTAGTGTGGGGCCCAAAACTGGACACAGTACTCCAGATGAGGCCTCACCAATGTCAAATAGAGGGGAACGATCACGTCCCCCGATCTGCTCGCTATGCCCCTACTTATACATCCCAAAATGCCATTGGCCTTCTTGGCAACAAGGGCACACTGCTGACTCATATCCAGCTTCTCGTCCACTGTCACCCCTAGGTCCTTTTCCGCAGAACTGCTGCCTAGCCATTCGGTCCCTAGGCTGTAGCGGTGCATTGGATTCTTCCATCCTAAGTGCAGGACCCTGCACTTATCCTTATTGAACCTCATCAGATTTCTTTTGGCCCAATCCTCTAATTTGTCTAGGTCCTTCTGTATCCTATCCCTCCCCTCCAGCGTATCTACCACTCCTCCCAGTTTAGTATCATCCGCAAATTTGCTGAGAGTGCAATCCACACCATCCTCCAGATCATTTATGAAGATATTGAACAAAACCAGCCCCAGGACCGACCCTTGGGGCACTCCACTTGATACCGGCTGCCAACTAGACATGGAGCCATTGATCAGTACCCGTTGAGCCCGACAATCTAGCCAGCTTTCTACCCACCTTATAGTGCATTCATCCAGCCCATAATTCCTTAACTTGCTGACAAGAATACTGTGGGAGACCGTGTCAAAAGCTTTGCTAAAGTCAAGAAACAATACATCCACTGCTTTCCCTTCATCCACAGAACCAGTAATCTCATCATAAAAGGCGATTAGATTAGTCAGGCATGACCTTCCCTTGGTGAATCCATGCTGGCTGTTCCTGATCACTTTCCTCTCATGCAAGTGCATCAGGATTGATTCTTTGAGGACCTGCTCCATGATTTTTCCAGGGACTGAGGTGAGGCTGACTGGCCTGTAGTTCCCAGGATCCTCCTTCTTCCCTTTTTTAAAGATTGGCACTACATTAGCCTTTTTCCAGTCATCCGGGACTTCCCCGGTTCGCCACGAGTTTTCAAAGATAATGGCCAATGGCTCTGCAATCACAGCCGCCAATTCCTTCAGCACTCTCGGATGCAACTCGTCTGGCCCCATGGACTTGTGCACGTCCAGCTTTTCTAAATAGTCCCTAACCACCTCTATCTCCACAGAGGGCTGGCCATCTCTTCCCCATTTTGTGATGCCCAGCGCAGCAGTCTGGGAGCTGACCTTGTTAGTGAAAACAGAGGCAAAAAAAGCATTGAGTACATTAGCTTTTTCCACATCCTCTGTCACTAGGTTGCCTCTCTGATTCAGTAAGGGGCCCACACTTTCCTTGGCTTTCTTCTTGCAAATGTACAATAGGGAACAATCCTGAAACAACAGTGAGATGGAGTAAATGAGAACTGCTGCATTAAGTCTTTTCCTTCTCGACCTTATCAGTTTATTTAAAGCTTCAGAATACACCCCATTCACAAGTTTGTTTGGGGAGTACATGGACTGCCCTGTATGTATGTCCTCAAGCAACTAAGGAGTACAAGTGTGATGCCTGGCAACTTGGCCAACACACTAGGAATTGAATCAGGAGCCTCTAGAGGTGGTTCTCGGGCTGCCAGCTGCTTGCAGCCCAATCAACACATGGCTGCAGCCCATGTGATATCCTCAGGGCCATACAGGTAATATATAGTGTGGATGCAGCCCACCTAACACAGAGAGAGTTGCATATGTGGCCCACAATGGTAAATACTTTGAGAACTACTGTGAGCTAAAAGCATGAGCAACTACAGCTTGAGCTAAAGAGCCAGATTTCTGTTACAGACTTCTATCTTCTGATTGGGCACACAAGGGCAACTGTGATACAGTACACAGTCACCAGTGGGTTACACGAGTTACATGAGTAAAACAAAACAAGCTCAAATTACAATCTGATAATTCATCCTTTTATTACTCTAATACATTTCTCTTAGACCCAGCAAGACAAGAACTGATATGGAACTATGTCCCCATTAATTCACATTAGGGTGAAGTAAACAAGTATGATAATGTGCATCACAGCAAAGGATCCACATTATGATAAAGCAAGTTCTAAAATTAACAAAGCAGTACAGAGAAACATGGAACACTTTTCCATGGATACACAAAACCTCTCTTTTTTATCAAGAGATTAGCTTACAAAATGTCTGCTTATCAGCAACAGAGAATGAAACAGCTTCTTTATCTGTGGACTAGGTGATACTGGAAAACAAAACAACAATGGAATTCTTTTTTTAGCACTTTAACTGTCCAATGCATGCCTAACCTAAAACTTGATGACTAGGAGAGTGATTTATCATATTGATTTATTCAATGCTTTTAAGAAAACCGCCAGTCTGAACACCAACCTCACTTCATCTGAGCTTCCCTTAAATTTACAACACATTGTAAGAAAAAGGAAGGTCATGGACTAATGGACAATTTCCTGTCCAAATAAAAGACTATGCTGTGGATCTAGTGCAGGAGGACCTGTGAATGGTTACATCCAGACAGTATTAAAATGTACTAGAAATATATCTTTTAAAAAAGCATAGAAAAACAGTAGCTTGATTTTCAAATAGTCTCATTGCCAGTCCAATCAAACAGTTTCATGGAGGTACAGATGCTTTCATACTCTGATGCCATAACTTGGATCCCTCAAATGGATTTTGCTGTCAGCCTGAACAAAATTATGGAATAACTACTTTGTAATGAGCTGACCATTCATGCATTTAGTGAAAGAAATTCTTCCTCTATGAATTGGCAATGGGGAAATAAGCTAGATGTTCACGCTATTGCTATGGGAGAAAATTGGCCGCTTCCCAAACTACTTTGCTTTCAAACTAGACCACTTTAGCAGTCACAATGCACCAGAGAAATGTGCTTGAATACAGTGTGAGAGACTGTCATGTCACTAACCATACATTACTATTAAAAACGTAATACTTCTCTATGAATTATTTAAAATGTTAAAAAGCAAAACAGACTGTGGGCAGGATGTACCAGGCCTTTGTGGCTCCCTTCTGGAGGGTCCTCTGCTCTGCTGCACCCAGCCTCCGGAGCAGTTCTCTGAGAGGAAAAGAGCAGCAAGTGTTAAACCTCCAGCCTTGCCTAAAGAGACAACCAGAGAGCAGCCATTTTAGGAACCATTGAGAGCTGGTCCTCCAGCAGCTAGAAAGGCTGGGGACTAGTTACAATCAATCAAGGCTCAGCAGGCCAAAATAAAAGGAGCTGCCTGGGTTTAGCAATATGGTTCCTGGCTGGAGCCAATGGAGCAAGGTGGGATGTTCCCTATGCCACAGCTAAAGGAACTGGGCTGGGCCAAGCCTGGATCTGTTTCTGGTCACCAATGAGAGTAGGAGTGTGGAAGAAACCCTGCTGAGTTAATTCCACAAAGGGAGTTAAGTCGCAGATGGGTAAGAAGCCATTTTTGTTATAATTAATCCTGAAGGGCAAGGAACTCTTTCTATTGGAGTTTGTTGTACCCTAGAAGGGGTTGGACAGTGTGAGCCAGCTAGAAGCCTGAGGCCACAGAGGCCAACTGATAGCTTATAGGAGACTGAGGGAGCTTCAGAAAACAGCAACACTCAAAAAGACCACCACACAGACATATGTCCATGTCTTTTTAATGGCAGTTTTCAGAAGTATTCTATATATGCTACATCAGTTGAGGTAATTGAGCTGGATTCTCTCCTGAAGCTGGAAGAAGGAGGAGGTACCAAGGAGATGGCTCAAGCTCTCTGAATCTCAAGGCCATCTGTAGCCCCAACAAGAGTTGGAGCCACTTCTAGGCAGCTCTTAGTTGCACCACTGATGCACCATCCTTAATGGACCCCATACCAGTGCAGGATTGCTTTGACATGGCCCTTTCTAATGAACCAGCAGGTGCAGGACCTGGATCCAACATATTTTCACTTACAGGCAATTCCCCTCCAACAGAGTCATTTTCCAGCCTCTTTGTAACTTCTGAGTGGTGAAAAGATGCCAGCCCTAAGTAGAGTTTGCAGCCCATTATGTTCAAATTGGATTATTCCAATTCTCTCTGTGTGCAGCTGCACTGGAAGACTGCTGCAAAACTCCAGTTGGTTTTGCTTCTGGAATCATAGACTATCAGGGTTGGAAGGGACCTCAGGAGGTCATCTAGTCCAACCCCCTGCTCAAAGCAGGACCAATCCCCAACTAAATCATCCCAGCCAGGGCTTTGTCAAGCCTGACCTTAAAAACCTCTCAGGAAGGAGATTCTACCACCTCCCTAGGTAACCCATTCCAGTGCTTCACCACGCTCCTAGTGAAAAAGGTTTTCCTAACATCCAACCTAAACCTCCCCCTCTGCAACTTGAGACCATTACTCCTTGTTCTGTCATCTGCTACCACTGAGAACAGTCTAGATCCATCCTCTTTGGAACCCCCTTTCAGGTAGTTGAAAGTACCTGTCAAATCCCCCCTCATTCTTCTCTTCCACAGACTAAATAATCCCAGTTCCCTCAGCCTCGCCTCATAAGTCATGTGCTCCAGCCCCCTAATCATTTTTGTTGTCCTCTGCTGGACTCTTTCCAATTTTTCCACATTCTTTTAGTGTAGGGCCCAAAACTGGACACAATACTCCAGATGAGGCCGCAGCAATGCCAAATAGAGGGGAATGATCACGTCCCTCAATCTGCTGGCAATGCTCCCACTTATACAGACCAAAATGCCGTTAGCCTTCCTGGCAACAAGGGCACACTGTTGACTCTTATCCAGCATCTCATCCACTGTAACCCCTAGATCCTTTTCTGCAGAACTGCTGCCTAGCCACTTGGTCCCTAGTCTGTAGCAGTGCATGGGATTCTTCCGTCCTAAGTGCAGGATTCTGCACTTGTCCTTGTTGATTCTCATCAGATTTCTTTTGGCCCAATCCTCTAATTTGTCTAGGTCCCTCTGTATCCAATCCCTACCCTCTAGAATATCTTTCATTCCTCCCAGTTTGGTGTCATTTGCAAACTTGCTGAGGGTACAACCATGCCATTCTCCAGATCATTAATGAAGATATTGAACAAAACCAGCCCCAGGAATGACCCTTGGGGCACTCCGCTTGATACCGGCTACCAGCTAGACATGGAGCCATTGATCACTACCCATTGAGCCAAACAGTCTAGCCAGCTTTCTATCCACCTTACAGTCCATTCATCCAACCCATACTTCTTTAACTTGCTGGCAAGAATACTGGGAAGACCGTATCAAAAGCTTTGTTAAAGTCAAGGAATAACACGTTCCCTGCTGTCCCCTCATCCACAGAACCAGTTATCTCGTCATAGAAGGCAATTAGATTAGTCAGGCATGACTTGCCCTTGGTGAATCCATGCTGACTGTTCCTGATCACTTTCCTCTCCTCTAAGTGCTTCAGAATTGATTCCTTGAGGACCTGCTCCATGATTTTTCCAGGGACTGAGGTGAGGCTGACTGGCCTGTGATTCCCCAGATCCTCCTTCTTCCCTTTTTTAAAGATGGGCACTACATTGGCCTTTTTCCAGTTATCTGGGACCTCCCACAATCACCATGAGTTTTTAAAGATAATGGCCAATTCTCTGCAATCACATCCGCCAACTCCTTTAGTACCCTCAGATGCAGTGCATCCGGCCCCATGGACTTGTGCTCGTCCAGCTTTTCTAAATAGTCCTGAACCTCTTCTTTCTCCACAGAGGGCTTGTCACCTCCTCTCCATGCTGTGCTGCCCAGTGCAGTAATCTGGCTGCTGACCTTCTTCGTGAAGACAGAGGGAAAAAAGGCATTGAGTACATTAGCTTTTTCCACATCCTCTGTCACTAGGTTGCCTTCCTCATTCAGTAAGGGGCCCACACTTTCCTTGATCTTTTTCTTGTTGCTAACATACCTGAAGAAACCCTTCTTGTTACTCTTAACATGTCTTGCTAGCTGCAACTCCAAGTGTGATTTAGCCTTCCTGATTTCAGTCCTGCATGCCCGAGCAATATTTTTATACTCCTCCCTGGTCATTTGTCCAATCTTCCACTTCTTGTAAGCTTCTTTTTTTGTGTTTAAGATCAGCAAGGATTTCACTGTTAAGCCAAGCTGATCACCTGCCATATTTACTATTCTTTCTACACATCGGGGTGGTTTGTTCTTCAACCTCAATAAGGATCCTTTAAAATACAGCCAGCTCTCCTAGACTCCTTTCCCCTTCATGTTATTCTCCCAGGGGATCCTGCCCATCAGTTCCCTGAGGGAATCAAAGTCTTCTTTTCTGAAGTCCAGGGTCCGTATTCTGCTGCTCTCCTTTCTTCCTTGCGTCAGGATCCTGAACTCAACCATCTCATGGTCACTGCCTCCCAGGTTCCCATCCACTTGTGCTTCCCCTACTAATTTTTCCTGGTTTGTGAGCATAAGATCAAGAAGAGCTGTGCCCCTAATTGGTTCCTCCAGCACTTGCACCAGGAAATTGTCCCCTACACTTTCCAAAAACTTCCTGGATTGTCTGTGCATGAGCCTTAGTGGTATCTCCCATAGCAAGTGCATTTGTAATAATGCTCATGGTTATCTGCTGGAAGCTGTTGGGTTTAACCTATATATCTCTGATGGTTTTAATATTGGTGCATTGAGACTACCTCTCATTCTGTGTGACACAACCATAGGTGAGATCTGCTGAGGCCTTTGAGATAACAACACCACAGGTTTAGCACTGGGGTGCTGATGAAAGAGAATTTTCATTGGCGGGACCATCAGTGAAGGGACTCAATCTATTCCTTAGTCCAACAGAGCCTGAATGCATTGAGCTGTGGGGCATGGTGCAAAGCTTATCTCATATCCCAGGCTTCTCATAAATGGGATTATGGGCATAGTGGGGCAGCGGGGGGAGAACTGTTCTGATATGGGAACCAGGCCAGTTGTATTTTTGTACATTGTTTATATATGCACCCAGAGTTGTAAGCCTAACAGGCGATGTCTCTGTGCAGGAGTGAGTGAATTAGAGTACATTTCCTGTTCTTTCTGGCCTCTCAGCATGGTTTTATGTGGCAATGAAGTAGTGGTCCTGGCTATGATTTTTATGTGGGTTTTGCAGGTTCGTGCTTCACCAGCTTATGTATAGAGCAGGCAGTTTTGCAAACAGTTATGTTGCTGGCGTGTGAAATTCAGGCAACCATTAATGATGCTCTAGGATTGAGTCCTGCTCCCACTGAAGTCAACAGCATAATCCCTAGAGGGTCAAATCCTGCCCTTTCCTCCATGGATGCAGAAGGGACACCTGGGAACAGAATCAATCAGCCCTGTTGAATAGGGGATAGGATATGGAGAGCCATGCCGGGTGTGTGCAGACCTTAGCTCTGCTCAGCAGTAGCTCCCTATGTGTGCTAAAAGGGAAAAGAAGCAGTGGGCTAAGGGTGTGCCTGAGGATCCTCTTTTATGTGGATCCTTCTGTTCCCCACTGTCACACTCAGAGGGCGAGCTATGCTTTAGATGCCTTTGCAGTATCTCTTGAGTACACCCCTTCAAGTGACAGATCTAGGCCTGTCTTTTTCTCAGGGTAGAATTCTGCAGTTCACTCTGCTATTAGACTGGGTTTCTTACTGCAGTCCCCTTGTTTCCCAACCATGATAATTCCACACATCCAGCTGTATTTTGAACCTTCAATAACTATCCCTTTGGGAGCTTGTCATCAGTGTCTGATTCAAGCTTCTTCCAAACAAACACATTTGTTCATTAATCCAAAGGTACATAGCAATGAGAGAACAGGGTTTAAAAATCACAAAAAGCCTATATGCATTTCGCTTTACCTAACTTAGCCCTTCCTTGATGGTTTAAGTAGGTTCCACTTAACTCCGTCACTGGGCTGGGTGAGATGCGTTCCCCTGTAACTACTGCTCCTTGGACATCCCAGACAGCATCTCTCCCCTCTTAAGTCTCAGGTTGTCTTTTTAACCATTCTAAAGTCTCTTTGCTTCATGTTTCTGACTAAAGATCTCCTGGGGTTTTGAGCAGGGCACCAAATTCACTTACGCACGTCTCCAGAGGGTACTGGAGGTGCTGTTCACAGAATGGATTGCTGGTATGGGCCCTCTGAACACCAGGAAATTGAATTCTATCTACTAGTGTTGTGTGTGGTTCCTGCAGGATTATCAACAAACTCACAGAGCTAGACAGAGATACTAATTTTTTGAATGTTTTGTATATATAATGTCCATGTTCTTCACAGCCACCCTCAGAGGAATGAAGTGTTTTTGGACCATTGTGGCTAGTGCATTTTCAGAGCTGCAATAATAGAAAGGTCCAGCAGCTACTTCATAGCCTGAGTATGGAAAACTCTTTTGCCCCAGTCTCAGGGCCAGCTCCAGGCACCAGTGTTCCAAGCTGGTGCTTGGGGCGGCAGTTAGAAAGGGGCGGCAGAGTTTCCGCCGCGGCGGCTCTTCGGCAGCAGCTCCTCAGTCCCACCGTCTGCAGTGGCAATTTGGCGGCAGCTTCTCCCCTTTGCCATCTGTGGCAGCAGTTTTTTTCACTGCTTGCGGCGGCAAAAACTTTAGAGCCGGCCCTGCCCAGTCTGCCATGGAGCTAGCTAGCATCCAGCCCAGCTACTGGGACGAAGGATTTGGGAACAAAGTCAGATGTGCCACTTACTGCTAGACTCTCAGAATCTGACCCCATGAGTTAAGTTCCTTTGAAAACTAAAATGAATATGGGATGTTCCCCTATCTCCTCTGAGGAAACCCTACCAAGCAGAATCACTTGGTTCAAAAACAAACATAAAAACTCTGATGTGCATGTTCACTATCAGAACTGGACACAAACGCTTATACGAGTGCACATATTAAAACAAAAATTAAATTCAAGTACAAGTAATCTCTACTTTAGTTTACTTGAGTTTGTATTTGAAAAGAGAATTTATAAACTCAAATTACTTGCAAATTTTGAGAGAACCCTTGTCAAGGGCATGCGTAATAGAAACATCGGCCTGCCACTGCCCAGGAATGACTGGCATTGAGCCTAACTCATTATTTTATCAAGGATCTGGCAGTCAATCAATAGGAAATTATCTGTTCTGTATTGACGTAAATCATAGTTGGTTTCCCTTGAATGCTATGCCAAATCCTTGACAGAGTGAGTTATTGTGTGTTCTATGCCAGTTTTCTTTCTTTATCAGTTCAACTACAAATTCTTCTTTGAATGCAATCAAATAGCAGTAGAATCCAAAACAGAACTATCTCATGGGAACACAGAAATTGCTATATCTAGTGCATCACCCTGCTTCCAGCTGAGGCCAATACCCGCTGCATCAGAGGTCTAGGAATTGCAGGGAGAAATGCACCTTTTCAGTTATGCAATGTGATGCATAGGAAGGGGCAGAATTCATTGGACCTCCATATTTCACCCGGAAATAGAAGATTAATTATTATTTTTAACTCCTCTACAATTTGTCTGTAGCACCTGTAACCCCAGCATGTAAGTGCCTATCACCATAATATCTCATTTGGATCCACAAAGCATGATCCACGGGTGGTCTTCATAGTAATTATTACTCTTTGCTTCTCCACAGTTCTAGGGAAGCTCCCCTAGGTAGAGATTGCTTTGATTTAACCCCTTTCTCTCATGCTAGTGTTCACTGCATAGATGTAAAGGTTATTAAAGGTTACGAAATTATACAAGCCTCTTAAATGCTGTTAGTCCCACACTGCTCTGCTCAGTTGATCAAGCTTCAAAGGAAATGTAGCTCAACACTAAGCCTGCTCTGCTTTGAAGCTCCGCTACACAATCAATGGAGGGATGGAATTTTCTCTGAAGCCAGGCTAATGCCAAGTGATGCCAGCAGATTTTCTTTCAAGCCCTGCTGTCGCTGTGCTGACCAGCACAGGATGGGGCCAGCACCAGCAGCCTGAGTTGCTTGTTCTGTGGAGCTCTGACTCTCCTCAGTTGAAAGGAGTGGGGTTGGCACTGGTGGCTATTCTGAAGTTCTGCTCAAGCCACTGCAGGATGAAAGAAGCGAGGAGGGAGAGAAAAATATGAGGGAGGAGACCACCAGAGAGAGGAGGAAGAGATGGGGGAAACGGAGAGGAGAGAAATGGGTGGGGAAGTATTTTTTAGAATTGTCATTTACAATTGCCTCACAAACATGAAGCATTTTCACGTGGTCCCTATCTGGTTACAGACAGTGGGCTAGATTCCCTAGATCGCTTGGCTGCTTTGCCTCACTGGAGCTGCTTGTACAAGCTGAAGCATACCTGGCCCTATATAGTTATCCCTGAAAGTATAAACTAAATTCCTGAGTTACACCAGCTTTACACTGAAGTAACTCCACTGACTTCAATGGAGTCCTGCATAAAACTGAACTAACACAGCAGTGAATCACTCCCTGATTTTTATTTACACGCTTTTGGTATGATGATATTTTACATACCATTTGATTGAGATTTTTGATGGATTAACAATCCATAAATTCATTATCAACAGTCAGAAATCACTTGTATTCTTTTTGCAGTAAAACATGCTATGAATGCAATGGCACATTCTGGAATGTACTTTTGCTCAACCAATATTAGCATACTTTGCATCTGTTGAGGCATGAGGCACACACCTAAAATTATATTATATTTACAAAATTACAAATACTTACATTATTTACCCACTAACAAACCCACACCCAGGGATAATTCCTTGCCATTCAAGGAGTATACATATTGAGATCCCAGCTGGACAGTTTATTGATTAAAAGCAAGTCAACTAAACCACTTGCAGATGTCTGTACTTTATGCGAAATAATTATTCAGATAGTTTCCCAGATTAAGTGGGGGGAAAACCAGCTCTTTTGCAAAATATCAATTTAGCAAAGAGGTTAAGATTACTACGTTATACACCCCATATTTGTAATATGTTTGTTGAGCTTCACAGATAGTAAAAACACAATGCTGCATAGTCCATTTTATCTTAAATGCTTGCTTCTCCTTGTCCTATTAGCTGGCAGCGTCAGTGCAGACCCACAGAGCATGTGTGATTGGCACAACTTTTACAAACTGGTGAGCCAGGCCTGAGGTTGTTTGAAATCAGTGTTCCTTCTCCTGGGTTTCCTGCCTGCCAGGGCTGACAAATCCCTGCTGCCAGATGGAAGCACAGAAGAGCGAAGTGACTTGCCCAAGGTCACCCCAGTGGCAGAGTCGAGAATCTTGAATCCCAATACTTCACACTCTTCCCTGTACCATGCTGCCTTCTCTAGTCCCTCCCTATACACTCACATTTAATCTTAAATATCTTTCCTCGATGTTCATATTTCCCAAAGTTACTCTGGGGTTTAGGAATATGATGATCACTGCTGCCTATTCTGAGCTCAAATAATGCTTTTAAAATCAGTCAGTTGAACTCTATTTTTCAATTTTTGCAAATTAAAAACAACATTATTTTTTAACTTTCTAGAGAGCACAAAAAACTCATGCCAGGAAAGTATGCCAGTGTACAAACGAATCAGCTACATGTTCTCATCAAAGGAGTTACCAAGTGTTCAGACGCAATAACGCTAGAGTTTTGAGACTATATTAATCACAGTGAAGTGTGATGATAACTACAGACAGTAGAATGAAAAGGACGAGTAAAAGCGTGAAAAAGAACAGAAAAGGATTATGAAATACAAGAAAAATGAGATTCCTCACTACAAACTGTGGAACACATTTTCCCTTTCATTCTGCATGAGTACAACTCCCAGGATAGAAGTTATTTAATTTTGAGAGGCTGGTTTATAATAATGACTGTTTAGGAGATGTAAAAGTTATTGTGAGGAAACCACAGAGCACAAGGAAGGAGTTGGAAGTGGGGTGGAGGGAGGGAGGGAGAAGGAAAGAGAAAAAAATATTAGATATTATAAAATCAGACTAAAGGAAACAGACACAACTCTGGAGGCAGGTTAGTGAGTGACGATCTTTTGAGGTGTGTATATATTCACAAAATAACAGTTACCAGTAATTTGTCTCTTGTCCAGAGACATCCTGCAAGAACAGATACCCAGTCTTGGGTACTAAAATATTCCAGAGAAGTCTTTGAAACAATAAAAATGCAACACTACAAGAGGTACTGTAAGCAGCAACAGGAGGTAATAGAATGTAAAAACACACCTTCCACATAGTGTCAATATCTCACTTGTATATGGAAAGAGATAATATGATTTTCAATGAGGTTTTAATGTCTTCATTGAAAGAAAGAGAGCCTCAAAAACAATACAAACACAGAGTAAAATAAAGCCATGTCCTATCCCCTATTGAAAATTACAGGAGAGGAAAAGTTGAATTACTCCTATTTCCTGAATCCTGCCACGAATGGATGGTTGTATGCTGACAAACGATTATCTGCTGAGTGTAAGCTGGTTAGAAAATAGGTAAAACTTGCATTGGTTATGCAATTGGTTGGCCTTGATATTCAAAAATCAAAGGTCAAGGGGGCAGAAAGAGAGAAGCAACAAGACAGGTACTAACAGGGGATGAAAGATAAAGTAAGCCCTGGCTACCGTCTTTTGCACCCTCCTGCTAAGTGTTAGTTGTTTTTTCCTGCCTCCTGCAGGGTGTAAATTATTCATTTTACACAACTCATGAAAGCCAGACCAGTGCAAGTTACATTCATTTATTATTTGCAACTGTTTTCTGACCAATTTACACCTTTATATCCAATGAATGCCACTATTTACACCACTGCATTGACCCCTCTCCTAAGGATGAGCCCAAGAAATGCTTTGTCAAGGTGTGCAGAGAACTCCAAATAGCTGTGTTATGAACCTCCTCGATAGGAACTGATCAGGGATTGGCCACAGAGGCCAACGTTCCTTGGATCACATGAGCCTTGAGATGGCCTTCAGGTTTCACATTTGGCAAGCTGTAGCAATGATAATGACTGTCTGATTTATTTTAGACATGGTTTGCTTAGAAACAGCAAAAACCTAATGTTTTGGGGTCAAACAAAACCAAAAGCTGGGTGGATTTTCTGAAGGAATCAGACTCACTATCCATATTGTGTTCCTGGCTCACACCTGGTAGCTCTGGCAAATATGTGCTGCCAAATCCACACCCGTCCAGTGGTACTCAGACATGCACCAATGCCGAGTGCAGGTGCGGGCAGTGTTGGGCCAACTTTGTAATATTTACAAACTGGACACTCAAGCAGGAGTGCTGGAACCCCCCCCTTCCCTGCCTCTTTCCTGCTGAGGCCCCGCCCCTGCCCTGCCCCCTGAGGCCCCTCCCCCCATTTGCTCCTCTTTCCCCCTCCCTCTGTCATTCCCTACATAGGTTGGGAAGGACTCACCTGCAGAGTGGGGGCTGGGAGCTGCAGCTGCCTGATGCAGGTAGGAGGTGGCCCTGGCTGAGTAGGGGCTGGTGCAGGTGGTGACTTGGCATCTCCCCACCTCTCCCACCTGCAGTGACCGGACTTTGGGTTTCAGATCAGGTCCCCTTTTTGGCCGGACTTTCCAATCAAAAGCCAGGCACCTGACCACCCTAGTGCCAGCAGCTTCACCTCTGATGCATCCATACCCCAGACACCCCTTTCTCCCATCCACACAGAAATCAGTCTGACTTGGGTCAGCAAGCATGCAGGTCCTAGTACTCTGCTAGGGGGTTCGGGTTAAAACCTGAATCTCACTCAGGTCCAAGCCCTGGCATTTTACGGTGTGGATGCCGGTCAAGCCACAGATCCAAATCAGAAGGGCTGCATAGTGCAGAATGGATGCGTTAGCATTGCAGTGAGACCTGGGTCCAGGAATTGTAAACCTGGGTTTGCAGTGCAGTGTGGACACTCAAGCAGGAGCTTGGAAACACTGAGTCCACATGCCCTGGTCCCAAAGACCTAAGCAGAGTGTGCAGTTTAGACATAGTCTCAGAACCAAGCTCCAATCAGGCTAAGACAGCAATTGTGTTTTTTAACTCAGCTAAGCAAAATGGTGGAAGGAGGATAGCTGGATGTACTGTACTTCCAGCTGTTTCTTGGACTTCATATTATGACTGATTGGCACCGATGCATTTGGGGTCTGCACTGCTTACTCCCAGGTAACAAAGGAAGATAAGATGCTGTGTTTCGATTCAAGTGAGTTTTATTAATCCACTTGGAGGGATGATATTGGGGCCTCTGATGAGTTGGCATTAAGCACCCTCTGTTAGCATGTTGAAGCACGGAAGGCATTTTTGATTCATTGTGCTCCGTTCAACTTCTAACACAGCCCGCCAAGGAAAAGCAAGGAAATGCTTAAACATGCCAATCTGCTTATTCCCTACTTGCATTGCACATTCCTTCGTCATTTTCTGCACAACTTCTCAGTTCAGAAGTATAAAATAAACCCATCTGCCTGGTGGAATTCTTAACACTTACTTGAAAGAGACAGTGTTACATGGAAAAAATACTTCATTTCAGAGATTGTCTGTATTCAGTAGATGCCCAAAATGTAGTAAGACCACATAGCAGCTAGCTCCACCTCAGTAATCAGAGCCAGTCGGCATGGCAACACCATCCTAGTTTGTATCTTAGGGTCCTGTATAACCCACCCAACACCACACACAGTGGCAATACTGGGATATTCATATGAGCACAACCTATCGATTACTACACAATCCCAAATAGCATTTGCTGAATGGAGCTTAACAAGCTCTCCTGCAGTTCAACACAAAATGCAGTATGGAAAAGGCTTCCTTTTTAAGGCCGCCCACTGCACCATTATATGCAATGTAGAGCTCCCTGAAGTTTTTAAACATTGAGAGAAAAGCACAATTTGGCAGGAAATGTGTGGTAAACACTGTCTTCCCATAAACTAAATGAATAATTCATAGGAAATAGGTTGTAGAAAAGTAATTTAAAAAGGCATTTTTTCAGCACCCGAGTATTCTGACTTAAGTAATGAATTATTTTGTTTGTATTACTTTAAATTACAGTGTTTGAGGACTGATGGGTTGAAATTAAATCTACTGCATCGAAATCAGTTTCCTTCGTGTGCATTTTTATGCTGAAATGAAGTATTTGCCAAAACAGGTTATTCTACCTCGTAACCTTCTTTTTATATTTTACTCACTCAAATGTTTCTCATTTTTAATATTATTTGTATGTTTTATCAAACCTCCATTTTAACATGTCATCTTCTTAATGGCAAATGGAAACCTTCATTTTCGCTCAACACAGAAAAAGAAAAGGCCAGTGTAGGAGTTTAAGCAATTAGAAAAAAATAGATTATACCCTAGACCTCTTATCACCTAAACTAAGCATTTATCCAAACTGTCTTATACTATCTAGAAACACCAGACTAATTTTGGAAGGTTATATATGGTAAAGAAAATTAAAATAGGATCTAGCCCCTTTTTACTTTACTTCCCCTTTCCCTACTCTTCTTTTATGGGCTCTTCTGTATTGGTATGGTCGCACTACTGCTAGCAGAAGTGTAAGGCTGCTTCCAGTGACCTGTGTTGAACTACATCCTATAGAGGCCTACTGCTCAGAGCAACTGGAAGTAAGGCGATCTGAGATTTAGTTTCAGCCCTGCCACTGACTTGCTGTGTGACCTTCAGCAAATCATTTACCATCTCTGTACTTCAGTGTCGCCCCTCCATGAAATGGAGACAATAGTTACCTCTCTCAGAGGAAAAGTTGGGAGGGTTAGTTGTTTTGGTGAGGAAACTAAAAATGAAAAAAATCTAATGCCTTTAAATGTCAGCCTAATCTAATCTGGAACTACAAACACTATTATGTACTGATTATAACTGTATGGTAGTTCCATAGCATCACTATAGGCAGAGAGGCAGAGTTAAGGTTACTGAGTGCCTTAACTGTGCATTTTCATACCTTGGATATCTTTTAAGTTTTACCTTAAATCTGAATTGCTAGGTTTCTAAAGCTTGATATTTGAGATAATTACAATGTTCCTGTAATGTTTTTGTTCTTAAATTACCAAGAAATACTCACCCTTAACTCTGGTTTTCGGTATTTTTCATCTGGGGAATTATTTCATATAGCATTCAATAGTGCTAGGTGTCTCCCAACACACAAGTCACGGTCCATGCCCCAGGAATCTTACAAACTAACATCACAAATGATATTAACAGGAGAGTGAGGTTGCGGTTGAGGAAGGAAGGCCAAGGGTTACATCATTAAGAGAATATATTTACTCAGCAAGGGCACAACATAGTGGAGTGATTTCTTGGTAAAAGAAATAAGAAGTCTTAGCTGGCTAACTTTCTGTTGGAGTTGCAGCAGAAGCCAGGTTTAGGAGGAACTTGAAAGAGAAGGGGTCATAGCTTTGAGGACCAGCTCAGGAAGGGAGTGCTGAAAACAAAGCGATAGTTGAGGGACAAGTAGACAAATAGGGTAACATCTTTAGCAGAGGTGAGAGAAAGACAAGTGCAGTTAAGGGGCAAAGTTATGCAGGGCCTTGAAGGTGACAAGAAGAAACTGGATGTTGATGCAGTGAAACTGGGGGAGCCAACGGAAGCAGTCAAAGAAATGATCAGATTGATGCAGCAAGAAAATTACTTTAGCAACGATGTTGTGTATGGAAGACCAGAGAGGAGGAGGTTATCGTAACTGAGATAGGGGAAGTATTTCAGCTGTCTTGTCAGGAAAGAAAGGTCAGATCTTAGATACCAGGAAGGAAGAAATTATAGGGCTTGGAGGTGGCTGGTATGTGATGGACTAGGGAGAGGAAGGAGCCTCCCTGAATGAATCATGAGTCATGAATCACCGCAGGAGGGTGGATGGTATCACTGACCGAGAATGGAGAGAGAGGAGTTTCTGGGGAAAGGATCAGCAATTTGGTTTTTGCCATGTTAAATGGCTAATGAGATATCCGAGAGGAGACATCAAAGAGTCAGGCTGAGGTGAATCATGCTCACAAAGCTCTTTGAGTTCATCACATAAAAGACATTATAGTAGTGCAATGTTGTACTACAATGTGATGTACCCTTACTACCTCCTTCTGCACTATGCTTTTACAAACAGCAGAATACCTCACTTACCACAAAGTGGGAAAAGAATAATTAAATTTACTTAGATTTTTCAAATGTGCCTCTGCAGAGTGGAATGGAATTGTACACAGCCAATAAGAGCTTGGATTTTAACTTTAATTGGATTGGCTTTTCATTGCTTATACTGATGGGCAAGATCATGCTTAAGGCCTGGATATTTAAAAATACACACAATTTGTGCCAACAATTATGACAATTCATGTTACCCATGCTGGGAAGGTAGACATCTAACCAGCTTTCTGCTCCTGTATGTATCATGTATGCCCAGGATCACAATAATTATGCACATTATGCATGTGCATATTAAAAAATATATATATTCTAATATATAAATATAACAAAGATTAATCTTAACATCTGGACCTACAATTTGCTGTATACTTTTTGACATAGGTGACCACAACTTGAATATAGGTAAGACACAACTTAGGTAAGATCAGACCAATGATGTATGAAATGCCATTATAATATTTCTATTCTATTTCATATCACTACCACCTCTCCCTGGTCCTCTCCTATGCCTGTCATCTTCCTTACCTGTTTGCCCCCCTGCACCCTATCAGTAATTTTAGTTTTATCTGTGTGTGCATGTGACTGTCCACATTTTCTATTTCTTTGTAATTAACCCCACAATACTGCTTAAATGTGACATTTCACTCAAGTAGTTTTTCCTTTGTCTTTTGTTTTTATGCTTTTGCACGAGAAATGGCCAGGCTACTGAATATTTCAGAGAAAAGCAAAATGTCATAAATGCAAATAACCTACACCAAGCATGTGGAAAATTTCAAATAAGTATAATTTTGTCTTTTTTTTGGGAGGGGGGGGAGGAACGAGTAGCATTATTGCATAATTCTAGTAAATGCCCTTTTCAATCCAGGTGGACTAGCAATACACCATCTGTTTTAATATCTAATTTACTATATGCCATCCACGACCTTCAGTTTTAGCTTCACTTTAGAATCCATCGATCTGGGCACCTGGCACACATCCTTTGTGTGTGCTTGATAACTGGAATCTTCATTTTAATGGCTCTTGTAGAGAATAGCAACTATCTTCTATGTTCGACAGAACGGCTGGTGTGCTTTTGCATCCCTATCCATGGCACTGTTATTACCAGGAATTTGTCTACATCAGATTGAAATCCATTTATTATTTTGTGAGATTAGGAATTTGAAACCCTCCTTGTTTGTTTTTAGCACTTAACTTTGTGACATTTTTTCATGCAAATGCTTTAGAAAATATAAACAACCTATCTTCCAAAGGGAATAGTTGTAAAAAAAAACTAAGTTGTGGATCTGAGACCAATTTCAGTACAGTAGAACTACCCCATAGAAAATTCCACCTATCCAATCAAGAGGTCATCTAGTCCAGCCCCCCTGTGCTGAGGCAGGACCAAGTAAACCTAGAGCATTCCTCACAGGTGTTTGTCTAACCTGTTTTTAAAAACCTCCAGTGAAGGAGATTTCCCCCTCAGTTGTCTTTTCTCAAGACTAAACGTGCCCAGTTTTTTTTACCTTTCCTCATAGCTCAGGTTTTCTAAACCTTTTATCATTTTTGTTGTTTTCCTCTGACTCTCTTCAGTTTGTCCACATCTTTCTTACAGTGTGAGAACCAGACATATCACTTGCATATGACACTCCTGTTAATACATCCCAGATTATTAACCATTTTCACAACTGCATCACATTGCTAACTCATATTCAATTTGTGATCCACTATAACTCCCAGACCCTTATTAGCTGTACCACTGCCTTGCCAGATATTCCTCATTTTGTCGTAGTGCATCTGATTTTTCCTTTCTAAGTGAACTACTTTGCACTTGTCTTTATTGAATTTCATCTTGTTCATTTTCAGACCAATTCTCCAAAGTCATTTTGTATTCTAATCCTGTCCTCCTAAATGCTTGCAACACCTTTCAACTTGGTGTAATCTGGAAATTTTATAAGCATACTCTCCACTCCATTATCCAAAGTGATTAATGAAAATATTGAATAGTACCAGACCCAGGACAGACCAAACTATATATGTCCCCACAATTTGACAGCAAACCGTTGGTAACTACTCTTTGAGTACAGTCTTTCCACCAGTTATACAGCCACTTTTTAGTAATTTCATCTAGACCACATTGTCCGAGTTTGTTTATGAGAATGTCATGTGGGACTGTATCAAAAACTTTACTAAAATCAAGATGTATCATGTCTAAAGCTTCCCCCTTTCCTCTAGGCCAGTAACTCTGTCCAAGAAAGAAATTGAGTTGGGTTGGCATGATTTGTTCTTGACAAATCAATGCTAGCTATTCCTTATCACTCTATTATCCTCGAGGTGCTTATAAATTGATTTCTTAATAACTTGTTCCACTATCTTTCCAGTAATTGAAATTAGGCTGTGTCAAGGTTCCTCACCCACTCTGAATGCTAGGGTACAGATGTGGGGACCTGCATGAAAACCTCCTAAGCTTATCTTTAGCAGCTTAGGTCAAAACTTCCCCAAGGTACAAAATATTCCACCCTTTGTCCTTGGATTGGCCGCTACCACCACCAAACAAATACTGGTTACTGGGGAAGAGCTGTTTGGGAACGTCTTTCCCCCCAAATACTTCCCAAAACCTTGCACCCCACTTCCTGGACAAGGTTTGGTAAAAAGCCTCACCAATTTGCCTAAGTGACTACAGACCCCGACCCTTGGATCTTAAGAACAATGAACAATCCTCCCAACACTTGCACCCCCCCTTTCCTGGGAAATGTTGGATAAAAAGCCTCACCAATTTGCATAGGTGACCACAGACCCAAACCCTGGGATCTGAGAACAATGAAAAAGCATTCAGTTTTCTTACAAGAAGACTTTTAATAGAAATAGGAGTAAATAGAAGTAAAGAAATCCCCTCTATAAAATCAGGATGGTAGATACCTTACGGGGTAATTAGATTCAAAACATAGAGAATCCAGTGAGAGCTTGGTTAAGGCAAGCTGGCCTTAGTATTTTACTTCTATTTAAGTTTAGACTGGACAAAGCCATTTTATGTTTGGCTTTTTTTTTTTTTACATGAATGTTAATCTGAAGGAAGTCTGATTATTGATATATGAGCACCAACTATATCAGTCAGCCATTCCACGCACTTCACCCCAAACATCTTCTGTTTCAATTATTCTGTTTCAATTCAATTATTTCCATGGTTAAAGTTTTATTTTGTTGTTTGCTTATTTGTTGGCAAGAAGAGGACATTTCTGTCCCTTAATACATCTTTGTCTTAGGAGGCAGTGACAGTAATGTTACTTTCTGACCCACATCTTGGCTTCATCAAGAAGAATCAATAAGGAGAGGATGTCCATGGAGGATATCATCCATGCAGCTGCATAGAAACACCATAGCTAAACAGATATGTTAGTAACACAGGCCCAGTTTGTACTGGCTTTTCTCAGGTTGAGTGGTACCTTGTCCTGTGACCAGCCCTACTGATTGTGCTCTCTGAGGCTGTTCAAGGGGAAAATATAATGCAATGTTAATGAGGATGTTGCAACTGGAACCATTCAGTTTTTGTCCCTTTATTTATTTTTAGTTAGAAAGCTAAATTGGGACCAATATTCTATGGATGAGATGCGGATTGCTACATTTGGGGCGGGGGAAGAAGAGAAGAAGCCGATAGATGGGAAACAACATCTCAGCTTTAACTAGAGCATTCACCACCAGCATTCCCTCAATTATGTCCAGACTGAGCTTCATTCAATTCATTCTCAGACAAGTACAAGGAAATCAGAGACACTGTCACTCATGTTTAATGTAAGAAGAGAGAGTTGTGTACCAAACGTTCTGATGGTATTACTATCCAAGCTGTAGTTTCCCCCCAGCAGACAATAAGATGGGGACAGAAGAGGCCCCCTACAGAACTCCACACACAAGTGCCCTTTGGACTGATGAATAATTCCATCTTCTGGGACCTGTCTGAAAGGGAAAAGTGGAACCCCCTTAAAACTGAACCTATCTGCCCCTAATAGGGAATGTAGCTGATTCAACTAAACCTTGAGGTCAAAGGTGGCTGACAGATCTAAAAATTAACATAAAGATTTTACTTTTGTCCCACCATAGGTGTAGAACAACAGTTGTCCTGGAGGCACCCATGCTTCCTGTGGTTCAAAGCCCTATAGCTGGGGAAATTACAATTGAATATGTAACATGCTGCTGACATATTCAAATAGACAATTTTTGATTGGAGGGTACAGGCACAAGTGGACTTGCAGGGCGTAGAAATGGACAGCAGGACAGATACCTTAAACAGGATATTGACCTACACTGAAAAGTGTAGCTGTCTGACAGTGCGAGTGTATGGGCTTGGTTCTCTCCCATGGCTGAGCAATATTTCAGTATGAGAGAGGTGGGTGTCAGGCACCCAGTTTCTGCTTGTCGGGGCTCTGGCTGCAAAGCCACTTAGAGCTGTTTCCAGGCACTGCTAACTTATGCCACTGATACAGGTTCCTTAATGGGCTCATCCGCTCCCAGCTTCTAACAAGCTCTCTAGGCCAGCAGAGGAGGGGATGGAAGCTCAGGGCCTGTCTGTTGTGCCTATGTGCCAGAATGGAGTACCCCTATGCAGAGCATTTTCAGATAGGCCAGGTTTTATAGGTTAGGTTATAGCTCCTTGGCATCAAGCTGGTGGTTCAAGAGGCTGTAATCTAACACCTCTAGGACTAACACAGTTTAATACTCTGTATGCTCATGATGCCTATTTCAAATTATCATAACTTTGATCATTCATTTTTTTCCCAAACCTACCAAAAAGCCACATTAATGCCATGCTTCAGGTTTCAAAGTATTTGGTGTAGTCCATTTTCTTTAAATGAGGATGGTGTATTTGTTTTCCTCCTCACCTAATTTAAAAAGACAATGAAAGGATTTTGCTGAGACTTTCCAGAAAATATAGCATTTGGACAGAGACCAAGTATGAAAAGTACATTCTGAATAGGTAAATTATTTTAATAACTTACCAGTCTGTGAAAACAGGGGCATATAATTGAAACCATTATGCAGCCTTAGCACTAGCTGCTACCTACGCTCTGACAGGTTTCAGAGTAACAGCCGTGTTAGTCTGTATTCGCAAAAAGAAAAGGAGTCCTTGTGGCACCTTAGAGACTAACCAATTTATTTGAGCATAAGCTTTTGTGAGCTACAGCTCACTTCATCGGATGCATCCGATGAAGTTTGCTGTAGCTCACGAAAGCTTATGCTCAAATAAATTGGTTAGTCTCTAAGGTGCCACAAGTACTCCTTTTCTTTTTACCTACACTCTGTATATATACACACATTATAAATAAATAAACCATACTTAATGCTACTAAAGTAATTATAGCAATAATACACACACAGCCACTTTATACCAATGTTAATCTTGTAGAAGCATGTCATTTGGGAAATACATATTTTTTAAAAACAAGTTTGAAATACCTCTATTTCTGAGCCTCCAGTGAATCTTCCTGTCTTAATTTTGTGCTCTGGATAAACTGGTAGAACATTTTTATTTTTGCATTTATGTTCAAAATGTGTCTGTCACTGATCAGCGAGGGAATGCATTAATCTTAATTTTTAATGATCAAAGTAAGACAAAGCAGCTTTTATTTCAATTGTAATTGTGCTATACTGAAAGCTGCAGCTGCCTGATACCTTACCACTCTGCCCCATTGGAAGCTGAACAGTTTCCACAACAACACACAATGGAGTTTACTTTTGAAGAAAGTCATAGGCAGTTCAAGTATATAATCTGCCTCAGAACAATAGCTGTGCTGTTTATTTTAACTCCTGGGGAGAGCTTTTCAATTGCCATCTTCAGGTGCCTTTCTTTGAACCCTTGAAGAAGAAAAATAAATAGGATTTTGTGTTCCAAAATCTCTTAGGTTACATTCTATGTGTATTTTGTAATAATAATTTCCTATAAAGACGCTTTTATGTCCTACTTTTTTTTCTAAAGGTCTGTTTTATCTCACTCTTAATAATGGTGCCCAACAGGGTAGTTATATTTAAGTGTCCTAGGTTCTTTCAGCATTACTATTAAGAAATGCCTTTTTGAGGTTTTTTTTTTTTTTATAATGCTGCCATTTTTATTCACATCAGGCCAAAAGTTGGCAAGCAGGTTCCCACACTAGAAGTGAATTGGCTGTGCGTAATAAAATTGATTGGACTGTTTCTTAGACTGCAGCCCAAAAAAATGAGGTTCTGTGCTCCATTCCCACCACATGAAGGGAGCCATCTCATAGTTGGAGGATGGCTTACAGTTATTTAAACCTCAGGTTGGAAAAACCTGGTGCCATTGGCTTAAATCCCACCTTATGATAAACTCTAGCCTTAGAACTTAAGAACGGCCATACTGGGTCAGACCAGTGGTCCATCAAACCCAGTATCCTGTCTTCCGACAGTGGCCAATGTCAGATGCTTGAGAGGGAATGAACAGAACAGGGCAATTATCTAGTGATCCTTCCCCTGTTGTCCAGTCCCAGCATCTGGCAATTAGAGGCTTAGGGACATCCAGAGCATGGTGTTGCATCACTGACCATCTTTGCTAATTGCCATTCATGGACCTATCCTCCATGAACTTATTTAACACTTTTTTTTTTTTAGCCCAATTATACTTTTGGCCTTCACAACATCCCCAGGTAATAACTTCTGCAGGTTCACTGTGTGAAGAAGTACTTCTTTTGTTTGTTTTAAACCTGTAGCCTATTAATTTCATTGGGCGATTCCTAGTTCTTGTATTACGTGAAGGTGTAAATAACACTGCCTTATTCACTTTCTCCACATCGCTGGTGATTAGTTGTTTCTTTTCCAAGCTGAACAATCCCAGTCTTTTTAATCTACCCTTATAGGGAAGCTGTTACATACCCCTCATTAATTTTGTTGCCCTTCATTCTTCCTGCTGAAGGAGATTAACTGAGTTCTATGTGACTTATTCTTGAAGGGGAAATGCATCCCCCTATGCCCCAGTAAAAGTCCAGTCTGCTCTGAGTAGCCATCAAAGGGCCTAATTCTCATTTATACTAGTGTACACTTACACCCACTTTATGTATCTCCTTTACAGTATAAAGAACCTTTAGTGCAAATGATAATCAGACCCCAAAGATTCCATGGTAATTGATAAGAGCCAGTTTTGCTATTGTCTTTGGTCAAAACTCTCCTCTTCCTGCACCACTGTGTTGCCTGTCTCCCTCCTTACGCAGGTGCTGTAGATATTTTGCAAAGTACTTTTAAAATACACACTTATTTCCGTAAGTCATCCTGAAGTGTCACCAGCACCCCTGAGTTGGTTGTCAGGAGCTGGGATCAAACATGGGACCACTGGATCTTAATACATGAATCTCTTCTGCTTGAGCTAAAAGACTCACTTGTGTTGGTCCAAGCTGTAGCAGACTCCTTAATCTCTGGTTGGTTTAGCCTCCCTGCCTGGGGCCAGATCATCCCACTGAGTAGGCATAGTTTATATATATTATTTCTCTAAAATCAGACCTCATTTTAAATGCCTCCCACTAAGTTATTTCATGATCAGCCCTCTCCCTGACAGAGTTTGGACTACCCCCTCTTTCAGGGATCAAACAGGAAATGTAGCCCTCGCTTTCCAAACCCCAGAAACACATTAAGTTACCAAAACTTCCAAATGACCATCATTTTCCCCTCCTATAGAGCCCCAGTGGGAACTGGAGTGGGATGAGAGTCTCGGAGTGTCCTCAAATGACAGCCTGTTGGAGTGTCAGGTCAGCTGAACACTGGTGCAAGAATAATAAAACATAGATTTATCAGCCTAGAATGGTTCCATATGAAATCCAGGCTAGATTTCTTGCAGGAAAGTTTCCAACAGGGGTCCTCTTATATAGTGTAAGGAGGTGAGACAGTGATTAGGTGAAACATGGCCATTTGGCTTACTATGTATCCCTTCGTTCAACTCTTTAAATGTCCCTGATATTTCGGTACAGAACAAGGATGAAGTTACAACGAAATGTCATGGTGACCCAGCCAAATATAATCAAAATAAACCAAGAAAATCCCTGTCAAATATTAAGATTGATAGTTCTTTTCATTGTAATAAGTAGATAAACAAGTTTTATAATTTAGGGTGTAATGTGGAATCTTATATTTGGTCACAGAGCATTCATTATTATGTAACAAGTCAGAAGCAAGGGGTGTTGATAAAAGTCTGGTAGTATCTTGGGTATAAAAGAGCATACTGAGACTTGTCTTTGCCTTTGCTGCATATATCCTTGTCTGTAAATACTTGGTCAGCTCACTGGCTGGTCACCCTCAGCTGATCACTGTGGTTTGGGACTTTATGCCTATGCTGAAATAAATCTGTTCTTTGGCTCTGGTTCTGGAGTTAGCCATTGTTTTGCCTGCTACAGCAAGCAGTCTGCTTTGCTAGGTTTGTAAGGTAACCCGTGGTCCTGAAAACATGCTTACATATGGAAATGTAACTGTGCTTGTCTCTGGATAATGGAGTCTAGAATGGTTAACTGTATTTAAATAACTTCTCTTGGTTCTGTGCAAAGCGTTCCTCTTCCTCCTGAATACATCGGTATCTTGTTCAGGACCTAAAAGTTTTTACATTTGTCCTGCACAATGATTGGCATTGTATAGCCTTCTCCCTCTGAGTGCAAGGCTCTTCTTATGTCCGAGTTCACATCAACAGTCCTTCTCTGCAGGACAGACATGTGCAAGTGCTACCCCACAAATATCTGGGTTAGTGAATTTCCCCATGAAAAATACGGAATCTTTCCATTTTCAATTCCTGGAGAGTTGATCCAGGAATGGGCTTTTTTTTTTTTTTTTTTTTTGCAGGGGGGTGGGGTGGGGCCACAGGGCGGGTATTGATCATGCTCATTTCAATTTCTTGGAATTTGTCTCAGGTGTCCACTCTGGTTCTTCCTTTTGTAATTCATTCTTTGTATACTTATCCAAAGTTTTTATCACTTCCCTTATACAAATGTTCTCATACTTACAGTCAAAAGTATTTGCCACATCAGGTTGAATTTTTTTACAGATTGACAGAAAATGTCTTTTTTTTTCTTTTAAAAAAATCCATTTTTAGTTAAAAAATTCACTTTTGTAGAAAGCTTTTGGGATTTTCGTTAAAAATCCCCAAATCAAAATATTTTCATCAACTAAAAATTTAGTCTTCAGGTTGTCAATGACAACCCAAAAAATCTCAGAATATTTTAAAAAAAACAAACAACCCCAGAAAAGTGTTTTCACTGATTTTTTGTTTTCGTTGGGAGGGGTAAGGGGGTATAATTTCCCTGGCACCTGTTTTTGACAAAGTGACACCAGCTATGCAAACATACAGCTTTTGACACTCAATTTGTAAGAATTAGCCCATGAGATTTCACTTATGCCTATTGGGTCACAATCTCTATTTGCATATCGCTTCTATCTTCTTCTTGCTTATCACTCATACAATTTGCAATTACAAATACATTAAACCTTTTTTCTATTCTTATCCCATGTTGCAGAATGATTATCTTTTGTTCTTGTGCAAGTTGGAAGTACATGCTAGACTGTTTGAGTGACGCAGATCTTCTCCTTCCCTCCCTAATTAATATAAAGCTCACCTGTCAAGCCTTAATGATCTTCAACCCAGTAGGCTAGTACCTCTTCTGTTTAAGTGGAGGCCATCTAATCTCGTTGTGAACAACAGAAAACACTCATTCTTATATCATTTAGTCTCGAGTATCAGTCTTTCCCTTGTTTTTGCTTATAAGGTGATACTAGGAAGATCTCAGAAAAGGTTACCAGTGTTAATCTCACCTTCAGCATTTCTCAGAACCCTGAAAATGATTTTCCCCAATTCTTCTTTGTTTCGTCCCACATTAGATGCAATTCACTAGCATTCAGCAAGCAAATGTTGCACGGTGCCACATCAAATGCCTCACAGAACTCAAAATATATATTTCATCAACACCGTTAACTTTATCAGACAGACTTGTAATACCATGAAAAGATAATATCAAGTTGGACAATCTATTTTCCATAAACTTAGTTTGGTTGGTGTTAGTTTCATAATCCTCCTTTTATTTCTTTATTTATCAAGTCCCATATCAGCTGCTCCATTATCTTGCTGAGGATCAACATCAGGCTGACGGGTCTGCAATTACCTGGGTCCTCCTCTTCACCTTTTAAAAATATTGGCACCGCATTTATCTGTCGTCTTTGTTCCAAGACTTACAGAAATCAAAATGTACAGTTCATTGAGCTCCTGGGCCAGCTTTAAAAAAAATAAATAATAATCTTGGATGCAAGTTACCTGGTAGGCTGGGAGCAGAAATAGAAAAATGCACTGGATTTTTCAATATCCTGGCCTATATTTTCTCTCCATACATAGTTTGGTTGGGTAGAGAGGCCATAATCTGTGTGTTCTATTTAATGGGTATCCTTACATATATTCTAAGATGTAAATCAAAACCTTTTTAGCAAAAGGGAGGTGCCCTTCTAAAATATTAGGGTAATTAGGGAGAACTGGTTGGATGTCTTACCTGTTTATTTCAAGACTATTTGACATTTGAATTCATCTTATTAATATGTGGAGTTTTTGCAAAACTTGTCCTGTTGTTAATTACATGGACTCCAGGTTGCAGCTCGCTTTTCAGGTTGGTTACAGAAGTTCTGGAGGGGTGGGGGAAACACCATCATACATGGAGCCCTGAATCAGATTCACATAGTATTGGTCCTGGTTTCCCTTTCCCCTAAAGGGACTCATGTAAACGATGGGCAAGATTCTGCCACCCTTGCTCACTTATTCAAAGAGTCACAGCAATGGGCCTGCTAAGGTGCTATTCACTATGAGTAGGGCCAGGATCCATTCAGCCTTAACTGTGGAATCAGTCTCACAATGCTATAACCAGTGATCCTAGTTTTTTCGTGATCTTAAAAACAAACCAAAATTCTTCAAATAAAAAACCAAAAAAATCCATGTTTTCCAGTGATTCAAATGTAACTCTGAACTAACCTAGCCACTATATATATAATAAAATACTGTTTGATTATACATATGTATAATCAAACACAGTATTTTATTATATATTAGTATATTTATAAAATCAAACACAGTATTTTATTGATATATTTATAATTTTAAGCAAGTTCAAAGCCTACCAGTGCCATCAATCATAATAAAATTAAATTAATAGTATTTCCCCTTGTTTTTTCCTATCCCCCCTCCCCCTCGACGTTCTTGTTAAACCCTGGATTTGTGTTGAAAATGGCCCACCTTGATTATCATACACATTGTAAGGAGAGTGGTTACTTTAGATAAGCTATTACCAGCAGGAGAGTGGGTTTGTGTGGGGGCGGGGGAGTGAGAAAACCTGGATTTGTGCTGGGAATGGCCCAACTTGATTATCATACACATTGTAAGGAGAGTGATCACTTTAGATAAGCTATTACCACAGGAGAGTGGGGTGGGAGGAGGTATTTTTTCATGCTTTGTGTGTATATAAAAAGATCTTCTACACTTTCCACAGTATGCATCCGATGAAGTAAGCTGTAGCTCACGAAAGCTTATGCTCAAATAAATTGGTTAGTCTCTAAGGTGCCACAAGGACTCCTTATTTTTTAAGATATTCTCATTTTAATTCAATCAATTCTGGTAGATCATTGTTTGATGCCTCTTAAACTAGGAATTAATGCTGACTTCTTTCTGTAACTGATTGCAATTTGTGTGCATTGAAGTTTCGTAAGGAAGAAAGTTATGGCCTCCGGACCTCAGTTATACAATGTTCTAGTACCTGTTCCCACTGTACTATTAAACAAATGTTCAGAGTTGTATTGTTTTTTTAAATCATGAGGCTGACTTCTGCTTTGACTGAAGCACTGAGATGGTTTTGCACACCATGTAGAAATTGAAATATTGCTGAATCATGTCAGTGAAGTTGTCTTTTTATTTGCTGTTGTTTATCAATAAAGTTTCAGGCATTCTCTAGGGTCCTGTTAGCCATGTTCACAAACGAAAGCAGCTCCAGACCTACACTTCTAACAATAAATTGTCTTGAACAACTAAGCTTGTCTATTGCTCTGTATTCAATTAAGTTGTTCTTTTGCTACCTTAATTGTAAGTGACACTGACAGTTTTATTTTCCCAGTTGAGCAGTGTTCGCAGCCAGATAAAGTGTGTATGTCCGTTATGTATCCAGCTATGTCAAATTGAATGTCTTCTGTGAATTGGCATACCAAATCAATATTTTTTTTTAAATGCACTCAATAGCTTACAATTATTCCTGCTATCTTAACGCTTTTAACATTTTGCTATTTGTACATAGGACTTTTCTTCCTCTATTTATATCACATTGTTTACTAGATTAAGTAAAGTGAATTACCTACTATTTTATTCCAGTTTGTGTACATTTACATTATTCCTTATGCCATTCAGTAAGTACTGAAAGCAGAAGGAAAAAAAACCTCTAGTAGAAATCTATATGCAATAACACCACTAGAATACTTAGGCTTGATATCTTCCAATTTGCAGCATACTAGACAAAGATATATCTTGAGGGCTTTGTATATCAAGGGCCTGATTCCACCATGTTTACTCCTTGCGTAGTACTTTGCTCCATGAATAGTCCGTATAAGTAAAAGTGGCAGAATTTGAGTTCCAAAATTTATGCTACAGATTCGAATTGTTCATTTCACCCAAAATAGCACAGAAAGTAGATATGGAAAATTCCAATTAGTTTATCTTGGCCACAACTGCGACAGTATAAGATTTTTCCCTACACTATGTGTGCAAGTTTTTTTGTCTCGTTTGATAATGACTGAAATATTGGGGGGCCTTCAACTCCCTGTAGAGACTGTCTAACAGACTAGTAGATCTCAATGTTAGAATGTATTTTCTAGATGCCCAGTTTAATTTTTTCTCTGCTCCACTCATACCATTACCTCTAGCCAATAAACCTTTGTGGGCCACCCAAAACACTGTTTGACTTTCACTTAGATCCATTGTGGCTTTACAAGGCACAGTATAATGCGTTTTGGGAATCGGGAAGTGCTCAAATGCAAAGTGTATTAGAACCAGTGTGGGCCCCTTACTGAATGAGGGAGGCAACCTAGTGACAGAGGATGTGGAAAAAGCTAATGTACTCAATGCTTTTTTTGCCTCTGTCTTCACAAACAAGGTCAGCTCCCAGACCACTACACTGGGCAGCACAGCATGGGGAGGAGGTGACCAGCCCCCTGTGGAGAAAGAAGTGGTTGGGGACTATTTAGAAAAACTGGACGTGCACAATCCATGGGGCCGGATGCGCTGCATCCGAGAGTGCTAAAGGAGTGGCGGATGTGATTGCAGAGAATTGGCCATTATCTTTGAAAACTCGTGGCGATCGGGGGAGGTCCTGGACGACTGGAAAAAGGCTAATGTAGTGCCCGTGTTTAAAAAAGGGAAGAAGAAGGATCCTGGAAACTACAGGCCAGTCAGCCTCATGTCAGTCCTTGGAAAAATCATGGAGCAGGTCCTCAAGGAATCAATTCTGAAGCACTTAGCGGAGAGGAAAGTGATCAGGAACAGTCAGCATGGATTCACCAAGGGAAAGTCATGCCTGACTAATCTAATTTCCTTCTATGACAAGATAGGTTTCAGAGTAACAGCCGTGTTAGTCTGTATTCGCAAAAAGAAAAGGAGTACTTGTGGCACCTTCGAGACTAACCAATTTATTTGAGCATGAGCTTTCGTGAGCTACAGCTCCCTTCATCGGATGCATACCGTGGAAACTGCAGCAGACTTTATATACACACAGAGATCATGAAACAATACCTCCTCCCACCCCACTGTCCTGCTGGTAATAGCTTATCTAAAGTGATCATCAAGTTGGGCCATTTCCAGCACAAATCCAGGTTTTCTCACCCTCCACCCCCCCACACACAAACTCACTCTCCTGCTGGTAATAGCCCATCCAAAGTGACAACTCTCTACACAATGTGCATGATAATCAAGGTGGGCCATTTCCTGCACAAATCCAGGTTCTCTCACCCCCTCACCCCCCTCCAAAAACCACACACACAAACTCACTATCCTGCTGGTAATAGCTCATCCAAAGTGACCACTGTCCCTACAATGTGCATGATAATCAAGGTGGGCCATTTCCAGTACAAATCCAGGTTTTCTCACCCCCCAACCCCCATACACACACAAACTCACTCTTCTGCTGGTAATAGCTCATCCAAAGTGACCACTCTCCCTACAATGTGCATGGTAATCAAGGTGGGCCACGAGTGAGTTTGTGTGTGGGGGGGTGGAGGGTGAGAAAAACTGGATTTGTGCTGGAAATGGCCCAACTTGATGATCACTTTAGATAAGCTATTACCAGCAGGACAGTGGGGTGGGAGGAGGTATTGTTTCATGATCTCTGTGTGTATATAAAGTCTGCTGCAGTTTCCACGGTATGCATCCGATGAAGGGAGCTGTAGCTCACGAAAGCTCATGCTCAAATAAATTGGTTAGTCTCTAAGGTGCCACAAGTACTCCTTTTCTTATGACAAGATAATTGGCTCTGTGGATGAGGGGAAAGCAGTGGACGTGTTGTTCCTTGACTTTAGCAAAGCTTTTGACCCAGTCTCCCACAGTATTCTTGCCAGCAAGTTAAAGAAGTATGGGCTGGATGAATGAACTATAAGGTGGATAAAAAGCTGGCTAGATTGTCGGGCTCAACGGGTAGTGATCAATGGCTCCATGTCTAGTTGGCAGCCGGTATCAAGTGGAGTGCCCCAAGGGTCGGTCCTCGGGCCGGTTTTGTTCAATATCTTCATTAATGATCTGGAGGATGGTGTAGATTGCACCCTCAGCAAGTTTGCAGATGACACTCAAGTGGGAGGAGAGGTAGATATGCTGGAGGGTAGGGATAGGATACAGAGGGACCTAGACAAATTAGAGGACTGAGCCAAAAGAAATCTGATGAGGTTCAACAAGGACAAGTGCAGAGTCCTGCACTTAGGATGGAAGAATCCCATGCACCGCTACAGACTAGGGACCGAATGGCTAGGCAGCAATTCTGCAGAAAAGGACCTAGGGGTTACAGTGGATGAGAAGCTGGATATGAGTCAACAGTGTGCCCTTGTTGCCAAGAAGGCCAATGGCATTTTGGGATGTATAAGTAGGGGCATTGCCAGCAGATCAAGGGACTTGATCATTCCCCTCTATTCGACAATGGTGAGGCCTCATCTGGAGTACTGTGTCTAGTTTTGGGCCCCACACTACAAGAAGGATGTGGAAAAATTGGAAAATGTCCAGCAGAGGGCAACAAAAATGATTAGGGGACTGGAACACATGACTTATGAGGAGAGCCTGAGAGAACTGGGATCGTTTAGTCTGCGGAGGAGAAGAATGAGGGGGGATTTGATAGCTGCTTTCAACTACCTGAAAAGGGGTTCCAAAGACGATGGATCTAGACTTTTCTCAGTGGTAGCAGATGACAGAATGAGGAGTAATGGTCTCAAGTTGCAGTGGGGGAGGTTTAGGTTGGATATTAGGAAAAACTTTTTCACTAGGAGGGTGGTGAAACACTGGAATGCGTTGCCTAGGGAGGTGGTGGAATCTCCTTCCTTCCAAGTTTTTAAGGTCAGGCTTGACAAAGCCCTGGCTGGGATGATTTAGTTGGGGATCGGTCCTGCTTTGAGCAGGGGGTTGGACTAGATGACCTCCTGAAGTCCCTTCCAACCCTGATATTCTATGATTCAGGTTCCGCCCTTCACAGGTGTTTAAAGATGGAGAGAGATTATTTGTGCCTTCTCCCTGCATTGCGCAGGGAGGAGATGTAATCTGGATGTTGATGTAGATGCTCTTCAAATTCTATTGAATATACAACCCTACTAAAAGACAGGTGGATGTAGAGCTCTTGGGTAAATGTGGGGAGGGTTGAATATTGATCTATTCTAGTTAGCTAGCTACACACAGCAAAAATATCGAAGCTCAAAAATCCCCATGTGAGGTGTGCGAAAACCTCTCTCTCTAAGGCAAATCGTACCTCAGTTTTGTAATTATTGGGCTCAGAGATCTTAGGTGTGTATAGATTCTGTATCCATCACTCTTTCTGGAGGATTGCATGCTCCAGCAGCGCAACAGTTAGAAATTGTTCTCTGGAACACTAGGAAGGAAAAAGAAAAGGAGGACTTGTGGCAAATTTGTTAGTCTCTAAGGTGCCACAAGTCCTCCTTTTTCTTTTTGCGGATACAGACTAACACGGCTGCTACTAGGAAGGAAAATTTTCTGATTCCCTCCTGATGACCTTAATGGTGAATAGGAGGGGAGTGCCCAGTCCAACTAAACAATGTTATGTACCTAGAACATAACACTTTCTGTGTAAATTCATAGGAGCCAGATGTCGTTGAAAACTTTACTCTCCTAGCACAAACTATCCCATCATTTTTTATCTTTCAAATGCTTAGCTTTTTTTAAAAAAAGATAATCCTGTAGATGACCTTAGCGAGAAATACCTGTCTTAAATACTGCAGCATTCTAATTTATTGGGGAGGGGGAACATACTATCTGTCCCATAAAGTGTTATGACAGGCTCTCCATTAAAGGCTTGCATAAAGGGCCTGTCACAACAGTTCCTACACTTACATAAGAGCAAGGAGCACTCCCTTAGTCCATCCCAGGAGCTCATAGTGTCCCACAGAGTGATAAGTAGGTAAGGCTATGGAAGAGTGGGCCAGCCACACCATTGGGAACAAACTGCACAATACTGAAGGATGGTGCAGACCACCTGCTCACTGAAGTGTTTGGGGAGGAATTGTTCCTCCCAGTGGTGATATACAATGCCTCCCCAAGATTCTGCACCCTCTCTCACTTTAGTTCTGTACCCTTTCCTACTTGGGGCAACGGCTAAATGCCACAATTTAACTCTTAATCATATGCATGCTTCCTATAGTTAGCAAAGAGATTCCATATAGCAACACAGTGGCATACACTTTTAAGTTATTTCTAAATTAGAATGTCCCTGGCTTTTACAAATGATGTGTTAATCGAGATTCTGCTGAATCAATGTCCTCTCTCTTTGCCAGCAGTAAGCGATAATGAAAACTATACAACACTGATGAATATTTGAATTCAGAAATAATTTATTATTGGGTAGTTCAGATACTTCTGCTATAAAATCACTAATTTCACCACATCTATACTAACAGATTAGAATTAGAGAAATTGTATAGAGAAGATGGCCTGGATAAACTATGAAGTACAGACTGAATTTTGTTTGTAGAGTCATAGATATTAGACTAAAATTTATTTTGGACAGAGAAATTTAAAAGATTGTCACTTTCTCATATGGTTGGTAGAGGTTGGTTAGATATTAATAATTCACTAATCCAGCCTTGTAGGAAATTGTAGCAGCTTTGGGAAGGTTGACTCAGGCACCACTATAGGAAATATTTTAAAAAGAGTTAAGGTTTGCAAGAATATTTTCAAAATGTTAATTTCATTTTTTTGTAATCAGAGGCTTCTAGTAATTCTTGCATCCTTGCATAATATTATTCAAAAGTGATATAAGGTTTAATTGAGATATATATTACACACCAGGGTGCTTTTCAGAAAAGTTTGCCTATTTAAATGAAAAGCACAATTCTAAGTAATTTTTAAGAGGCTGTGGAATAGAAATTCCCAATACTTTAATCTTCCCATAGTTCATTTAAAATCCAGAGTTATCCAAACAAATTGCATACATTAATTCAATGTGGGAGGAAAATAACTGGATTTGTTGGAAATATATATATGTAACCTGCATATTTCATTATTTTATATCCTCTGACATTGTTTTCAATCCTGCAATGTTTTCATCCTCTCTGCTTATGTGAAAAGTGCAACTGAGATGACAAATAATAAAGGCAAGAGGGAACAGCCCTGGCTCTAGATGGGGGAGGGAGGGAAATCCCTCTGAAGCAAATCCACTCAAAATATATTAAATCTTGGGTGTTTACACATACCTTTTCTCTAATCGAGGTACGAGACACTAGGCTGCATATTTTCCAAGTATGAACTAAATATTTCCACTCCACCCAATCAAAGGCTTTCTTTGCATATGAGGATGGAGCTACTAATGAGGTTTTCTTTTTCAGATTGAATGGAGAACATTCAGGGCTTTTTTGTTGTCAGTATCATATCTACTTTTCATTGCATATAAAGCCCCTTTAATCCTCACTTACTATTTCCTAAAGTGTTTTTCATCCTGGTTGCTTAGATGCTTGCCATTACTTTTATACGGCCCCAATGCAACAAAGCATATATGAGTAGTTCTATTGAAATCACTGCAACCACTTACATGTTTGAAGTTCAACATGTGCTAAAAAGTTTTGCTGGATCATGACATGAGAACAAAATAGGTCTCTAAATATGATCTTTGTCTTTTCCATCTGTATGTTCTAATGAAATAGATGCTAACATCATAGGAGGTCCTAATGTCTTGCGCCTCATTTCTGCAAAGCACTTCTGCACATGTTTAACTTTATGTAAATGTTTAGCTTCAGTACAAAAGTCCATCACTATACTGCAAAGCACTGAGCCTGAGCTTAATTTTAAGCATGTGTTTAAGTTCTTTGCTAAATAGGGATGGATTTACTCCAGTGCTTAAAGTTGAAGATATATGTAAATGCTCTGCTGAATTGAGGCCTTAGACAGCATTAAATATATCTGTCAAATACGGTTCCATATTTTTTTCCCTAAATTGTATAGTATAACCATGGCATCATGTTGGGTTATCTAGATGCTCTTTTGTAGGATGGCCAAGTTTTTTGTAAATTAGTAATATTTTCTATGTTACCTAAATTGTCTGACAAATAACTTTTCATAGTGTGTATTATATTGTAAAGCTGTGTCTTTAATTTAATTGAGTTAAATTGTGATCTTTGCATCTGTTCCTTGATCTGGTATGCGAAGCATTTGTTTTTCCTTCCTCCGTTTTTTTCATAAAATTGTGATTTTTTTTTTCATCTACCTTTGTATTTTCAGTCATAAGTGCATTTAATTTACATTTTTCATTGTATAATTTTCTACAAGTATAGCATTCTGTTTTTTATTAATTTTTAAATCTCCTTCTGCAGTGATTGGTTTTTTAATGTAAGGTTAATCAAGGCCAATATTATCAAACTTGGGTGCCTAAACTTGGATTTATGCACCTGACTCTAGACACCCATGCTTAAAAATGTTAGTGCATATTTTCTATTTTGAAAGATCTCTAAGGAGGTAAGGTGACCTCTGTTCACAGACTTAGTGCCCCAATAAGATTGTGCGTGAAGCCAGGTATATTATATATAACTTGTAGCCATGGACAAGGACCATATTGGGACAAGCACTGTACAACTACAGAACAAAAAGACGGTCTATTCATGAAGGGTGAATATTCAGACTGTATGTAAGTGATGCTTAGGTAGGCGAATTATGATAACTGTCGCAGCCCCTTAATCGCAGTTGCCTGGGGCACCAGGGCTCACAGGATCTGTATGAACAAGGATTTTTGACATTATATTATCTCTAGACCATCATTCTGCTCACTCTACGCTTGTATTATGTCCCCTAAATCCTTTGTCTGTTTTGTCTCTTTGAATTATTTTAGTCTGTTTGTACAGACTATACTACGGGGGCCTGATTTCAGTTGGGGTCCCCAGACATTTTTCTAATACAAATATTATCTATGTCCCTTTCTAGCCCATCCTCAGCCTGTCCAAAAGAGGCCTTCTGTACTAGCCTTACACAGACCTGCAAGGAGATGTAGTGCATATAAAAACAGTTTTAAAATTGTAAGCTATCACTTTAAATGTCAGGGATTTTCCTGGTCCTGCTTGCAGGCTACGAGAATCTGTAAGGAAGGGTGTGATCTGAGTCAAATTGGCTGTCTGCATACTGACTGCTATCTAAAGTGAGGTGCTCTGTTTAGGGAGCAGCCTGCTTTGCCTCGCTCTGTTTTGGGATTCCTGTGTTATCATTTTGATTTCTAATAAATAAAGTAGTTATGTTGCAACCTTCCAGCAAGAGTATTTTGTTATTTTTTTATCTGATTTTCTCCACTTGTATGCTGACAAACATAAAAGGAGACCATTTCCCTGGCAACTAGGGTGTGCTCAGCCAGTTGCCCCTTTAACACTAATCCCTCCACAGAGGTGTTCAGAGCTCTGGATAGCAAGCAAAGAAAGAACAATTATAAATAAAATATTTGTCTCCAACATTCACCTAACATTTGCCAACATACCAGTCAGAAAACTTATGAATGCAGACAAATACAACAAAAGATATTCAAACTGGGATATTTTCACAACACTTTCTCAGATGTACGTTATACTTCGCAAACTGGTTAGGTGTCAAAGAAATCAACCGATCATTATACTGTCATTGGTGTAAGATTAATATACGTACCTTGTTTTATAAAGCATATGTCATATCCAATATCAGCTCAGTACTAGATGTGCATAAGTTAGCAAATATCAAATACTATACAAATTCATCTTCCAGTTAATTCCTGACCTCCGCCTGTTGCAAGAGATAGTCCAAGCCGTCTATAATATCTGCTCAGCTCAAGGAGAATTTCATAAACTAGATTTATTTTGGCTCTGAATATCAACGCAACACACTGATTCATACAACAGAGGTTATCCTGAGTCAGAATCTACACATTTCCAAAAAAAGTCAGTGTTACTAAACTAACTCTGAAGTGCAGGGGCGTTGACTATTTTCTGATGTTACTTGATGCTTAGGGCTTGCTTCTAATCTCATGCCACTGTAAACCAGGAGTGACTCCACTGAAATAATGGAGGTAAAGGAGTTTTACACCAGTACAAGAACTACATCAATCCCTATTATCTGGGGGGAAATTTCTTTCTATTGTACTCTAGATAGCCTACTTATAACTGCATCTACCTGGTTGTTACATTTTTGGCTTTCAAATGGTCCTTAAGGATTCTGACAGCTATGCTGTTTTATTTACATTTTGAAATAAGAAGCAGTACTGGAAATCTAACCCCCATCCAAACCACACTGCTCAGTTATTGCTGGCAACTGTAACAGCATCCTCTCAGATTAAAGTACTAGGTTTTCTCACTGTTCTGTACAGTATAGTATAGTATTGAGTAATCGCTTCTGCCCTTTTTTGGGAGCCCATTGACACCACAAGAGTCATCAGTCACCCAAATCTGGAAACAAATCTCCCTATAGGTTTTACTATTTTTGCTCTCTTCTCTGTCTTTTAATATTTCCTCAAGACTCTCAAGGGTTTAGTTATGCACCCTTACTTGATAGTTTGGTCTCTCCTTTCCTCTTTTTAAAGAGCATCACCTCAGCACTGCAGAAGTTCATAGATGCATTCCTCACCACCACAGATTTTCATTGATGTATTCAGGGAAGTTAAACGACCACATGAGAGAGAGGTGAGGGCTCTTGAAGCTCACATGTGTGGGTCATCCCAGGTGTGAACATCTTTAACATGGCAGTGTTTCATACACAATAAATGTTGCTGTAATCTAGTGGTAAACCAGACAGGCATGCTGCCCTACTGCTTCATTTCTGTCCAAGCATACCGCCAGTGACTGAACAAAGTGAATTTTGAAGTGACTGAGAGCAAGGTGATGAATGTTTCTTATTATTAGGGACTAGATGCAAGATCATTTGGATTCTAGTAGCTATTGAGGCCCGGGAAAGAGTCAAAGCTAGGGTCAGTAGCTTTCTTCATTCTCCTAGAAGACCGAGAATAAAACTGTAATCATACTGCTTTTTTAAAATGTGGTGGCCGTAGCTAATGGCCCCAGTAAACAAGCAATTTAATAAAAGTATCTGCTGCTACAATTTGTGCATGTGTTAATTTACAGTGCTGGCAACAGTGGACCGGAAAGGCTGGCTGCTAGAAAAAACAGAACCAAATAGAAAGCAGTCATGTCTTTCTGGCACTGAATCAACTTTCTCCGGGCAACAGGGAGGGTTTCAGACACAGCTGAGCGAAAATGTTTTTGAAGAGTTTGCAATCATTTTATCAAAATAAAAATGGCACTTCCCACAATTATCTGAATCGATCATAGTTTCATCCATTTAATGGCTCAGAAGGAAAACACTCAATTTAACATTATTTTAAGCATGATTCTAAGATATGAAGACCTCTAGTCCACATAAATAAACATCATCCCTCAAAATATGGCCTCATTCTTCCATTAGTTTCCTACTGATATTCATATAAGTGAATGAAATGAAATGGACCAAGTATGCGAATGGACCTTTCACAAATAGCACCATGGAGCGAGTGGTTTGTAAATGAGGATGTAACATAAAATGAGCCCATTGCATATAAATCTATATACATGGCAGGTATATAGGGTTTGGGGGTTTTTTTGTATATAAGAATACACAACTTCCCAAACCCCTCGTCCAGAGGCGTAGCTAGACAAATATCTGAGCAGAACCATCACATCAAATATGACTGCATGTACTTGCAATTATCTGGAGTGACTGTGACACAAGAAAAGTGGATGTAAAATAAGCTAGGCAGCTAATAAATTTGGCTCAGTGATTCTTTCCTTCAGAAAGGTCCCCAGCTATTTTTAAGTATTCAGCATAAATTTTCAAAAGTGCCTAAGTTGCATGAAAAAACAGGAAGAGATTTAAAGTGTCCTGAAATTCTCTAGGCCTGCTAGCTCTTTTCCTAAAGTCTTTTCCTCTATCTGTCTATCCCTCTGTTATTTGTTTGGGCAACCCTCCTGCTTATAAAAATTTGGCCATCCAATTAGGGAATGGAAGCTAGGCCATATGATTTAGATCACCACTCACATAAACCAACTACTGAATTCCAATTACCCAATACAGGAAGGAATATTTCTTCAAACAGTTAGAGAAGAAAACCACACCAGTTCCAAGGGGCTTGTTAAAAGTGTTCAGCAAACAATTTTAAACAATGAACAAGTCTAGGAAAATTCTCATTGATTCACAGATCATTCACAAGCAGGAAAAGAGACCGAAAAGTTTGCTTGTAAGAGGGTTCACACAGCTCTGCATTCAGATGGGCACGTTGCTTTTGGATAAAGAGTGAAATTCAAAGGGGATTCTGGAAGAAGAGTTTGTGTGAGGCACAGAGACCATCTTGAGGCATAATGACGGTCTGTTGTGTCCCCCGAGTTTCTGGGAGTCACACAGCAGACTCCGGACAAACTGAGCACAGAGGCAGACTCACTGAGCAAATGAGTTGGAGGAGTGGGTGCCCGTGCCTCACTGGTAACACTTCAGCTGTTACCAGCCTTCCATGCTTTGGGGTTGCATTAAGATATAAAATGACAAGGGGATTTGTAACCCTTCTGCCCGTCACAGTTGGTAGCAACAAGGGCCGGGTTCAATATCTAGGGGATTCATTCCAATAACACAATGCAAACCGACTCGAGCCCCCACCCAGTGACCTGGGACAAATATATACCACCCCCGCTGGGCGCCTCCAAGAGGCAATACTTCCCCTCTCGCAAGCACATAGTCTGAGTGTAGCAAAAAGCCTTTTAATAACAGAGAGAAACAATGTGGCATTATGTTGGGGAAACACCACCAACAGCATTCGTAACACAACCCATGAGCAAAAAACCCACCCCAAGCAAATTGGGGCATGCCCTTTCCCTTTGGTTCTTGAGTCCAGCAACCCGAAATCACCCAAAGTCCCAAAAGTCCAATGACCCAAAAGTCTCTGTCCCTGGTCAGGGCAGCCCCAGAGTTCGAAAGTTGATCTGCAGAGCTTTACCTCCTAACCTGGGTGGAGATGGGGGGGAGAAGAGAGGTAAGGGGCACCTTACATGATCTGAAGCTGACCGCCCCACAGCTCCATAGGCCTTCACTCCGCTCTGCCAGCCGCCCCCCAAACTGCTTCGCTCCGCTCCGCTCCCCACAAGCAACTCCCGCCATCCCACAAACTGCTCCACCAGCCAGTCCACGAACTGCTCCGAGTCCCACAAGCAGCTTCCACCGTTCTATGAATTGCTCCACCAGTCTGTCCTGTCCTGCTGCACTATAAAGGCAGACTTGACCACTGGATTGGCCTCTGGAGGGACCCTGGGCAGCTCTGGAAATGGGCCAATGGCACCAAATTCAACAACCTGTAAGTCCTCTGTGAATTCCCTGGGCTTTGGGTCCCTGGCATCTGAGATAGCGAGTTCAGGCCGACGCACCAGTCAGTGCTATGTTCTCTGTGTATTAGTGATGGGTGGAAGCAAGTGTTGTCTGCTGGGAGACTGGCCAAAGCTTTCAGATCTGTCTGGCTTTAGTGGGGCCATCTGCGTTAAAGATCCCTGATAGTCACAAATGCTGAGTGCCTGGGGCTGCCGTGAGAAGTGGGGCACAGTAGAGATGGCCCAGAAGACATCCCAAGAGGGATTTCAGTGGGATGTGGGTGGGATCAAATAACCAAACCCCAGTTGATCCGATAGCAGGGTTTGACCCTGGACCATCAGCGCTGAAAGAACGGCAGAGTAGGTCACGCTGGCGGGGGGGTGACACTACATGCCCAGGAAAGCATAGAGTAAATTAGAGTAAAAATCTTAAACAAATGCAACTGTCTCCTAGCATCTCTCAGAATAGAAATTCCACACTTGAAGAATAGGAATCTAGCAGCAGGAATATACTACTGACCAGGATGGGGACTGTGAAATTTACGGAGATTAGAGAGGCTACAAAAGCAGAAAACCCAATAATAATGGGGGTTTTCAACTATCCCCATATTGTCTGGGAACATGTCCCCTCTGGATGGGATGCAGAGAAGTGATTTTTAGACACCATCAATGACGGCTTGTTGGAGCAGCTAATCCTGGCACCCACAAGGGAAGGGGCAATTCTTGATTTAGGCCTAAGCGGAGCACAGGGTCCGGTCCAAGTGGGGAATGTAGCTGAACTGCTCGGTAATAGTGACCATAACGTAATTAAATTTAACATTTAACAGCTCACTTCATCGGATACATTCAGTGGAAAATAACAGTGAGTAAATTTATATACACACAGAACATGAAAAAATGAGTGTTTAACACGCATACTGTAAGGAGAGTGATCACTCAAGATGAGCTATTACCAGCAGGGGAGTGGAGTGGGGGGAGAGAGAGAGAGAAAACCTTTTGAAGTGATAATCAAGGTGGGCCATTTCCAGCACATTTCTAGGAGTTTACAAGAGCATGTGAGGAACAGTGGTGGTGGTGGTGGTGTGTGGGGGGGAGAAATAGTTTTAAACACCCATTTTTTCATGTTCTGTGTATATATAAATTTACTCACTGTTATTTTCCACTGAATGCATCTGATGAAGTGAGCTGTAGCTCACGAAAGCTTATGCTCAACTAAATTGGTTAGTCTCTAAGGTGCCACAAGTCCTCCTTTTCTCCTTGCGAATACAGACTAACACAGCTGCTACTCTGAAACCTGTCACAATTAAATGAATAGGCAGCAGGTCTGACACAAACAAAAGGAAAAAGAAAAGGAGTACTTGTGGCACCTTAGAGACTAACCAATTTATTTGAGCATGAGCTTTCATGAGCTACAGCTCACTTAGAATCATAGAATCATAGAATCATAGAATATCAGGGTTGGAAGGGACCCCTGAAGGTCATCTAGTCCAACCCCCTGCTCGAAGCAGGACCAATTCCCAGTTAAATCATCCCAGCCAGGGCTTTGTCAAGCCTGACCTTAAAAACTTCCAAGGAAGGAGATTCCACCACCTCCCTAGGCAACGCATTCCAGTGTTTCACCACCCTCTTAGTGAAAAAGTTTTTCCTAATATCCAATCTAAACCTCCCCCACTGCAACTTGAGACCATTACTCCTCGTTCTGTCATCTGCTACCATTGAGAACTTCATCGGATGCATACTGTGGAAACTGCAGAAGACATTATATACACACAGAGACCATGAAACAATACCTCCTCCCACTCCACTCTCCTGCTGGTAATAGCTTATCTAAAGTGATCATCAAGTTGGGCCATTTCCAGCACAAATCCAGGTTTTCTCACCCTCCGCCCCTCCACACACAAACTCACTCTCCTGCTGGCAATAGCCCATCCAAAGTGACCACTCTCCTCACAATGTGCATGATAATCAAGGTGGGCCATTTCCAGCACAAATCCAGGTTTTCTCACCCCCCCACCCCCATACACACACAAACTCACTCTCCTGTTGGCAATAGCTCATCCAAACTGACCACTCTCCTTACAATGTGCATGATAATCAAGGTGGGTCATTTCCAGCATAAATCCAAGTTTAACCAGAACGTCGGGGGGGTGGGGGGGGAAAGAAAAAAACAAGGGGAAATAGGCTACCTTGCATAATGACTTAGCCACTCCCAGTCTCTATTTAAGCCTAAATTAATAGTATCCAATTTGCAAATGAATTCCAATTCAGCAGTTTCTCGCTGGAGTCTGGATTTGAAGTTTTTTTGTTGTAAGATAGCGACCTTCATGTCTGTGATTGCGTGACCAGAGAGATTGAAGTGTTCTCCGACTGGTTTATGAATGTTATAATTCTTGACATCTGATTTGTGTCCATTTATTCGTTTACGTAGAGACTGTCCAGTTTGACCAATGCACATGGCAGAGGGGCATTGCTGGCACATGATGGCATATATCACATTGGTGGATGTACAGGTGAACTAGCCTCTGATAGTGTGGCTGATGTTATTAGGAAGTATTTCTTCACACAACACACAGTCAACCTGTGGAGCTTGTTGCCAGGGGATGTTGTGAAGGCCAATAGTATAACTCTGTTCAAACAAGAAGTAGATAAGTTCACAGAGGATAGCTCGACCGGTTCCTATCAGCCAGGATGGTCAGGGATGCAACCCTATGTTCTGAGTGTCCATAAACATCTGACTGCCAGAAGCTGGGTGTGAATGGGATGGATCACTCGATACTGACCCTGTTCTGTTCATTCCCTCGGAAGCACATACCGCTGGCCAGTATCGGAGGACAGGACACTGGGCTAGATGGGCCATTGGTCTGACCCATGTGACCAGTCTTAGGTACTTACAGCTGAATGGCATTTTTAAAAGAGCCCTTTGCGGTTGATGGGAAGCTGGAAAATGTGCCCAGAGGAGGCTTAGAAAACAAGTCAGTTGATGACCTGTTGTTTGATCCCAGTCAGATATTTTCACATATTCCAGCAAGGATGCCCTGGTGTCGGCAGCAGTCTGTCTTTGTGATTGCCTCAGGAGCCCATCTGTTAGCCGGCCTGTTTGGGGTCTGTCCACACCGCAGCTGGCACCATGCCGTTGCAGAGAAACGAAATGAATTCTTTGCAGCAGTCTTCACGGCTGAGCATGTGAGGGAGATTCCCAAACCTGAGCCGTCCTTTTTAGGTGACAAATCTGAGGAACTGTCCCAGATGGAGGTGTCATTAGAGGAGGTTTTGGAACAAATTGAGGAACTAAACAGTAACAAGTCACCAGGACCAGGAACTCAAATGTGAAATGGCAGGACTACTCACTGTAGTCTGTAACCTACCATTTAAATCGGCTTCTGTGCCCGATGACTGGAGGATAGCTAATGTGACGCCAATTTACCGGAACTGGGTAAACAGGCATCTCAGTGGGGTGTTAACCCTGAAATCTGCCCCCCTGTGGGCGCCCCCCCCAGCAGGAGGCTCTGGGTGCATCGTTGCCATCCCCTCAGAGCTCGTCTGGGGTGATGCTGGTGGGGGAGCCACCCACAGCCATCTGCTCAGGTGGCTGTGAGCTGGGCTCTCCCTTCTCTGGGACAGATCTCACCCCGAGCCAGAGGCTGGTGGCCTGAGGGCAGGGAGATCCCGGCCTGCCCAAAGAGTAGTGCTGGACCTCCTCCCAGCCCAGCACATGTCTACTGTGAGTAGCCAGGATGGGACCATGGGGGAGGATTTGCCTGTGGACCTGGATCCCACCCTGTTCCCAGGTGGGAAGCGCTGGCCTCCAGCTCTGACGGGAAGCTCTGTGTGAGTGGCTGGGGTCACCCCATGGCCGCTGGGTTTGTGCTGCTGGCATTTCACTCCAGCCGCCCCCTGCAATACAGCCTGTCCTGACAGGCCTCTGGCCTGAGAGCTGATGTAAACTGTCCAGGGAGCCCTGGACCCAGCTCTTCTGTGCAGCATTACTCCTGCTCCTCGCCACGCTGAGAGTCACCTGGAACCTGCGCCCAGGGCAGTTTGGGTGGGTTGGGCCTGCAGGGGCCCATCCAGACCCAGCTGGGTGTGTAGGGGGGGAGAGTAGGAACTGGGTTAATACCCACCCGGCATAAATGCTCCATGGAGGTCAGTTGATCTTAGAACCTTTCCTGGCCTTGCTGCCCCACTGCCCCCTTTCTAGCTGGGGCCTGTGGCAGGTGCAGGAAGGGGAATTGTGAGAGGCTGTGAGTGCAGCAGCTCCCTGCACTGTGCGAGAGCGTCTCTCCCTGCCTGTGACTGATGGGAAATGTCCAACTCCGACCTGACACCAGCTCCCTGGCTTCTGTCTTGCAGGTTTCTGATAAGAGGAGGAGGAGGCTGCGCGTATCTGAACGATGTGAATGGGGTCAGCAGCTGGCGATGCACCAGTGAGAGACCCTGGATCTGCACCAAACCCGATGCATTTACAGAGGCACAGGAGGCTGCCGTGGTAGGGGGCTTGTAAGGAGAGTACTGTGGAATTAGTCCCGGAAAAGCCGGACTGATCTCTTTACAAGATCACATCTGAGCAATTCCAGAATTATTCCAGGTTAGCCGATGGGGATAATGAGCCTGGAGATCTCATTCCCGCTGCTCTGAGTGGTGACCATGTGCACACGACCCAACTCAGCTCTTACTGTATCCCAGGAACGTCTTCATCTTCTGGGAGCCTCATGGCAGCAGTGGGATGATTTAACGGACTCCCTTAGTCATGGGGCCTTTCTCTCTCTTTAGTTTCAGAGCCAGCGTTCTGGAATCGTCTCATGGTGCGTGGAGTGGAGGCAGTGGTGGGGGTGCTGGTCTCACTATACGAATGTGGGTTTTGGAAAGATAGAGGGAAAGCGTTTGCCTACCCGCGACTCGTCTTCAGGAAGCTGCTGACTCATCCCTCCCAGCAGCCTGGAAGTCCGCAGGATTCACAGGAATCTGAGCTCCCCGCAGTGTGTGACAGGGACAGGGCCCAGGCCCAGGGAACCAGAAACAGGAATCGAGACCCAGCCTTGGAGAATGGGGAAGGAGACCTGCTCATGGAGGACAGACGCTTGATCCAGGAACCCAGAGGAAGGGATCCATTAGGTGGGGACACGGATGTGGCCCAGGAAACAGGAGGAGCATTGCCAATCCTCCAGGATGACCAGGAGTCTGCAGGAATTAAAGATTAATTTAATTCAGGCCTGGGTGTTTCTCTGTGTAATGTGACCTCAGTGCTCCTGATGAGAGCCATTGTTTGTAAATGTTTCAGTAGCAGACATAGTTATCATTCATGGACATACAGACATTTATTCATAATCAGAACTGGTCAAAAATAGCGGGGGTGGAGAGGGTCATGAAAATTGAAGAAGAAACCACTTCACCCCATATTCTTGAAACTTATTTGCAAATGTTTTTAATGATCAAATTTCTGTTTAGTTTTGGTGGGAAAAATGCCACATTCTCTCTCAAGTGGGCAGAGAAATCCAAAATGTTTTTTTTTAAACGGGAACTTTTTTCAAATGATCAATGTAATCCCAAGTGGCATTTCTAGTTCAAAGGTTGCATTGTCACTGTAAAACCATTTTGAACCAGCTCTATTACTGTATAACAAGATGAGTTTATTTGTCATGCTGCATTGTTTGGGCCAAGTTCCAAGTGGTATTTCAGCTTTTGCACCGCTCTTCTCTTCTTGCGCATGCCCCTCTCATAAGCTGTGGCCTTAATCTCAGCCCTGGAAACAATTACGTGCATGTTTAACTTTAATGACTGCTGTGAATAATTCCATTTCAATGGGACAACTCTGAGGTCGAGTTTACGCTACGGCCCTATATCGGTGTAACTACGTCATATATTTAATTTTCTTTCTTTTATATGTGAAAGTTATTGAGAGGTGAAAGCAGGTAAAATACATGAACAGGTTCGGACAGTCCAAGTCTGTCAGTGCAAAGTGACAGCAGAGATGTGGTATCTGCTAGTTTTCCATAAGTCTCTCAGGGTTTCCCAGGATAACTTTGGGGATATCTGTCTTGCATCGGAAATGTTCCCTGAAAGTGTCCAAACAGCTCAGAGATACAGAACCATTCCCTGGATCCATTCTTATAGCTGTCTTCCCCGGAAAGCAGTCTGGCAAGTGTTCCTGTCAGCTCATTGCTAGGTTATCTGCCAAAACACTGGAGTTTTCAGGTGCCTAACTAGCCCTTTGAATCATGGTGAAATCACATTCTCCTCGTCACCACCAAAATTTGAAATGGTGCCCCTGAGTGCACAGTACCCTACCGTGCTCCCCTGTAGGAGCTGCATTAACAGGCAACTCTGCAAGTTCTCTGCATGCCTCTGCAAGTGACCCCCATGCCTCTCCATTTCCTTGGCCACATGGATCCTGTCCCCATGCTGGTGGCTAATCCAGAAAAAGGGGGAAAGAGCTCACCACTGCGACCACCTGAGGCATGTGTTGGGGTGAGATCAGCTGGTCAAAGCTGGCAATAGGGACAGAATCGGAGACTTGAAGCTCCTCGAGTGATCTTTCCAGACTTGCCCTTCAATCAGACACAGTGATTCTAAAGTTTAATGTGATAGTAACTAGACCCATTTTAAACCCTTCACCACACAAGACAAAGCCCGTAGGATTCATCATGAACTATTTATTTCTCCTCCCCTGGATTCCTGCAGCCACCAGCCACCTTGGAGCTTTCCCTCGTCTCTCCCAGGCTGTGCTCACTTGATGGCAGGAGCTCAGCGGAGGATCCAGCTTTGCTCTTTCGCTTCCATTCTTCACATCTTTGGGTGGCTGCATTTGCAACTGAGCAACCTGATGGAAACACTGAGTCCTCTGTCTCGGCAGGCAGGCCCAGCCACGAAAGCCAAAGACTCCCTGAGAACAGGGGGAGGTTCGCCTGAACTCTCAGGAGTGGAGGCTTGGCCCATAGGGCAGGGTTACCATATTTGAACTTTCAAAAAAGAGGACACTCCGGGGTGGGGGGTGGGAGTTGTAGCCCTACCCCCTATCTACTCTCTCCCACTTCCTGCCCCCTGACTGCCCCCCACAGAACTGCTAACCCCTCCAACCCCTGCTGCTCCTTGTCCCCTGATCGCCACCCCCCCCCCGGACCCCGCCCTCTGTCTAAGCCTTCCTTCTCCCTGTCTCCTCCTTAGACCCCCCCACTCTAACTGCCCCCTTAGAACTTCCCCCCCACCTGTCCCCTGACTGCCCGCCCCCTATCCGCACCCCCGCCCCCTGACAGACCCCCAGGTCTCCCACACCTATCCAACCACTCCCTGTCCCCTGACTGCCCCCGCAGAACCCCCGACCCATCTAACCCCCCCTGCTCCCTGTCCCTTGTCTCCCCCGACCCCTCTCCATATGCCCACCCCCTGACAGGCTCCCCCCAGAACCCCTGACCCATCCAACCCCTCCTGCTCCCTGTCCCCTGACTGTCCCTTGGGACCCCATGCCCCTTCTCCAGCCCCCGGCCCCCTTACCCTGCTGCTCAGAGCAGTGTGTTTGGGGTGCGGAGCCAGACACAGTGCCGCGCTCCCCCGCAGAGCGCACAGCTCCCCAACCCCTGCCCCCAGAGTGCTGCATTGGGAGGGAAATCCCGGCCCTCTGGAGAGTTTTACAAATTCCTCCCGGAGGGCGCTTGAAAACCCCAAAAGCCGGACATGTCCGGGAAAATCCAGACGCATGGTAACCCGACCACAGGCGACTCCAGGATCTGCAGCTGCTGCCACCTCTATGGTGATTCCTCCAACTCATCACCAACCGGCTCTTCCCCATTCTGCCACCCGGCTCCACGGTCTGACCGTGCAGGAGAACAGAAACCCTTTGGGACAGCAGGAGAGTCTCCTCAATGCCGCACTCTTTGCATGGCTTCCCGCGGTCACCGGGAAACACGACTACCCTGCCCCCAGGAGTCTTTCAAGGAGCTGCCGGCGCAGTCACTGGGCACCCACTCGTAATGGTCTCGGGAAGTGGCATTGCAGAGGGAGCTGAGCAGACCGTCCCTTCTGTGACTTCCTGAATTGCTGCCAGGACTGATTCTCCTCTGCACTAGGGAGAGTCCCTGAGGAAAAGCAGCTGTGGTAGGGGAGGGGGCAAGACAAGCTCTCCCCCTGAGCCCTTGACTAGCAGGCAAGCAGGACTCTGGGAGCCAGGGATCGGTGTGTCTTGCTGGGAGAGCAGAGCTGGAGAGCAGAAAAGGGCACTGGAGGAATTGTAGAAAAGTCAGTGTCATGGCCGAGTCATGGGCAGCCAGATCAAGTGGTCAGAGGCAGAGTCCACACTCACGAGACAGGAGTCGAGAGTCAGCTGGGTCAGGACACTGGAAGAGCAGAAGCAAAAGACCAAATTGTGTTCAGCACCTCAAGTCAGATGAGTCACCCCGAGTCAGGATGCCAGGAAATCAAGCCTGGGGAGTGGGAGGAGGAACAGCTAACACATGGTCCAGAGGGGGCGGGTGGGAGCTCGGGTGTTCAGGCAGCTTCTTGTTCCTGCTGTTGGTTTAAGGAGGTGCTGGGGGCCGATTAGCTGCTGTGGGACTCTGCCAACAGAGCCTCAAACTGGGTCTGGACTTCATCAGTCCTAGGTAAGCAGTTTTTTGTAGGCTTCCAGGTGGCGTGCTGGAGGGTGGCTGCTCCCAGGAACCCTGCAGACCTGGGTTAATGACCCAGGGGTCATGACAGTGAGTGATCTCTGCCCGCTTAAACCTCCTGCACGAAACAGTCTCCAGGGTCTCGGACGCATCCTCTGAGAATAAAAAAACACAGTCATGATGACAAATAGGCTATGGAACAGCCCCAAGTGCCCAGAAGAGTGGACGGTTCTTACCTCCAGGACATGCCTGGGATCTTCCATCTAAGCCTCTTTGGGACCCCTGTTGCTTGGTCTGACAGGATGAGATCATCTGTCCCCACTGCTCCCTGCGCTGGGCTGGCTGCAGCACACATCTGTGTAAGAGGCTGGGCCAGAGAGATGTTACAGTCAGGGTCCAGGCAGCCCAGAAGGAGAACAGAGGGTCTGAAACCAGAAGACGAAGCAATCAAATCCGCGGATTCGACAGAGAGGTTTTGCACCCTACAGGGACATCAAAGAAGGTCTGTTAGGAAAGCTGAGATGTTAGTCTGGAAACAGCTAAGGCAAAGATTGTGACTTGTTAAGGTTCAGTTTAAGTCACTACAAAGTGTGTTGTGTTTTGTTTGTCTGTTTGAAATTTGTCTTTTTCTCTTGCTTAGTTTCACTTAAATCTGTTCTTTGTTACTGTGCTTCCCAAAGCACCTCAGCGTTGTGTGTTCGAGTGAAGTGTGAGTCTCCTGCCTACCCAACAGGCTGAGCTCAGCCCTGTCTCTCTAAAGATAGCAAATAATTTCTGAGCGGTGCTGGGCCCAGAGTCCAAGGGCAGTTCACCAGACATCTCTTGTGAAGCCCAAAGAGACCAAAGGAGCAGGAGAGATTCAGGCCCCACTGATCCATGGGAACTTCCCACAGAAGAGGCTACACAGGGCTCCTGACACAGCCAGCAGGATCCCTCCCACAAGCTGGGCCATGTCCTTCCCCTCCCAGCCCCACAGCTTCCTCCCCACCCCAGCCTCAGGAACCCCTCCCACCTCCCTGCTCTCCCCACTCATTCTCCAATACCAGGCTGTTTCCAGAATGGAAGCAGGTGCGTACCAGAGTTCACTCACCCCTAGATGCTGGCCAGGCCTCGTGTCACCGCTTTCTAGCTGGGCTAGCAACCCCACTGATACTCACTCTTGCAGTTTTTTGGCTGAGAACTCAGCCCTCCAACCAGGTGACTGGCCTTTACTCCACTCCTTCCTGGGTCGTGCTCCTTCCAAACAAAGTCCAAAAATGTCTTGAACAGAAACAAGGCCTTCCACCCTTGTGGGGAGTTCTTCCTCCGCCTGATTTCGGCTCGGCCTGCCCTTCTTGGGTTTCTATGGTCTTCTGTGTCCCCTTCCTTAGGGACTGTGAGAGAACCCAGTCCTACCCTGGACTCCAGGTTTTGGCCCAAGGCCGTCGACTAAACAGCTCGCTCTGCTTCTGTACTTTTGCTGCTGTTTTCCCTTGTTTCCTCTCAGGTGGGGCTCACTTGGTCATCAATTTGGCCTAGCCCCAGGCTAGGCAGCCATAGGCCAAGCCACCCTGTTAGATACCCTCCTCCTTCAAATCCGATCCAGCCCGGCTGACAGATTTGCTGAGGGGATGGTGAAACCCCATTGCTGATCAGAAGGAGGTCAGAGTCTGTTGTTTAGGAGCTGAAGGTCCGTTTGTCCTGCTGCGGGAAGTGGAGCTGGAGAGCGGAGAAGTTAGGTGAAAGAGACTGCATGATGGAGTTGGAGACTGAGGGATGGGAGCCTCCTCCCAGAAACGCTCCCAGGAGAACAGGTTTGAGGAGTTCTCTGGGGAGTCGCTTGCTAGGAAAAAAACAAGGGTGGCACATTGATGGAGATGTCTCTGTCCCAGGGATGGGGGAAGCTCCCAGCCAGGCTATGCAACAGGGATCCCATTTCTCCCCCAAGAAATCCAGATGCCCAAAGAAGTCAATGGCTCTTACCTCCATGAGGGAGTGGGGTCTTCCCTCTCAGCCTCTTTGAGAACTACCACTGCTTGGTTTCCTCGGACAAGGGACCTGCCCCCACTGCTCCCTGAGGTGGTTCAGCTTCTGACTGCACCCATCTGGGAGGCTGTCACACACCCTAGGGCCTAGAAGACGTGGGGGGAGGAGGCTCCTCTTCATGTCAGACTCTGAGAGCCCAAAGAAGAATAAAGGGCAGGAGATGAAGCTAGCCCTGAGCCTCTGTCCCATCCTCACCTCCTCAAATGTGGAGCTTCCTGAGCTTCAGTTGGGCAGACAGTCTGTCGCCCTGACATAAAGGTCCTTCTGCGCCATATGGGGAAGGAAGATCTCTGCCTGGCAGCACGGGGAATGGGATGGGGGTGAGATCAAGGAAAGAGGGGAGGGGTATGGGTGGGAGGGAAAGAGCTCCTGCCCCAGATGGAGGAATTTGGGGGGCCAAGGGAATGACCCGGCTACGCAGAGAGGGCAGAGAATTTCTGTGAGTGCCAGGGGCCTCCATTTCCGCTTCCACTAGCCCCGCATTTACAGTGAGACAGAGCAGTACCTGCAGCAGGGAGCGGGACTTGCTGAACAGGGAGGGGAACCTTTAAGAGCATCAGATGAGCCACAGCCCTTGCAGCGCCTCGGGCATCTGGTGCAAGTGCCTGATGATGTGAAGCTGGCCCATGACCTTGGCTGTGACATCCTCCTGCTGCAGGGGAACGAGAACATGTCAGAGACGGAGACACTCCCCAGGAATCAGGGAGAATTAAGGGCACCTGGAACCAGCATCATCATTTCTACCCAGCAGCTGCTCATGTCTGAGTGGTGGATTCACCCTCCTGACCCCCAGGATGGAGGCTTGCTGTCCTCTCTAGTGACCTCCAGTGCCAACCCCCCTCCTTGTCGGGTGAGCTCCTGCCACCTCCCCATCAGTGCCCGTGACAGCTGTTCCACCTCCAACCCACCTGGGGACACCGCTCAAGTTCGTAGAACCCTCTCCTCCACCCCCACCTCCATCCCCACCCAGGTAGGGCAGGGAGGGGGCTCTAGCAGGGTGGCGGGGGGCAAGAGGGATTCTGGCAGCAGTGAAGTGGGATGGGGAGAGGTTGAGACCTTTCCCCAAGTCACCCTAGTGACAAAAGCTGAAGCCACAGGATGGCAGCCCTGGTGAACGAGGCAGGTCAGCAGCCCCTGCTGACTGAATCCTCCCAATCTCTTGAGAGCGGGTCCAGCCCTACCAGCAGCAACACCAGCTTCCCACGCCCATGTGCCTCAGCCCTTCCTGCTCGGTCGCCATCACCAGTCAGTCCTTGGCCTCCCAGGCTGCCGGGGAAGGGAGCAACTCTCGATGGTGGCTCAGGTGACATGGACACTAGGCTATGGGGAAATGGGGGCAGCTCTGTGGGGCAGGAAAGGTTCCCAGAGGGCTCTTAGGGGACTCTCCTGTGCTTTCCAGGAGTGATAGCAGAGCACCACATCTTAAGAAGAGAAGTCCATGAAGTCCAGAAGTCCCCACTAGGCTCCTTGCCAGCAGGCCAGCGAATGGCGATAGGATGGGAATGAGGCCCTGGCCCCCACCCCAAGCTCCTGAGTCGATTGCAGCTGCTTACCGTGACCCCCATCAGTTGCTGGGCTTCCCCCAGGAGGGAGTAGACGAGCACCAGCCCAGCCTGGCTGACACGCAGCACGGGGTCGTGGATAGCCAGCACTGCTGTCTGAAGGAAGGATCTTTTCTGACCGATGGAGAAGAATTTTCCAAAGACCTAAAACCAAGAGGACACGGGACTCGAGCAGATTGGCCAGAGCCAGCCTCCAAGTCCTGGCGGTACAATGGCGTCTAGTGCCCCAAAGGGCGGGGAAGAGAGCTGCTGTGGCCAAGGCACTTCATTCCCCAGGAGGCTTTCAGGGTCCCAGGGCTCAGGGAAGCCCCTTTATTAAAAGGTGGCAGATGCTGAGGGACCAAAGCCTCCAGTGGCTCTTTCGGGAGGGCAATTTCTGGCAGGGGCCAGGATGGGCTGGAAATGGATCTCTAATGTGTGTGAGCAGGCCCACTCTGCTGTGCAGGGCACAGAGATGACAGGGGACCCTGTGTTGCTTCCAGCAGAGAGATCTCCTGCACCTCAGTGGCTAGAGGAGTGTGTGTGTGTTGTGGAAGGCGAGGGGGTTGGAGCTGACAGACCAAAGGTCTCTTCACCCCAGCTTAGTGATTTCTCTCATTGCTGGGAATGGCCTCTGCATCTCCTTGGTTTCTTCACAGGGAATCCAACCTGCAGCCTGACAAGGACAAGGAGACTCATGGCCCAGTCCCCATCCCAGACGCTCCTCAGAGACTTTTCTTCTGCTGCAGCAATTCAGCTTGTGTGAGGCGGGACAAGCTCACACAGTCTCTCTCACGGGGCGTCTGTGGAGCAGCGTTCTGTCGATGCCCTTGTCGATCCAGGAGCCACTCCAAGGCCTCCTCTGTGATGTTGTGGCAATCACCCATTTCACCTTTGACTCCAGGCTGGGGGCACTGTGTTACAGTGTGTTCGAAGGTTTGGATATTCTCACCACAGTTGTGAGATGGGGGTGGGGGGGTGTCTTTGATTTTCTACTTGTGCAGCAAGAAGCCGCAACTTGGCTCAGTGACAATGTGCTTCTTTGGAACAGTGGCTGAGGTCCAGATACTCTGCCATTCCCTGGCCAGGGCTGGAGACATGAGGGGGGTGCATGTGGTCCATATTGGCTCTGGAGCTCACTATGTCCCCTACCCAGTTCCCAGGTTGGAGCATTCTGCTTCCTGACCGGCAATGGAATTGGGCAAAGCCCACCTCCTTTCTCTGCTTCTACAGGGTGCAGGGAATTAAACAAGGGTCTGATCAAGCAATCGTGACTGACTGACTCAGGGCTCTCCTCTCAGACACTTGGGGATCAGCCAGGGGGACAAGGAGCAGGGAGACACCCAGAGCAATAATCCTATATTAACTCACCCACCCGGGGATCTTCCTTATGCCACGGAGCAATGCAGCCATGTAAGACACTCAAATCACGGCAACTAGCGAGGTTCCAATGTGGGACCTTTAGCACCAGCCCGTCCCACTGGTTGCTGGATGAGGAACTCTGAGCTGGAAATAAGGTGTGGGCTCTTTTCCTGTCTCCAGGAGGCATCCACTGCAGGGAACCCAGCCAGCCACACTCCCTGAGCTGTGTCATGCCCTGGCACAGTGCCCTTACCTCCCCCACTCTGGCTGTATTCCTGTAGCCCAAGAGCCTTCTGTTCTGGTGCCAGTCATAGCACCAGATATCTTCTGCGTCATGTATGGTCAGGTCTGGAAGAGAGAGAGAGAGAGAGAGAGAGACTTTTCTCCTCCTTCTGGTTGCAGTTTCTGTGTCCTTCCAATCCCATTGGTGGCTCCACAGTGGAGTGGAGAAGAACAGAGGCAGAGAGAGACTTGTCCTCCAGCTGGGGTCAGTCGGAGAGAAATGGTCTGGGGATCCATTATCCACCTGTGGTCACTCTTAGTTCCCTTTTGGGTTCTGTGTCCCAGCTGGGTTCCTTACCCCTCTGTTGGAGCAGCAGCTGGTAGAGCCGGTAAGTCCCCTCCCTGGCCTGCCGGCTGATGTCCTTGTCTGGATCGCTGACAAATAGAGCCAGCTGGGCCACATGGTGACCCATCCTAGGGAACTCGGCTGAGATCTAATGGAAAGGAGAGGAGAGGGGACTCCATCAGCATTTTCCTGTCAGCTCCCCTGGGCCAGAGGGCTCCTTCCCCTTAGCAACTCTGCAGGAGATGCTGGGGGAGAGGAGCTTGAGATCAACCCTTCATTTGCTCTGCTGCCAAGGGAGCTCAGAGCTGCTTTGGGATGCCAAGCAGGGGTGGAGCATGGGCTCCTTAAAGGCCCAGGGACAACACTGAACCAGGACAAGAAGAACTTGACTCAAGCCTAGCTCAGTCCCTGCTCTGACTCTGCCTCCCCATGAAGAACCCTCCTAAGCCACAGCCCCGCCAGCAGCAGATCCTGCAGCCTGCTGGAGCCAGCCCGCCTCCGCCTGGAGTCAGCAAGCTGCGGTTGGAGGTCACTTACATCAAACTCAGGGAGGGTGACTGTGAATCTCAGCAGGGCTGTGCTGCTCCTGATAGCCCTGGCTCGCTCCTGCAACACCCTGGACACGACCCACAAGTTGATATCCTGTGGGGAAAGGAGGCAGGTCAGACTCAGTAGCCAGGTGTACCTGCTTTGCAAATGAGCCCTCCACGCCTCCAGCCCCAGGGGCCCGAGTCATTCTATGCAGGGGGGAATATCTGAAGCCTTGATGGCAGAGCTTTAGAAGGGGATTCTTTCCCCCAGGACGCAGCTTGTACCCTGCCGGTCACAACTTGTCAGCTTCTCTCTAGATTGGGACAATGTTCGGGGTGGTGGCTGGTCCCATCCTCCCAGAACTCCTGATTCCTGAACAGTTCACCAGAAAGGAGACTGAACCCTCGGCCCTTCCCTGCTATGAAAATCCTTGGGGGGATGGAGGGAGTGACTGAGAACACAATCCCCCCAGGAATTTCAGAGCAGATCAGAGGGAAGGGCTGATTCCCTGGGCTCCTCCTGTTTCTCTAGGAAGGAGCGTGTGCCTCTTCTCTGAGAACCATCTCCCAAATCTCATGGGGTGTGTGTGTTGGAGGGGTGGGGGAAAGGTGGGTTTTCAGACTCTCACTCCCCAAGACAGCCAGGAGCCCTGTGGTTAGTGCTCAGCAGAACCAGGCAGAGCTCTGGCTTGAAGTCCCAGCTCCTTCCTCTGTCCCTCAAGAAGGAAGGACCTGACACTGCATTGCACTGACCTCCCCAACCAAGGATGGCCCACTGGGGACCCAGCTAGGAAGACACAGTAGAAAATGGATCTTCCAGTCTCTCCTTACCAGTCCCCCAAAGAGTTCAGGTGAAATGGGGCTCACCTCCAAGATGAAGTGGAGCCTGTCTGTGTCTGGGGACTCTGCCAGCAGGTTCCCCAGCATGGCATCCAGGACCTCTGGGATGACTTTGTGCAGAGCCTGCAAAGCATGGGTCAGAGTTAGGGAACCTGGGCCTACACGTGCCACAGGATGGGAAGAGGGGTCTCTGGGAAGCACTGGGGAGACTCCAAACACATATCCTGGCCTCTCTCCTTCACATCCCACTGCAGGCAATTCGCAAGAATTGATGACTCCTGGACCTTTGATCCATGAGCTTAGCAGGTCTCTGCAGAGGGCCTTGTAGGCAGAAGAGTATGAAACAGCCAAGTTGCTATGGATGGAAGCTGGGCTTCTGGGTGAAACATGGCTTAAGAAAGAAAGAAAGAAAGAAAGAAAGAAAGAAAGAAAGAAAGAAAGAAAGAAAGAAAGAAAGAAAGAAAGAAAGAAATCCCCCAGGGAGGGGTAATCTCTTCCCTGCTGGAGGGAAGGATCCAAACCTGCAGCTTGTTCCAACTCCGCTATCCCACCCCTAAATCTGGAGCTCCAGCGAATCAAGGGAGCAGGGACCAAGGACCACTCTGGAAAAGTAAGAGGATGGAGGAGGAGGAGGTACCTGGATGTCGGTGGTGTCCTTCTCCGTGCCCAGGGTGAAGACGGAGTGAAGGGCAGCTCGCAAGAGGTGGGTCTCTAGGGCTGGCTCCAGGGCAGGTTTCATGGTGCTGGCAAGAGAGAGGAGCTGGTATTAGACTGTGCAGTACGGGGGTGGGACTGTCGCCAACACGGACACCAACCCACAGGGATAGAGGCACAGGCTGGTGAGAATGGAAACTGAGGCACTTAGCTAGGGAATGACAAGGCCAAGGCATCCCAGACAGACAGTGGCAGGACAGGAATAACTCCTGTTCCCTGGAGCCTACTGCCCCTCCTGTATCTGAGCTTGGGAGTGAGCCCCTCCCCAAGGCCCCTGTGATGTTATGGGAGTGAAAAGAAGAGCCCTGCCAGGAGAGAGTGAAACTTCCCACCCCACCATCTGCGCCACTCTTGGAAGGTGACCTGGGAGGGACAGTGACGGTGACTCCCAGCCTTGGGCCCGAGCAGCACTGGGGTGAGGGGAGCCGGCGGGGTTGGGGGGTGGGGCTGTCTCGGTACCAGAGGTTGCCCACTGCAGCCAGGGAGTGGGCGAGGACGGCGCTGGGTGACGAGTCATCGGGAAGCTCCTCGATGAGCTCCTGTGAGACGCGAAGGAGACAAAGGAGCGTGTAAGATTCAGGCCCCACTGACACCTCCCAGTGAGGAGATGACACAGCCAGTGCCCCACATGGCCAGCAGGATCTCCCACCACCTCCCGCTCCTCTGATTCCTTCCTGCCCATCCGACTTGTCCCCCTTCCCGGATTCCTGCCCAGCTCACTCCCAATCCCCTTCTCTCCTCCTCCCTGTCAAAACTTCCCCCATTCAGCCCCATCCCGATGACCGATCTGGGACCATGTGATTTCTTGTCCCCCACTCTCAGCTGCCCTCCAGCCCCACAATTCCCCCCCTGCCCACTACCCACCAATCTCAGAATTTCTCCCTTCTCGTCTCCCAAGTCTTCAGTGACAGCAATCCCTGCCCTCTGCTACCCCCTCCAACAGTACCCAGCCCCCACCCAATAGCCTGGCCATACCCCTGCCAATCCCATGTCTCTCTCCTCTTGCCAGCTGCCGTATGGCGTGTCTCACTCACCACGATCCTCTTCACCACAGCCGCCTTGCAGCAGCGCGGCTCCAGCGTGTCCTCCCCTCTGTCCTGTGCAGCCAGACATGCGGGGTAGATGGCCTGAAGGAACAGGAGCTGCTGCTCCTCATCCTGGACCCACCAGGAGTGGGGTATAGTGAGACAGAACCTGTTAGCGAGGGACCTGCCTGCCCCACCCAAACCAGCTCCAGGGCTCAGGCCTCAATGGGAGATTGTGGGGACCCGCCTATTGTCCAAATCCCCCACCACTCCTACACAAGCAGGATCAGGAACTGGGACAGTGCCTGTGGGGGGAGATGACCTCGGCTGTTGTGGGACAACGACCCACATCTGGGGGTCCCACATCATGGATGTAAAAGGGCCCCATTAGGGGTGGTGGATCAGGAGGGACAAGACCCTTGGCTGGGGGTGGGGGGGATGCTGGGAAGAGACAGGGCAATCTTGGTTGCAGCCCAGGTGGGGAACATTTGTACCTTATCTCTGCACTGGAGCTGCTCTCGGATGACCTTGAGAGCAGCTTCATCTTTGGCCACGTCCACCCCTTCCTCCTGCTCCGAATCCAGGGGGGTCCCTGCACCAGGGAGGGAAGGACAGGGGCGTGGTGGGCAGAGCAGGATTCAAGATCCCCCTTCTCGCTTCAGGCACCCAGTGCAGATGGGGCCCGAAACCTCCCTCTCAGGGATGCCTTCAGCCCCCAACAGTTGCCGAAGCCCACAGCAGAGCCCCCCTCCCCTGCCCAGGACTCCAGGGGAGGTGCCTGTTCCCCCCGCCCGGAGCAGCAAGGACCAACTGGCAGCAGCTCTTCACGCCCCCCACCCCCAGGTCCCCGTGCGGAAGGGGCAGCTGTGTGACGGCTGCTACTGTCCGTGGGGTTCGCGGGGCTCAGGACAGACACCTGGGCTGGGTCCCCCCCATCCCCGTATCCCTGGGAGAGCGTCTGGGCCCAGGGTGTTCACATCCCGTCCTCAGCCCTCCCGGAGCCCAGCCTGGCTCCTCACCTGGAACAAAGCAGTGGCTCCCGTCGGCCTGGCTGCTGCCAGAGGCCCAGGTGCTGCCGCTGTCCCAGGCTGAGCTGGCGGTGCTGGGACAGGGACCTTCCCCCTCCTGGGCTGCGGGGGCTGGAAGGGCCTCAGAGAGCGGGCAGGGCGAGGCCTCCTGATGGGAAGGAGGGCTGGGCTCCTGGGGCCGCTGCTGCCCACACAACAAGCCCCAGAGCCACCCTGCCCGGCGCCCCTCCTGGGCTGGGTCCTGTCTGCCAAACCGCAGCCTGGGCCAGCTCCACTGGGGCCTGGTCGGGGCCTCTCCCAGCTCGGCGCCTGCGCCGGGAGCCGGGGTCCTTTTCCAGAAGGCCGGGCACTTCCGCCGTCTGGCCTGGACGGGAGCTGCTTCCCCGCCAGCGGGGACGCAGGGCTTGCTCTGCCCCTTGGGAAGACGGCAGCTGCTTCCCTCAGGCTCTGGGGCCACCTGCAGAGCCTTCCTCCGCAACATCCGCAGGAGCCTGTCCATCCTGGAACCGAGCGGGGAGCAGGGGTGAGTCTGGGCTCAAGGCAGCCTTCCACTCATGGGCCTTTTCCGTCCCTCCTCCTCCCTGCTTCAACCACAGCCGCCCCCTCTGCCCCCACAGGAGTGCAGGGAGTGCCATCTACACACACGGGCAGGAGTTCATTGCATGATCTGCTCCCAACGTTCCCCCTCGTAATCCCTGCTGCTGCAATAGCCAGGAAGTCTCATCCTTTTCCAGCAAGGGGGTCAGTCCCAAAGACCATCTGTTACTCTGGACAAGCAGCTCCCTCCTGTCATCCCAGGCCACTCTCCCGCCCAGGCTAGAGAAGGAACAGAACCCAGGAGCCCGGACTTCTCCTGCGAAACCATTCCCCATGTCAAAGTCACAAAGACCCTAAGCATAGGAAGACCAGGGCCCTCCTCGTTCCCCATTGATTTCCAGGCTCAGCAGCTCACAGGGTCTGGCCCAGCTCAGAGACTCTCAGCCTGGGGAACAGTGTCCCACAAGGGAAGGGCTGGGAGCCCCATTGCTGGAACCTTTCCAAACACACTGGAGACGGCTCTGGAGAAGCCCCTGCCTGGCCTAAGAGTGAGGGGCTCTTGGGGGCTGTTTGCAAATGAAATCCCCCTTTGGAGATAGTCTCTCCCCGTTTCTGCCTCTCCCCAGACAGACGGGGAAGCCACCGAGGAACCCGAATGCCACTCACTTGCTCTCAGTGATGGGATGATGGATGGCGGATGTTCAGGGTCAGCAGACGTCCCTCGCCCTCCTCCTCACTCTCCAAGCCCAAGGGAGGCTGGAGAGGGTGGTGACCTCAGGAGTTACCCTGCCCAGCCAGCAGGCAGGGTGATGACACTAGGGCGTTCGACTGGCTGTGAAAAGAAGAGTCAGTCTTTTTGCCAAGGGACGGAGAAACTCAGCCAGCAGCAGGGGGGTGCAGAACACTGCCCTAGGGCGGAGGTGACATCGCCTCCAGGATACTGACATCCCAGCACTTTATACATCTTCCTGGAGCCTCCCAAACCCACTGGGCTGTAGGGATGGGACCCCAACTCGACTGACGGCAAACGTGCCTCAGCTACCAGCTCAGGGTCACACTGAGTTTCAGAGCCATGAATGGACCCTTTCACCAACCACTGCCACACACTCCCTCCCACAGCTGGTAATTACAACCAGGCCCTAATGTCTGGTCTCCCTGCCTTTGAGAGGGAGCGTCATTCCTGCTTCCATTGCTGCCTATTGATCTGTGGGACTTTGGGCAAGTTGCTCCCCCTTTCTATGGCTCTCTGCGACTCACATCCCTGAATGTGCTTTAAAAAAGACAATGCTTAAAGTTTGCCCCCAACTAGTTCTTGTTTCTCAAGACTAGCCATTTTAGCAAAGTTTAGAATTCTTGACATTCAACACCTGGAAACATCCCTTTCTCCTTCGCAGATGGCCTTAACATCCCTTATCTCACCCTGGCTTCCTGCTGCCTAGAGTTAGAGAATTGACCTTATTCCCTTTGGACCTAACCAAGATGTCACACAGCAAAGCAGTGACAGAGCCAGAAAGAGAAGACAATGGTCCTGACTCCTGTTCTAACTAACGACAACAACCCACCGGAGGCAGGGATAAAGCCCAGGAAATAAGGTGTGAACATTTTCATGGGAACTGTTTTCTGTCAGAAAATGCATTCAGACAAAACCACTCTGTTTCTTGAAATCATAAGAAATAGGATGAAAATTCTTTGCAAAAATATTTGTTTAGAAAACAAGAGCATCTCCTGTTTGTCACAGTGCAGGAAACTGTCTTGTTGTAGAAAAAGGGGAGACACTATGATCTAGACTATTAGATGAGATGCTTCATTCTGAGCTAAGTAGTTGCTGCTCTTCACAATTTCAAAAGAATAAAATACAAAACAAATCGAATATTAGGTCATAATCTGATATGGCTCAGTGTGATAGGACACCCCCTAGTCTGCACTGCTCCGAGTGACACTCTTCAGTGCATATGCAGCATCCACCCATGGCGAGGTAAGTGGGAGAGGATTGTTATTTGTTCTTGACAGAAGGAGAAACGAAGGCTGAGAAAGGAGCAGTGACTTGTCTTAGCTGATGCAGCCAGTCAGTAGCAGAGTTGCTCTCAAATGAGCTTCAGACCAACAATTGTTCATAGTAAATATTCAGGAAGTATTTCAGAAGAATTGGAATGTTCAAGAGGATCATGAACTGCTCTGAGACAATGAATGGAGAGCAGCATCCACATTGGTCAAACATAAAACTGGTTGTGACTTATTTGCTTGGTCATAAAAGAGAACAACAAAGACCAGAGTTTCCTCCCTGTCAATAGCCCCCTCCTCAGCCAATCAAGGTTCAGACTTTGAGGGGTGGGAGGCTAAGGGTTCTCATCAAATAGCCCAAAGAATGGCCCTGGTCACCACCGAGGGGAGGGGGGTGAGGGAGTGAGAGAACCTGGATTTGTGCAGGAAATGGCCTAACTTGATTATCATGCACATTGTGTAAAGAGTTGTCACTTTGGATGGGCTATCACCAGCAGGAGAGTGAATTTGTGTGCGGGGGTGGAGGGTGAGGGAGTGAGAGAACCTGGATTTGTGCTGGAAATAGCCTAACCTGATGATTACTTTAGATAAGCTATTACCAGCAGGACAGTGGGGTGGGAGGAGGTATTGTTTCATATTCTCTGTGTATATATAAAGTCTGCTGCAGTTTCCACGGTATGCATCTGATGAAGTGAGCTGTAGCTCACGAAAGCTCATGCTCAAATAAATTGGTTAGTCTCTAAGGTGCCACAAGTACTCCTTTTCTTTTTGCGAATACAGACTAACACGGCTGTTACTCTGAAACTCTCGGAGCACTAGTCCAGTCTCACCTCTCTGTGAGGGCCTCCCATAACCCCCCCCTCGGCCCCCGCGCCACCCACAGAGCTCCTCGTGGTGGGAGGAGAGCAGAGGAAAAGGAAAAAGGAAGCAAGAAGAGAAAGGTAGGAGGGACAGAGGAAAAGGGAAAACAAAAAGGAGAAACCCCAATGTCCCCAGTAATTCTAGGTCGGAAATAAAATGCTGCCCCCACAATCTAGTGTTTTACTTAGCTAAAAATCAGCCGGCACCTGATGGATCAGACTGAACAGGTTCCAAACCTCTCCAAGGCTCTTACCTTCTATACAGGGACGTCTCTTTTCGAGCAAAACCACTAAAAGAAAAGGAGAAAACTCCGAAGAGGGTCCTCCTTGCGCTCACGTACGTGAAAGTGAATTCTCTCTCAGTCCTCCAGGAGAGACCTCGAGAAGGAGACGTGCTGAAGCAAAGCCACAGGGATCTCCGAGGTTGCCCCTGTCCTGCACCCCTGTCCTGCCTGGCTGATGTCAAGATCTCTCTGTGAGATCATCGCCTCCCCATCACCTTTGTCCAATAGGCTGAGGTCCTGCCAAAGGCCCTTGTGATGTCACTTCCACGCCACCCCTCCCCTGTAGTGCTGATGTCATGTCCCTGTCCAGCCACATTGGGTGTTTCAGCCGCTTCCCCTGGGTCACCCCACGCAATGAGCGTTCATTGTGGGCTCAAGCCGAACACAGTTAAACATCAGAGGCTTCTCCCCATGCTATGCTCAGTTTTTCATCAATTAGCAGACTTTATGGACAGAAGAGACAATTAGAGCATGTCATCTGACCCCCTGCATATCACATGCTTTCTGTAGAGCATAGGAGCTAGTTTTTGACTACACACGTTCCAGAGAGCCATCTAGTCTTCATTAGAAGACATTAAGAAGTGGGGAATTCCCACCAGTTCCCTTTCTAGTTTGTTCCTTTGATGATTCATCCTCACGGTTGAATATGTGTACCCTCTTTCGAATACGAATTGGTCTCTTTTGAGTTTCCAGCCACTGGGTCTTGTTATGCTTTTCTCTGCTAAATTAATGAGCCCTTTCCTACCCGATATTTTCTCTCCATGAAGTCACTTCAACACTTCAATGACGTCACCTCCCGATCTTTTTGATCATCTAAACAGGCTGAGCTCTTCCAATAACTCACTAGCAGGCATTTTTCTCCAGCCCTCAAAATGTTTCATTGCTTTTTGCTGCCCCATCTCCAAGATTTCAACATCTTTTTTCAAAGGTGGATGCCAAAACTGGATGCAGTATTCCATGATCAGTCTTCCTCATGGTGTGTCACCTCCCTATGCTCCTCACTGCTCTTTTCATACATCTAATGATGGCTTTAGCCCTGTTCACCACAGCATCACCCTGGGTGCTCATGTTGAATGGCTTGCCTAGCATGGCCCCGAAATCCTCTTCACAGTCAGCGCTTTCCTGGATACACTTCCCCATTCTGTAGGTGTGGCCTGCATGCTTTGTTGCTAGCTATAGGACCCTTCCTTTGGTTATTTTCAAACTTGTTTTCTTTGAATGGGTCCAGCTTCTCAAGGGATCCGATTGCTCTGTGTCACTGCCCTGTCCTCATCATTAATTACCATGCTGCTACTATTTTATCACCCACCAATGTTAACAGCAGTGATTTTTCATTTGGGTTGCAGTTCATTGATATTTATTTTCAAGAATTAGTCCTTGAGAACCTCTTCATATCCCTAGTGCCCAGAACCTGCTCCACACAGCACAGCGAGACAAGGCCGCCCAGCCCAGCTGTGCCATAGGGGCTAAGCACAGAACAACCTTAGGAGCTTGTGTCATCCATAGCTTCTGAACAACATGTGGGGGTCATCAGCTTACAAATACACTCTAGACCGGTAGCGTAGACAGGCCCCAAATGTATCTAAGTGTTCCGCCTTGAAAAACAGGAGAGAAAAAAACAGAACCTTGAGTAGCTTTATTTTATAGTCATGGAAACTGAGGCTCACAGAAGCAAAGAGATTCGCTCATGGTCAAAAAGCCAGGAATAGAAAATGGCAGATCTGCTGATAGTCAGGCCGGGGCCCTAGCCGTGTTTGTCCTGGCCTCTCTGCTTCAGCTCCAGTAACAACCCGAGTCAAGGTTTTCTTCTTCTCCGTGTCCTTTAACTTCATGTCACTGCAGAAGAAAGATTGTTTCTGACCAGCTCGCTCTAATGCATGGAGATGTCTTTCCAGAAGACATGCTCTGGCTTAGTCACATGTCGTAGGTTTTCTGGAGGAAGCACTCGGTGCCGTTCTAGGGCCTGTGTTACGCAGAAGATGGACAGAATGGTCCTTTCTGACCTTAATTTTTTTCTTTCGCTAGGAGGATAACGCTGGACATTTTTTCTCATTCACTTTCCTTTGGAATAATTTCAATCCAGTCCAAAGGATTTCCTCTTCCACTGTGTCTTCAGCACCTTTCCTAGCAAACAGTTACTGTTTGAGAACAGGTTTCCAGTTTCAGGCTGTCCCAGGGTGAGATGGCCATGAAAGCGGTAGTAGCTCAACTGAGCCTATCTCCCGGGGAAGGGAGTAAGTGCAGGGGTCACATGAGAAGGAGCAGCATGCAACTAGGATCCAGGCCTGTTGGGCGATATAAGAACAGCCTGTGCTCAGCCAGGAGAGAGACCCGCAATGGGAGCAGGCCTGGGCGGGGCTTGGATAGTCCTTTCAAGGCAGTTTCGGTACACAGTAGGGGATGGAACAGCCAAGCTGCTAGGGTTGGGAGCTGGGCCTCCTGGCAGTATCCAGGAACGAAAGCACAGCATCTGCCAGGAAGGGAGTCCCCACAGAGGGACACCGTAATCTCCCAGGGAGGGAAAAGGCTCTCACTGCCGTTTCTTAACCTCATGGGGTGTTCTCCTGCTCCGCCAACCCCACTCCTATTTCAGCATCTCCAGGTGCCTGAGGGAGCAGGCACCAGAGGCCATCCTGAAGCTGGGACAGAGATGGAGGTTGATGACCTACCTGTCCGTGGTGACCATGGTGCAGGACAGCCCTCAGGACATGCGAATGCAGCTCCAGATCTGGGAGCAGCTTCCCTTTGCTGGCATGAGACCTTGCAGGTTGTGGGGGGTGAGACAGGCACTAACTTTTGGTAACCCTCAGTGGGATCAGAGGGTAATGGTTTGTAGAAAGTGGTGTTGGAGAGCTTTACAAAAACTAGGCAAGCCATTTACAACACACACTTTGCTTCTCTACAAAAGAAAAAGGACACTGGCTCTGTAGACTCCCTCCTCATGCCCTAAGCTATCAGCACTCCCAGCTATCTTCGAGACACCACTGACTTCCTGAGGAAACTACAATCCATCGGTGATCTTCCTGAAAACACCATCCTGGCCACTATGGATGTAGAAGCCCTCTACACCAACATTCCAAACAAAGATGGACTACAAGCTGTCAGGAACAGTATCCCCGATAATGTCATGGCAAACCTGGTGGCTGAACTTTGTGACTTTGTCCTCACCCATAAGCCTGGACCAGTCCACACAAGAGATCCACTTCCTGGACACTACAGTTCTAATAAGTGATGGTCACATAAACACCACCCTATACTGGAAACCTACTGACCGCTATTCCTACCTACATGCCTCCAGCTTTCACCCAGACCACACCACATGATCCATTGTCTACAGCCAAGCTCTACGATACAACTGCATTTGCTCCAACCCCTCAGATAGAGACAAACACTTACAAGATCTCTATCAAGCATTCTTACAACTACAATACCCACCTGCTGAAGTGAAGAAACAGATTGACAGAGCCAGAAAAGTACCCAGAAGTCACCTACTACAGGAAAGGTCCAACAAAGAAAATATCAGAACGCCACTTCCCATCACCTTCAGCCCCCAACTAAAACCTCTCCAACGCATCATCAAGGATCTACAGCCTGTCCTGAAGGATGACCCATCACTCTCACAAATCTTGGGAGACAGGCCAGTCCTTGACTACAGACAGCCCCCAACCTGAAGCAAATACTCACCAGCAACCACACACCACACAACAGAACCACTAACCCAGGAACCTGTCCTTGCAACAAAGCCCGTTGCCAACTGTGTCCACATATCTATTCAGGGGACACCATCACAGGGCCTAATCACATCAGCCACACTATCAGAGGCTCGTTCACCTGCACATCTACCAATGTGATCTATGCCATCATGTGCCAGCAATGCCCCTCTGCCATGTACATTGGCCAAACTGGACAGTCTCTACGTAAAAGAATAAATGGACACAAATCAGATGTCAAGAATTATAACATTCATAAACCAGTTGGAGAACACGTCAATCTCTCTGGTCACTCGATCTCTGACCTAAAAGTAGCAATATTACAACAAAAAGACTTCAGAAACAGACCCCAAGGAGAGACTGCTGAATTGGAATTAATTTGCAATGGGCTTTAAAAAAGACAATGTACAATCTTGAGTAATTTTGTATCATCTCCTGTGAGAGCTACATCTCAGTCACTGTAGTGTTATGTTTAAGAGCCTTCCGGAAAGTAACTAGCCAACTCTTATGATTTCATCATGAGTCTCATGATAATGATTGTTTTCCTTAAAGCCCCAGCTCCTGGAGTCAAGTGGATATGTGAAGATTTCAGCCTTCATTCTTAAACAAAAATGAAGTTTCTCGCCCCCATGGATATGGAGATAGCTTCAAAATGTTACCCCAGTGCACCCTAAAGGCTCAAAAAGCAGACAGCAAATAAAAAGAACTCCAAAGCTGTTATTTTTATATAATCTCATGATTTCAAAGCCAATCTCATGATTTTTGGCGGGCCTGATTCATGATTTTTGAACATTTGGGGTCAGCAATACTGTAAAAGTTACTTGAAAGGGTCAGTTTCACTCCTTTTTAAGGTCAATTTCTATTTTATTATTTGCAGTGGGGTAACACCCCTAGAGCCCGAGGCAGTACAGTATAAACTCAGAGGGCCTTGCCCTCGAAGAATGTTTCCAAAGGTTAAATGATTTGTTCCATGCTTGGTGAACTACAAAAAGGTGATAGAAAGTAATCTAGATTTTTCTACAGTTGTTTTAGTTGTTGTAATCAAGAGTTAATAACAAAGTCAGAATATACATTAAAATTTTAAACCTAACCAATGTCCCTTAAGTGAATTGACACAAGATGTGAGAACATTACTATGAGAGCCGAGCGAGTGTAATATTTATTTAATTCTCTTTTTTTATATTGGAATTAGATACAGTGCTCCTGTCAGCTAATTTCTAAGTAGCCCCTGGAATCATGGTTAAAATTGCGCCCCCACCCTCCACCAAAATCTGAAATGGCGCCCCTGTGTTCCTGGGAAAAAAAAGCGGGCGGGCAGGGGGGTGTAATTCACCAGGCAGAAAATAACTTTATTTTAAACTGTGATTCATAGGAAATAAGCAGGATTTGAATACCTTGCGAGGGATCATTTAATAATCAGAACAGAAACCAGGAACAAAATTTGTACAAACTTTTTCAAGGCACTGAAATGGCTAAATTTCTCCAGGACTAAAACATTAAAGGAATGAATTCTCTAAACAACAAATGACACCATCACTTTCAATGCAATCTACAAATCTCACTGTCAAACAGCTTAGTCATGTAAGACCAGTTCCTCAAAGGTTTTTAGGTGCCTCACTCCCATGGATTTAAATGGGAATTAGGTGCATAAATATGTCTGATTATCTGGGCCTTTTTCCTTCTCACTTCTATTCATTTTTTCCCCTTCAATTCCCAGGTTCCCCACTCCAGTCCCCATTGTCTTCTACCCGCTATTGCCTCAGAGTTCAAAAACGGTGAGCCAGGCCACCAGAAATCATGGGATTGCCCTAAAATTCAGGAGTATTTTAAAATATATATATTTTTAAAAAATCCTGGCTTGGGTCAAATGTTTGATTTTTTTACCTATTTCCTCCCCTGCCAAATGTTCCAGAGATCATTTCAGTTTGAAAATATGATGAATAAATACTCATATTAAAGAAATTAATATAATAAATACTAATGCATAATATAATCAATAAAATACATATATTTGGCCCATCATGTATTAATATGTATAACGATCACAGTAATTAATTATCATTAATTCAATACTCCACCAATATCCCCAGCCCTCCCCTCTCCCTTTTGAGACCAGCTTTCTGAGATCTCCCTTCACCTCTCTCCCACTTCTCCCAGCCCCCTTTCCTCCGTAGCCCTGCTTCCTGGCAGCTGTCTCTAACTTTAGATTTTGGATAACCTAAGAAATGATTAATAAGAGTAATAACTTGGGATTTTAATTACAGATTAATTTGATAGCAAGTTGCCTATCACGGCTATTGATGTAACTGCATCTCTGAGCTCTGTAAAGCCTCCATTGTATGAAACAATAAAACAAATATTGTTTTAGAAAATTGATTTGGAAAAATGTCTAAAGAATTCTTTTTAAAAAAGAAAGAGCAACACATACAAAGAAATGTATGTACAACAGAAATAAACTTTATTTACGAATGTGGAACGAATGTGGGAGGGGGAAAGCGCATTCATTTGCCTTTTAAAAACACATACACTGATCTTGTCTGTCACAGATCAGTGTATATGTGACTGTGATGTCTGTACTCTCCCACAGGGTGGAGTGGCAGTGATAGGGCACCAGCCCCTGACACCATGTGCAGTGTGTGGGGGGACTGCCGCATCATGCTGGAATGCAGTTCTGAATGGGTTGCAGAGGGAGGCGAGCTCAAATGTGTTGCACTTGAAGGTCAGCCAGGCTCTTCAGCATGTCTGTTTGCTCCTTCAGAAGTGCTGTTATCTCCTGCTGCGTGTCACGCTCATTCTGCTGAGCTTTTCTCCTATCCTCAATGTCCCTGTCCATTTTGTGCGAGACCATGACCTCCATGCCTTCTGCTCAATGTTCGCTGCTCCAGAGGCTTGCGTGATCTCTGCAAACATGTCATCCCACATTCTCTTCCTTCACCTCCTTATCTGGTTCAGCTTCTCCACTGGTGTGGAGGGAGAGATGAAGGTTGCATTTTCAGCTGCAAAAGAAACAATGTACAGAGGCACTATTGTGAGTGCATAGTGAAGCTATAAGGCTATATTGAAATCACTCCCCTGAATCCATGCAAGTTTAAAGAAGTACCATCTCACTTTGGCCAGGTATTCATGGACAGCGCTGGCTTCCCAGCCATGGTGAGTAGAGCCCAGGCGGGGGAGGGGAGAGGGAGTAGGGGATGAGCTGGCACAAGACGGAAGCGGGGGGGCATACAGGCAGTAGTGTTTGCGGTTTGGGCAACTGAACTAAGTACAGGCATCGTTTCCCACAGGCAGCGGTGACTTTAGCTGATATCTCACTCCTGAGGGTAGCAGAGGTGGAAAGGGAACAGCTGCTGCACAGTCCTGGTCCGTATGGTGCTAGCCTGGGTGCTGCAATAATGCCTTCTGAATTAATAGATGAATGGTGTAGGAAATTGTCCTACCGTGGCAGAAGAAATAAGGCAGCCCTTCCCAGAAACCTTCGGCAACAGACTGCAGATTACCGCCAGGAAAGTTTCCTTGAGATCTCTATGGAGGATTCACAGGACATCCCAGTGTGCATAACCAACTGGTTTGCAGGGTCCCCTTTGCCTAGCTGTGCCTGGCAATGAGAAGCAGACAGCCACTCTACCTCAACTGGGTATTTCACTATCTCTTGTAACACAACTAAAGAATAGTGAATGAGAAGATATGTTCCCACAATATCAATGCAAACTGCTTACTTACCAGACGTTCATTCCCTGATATTACGGTTGCCCATGCTGGACTGCTCCAGGGTTACAAACAGCTCCTGGCTCGGCGTGACAATGGGTCGCTTGTTCGCCTGTGCCCCTTTCTCCTCCTCCTCTTTCTTGTCCAATACCTCATCCTCAGGGTTGCCTGCAGTGGCCACTGACTCCATCTCCTCCGATGTATCCAGGGAGCCCTTGGCGGGGAAGTTGGGTCATCGCAGAGGACAGTATGCAGATCTTTGTAAAAGTGGCGTGTCTGCGGCGCTGCACTAGAGCAACTGGTTGCCTCCCTTGCCTTCCGGGATGTCTGCCGCAGCTCCTTGGCTGGGTGTCTCTCTCGTAGTCCTTCTCCCCCATTCCCCGAGCGATCTGCTCATTGATGTCCACATTTCTGTGGCTGGATAGGAACTGTGTCTATACAGCCTCTTCCCCCCACAGACCCAGGAGATCCACCGTCTCCTACACTTAGCCCAGACAGGAGCACATTTGGACTGTGTAGCCAGCACGCTCAGCTGGGCAGTTTCTACGTGAGCTCTCCATGCCAAGCAAACAGGAAATGGAATTTCAAAAATTTCTGGTTCTTTAACGGGGAGGGGCTTGTTCCAGTGCACCTGGAAGCTGGGCAGCACAGTTCAAAATGGTGACCAGAGTGATCACAGTGGGGCATTGTGGGACACCTCCTGGAGGCCACTTAAGTCAACATAAGCAATGCAGTGTCTACAGTGTTGTCCTAACTACATCAGTTTAAGCACTACGTCTCTCACAGAGGTAGAGTTATTAAGTCAATGTAGCAGGTGAGTTACATCAGAGAGAGAAACTCTGGAGCGTAAACGCTGACATTATTAGGTCAACGTAAGCTTGTGACACACTATACCTTGGGGGAGAGCCCTGTAAGCCCCATATTCCTCATTTACATATAATTATGATATTTCATATATAGCATGCCATGTGAGGTATTGTGGGAAAGGTTATGATCTGCTGAAACCCACTCTTCCATCTAAATATGTGTACCATTAATGTATATAAAATTATAAGAATAGTGTTCTGTTAGGGGGCTTATTCCTTCACCCACTTACTTCCCTGGTCCTTCTCTCATGAACAGAGAGCAACAATACCTGAAGTCCAAAGGTGCAAACAATTCGATGTTTATTGGGGTGAACTTCTAGCAAGCATGATTCCAGTTTCCTTCCTTAGTGTCCCCCTTCCCAGCTCTGACACCACAGAGCCTTACACGTGTGTCCCTGTTCCCATTTCCCCCTTTAGCAAAACATGATTCCAATTTCCCCACCCCCATTCCCTGTTCCCATTTCCCCCTTTAGCAAAACATGATTCCAATTTCCCCACCCCCATTCCCTGTTCCCATTTTCCCCACACCCACCCACCCACTCACTTCCTGATTGACTGCAGACTATATAGTAAAACCTGAGTTCTGCTTAGCTATACCTTAACCAATCATTTTCCTGAAATTTAACTAACGAAACCTAACATATTGTAACATGATTATGTAAACAATTATATCCCACCACCTTAATTAGTTTACACCCAGCAAAATTAATTATACAGCAGGCAGAAACAATCACAGAACCAGACAGACATTATACAGACAAACAATAGCAAAGTGGGAACTATAATGACAAAACAATACAGAAGTGAGGATTTCACATCCCAGCTATTGATAAGTGAGTTCTTGCCAGACAGGATGCTATCAAACTAAGTTTCCTTTTACATTTTCTAGGCACTTCCCTTTCTCTGGAGGTGATAGGCACTATCAGGACAGGATTGTATTCCTAACAGTGCAATAGCACCTTATTTCAATGTGACTAGTTTGGAATGTGAGGATGTGACCATTCACTTCCCAGCTTATGGCTGCCTCTGTTGCTTAGCCAAAGGCCTTAGCCTAAGCACAGGGCCTCAGACGGTCACAGTAAGAGAAGGCGCTTACACCGGCAGACAGTGATTTTGATTCTTTCTTTTATACCTCTATAACTAGCCAAGTGATAAGAATACACCTAAATTCTTAGAGTCTAGGCCTTTACAGACAGGCCTGAATATCTATATCCTAACACTCCACCCCCTTTTTTTTCCTTTTTCTGTTGGGATCCTCCTGCCCAGGTATCCCTGGAAAAGCATAGGACATATGGCGACACATTTCCTGATAGGGCCAGGCATCAAGGTGGAAGGTGTCGATATTCCATTTGTCCCACTGCCCCTTGTGTAGTATAGTGCCCTACACCTTCTCTCATACGGGCATACCACACCTATTCCAATTAGTGTTCCAGACTTCCCATTAGAGTGGGCCCGAGAAGGTTGGGTCTGGGTTGTCTAGTACACTGCAGGGTTTGGAGGGCTTATTACATTACTTATAGGTTATGTCCATATGCAACGTAACACAAGTACAGTTAACAATACAAAATCCACAGCAACACCGAGTCCTGACCACCGCAGTATGGTCCAACATCCGAGACACCCCCAAAATACTGCCTCTCCTCCTTCGATGGGGTCACGATCTTATGTGTCCAGTTGCTGGCAGTTGCAACAAGCTGCCCCTGCAGGTTTTCCTTGCTTTTGTCCACATCGTAAGTCCATTGAATGTTCACAGAGAAATGGGATATTGTCCAAACCAGCTTGACCACTTGGTATGGAATCAGGCAGTAGGCCCTAGTTTGATTATTCACAGCAATAAGATTCACAGATCCATTTGTGCACCAAAGTCCAGATAGCAGCATGTGGATGTGTGTAATTTTGTTATGGGCTGGTGTAACTGTGCCCCCAGTAATATGTATGTAAGCAATGTCAGGATGAGCTCCACCCTGACATCTGGTGGTGAGGTGTGGCAAGTTGTGGAAAAGAACTTCAGGGGCCAATCTCATTTGCATAGGCCCACCCACCACGCCTAGAATGAGACCATAGCTGCCCAAATGGTCACTTTGGCTGCTGTGGGATCCCCAGTGTCTCTGTTATTGGGGCAGGAAGAATAAATTGTTATTACCCTGATTATGGGAACTGTGCTTGGAACTGTACGTGACCTTTTGTTATGATGGAGGGATTCACCATCAACTAAGTAGCACTAGCTAGGCAAGGGTCATGGGTTCCAAAACTGTGTGAATAGAGAGAGGTTGGGGGAGAAGTATTAATATTTGGTGGTATGGGTCCCTTGGTGAGGGCCTTACATGCTAATTGCACTTCCTCTTCTCTCTACTGTGGAATATCAGAGCTAATTTTGATTTCATTAGAAGTCTAGTTATAGGCTGCTGAGCTCACTTTGGGCTGACAGTGCGTCAGCACTGGGGCTCCCCTACTACAAACTGAATTCACCAAAGAGCTGAAATCACTGAGTGTTGTGTTAAGTAGTGGGGGAGCCTGAAGATATATTGTGGAGCAGTTTGTGGACCGGCTGGTGAAGCAGTTTGATGCGGAGCAGTTTGTGGATGGCAGGAGCTGCTTGTGGGCCGTGGAGCTGAGCGAAGGAGTTTGTGGGGTGGCTGGCGGAGCGGAGTGCTGCTATGGAGCTATGGGGCGGTCAGCTTCAGATCATGTAAGGTGCCTCTTACCCCCGTCCCATTTCCACCCAGGTTTGGAGGTAAAGCTCCGCAGATCAACTTTCGAACTCTGGGGCTGCCCTGACCAGGGACAGAGACTTTTGGGGCATTGGACTTTTGGGACTTTGGGTGATTTGGGGTTGCTGGACTCAAGAACCAAAGGGAAAAGGGCATGCCCCAATTTGCTTGGGGTGGGTTTTTTTTTGCTCATGGGTTGTGTTATGAATCCTGTTGGTGGTGTTTCCCCAACATAATGCCACATTGTTTCTCTCTGTTATTAAAAGGCTTTTGCTACACTCAGACTATGTGCTTGCGAGAGGGGAAGTATTGCCTCTTGGAGGCGCCCAGCAGGGGTGGTATATATTTGTCCCAGGTCACTGGGTGGGGGCTCGAGCCGGTTTGCATTGTGTTATTGGAATGGATCCCCTAGATATTGAACCCGGCCCTTGTTGCTGCCAACTCTGACGGGCAGAAGGGTTACATGTACATTCCCAGCATAACATCTTATACACAGTACACCCAATTGTCCACCCCTTGCATAGGCCATTGATCCTGCTCCTCTATAGTCATAGGAGAGGGGCACATCCAAACATCTTCTGTTGATTTACACTATTTTATACATCCCGCCATTGATTCCCAGTGAGCTCCTCCCCTTCTCATTATTTCCATAGGGTTTGTGGGGACCACCTTAGTTGCCATTCCATTTCCAGGTACCACGGTAGCTATTACACAGGTGCTGGCCTCCTAGTTGAGTATTTTGCATTCCCATACACATCTCCCCCCCAAGGTCAGCCTTTTGAAGCTATCCCCCACCCACATCATGAGGTTTTTTGTTCATTGAAACACAGCAATGCTAGCAACAAGACAAACACCACAGACAAACACCACAAAACATAGATCCATGGTATTCTGAGTTATTCTTCCGCTGGCACCAGCTTGCTTGTAGAGTGTCTGAAAAGCAAAAGAAACAATTTCCACCCCCCTGGTGGGGACAGATTATTGCTTAATAATAATACCACTTTCTTTTACAAACTTCCTTGCTAATTACAGGAAAAACAGAAGAATTACCTCCAGGCTGTCCTTATTTTGTTCTATAGTCAGGCTAGAGAATTACCCACTCACTGGTCACTTATGAAATTCCTGAGGTGGTTTACCTCAGTTTCCCCTCTTGTACAACAGACCATGTTTGCAATAGTTTCTCTGCTGTACCAAGCTTTAAGTTTATTCTCAGGTAATAGCTGAGAGACAGCTTCAGATTTTAGCACTGTACACACACACACACACACACCCCTTAAGGTTAACCTGTCCCCCTTACTTTCAGGCTTGACTTGTTTTTTCACCTCCCTTTCCTGGAGGGCCATAATCTGAGTCTTCTAGCAGCTTGTTTGCTGACCAGATGTATTCGTTATTTGCAGCTCCTTTGTGCCCATCTGCTAGGTGATTTGCCTTTACACACAGAGGCTTACTAGCTTGCTTTTGGATCCAAAGCTGTTAACAGCTCAGACACTGTCTTAACAGGGAAACATTTTACTTCCACCAGAGTTCTGATTACTTTCCGCTTTCATCTCCTGCTCCAAAACACACAGAGATCTGAAAAAGAAAGCACAACCTATTGTGGCTCCTTTTGGCGCCCTATTAGGATTTTAATGAAGTACCATGTTTTATTTGCATTTCTTTTACCCCTTCTCCAATATACACTGCACACATCCTGGGAAAATGAAAATTCCTTCCATATAGTTTAACCTCCATAACATTATATTAGCCATATTAATTTTACACAAGGCATAACTGCCTCTCCCATGCCCACAGAGTTTTCATGCACACCCACCAAAGTAACAATCTGATCCCCCAGAGCCACCCCAAGGCTCAGTGTTCCCATCATTCCTCCTCTTTTCCTTTCACCTGTGCACACACACAAAATTCTCTTTTGCCTAACATCGTTTGCACTGTGATTACTCTTTTATATAACTGTACCCCAATTACATCTTGTACAACGAGACACAACCAGGAGCAGCCAAGTTAAGTTCCAATAGAACCCCTTACATCCTTTAGTGATTTTGATTACATTACCCAATAGTCAAATAATTTTGATCAGATTCTCTCTCTGCCTGCAGCAGTCCCTTATAGACCGCATTTCTGTGGGAAAAGGGCCCATTTTCCCTCAGAATAGCTGTAAAGGCTTCTGGGGACAGAAGCATAGTGGTGGTAGCCACTCGACCTGACCCCCTTGGATAATTTAATGACCAAGCTTCCATCCAATGTGACTGCACAGAGTTGCACATATAGTTACATTTATATAACTGGGTTTTATCATTAAACAAAAACTTCCTTCTTGACATCTCACATAAGTACCCTCTATTAAAACTTCAGAAAAACAAAAGAGTGTGGAAAGGCAGGTTGCACTTGGAAACTTTTTTTTTTCTTTCCCTTCTTTCTCTCCACTCCCCCAGGACCAAGTCCCAGCTCCCATCTCTAAAGGTCGTCTGTTAACTCTGCTTTTGACTATAAACCCTTTTGTGACAAATCATCTTTCACTACCCCTAACTGATGTAAGCAGTGTCAGGATGAGCTCCACCCGAAAATCTGGTGGTAAGGTGTGGCAAGTTGTGGAAAAGAACTTCAGGGGCCAATCTCATTTGCATAGGCACACCCAGCCCGCCTAGAATGAGGCCATAGCTGCCCAAATGGTCACTTTGGCTGCTGTGGGATCCCCAGTGTCTCTGTTATTGGGGCAGGAAGAATAAATTGTTATTACCCTGATTATGGGAACTGTGCTTGGAACTGTACGTGGCCTTTTGTTATGATGGAGGGACTCACCATCAACTAAGTAGCACTCACTAGGCAAGGGTCATGGGTTTTAATTCTCTGTGAATTGAGAGAGGCTGGGGACAAGTATTAATACTTGATGGCATGGGCTCCTTGGTGAGGGCCTTACATGCTAATTGCACTTTCTTTTCTCTCTACTGTAGAATATCTAGAGCTAATTTTGATTCTATTAGAAGTCTAGTTACAGGCTGCTGAGCTCACTTTGGGCTAATAGTGCACCAGCATGGAGGGTCCCCTGCTACAAGCTGAATTCACCAAAGAGCTGAAATCATTGAGCATTGTGTTAAGTAGTGGGGGAGCCTGAAGATATATTGTGGAGCAATTTGCAGGAGGGCTGGAGTGCCTTGTGGACAGGCTGGTGGAGCAGTTCGTAGCACAGCAGGAGCTGCTGGTGGGACGCGGAGCAGTTTGTGGACTGGCTGGTGGAGCAGTTCGTGGGATGGTGGGAGCTGCTGGTGGGCCGTGGAGCAGAGCTGAGTGAAGGAGTTCGTGGGGCGGCTGGCGGAGCGAAGCGAAGGCCTATGGAGCTGTGGGGCAGTCAGCTTCAGATCATGTCAGGTGCCTCTTACCCCCGTCCCATCTCCACCCAGGTTGGGAGGTAAAGCTCCGCAGATAAACTTTTGAACTCTGGGGCTACCCTGACCAGGGACAGAGACTTCTGGTGCATTGGACTTTTGGGACTTTAGGTGATTTGGGGTTGCTGGACTCAAGAACCAAAGGGAAAGGGGCATGCCCCAATTTGCTTGGGGTGGGTTTTTTTGCTCATGGGTTGTGTTATGAATCCTGTTGGTGGTGTTTCCCCAACATAATGCCACATTGTTTCTCTCTGTTATTAAAAGGCTTTTTGCTACACTCAGACTATGTGCTTGCGAGAGGGGAAGTATTGCCTCTTGGAGGCACCCAGCAGGGGTGGTATATATTTGTCCCAGGTCACTGGGTGGGGGCTCGAGCCGGTTTGCATTGTGTTATTGGAATGGATCTCCTAGATATTGAACCTGGCCCTTGTTGCTGCCAACTCTGACGGGCAGAAGGGTTACACTAATTTACAACCTTTCAGCAGCTCTTGCTGAAGCAGCACCAAACTTGAAAGATTACAGGCAGCTTCCCATAATGCTGCCCTTATTTCAAACCTCTCACAAGCAGACTGAAGTGCCTCCTTTCCCTGGAAGACATTCAGTCCCCATGGGCAGGGACCTTCTTCCACTAACCATATACCAAGGAGGGTGGGCTCCTCAGCCACCCCCCATCCCTCTGGGTCCCCTAACACTTCCTCCGTTTCCTTTTTAATCTCATCCCAGGTTGACCTCTGCACCTGGGATGGGCCCTGGTTCTTCCTTATCCATTTATTCAAAAAATCCTTTACCCTGGCTTGCCAGAACCCCCAACTACCATCACGAGAGTTTGCGATACCCCCTCAAAGCAGCTGCGCGGACTGTTGGGGAGGGGGACTTACAGGCTGCCACTCACCTATCCAATGCGATGCATCCGAGTCAGTCACCGGCACCAAGATGTTAGGGGGCTTATTCCTTCACCCACTTACTTCCCTGGTCCTTCTCGCATGAACAGAGCGCAACAATACCCGAAGTCCAAAGGTGCAAACAATTCGATGTTTATTGGGGTGAACTTCTAGCAAGCATGATTCCAGTTTCCTTCCTTAGTGTCCCCCTTCCCAGCTCTGACACCACAGAGCCTTACACGTGTGTCCCTGTTCCCATTCCTGCCCTTAGCCAAACATGATTCCAATTTCCTTACCCCCATTCCCTGTTCCCATTTCCCCCTTTAGCAAAACATGACTCCAATTTCCCCACCCCCATTCCCTGTTCCCATTTCCCCCCCCACACACACCCACTCACTTCCTGATTGACTGCAGACTACACAGTAAAACTTGAGTTCTGCTTAGCTATACCTTAACCAATCATTTTCCTGAAATTTAACTAACCAATCCTAACATATTGTAACATGATTATGTAAACAATTATATCCCACCACCTTAATTAGTTTACACCCAGCAAAATTAATTATACAGCAGGCAGAAACAATCACAGAACCAGACAGACATTATACAGACAAACAATAGCAAAGTGGGAACTATAATGACAAAACAATACAGAAGTGAGGATTTCACATCCCAGCTATTGATAAGTGAGTTCTTGCCAGACAGGATGCTATCAAACTAAGTTTCCTTTTACATTTTCTAGGCACTTCCCTTTCTCTGGAGGTGATAGGCACTATCAGGACAGGATTGTATTCCTAACAGTGCAATAGCACCTTATTTCAATGTGACTAGTTTGGAATGTGAGGATGTGACCATTCACTTCCCAGCTTATGGCTGCCTCTGTTGCTTAGCCAAAGGCCTTAGCCTAAGCACAGGGCCTCAGACGGTCACAGTAAGAGAAGGCCCTTACACCGGCAGACAGTGATTTTGATTCTTTCTTTTATACCTCTATAACTAGCCAAGTGATAAGAATACACCTAAATTCTTAGAGTCTAGGCCTTTACAGACAGGCCTGAATATCTGCTGAAACCCACTGTTCCATCTAAATATGTGTACCATTAATGTTTATAAAATTATAAGAATTGTGTTGTATGGTTTTCACTAAAATATGCTGTGGTTTTGGGAAGAGCCCAGATACTAGCTTTCTAGAGATAATGACAAGGGAGGTAACTAACCCCAGGGTGGGTGCTGAACAGACATCACCAGCACAGGAGTTACAATTCAATGACTCACTCACAGGTGACATACCTCACCCTGTGACTCAGCAATGTCCATCAGACATGCCTGGACTTGTGTTCTCCAAGCACATGGACTAAGGATATAAAACAGAACACAGTGGCCCCATGCTTGGCCTTTTATCCTCCACCAAACCTGTGCTGCAAGCAATAAGGACATTCAGAAGATTGAAGACTCTAACAGAGGAGATTGGCCCAGATTTCAAGAGTGAAACCTATGTACTATGAACTGCAATATTCAGTGGGGTGAGAAAAACTGCTTAATCTAGATGTTGCCCAGTCTAATTGGATTGAGAGTTTAGACTGCATACTTATATTTTATTTTATTTTATTTTGGTAGCCACTCTGACGTTTTGCCTATCACTTATAATCACTTAAAATCTATCTTTTCTAATCAATACACTTATTTTACTTTTCATCTTTACCAGTGAGTTTAAATGAAGTGCGTGGCAAATCTGCTCAGGTTTACAAAGGCTGGTTTATATCCACTTTCCATTGATGAAGTGGTGAACCAATTAATGAACTTGCACAGCTCGTCTTGAGAAGTGCAAGATGGTATATTCCTGAGGTATAAGGCTGGGAGCAGGGGGGATTCGGCTTGTGCCTTTCTCTGTGTGATTCATGAGTGGCTTTGGGAGCATTCATGCAATCTAGTTGCCCGGGGGGGCTCCACGTGTGGTTGTGCTGAGTGATAACAGTGCCTGCAGAGGTTTGCTGCTTTTCACTAGCAAAGCATTGTGAGAGACAGCCCAGGATGGAGAGATAAGAGGGCACAGTGGTCCCATGGCCCCAGGGTGCACCCCGGGGATCCCGTCAGAAAGCTACCTTATGATGATCTAACTCTCTAATGTGGAACAGGCCTTAGTGTGCTTTACTTTCCCCCTCTCTCCTCACCCTCGCATCCAGTTTCAGTGACACAGTCTGACCCATGATTTCCAGAGTCCTCCCAGATAGTAGCAAATAGTGATAAAGGGGCTGCACAATGCCTGGGACAATGGGATTGGCTTCTCCATCTTGATCACCCCCTGCTCTCTATGGTTTGACAGTCCAGACCCCATGGAACTTCCAAAGTCAAAGAAATTGCACAGAAGAAAGTCTGCATAGAGACTGGTGCATCTGAGACTAGACAGGCTGATTTCAGGGTCCTCAGTGGGGTGTTCCCTCCATGTCTCAGTAACACAGTCTGAGCTGGGATCTGGCCCCCACCCAGAGACAGGGGTGGATTTTCTCTCCAGGGAAAGAGGCTGGCAGGAAAGTGAAGAGCGGGGCCTCATTATCAGCATCAAAAAATGTCACCTGGCCCCTTTCATAGTCCAGACAACCCCGGATCCTGCTGGGGACATGATTCAGGGTCAGGGGAGTCTCGGGGGAGGTGAGAGCTTGGTACCAATCCACCCACCACATCACAGCCCAGATCCCCCCCTCAGGATTACGTCTGATCCCTCCCTTCCTCCTCACAGACTCTCTGGCCACCCCCACAGCCCAGCACATCCCATCTTCCAGCTCCACCTCCCAGCAATGTCTCCCTGAGGTGAATCCTCATGTAGCTGGAGTGGGGATTCCTTCACCTGTCTCATTAAACTGTTAGAAACTGCTCAGCAGGGGCACAGTCTTTGGGGAGTTCCCAGCTCCCCCTTCCTTAGAGTCAAGCCAGAAGCTTTATCGTGCAGTACATATTTCAAGTTTCCTTCTAAGGCATAAATATTTTCCCCAACTCTTTGATGTTCCTCAAATCTTAAAGACATTTGAACAATTTTAATGAGCATTTAATGTGCCCCCTCTACTGCAGTCACAGAGGTTGAATGTGACAGTGAATGAGCAAAGCAGGACTTCAGTAAACTCATTGTTTGTGGTATTAAAAAATAACAGCTCTCTCTAAAGAAACACAAAGAACTGTGACAATCTATGCGAGGTCTCAGGGCCTGGTAGTGGCCTGGCTACTACTTCTGTTCTCCTGCCAGTGTCCCCACTTCTAGCAAGGTCCCGGCCCTCTTTAGAGCTCCTGCACAGCGCACGGGCTTGGCAAAATAGAGAACGGCAAAGTCCTCAGGCCACTGGTTTACCCCAGCTGCAGAAGGGGGATCAGGGGCCAGACTGAGGGGGCCTGTGAGAGTCTGGGGCACGGCCACCTGGGACCAGGAAAGGGGAGTCAACCATGAAGGGAAGGAAGCACTGGCAGGAGATGCTTTTGGGGATGCAGGCAGTTGCACAGGTTGCTCTGTAACTGGCTATAATAAGAGGCTACTTCTTCAAGCTGCACCAGCTCGCTGAGATCCATTGAAGCCAGGGAACACACTCAGTGCCCCAGCTGAGAAACTGGCTCAGCGTCACTGCTGTTTCATCACACTGGCCATATTGTTGCAGCTGAGTAATGTGACCTACCCGTGTTGTTGTAAATTAGCTTCCCAGGCCCTGATGCTCCCTGGCAGCCATATGCAGTGTGCTAGCTATTTCATTAAGGAACAGATGGAAAACAAATTCTCAGCTCTGACAGCAAGGTGGGGGGAAGGGGGAGCTCAAACTTTTGCAAAGTTTGGACCCCATCTCAAAGTGACTGTCTCTAGCAGCAGCTCCCCTCCCCTTAACACACTGTGGCCACCACAGCAAATGCTGGTGAGGAAAAGAAATGTGAACAACACATGCCTTATATTTTAGTTGCCTTTGAATGTAAGTTACCTACTGGAAAGAAGAAGGAAGATCAGCACCATCTGATGGGCAGAGCTCCCAAGTTACTAGATTGGTGTGTAACCTTTCTGCCAGGCTGAGTTGATAGCAGCAAGGGCCGGGTTCAGTACATAGGGGTTCCCTCTCAACAATGCAATGCAAAACTGGCTCGAGCCCCCACCCAGTGACCTGGGAAAATCTTACACACACCCCTGGGTGCCTCAAAGAGGCAATACTTCCCCTCTCACAAGCACAGAGTCTCGGTGTAGCAGAAAATCTTTAATAACATGAGGTAAACGACATCAGCATTAAATAGGGAAACCACCACAACTGGGGTCCATAAACCAAACCATGAGCAAAGACTCACCCCAGCAAATTGGGCCATGTCCTTTCCCTTTGGTTCTTGAGTCCAGCAATCCAAAAATCACCCAAAGTCCCAAAAGTCCAACAAGTCAAAAGTCTCTGTCCCTGGTCAGTGCAGCCCCAGGGTTCAAAAGTTTATCCGCAAAGTTTTATCCCCCAGTTTGGGTAGAAATGAGGGTGGGGTGGTTAAGGGGCACCTTACATGGTCAGAGGCCAACTGCCCCACCTCTCTGTCAGGTTCTGCTATAGCCTTCACTGCGAGCCATCCTGCAAACTGCGCTGCTCTGCCATCCATTCTGCAATGTATCTTCAGCCCCCACAACACAGCACCCAGCAATTCCAACTCTTTATTGACTTCAGCTTGTAATAGGAGAGCCTCAATGCTAGAGCACCATTGGCCCAAAGTAAATCCAGCTCAGCAGCCTGTAACTAGACTCCTAATAGAATCAAAATTACCTCTGATAGTCTACAGTGACAAGAAGGTGTAATTAGTAGTTCAGACCCCAAAAAACAAACCCACACCACCTAGTACAAATATCTAGCCCCAACCTCTTTCAAGCTACTGGCTTTTGGAATCCATGTCCCTTGCCTAGCGAGTGCTACTTAGTTGATGGTGAGTCCCTCCATCATAAAATAGTTCCACTGTCCTTGATTCATACAATCAGGGTAACAACACTTTATTCTTTCTGCCCCAATAATAGAGAAACTGGGGATCCCAGAGCAGCCAAAGTGACCATTTGGGCTGCTGTGGGCTCATGCTAGGCGGGATGGGTGTGCCTATGCAAACAGAAAAGGAGTACTTGTGGCACCTTAGAGACTAACCAATTTATTTGAGCATAAGCTTTCGTGAGCTATAGCTCACTTCATCGGATGCAACTCACGAAAAGCTTATGCTCAAATAAATTGGTTAGTCTCTAAGGTGCCACAAGTACTCCTTTTCTTTTTGCGAATACAGACTAACACGCCGGTTACTCTGAAACCTATGCAAACAAGATCAGCGCCTGAAGTTCTTTTCCACAACTTGCCACAATTCACCACCAGATGTCAGGGTAGAGCTTAGCCTGACTCTGCTTACAGATGGAATGTTCATCAGTTGTGCTGATTTTGGCTGCTTGTTCTGTTGCTCCAAAGAAGGTAGCAGCCTGTCACAGACGCAAGGGAAAGAGAGACATTTGTCCAGTAGCTGATGGCAAAGTGCAGCAAACTAAGAGCTAGCAACCAATGAGTTCAAATATCACCTCTCCTTTTTGTTGTTTGCATTTCCATGCACATCACAACCCATATCCCTAATGACACACCACATCCCCTACCCTGGAAAGCAGGCAAGTATTAGACACTTTCTCCCTCAATTTACTGAGAGGCTGCACAAGGTCACTTCAGGTGGAACTGGGAAGAAAACGCAGCTCTCCACTATAGAAAGCCCAGATGCTAGCCGCTCACTTCTACTGCTCTTCAGGATCAATGCCTGTAATAGATATGATTTGGTAATCTATCGCTATCCCACACTCAAGCCAGGAAGAGAACCTCCTGGCAAAGTGTGTGTGTCAAGGCCTATTCCAGTGCTTGGTCCTCAGCAAGAATAGCAATTCCTCCTGAAGGTCAAGTGGTGGAGGTGTGTGCTGGGGACAGGAGTGGCCATAGCACCAGCCCTGTTGCCGTGGAAGTGGAGATTGTGTGGTTCTCTTTGATACATATTTTAATTTCCTTTTTTAATAGTTTATTTAATTCACACAATAGTTAAAACCATTATAATCTGTTGAATCTGGTATATTGTGCCATAAAATTCAAGTGTTCCATATTGCCAAGATCTATCACGCCTTTTGATTGCTGATGTCAGCCACTGGCAGGTTTGGGGGTTGAGAGGTGAAGTGATCAAATCAGCTCTCTGCAGAGCATAGATGAACAATTCCTGATGTATATATTTATATAAAGCACATGACCCAGAGTGCAGGTGGGATAGCAGCACAAGACCCAGGCTATCAACGGAGTCTCTCTCTCTCACACACACACACACACACACACACACAGATGTGGGGTAACACAATCAGCTTTGGGGAAAGGGAGAATCCCTTCACTGCCTTCAAAAATCACAGCTGGGTAATTAAAGGGAAATACACAAGGAGAATGGTTTATATGTTTCATTTAAGCGAATGTCAGGCTTAAAAGGAACTGAGAGGGATCTTTCATAAACAGAACCCACTGTAAAAACATACAAAATTTGAAGACGCGTTGTTCTGAAAGGCACTACAGCAAAAATAATGTCCATGAACTATGGGGTGGAATGAATGAGTTGCAATCTCACTTTTGGTAACATTTTATAGATCTCCCTCTCCCTCTCACATTCCCTTTCATTCTTCTTTTTAGAATCAGCAGATCATAAAACTATAGGGATGGAAGGGACCTCAAGAAGTCATCAAGTCAAGTCCAGCCACCAGCACTGTAGCAGGACCAAATAAACCTAGACAGTCACGGACAGCTGTTTGTCTGATTTGTTTTTAAAAGCTCCAATAATAGGGATTCCACGGTTTTCCTTGGAAGCCTATTCCACAGCTTAAATACCCTTATAGTTCAATAGTTTTTCCTAATATCTAACTGTGATGGGGTCCCCGGGGTACAACCTGGAACTGGGGTACCACTGTGCCCTCTTAACTCTCCAGCCTGGGCTATCTCTCAGAATCCTTTGTTAGTGACAAGCAGCAAACTCCTCCAGACACTGTTATCACTCAGCACAACAGTACGTGGAGCCACACACCCAGCTAGAATGCATGAGTGATTTGTGAGTGGCTTTGGGAGCATTCATGCCTTGCACCCCAGAGCTGTACCATCATGCCCTGGTCAGAACCTGACCAGTATACATTTATTACCCAGTCTACCCCTCTCTCAATGTGGAGATAACATACACAAGCCTTTGTAAGCTGAGCTGAGATTTCCCAAGCACTTCAACTGAAACACAGTGTTTTAGGGAAAATATAAAACAAGTTTATTGTCTACAGAAAGATAGATTTTTAAGTGATTATAAGTGGTGGGCATAAAAGGTCAGAGATAGTTACCAAAGAAAATAAAAGATAAGCATGCAATCTAAATCTTAAACCTTACTACTCTCAGCAGTATTAAGATCAAGCAATTTTCTCACCCCACTGGATGTTACAATTCATAATACACAGGCCTCTCTCTCAAGCCTGAGACTAGTCTCCTCAGCTGAGTCTTTCTGTCTTCCCAGCATTCTTGTTGCTTCCAGCGTAGGTGAGGGAGAAGAAAGGGAAAAGCACGATACTACTGTCTCCTATTTTATATCCTTAGTCCATGTGCCTAGAAGACACTTGCCCAGACATTTTCTGGTGGGTTTTGCTGAGTCACAGGGTTGAGCAATCCCCCTGATGTGGTCTTTTGCGACTGAGTCATAGAGTTGAGCAGTCACCATTGTGTGGTGCTTGTGAAACTGTCATTGAATTGTATATCCCTTGATCACAACTCCCCTGGTGATTAATGGTCGTTGAACTCCCTCCTGGGTGGAGATCATCACCCTTGTAATAGAGACTCTCAAATTTGCAATGTATTTCAGTAACAAACATAAAGCAAAATTTCATAACTTCATGCACGCTAATGATATACATATTTCGACAGAACAATGGGCTTCAGCAGATCATAATCTTTCATATGATATCTTACATGGCATGCTTTGTATTAAATATCCCAACCATATATGGATGATGAATATGGGGGTACAGGGTGCTAATTTGAGGTACGTGTCACATTAACCTAAACCTCCCTTGCTGCAGATTAAGCCCATTACTACTTTTCTTTTATTTCATCCAGTTTGGCACATCATTTTCTCTAGCACACATTTTCCATCACTGCTTCTCTGTCTCCCTCTAACACTCCTCTGTTCCCTATCACAGATCATTCCAACTTGGTTTCCCAGTTCTCTCGCTTGAGTTTATCACTTCCCCTTGTGCTGCCCCCTGAGCATTTTCCTTCTCAGGATTGTTTTGCTTTCACTCTCTCCATTTCAGTTTCCCTCCACTTGCCCAGGCTTCACTGTTTACTCTCGTTTTAATTGATTTTTTTCTTTCATGATTTTTCTCCCTTCTGGTCAAATATGTGCCATATGTGCCTTTCCACTCCACACAGCCAGCTCATCTTCATCCAGATGATGTCACTCCCCTATTATATGCTCCTTTTCCCTGGGGTCCTGGAGGTCACACTCTCCAGTCACTGGGTCTCCTTCTCCTAGGATCCCTGCTGGTGCAGAGCCTCCTGCTTCTCCTCATGTTTCCCTGCCACCCCCACATCTCCCTGTCCCCCAGCCCAGCTAGTAATTTGCCCCCAGCCTCCAAATCAATTCTGCCCTCAATCCTATATCAATTCTGATCCCTGAAGCCCCACATCTGCCCCTTCCCCTCAGAGCCCCTCTGCTCCTCCTCCAGCTCCAGGGTTTTCCCTCTCTTCTTATTCATGGAGGGAAGGGGCAGGAGATTTGAGGGCTCATATGGATGTTGTGGGTTTGGTACAGAGGGGTCATCCAGGGTCATAGAGATGAGCCTAGCCAGATGGGAGTCCTCCAGGGTCATAGAAACTAGGACGACTGTTGAAAGAGAAGCCAATTTTTTCATTCCCAGTGAGCTATACCCCCTCCCCCCACAGGTCTCAGTGACACAGTCTGACACAGTATCCCCAGAGTCCTCCCAGATCATGGAGGACAGTGACAAACAGGCTGCACAATCCCTGGAACAATGAGATTGACTTCTCCATCTCAGTCAATCCCAGCTGCCTATGGTTTGACAGACCAGACCCCACAGAACCTCCAGGGCAGTAGAGACTACACAGTAGAAAGTCTGGAAGAAGACAAGAGTCCTCCAGGGTCATAGAGTCTGGTGTCTGAGGCTAGAGAGACTGATCTGAGGGTCCCCAGTGAGGTATTTCCCATGTATCTCAGTGACACAGCCTGAGCTGGGATCCTGCCCCACACCCAGAGCCACAGGCGGATTTTCTCCCCAGAAAAAGAAGTCAGTGGGAAAGTGAAGATTGGGGCCTCATTGCCAGCACTGAAAAATGTCACCTGCCCTTGTTCATAGTCCAGAGAAACCCAGATCATCTGGGGTACCTTGCACAGGGATAGGTGGGTAACAGGGGAGGTTAAAGCCTGGTACTGACCCACCCACCGCTGCACAGCCCAGATCCCTTCCTCAGGGTTCTGGATGAGATGCCCCTTCCTCCTCACAGACTCTCTGGCAACCCCCACAGCCCAGCATCCCTTATCCCACACCTCCACCTCCCAGGCATGTCTCCCCGAGGTGTATCCCTCACAGCTCAGCACACAGGGATCAGTGTCAAATCTCTCCTGGGTTACTGGGCAGATCCTCACACGTGAATCCACATCTCAAATTTTTCTGATCTTCAGACAGCATAAGGATGGGATGAGCCATGTCTGGATCCAGAGTCACATTTTCTGGGGAGAGAAAGAATCAGAGCATTAGAGGCAGAGCTCAGCCCTGGGGGAGACTGGGACCATTTCTCACACTCCCAACAGCCTTGTTCTGGCTGGGACAGTCCTGGGTCCCAGGGAGCTGCCTCTGTCCTGGGCGCCTGAGACTGAGCAGAGGGGTCACTGCAGTTTCTCATTCTGTTTAATGGGAGCCACTCATTACTTTCATGTGTTTTATAGAGGCTTCAGGTCCCTGATTCCCCTGCTGGGGCCGCTCCATTCCCAGCTGCAGAGACACAGAAAGGATTTGTGCAGGAAATGGCCTAACTTGATTATCATGCACATTGTGTAAAGAGTTGTCACTTTGGATGGGCTATCACCAGCAGGAGAGTGAATTTGTGTGGGGGGGTGGAGGGTGAGAAAACCTGGATTTGTGCTGGAAATGGCCTAACCTGAAGATTACTTTAGATAAGCTATTACCAGCAGGACAGTGGGGTGGGAGGAGGTATTGTTTCATATTCTCTGTGTATATATAAAGTCTGCTGCAGTTTCCACAGTATGCATCTGATGAAGTGAGCTGTAGCTCACGAAAGCTCATGCTCAAATAAATTGGTTAGTCTCTAAGGTGCCACAAGTACTCCTTTTCTTTTTGCAAATACAGACTAACACGGCTGTTACTCTGAAACAGAAAGGAAGGTTTCAGAAGCTTTTAGTGAGGAGGGAGCAGAGGAGGCAGGTACCAGCTCTAAACCCCAGAGGGAAGCTCCCTCCCCTAAATGCAGCCTCCACTCCCAGGCTGAGGAATAGAAAGGAAGGTTCAGCATTGGGGAATGCTTTAAGACCAGAGAGTAGGAGGTGGCATTGGGAGGGGTAGCCCCATCTTCAGCTCTGAGAGAAGGGAGGCGGTGCCACCATCTGAGGCAGAGCATCTCCCCAATCCATGAAGCAGGGAGCAGCTCTAATGGCAGAGCACCATCCTGCCCAAAGGAAACGTAGGATGTTGGAGAAGAGTGATGGGCGAGACCCGCCTCTGCCAGGGTAAAGGAGAGGGATGTGTCAGCCCTCAGGGGAGAGAGCTCTGTCCTCATTCCTCTCAATTTAATATTGAAAGGGCCTGTCAATGTCTATGAAAACCCCGGGGTCAGAATTAAGGGTGTTTGGATGTTGGTCAGTGACTGTTTCTATTCACTGGTGTGCGCATGAATTGAGCACTAAGGTTGTTGTCAGGATTGTTTGTGTGACTTCAGCTTGGGATCTCCTTAGTAGTGAATGTTTTCTTTTTTAGGGCTGTGAGTGTCATGGTCTGTGTTGGTTTGGCTGGTAACTTTAGTTTCAAATTCATGAAATGTTTTCATGTGAATTTTCTCCTTCTTTAAAAGATAATGTCCACCTGCAATCTCACCATGTCTGTGTGCCCCATCTCCAGTTCAGATGGCAGAGTGTCTGAAGAGGAAAAGGATAAAAGAGAGGTGAGATTTCATGCTGTCATATTTATAACAGCATTCTCATTTGTAACTAATATAACTGTCTTTTAATTATGGTTGAGCCCTGAAGTACCCATGGAGTCGGCACTTATGCTCACAAGCACCCTACGAGATACAATCTGTAAGAAATATTTACTTTCCCCTCCTCATCTCCTCCCACCCTCTACATCCCAGCTGGTTTGTCTCATTCACCTATTGCATTTTGTCAGACCCTAGACCCAGATCCTGCAAAGACCTTAGTGTCAATGTAACTGTACACACTTTGGTCTCTTTGACATTAATAGGATGTTAAGGATTTGCAGGGTCAGAGCTCTGAATTGTGAGCTCTTTGGGTCTATTTATTCAGTGTCAATGAAGTGCTCAGCACAACAGGGCCTTTGTCCTCCATAGACAGGAATACAAATAATAGTAAGTTTTTTTATGTATGTGGAAATTCAAGCTGGGAAGGGTCGGCTCAATGGGTCAGATTCCCCCTGAACTGGCAAAGGGATAGAGGGGGGCAGTTTGTGACTCCCCTATTCAGTGGCTGCTTGGCACAGGCTAGGGAAGTCCTGAGATCCGGCCAGAGTAAACACCCCTGTTTCTGTGACCCCCAGGGACTTTGCAAGTTTTGTAGTTAGGAGAGAGAAACTCTCAGGGACCCAAAATTAGGCCATTTTGCTAAATTTGGGCCTTAAGGTTGTCACCTTCGGTAAGTCATGAATTAATGTGAGATGTCCTGATGCTTGGGCCCTGCTACACCTGCTCAATAGCTCTACTCTCCACCTTTCATTCAATAGATATGTACAGTATTTTAAATCAAGAACACATCTCCTCCCACAGACTCAGAGGTTCATCCCAATTTCCTCTCCTAGATCCTTTCTCAGTGCCTTTGAATTTCCTCAGAGTCTCCGTTAGAACAATAGTTTTCTGGGAGAAATCACTGAGTCTCTTTTCTTGTTCAGGGAAAGTCTCCACAGGCTGCTGGAACTTCCTCTTTTCATAGCTGGAGAGAAACCATTTCACTTTGTGTTATTTCCTTTAGAGACTCATTATAATTCCTTGTTAGTGAACGTTGCTGCTCTAATGGGCTTGGAGTTAGAATTCCTCTACTTCTCCCAGCCTCAAAGTAGGTGCAACACAGGCCATGGCAGTGTAACATTTTGCTTAAAGGTCCCATTAATATTCTTCAACTCTGGCCTGGAGAGACAAGCTCTGGGGATAAAAGGGGAAGTGAGTCTCCATGGACAATTCACTCCTTGGCCTCCACGCTATGATGGACAGGAAGTTCCCATGCCAACTTCCCCCTCCCAAGCTCATTGCACATAGTTCTCCAAACAGTCCTCAGGTGGGAAAGACTCTTCATCACTGCTGATCTGGGTTGGATTGCAGTGTCCCAGCAGTGAAAGGCTCACATTTCACCCACATAATCCTGAGGCAGCCAGTCCCCCAGGGATGTGACATCTCTAAGAAATACTTTAGGTTAATCTTTCCCACTGAATGGATAATTCCAGAGTCTTCTCTAAAAAAGGTCAGTGTGACACCACCAGGCCAGCTCAGGTCAAAGCCATAGGCCAATTCACTTCTGTGTGAATATCAAAGAAATGTTAAGTGTACTAATTCGTTTGAGTATTAATCTAGTTCAAAGGAAATGTGAATGATATTGTCTTCACTCATCTGTAACCTGTTCTCTGCTATCTCATACATAATGCATATTGTTAGGTAATAGCACGTAACAATCCATTAGTTTTCATGAAGTTTACGCATCAGGTAAATTCTCATCTTGATGCTAACACACACTTTTGATCTAGGGTCAATTAAGTACAGGGACATACATAACATAATATCTCTGTAATTTAATTGCCCATCAGACAGGATTGGGGCCTTGGAACGGGAAATGAAGAAGCATGCTGACTTCAAGCATGGGTCATTGCATTCGACAATGGAAATCTTCAGGCTCAGACTGCATTTAGTCAACAAAGGAAAAATGCACACTGTGATGAAAACACTTGGATGATTGCTTTCTGTGGAAAGAAGCTGTAAATACTGATTCCAGGGAATGATCCTGTATCTCTGAACTGTTTTAGATTCGAAGAGGGTGGAATACTGAGCGAGTGGAAGGAGGTCCCCAAAGTGATTTTAGGTATCCCTGAGACTTTTGGAAAACTAGCAGACTACTACATCTCTGCTATCATCTTGGAGTTATACACTTTGACTCACCTGTTAATGTATTTTACCTGCTTAAACCTCTCAATAAGTCTCAGTTCTTTTTCTTAGCTAATAAATCTTTAGTTAGTTTACTAGTGAATTTACTTCAGCGTTGTCTTTGGTGAGATCCAGAGTACAAATTTGACCAGGGTAAGTGACTGACCCTTTGTGGTTGGGAGTAACCTAATGTGATGTGATATTTGGTATAGTGACCAATATCACAAAGCCCAGTTTGTCTGGGTGGCAAGAAGGGCTGGAGATCCTAAGGGGACTGTCTTTGACTCCATGGTAAGACTGATACAGTGATCCAGGAGTGCATGTTCGTTACTGGTTCGGTGAAATCTAATTATAGAATATACCACCAGTTTAGGGTGTCTGCCCTGTTTTCTGGCATCTGACCTGAATTTGGCATTCACAGCTGTAAGCCATTCCAGACAGCAAGTGAGAACATCAGGATTCAATTCATTAGAGAGATTTGTATCCAAAGTGTGAACCTGCCCCACACATTTTGCCACGTAGCCCTGGAGAGAAGTGGTGTTAACATGGCTTCCAAGTCCTTTCCCAGCATGTGAAGTGGGTGTGGGAGTGAGAAAGAGCCATGTACCTGCTCAAGATACTTCTGACATCCTAGAGGCGAAAGAGAGAGAAAAATAATCTGAGACCCACTTGAAACACACTGAGGATTGCATGGAAGGGATTTTGCAAATCTTGAAAAAAGAAGCTCTGGTCTGGCCCCAGAACCATGGATTATCTCAGCTAATGGGGCTTTTCCATCTCTCATATCTATATATCTCTAATTGGTCATAGAAAAATTGTAATGCACATTTCAGGAATTCACTGACAGCTGGACTCCAGTGCTCACAATTTGGGCACGGTCCTGTCCCTGTGGTGGGATCTGGGGTATTTCTTACTCTTTCTCACCTGCAGGAATTTGCTTACTGGCTTCAGATACTTCCCCTCCATCTCACTGATCAGCTCACTGAGACGGGAAATCTCCTCTGAGAGTTTGGTGATATTTTCATTCTGTATCTTCACAATCTCCTTGTCCAGCTTTTCCAGCTCGGCCAGCAGAAGTCAATCTTGTTCCTCCAGGAACTGCCGCAGTTTCTGAAATTCAGATACAATCTTCTGCCTCTCTGTTTCTGTCTGTTTCTGTAAGAAAATAGGGAAAGGGCTTGTTTGGGACGTGAATGGAGCCTGGGGTCCTTTCATGGAGTGCTGAGTGTGCAGGAGGGAGAATTTCTTTGCACATTCTAAGACATCTAACACTTGCCTGTGACCTGTGGTTAGTAGAAAGAGGATTTTCTCACACCTTCCCATTTGGCCCCTATATCTCTTAAAGGGATATTCTCATGCCTGACATGGTTAGGATATCATGTTACCAGCGGCCTTTAAAAATGCAGATCCAAGGCAGCTGGAGGCAAGACTCAGCACTAGATCTGGGTGACATTTTTTGCACTAAACTTTTTTGGAGGGAAAAGGCAGATTCATTGACTCTGAAATATTTAATGAATTCCTCTCAATGTCACCCACATTTTTTGGATGGATAAATAAAGAAATAAATAAGCAGATAAATAAATAAATAAATCCTGAAAAAAATCAAGAAAATGTTTTGATTATTCAATTTGAAATTAGTTTTTGCTTCAAAAAGTCCTTCTTCGTGGTCAAAATTGAAACAAAACACTGCCCAAGAAAAAATGGAACACTGATTTGCTGCACTTTGTTTAATTATTTTAGGTTTGACCATTTTTTTCCCAATTTCCAGTCAATGAAAAGTTTTGTTGTTTACTCAGCTCTACACAGAACGACGTTGACACAGATGTATGGAAAGAAAAAATGAATCAATTGAACAAAAAGTGCAGACAGGCACAGAACTGTGCATTGGATACATTCAGATCATTTTGGCAAGATTTTCGTCAAAGCCACAAAAGGTGGACAAGAATTCATTACCAGAAATGAAAGCTTAGAATCTGAAGATGGAGAAGAGGATTTTTCAGGCCTTCTGTTTGGAGGTGAGTGCACACATACGCACAGAGCATCCGTGGTAACGGAGTAGTAGATAAAAGCCAACATTTCCTAAGGCCACAAGGGAATCTGCCTACAAACCAACCTCGCACCCCATGTCAATGCAGGTTAATAACAACAGGAGCCTACCAGATACTCCTGGCTTTTCTTCTCTCTACTCAATTTAAATCCCTGGAAATTTTCTCTCTCTTCCCTCAGAATCTTCAAATAGAGCTGGATTTTATCCTGAATCAACAGAAATGATTTGGGTGGTTTGATTTTTATTTTTAGGGGTGAAGGTGCATCTCAGTTTCACCCCTCATGGAAATTCAGAATCCCAAGGAGAAACTTAATGTAACCCTTCTGCTCGTCAGAGTTGGCAGCAACAAGGGCCGGGTTCAATATCTACGGGATCCATTCCAATAACACAATGCAAACCGGCTCGAGCCCCCACCCAGTGACCTGGGACAAATATATACCACCCCCGCTGGGCGCCTCCAAGAGGCAATACTTCCCCTCTCGCAAGCACATAGTCTGAGTGTAGCAAAAGCCTTTTAATAACAGAGAGAAACAATGTGGCATTATGTTGGGGAAACACCACCAACAGGATTCATAACACAACCCATGAAGAAAAAAAACCCACCCCAAGCAAATTGGGGCATGCCCTTTTCCCCTTGGTTCTTGAGTCCAGCAACCCCAAATCACCCAAAGTCCCAAAAGTCCAATGCCCCAAAAGTCTCTGTCCCTGGTCAGGGTAGCCCCAGAGTTCGAAAGTTTATCTGCAGAGCTTTACCTCCCAACCTGGGTGGAGATGGGACGGGGGTTAAGAGGCACCTGACATGATCTGAAGCTGACCGCCCCACAGCTCCATAGGCCTTCGCTCCGCTCTGCCAGCCACCCCACGAACTCCTTCGCTCAGCTCCGCCAGCCGCCCCACGAACTCCTTCGCTCAGCTGCACTCCGCTCCGCTCCGCCAGCCAGCCAGCCACCCCACGAACTCCTTCGCTCAGCTCCACAGCCCACAAGCAGCTCCTGCCATCCACAAACTGCTCCACGTCGAACTGCTCCACAATATATCTTCAGGCTCCCCCACTACTTAACACAACACTCAGTGATTTCAGCTCTTAGGTAAATTCAGCTTGTAGTAGGGTAGCCCCAGTGCTGGTGCCCTGTCAGCCCAAAGTGAGCTCACCAGCCTTTTACTAGACTTCTAATGAAATCAAAATTAGCTCTGATATTTCACAATGGAGAGAGAAGAAAGTGCAATTAGCATGTAAGGCCCTCACCCAGAGGACCATGCCACCAAGTATTAATACTTGTCCCCAGCCTCTTTCCAGTCACACAGTTTTGGAACCCATGACCCTTGCCTAGCGAGTGCTACTAAGTTGATGGTGAATCCCTCCATCATAACAAAAGGCCACATACAGTTCCAAGCACAGTTCCCATAATCAGGGTAATAACAATTTATTCTTCCTGCCCCAATAACAGAGACACTGGGGATCCCACAGCAGCCAAAGTGACCATTTGGGCAGCTATGGTCTCATTCTAGGCATGGTGGGTGTGCCTATGCAAATGAGATCGGCCCCTGAAGTTCTTTTCCACAACTTGCCACACCTCACCACCAGATGTCAGGGTGGAGCTCATCCTGACACTGCTTACATTAATCTCCTTACTGGCTTCAGACTTTTCTCAAAGAGTCTTCCCCTTCTAACAGACTTCATCACTGCTAGGAGCTGCTAGGGCCACAACAGCGTAGTCTCATGGTTCAGGCACTGGTGTGGGCCTTGAGAGACCTTGGTCCTATTGCCCACCCAGTCACTCTCCTGCTGGGTGACCTTAGGCAATTAACTTCCCCACTCTGGCCCTCCATTTCCTATCCCACTCTGCATTTTTCTTCTCAGATTAGCCTATACATTAGATTATCCCTGCTCAGAGCAGGGATTGTCCCTCACACTGTTTTGTGCAGGTTCCAGCAAAATCAAGGTCAAATCTCATCTGGGGTCTGTAGTGGCACTGGGATGCAAATAACAAGAATGATGATAAATGCTAAGATACAAATCAGCAATGACAACATCAGCTTTTTAACTTGATATTCTCCAGTCTGAAGGCAACAGTCTCACATAGACAGGCCTGCAGGTGATTTAAACCTCACTGATCATTTAACAGCTTCTGTTCCACAGAGAGTTCCCTTAGTTCACCAGTGGGAGCTGGGTTTGAAAAGGATTCTGCTTCTCAGGTAAAACTTTCCCACATTAGAAATTTTTCAAGTCTTAATTGTTTGCCCTTCCTGCCACCCAGCTGTCTCATTTATTGTTTATAGCATCTCCCATACAATGAAGGCCTTACAGAGTTGAACAATGCAGTCACACCTCTGACAGGCAACTTCCACCTGGCATAAAAATCCAAAGCTGTTACTCATTGAACTTGACAGCAATTCCCTACCTTGTACTCCTGGTTATCCTCCCTTATGGGAACCACAGTGTGAGCTCGGTGAGTCCGGGACAGATGGCAAACCACACAGATGGGGGTTTGATCTTCTTCACAGAACAGTGTCAGAGCCTTCTGGTGTTCCACACACACTCCTGATCCCTTCGCTGCCTGGACACCCAGCCATTTGGCTATTTCTAGGACATTGGCCAGCTGCCTGTTTGGCCTGAGGTTTCTCTGTTGCACAGCTTGTCTGCACTTAGGGCAGGTGATGCCTGTGTCTGATTCTCCCCAGCACTGGGTGGTGCAGGCTCGGCAGAAATTGTGCCCACACTCCAGAGTGACAGGTTCTGTGAAATACTCCAGACAGATGGGACAAGTAGCTTCATCCTGGAGACTTTCCACAGAGCTCCCTGCAGCCATGGCTCCCTCTGGACAGTGTAACAGGGTAAGGTTCACTTTCCCGAGCTCAGAAACAAGCCCCCCCTGTAGCAGCACCTGGGTGTTTCCCTGCTGTTTGCTGAGCTGGAGCGAGCCCCCTGGTAACATTACAGCCCTGGGGCTCTTGTGAAAACAATACCACTAGGCTGGGCTGTGGTCCTGCAACCAGCTCCCTCTTTCTGGCAGCCAGGTCCAGGCAGTGAGACAGGAGGCGAGCCACCCCTTCCCCAGCCAGGCTCTATACACAAAGGCAGCAAACCAGAGTAGCCACCCTCAAACGTGAGAAGCATCTCTGTCCTGCCCCCTCTGCTCCACATTTGGGCCTGGCTGCCAGGGAGAGAAGCTGAGTGAGCTAGAAAAATGCCAGGGGGAGGTGCAGCAGGAGAAGGAAAGGTCTCTCACACCCAGTCGGTAACTTTGGCAGGGAGAGCGTGGCAGCACTGGGCTGGGCAAAGGGTGGGAGGATTGCTGGGGAGGGCACTGGGAAAAGGTTCCCTCTGCTCAGCCTGAGTTAGGGTCATTGCCCGCTGTGAGAGGTTGTCACTCCCCGGGGTGTAGTCTGGGAGTGGTTGGAACTGCTGTGCCTCCTAACAATTCAGCTGAGTTGTCCTTTCTCACACTGCTCTACTGGTGATACACAGCCAGCCCCTCCAGGCCCTGTTATCACCCAACATGACAGCGGGTGACGCCACACACCTAACTGAGGGGGGAGAGGAGGGTGAGGGAGTGAGAGAACCTGGATTTGTGCAGGAAATGGCCTAACTTCATTATCATGCACATTGTGTAAAGAGTTGTCACCTTGGATGGGCTATCACCAGCAGGAGAGTGAATTTGTGTGGGGGGGTGGAGGGTGAGAAAACCTGGATTTGTGCTGGAAATGGCCTAACCTGACGATTACTTTAGATAAGCTATTACCAGCAGGACAGTGGGGTGAGAGGAGGTATTGTTTCATATTCTCTGTGTATATATAAAGTCTGCTGCAGTTTCCACGGTATGTATCTGATGAAGTGAGCTGTAGCTCACGAAAGCTCATGCTCAAATAAATTGGTTAGTCTCTAAGGTGCCACAAGTACTCCTTTTCTTTTTGCGAATACAGACTAACATGGCTGTTACTCTGACACCTAACTGAGTTACCTCAGTGCTTTACCTAAGCCACGCAAGGACAAACAGGAGACAACCTCCATTTTCCCAGCTCCCCAGCCTTGCACCCCTGTTGGAGTATGAGCCCAGAATTATATCATCTTGCACTGCACAGGATCTGTACAATGCAAGCTCATTAATTAATTCTCCCCCCCCTCGATGTGGGGAAGATGTGCAACAGCCTTTGTTTACCAAGCAGAGATTTTCCCAAACACCTCACTTAAAGACACACTAGTAAAGGTTTAACATCCCTGTGGTGGGGAAAACACTAACAGCAGCCCAACACCATAGCATTTAATTTCAGAAAGGGGAACTACACAAAAATGAGGAGGTTAGTGAAACAGAAATTAAAAGGTACAGCGCCAAAAGTGAAATCCCTGCAACCTGCATGGAAACATTTTAAAGACACCATAATGGAGGCTCAACTTAAATGTATACCCCAAATTAAAAAACATAGTAAGAGAACCAGAAAAGTGTCACTGTGGTTACACAACAAAGTAAAAGAAGCAGTGAAAGGCAAAAAGGCATCCTTTAAAAAATGGAAGTTAAATCCTAATGAGGAGACTAGAAAGGAGCATAAACTCTGACAAATGAAGTGTAAAAATATAATTAGAAAGGCCAAAAAAGAATTTGAAGAACAGCCAGCCAAAGAGTCAAAAACTAAGAGCAAAAAAATTTTTAAGGACATCCGAAGCAGGAATCCTGCTAAACAACCAGTGGGGCCATTGGACAATCGAGATGCTAAAGGAGCACTCAAGGATGATGAGGCCATTGTGGAGAAACTAAATGAATTCTTTGCATCAGTCTTCATGGCTGAGAATGTGAGGGGGATTCCCAAACCAGAGCCATACTTTTTAGGGGTCTAAATTAGCTGTTACCACTCAAGAAAGAATTCTTGGAGTCATTGTGGATAGTTCTCTGAAAACATCCACTCAATGTGCAGTGGCAGTCAAAAAAGCAAACAGAATGTTGGGAATCATTAAGAAAGGGATAGATAAAAAGACACAAAATATCATATTGCCTCTATATAAATCCATGGTATGCCCACATCTTGAATACTGTGCGCAGATGTGGTCGCCCCATCTCAAAAAAGGTATATTGGAATTGGAAAAGGTTCAGAAAATGGCAATAAACATGACTAGGGGTATGGAACAGCTTCCATATGAGGAGAGATTAATAAGACTGGGACTTTTCAGCTTGGGAAAGAGACGACTAAGGGGGGATACGATAGAGGTCTATAAAATCAGGATTGGTGTGGAGAAAGTAAATAAGGAAGTGTTTACTTATTCTCATAACACAAGAACTAGGAGTCACCAAAAGAAATTAATAAGCAGCAGGTTTAAAACAAACAAAAGAAAGTATTTCTTCATACAACGCACAGTCAATCTGTGGAACTCTTTGCCAGAGACTGTTGTGAAGGCCAAGACTATAACAGGGTTCAGAAAAGCACTAGATAAATTAATGGAGGATAGGTCCATCAATGGCTATTAGCCAGCATGGGCAGGGATGGTGTCCCTAGCCTGTTTGCCAGAAGCTGGGAATGGGCGACAGGACTTGATGATTACCTGTTCCGTTCACTCCCTCTGGGGCACCTGGCATTGGTCACTGTCAGAATACAGGATACTTGGCTAGATGGACCTTTGGTCTGACCTAGTATGGCCATTCTTATGTTCTTATAAAACAAGTTTATTAACTACAGAAAGATAGATTTTAAGTGATTATATGTGATAGCAAACAGATCAAAACAGATTACCTAGCAAATAAACAAAATTGGAAACTAAGCCTAAATTACTAGATAGATATGAATTAGCAAAATCTCCCCGTGACTGATGATACAAGCAGGCTTGCACATTCTTAAGGCACAAGGAACATGTGCCTTGCAGCTTGGCTTCCCCTCCCCTGTTCCCAATCCTTTGTCTTCCAGAGCTTCTTTCAGGTGTTGAATTGTGGGGGAGTGAAGACAAATCATGATGTCACTCCCCACCTTAGATAGTCTCTCCATATGGCAGAAACCTTTTGTTTCAAGCTAAGTTCCCAGCCCAGTTCATGGAAAAACACAGGTACCAAAATGGAATTTAGTGTCATGTGGTCTGGAAAAGGAAGGGAGTGGGCACCTGACCAAAAGAGCCAATGGGAAGGCCAGAACTTTTTAAAATTGGAAAAAACTTCCCCTTTGTCTGTCTGTTGTTCTTCTCCGGAGGAGCAGAGACAGGGCTGGAACTATGCTGTAAAAGCTTTGGGCCAGGTATGAAAAAATCATCAGATCATACCTAGAAACTACTCATTTGAAATCCCAGGTATGTAATAGATCAGGAAATGTCTAGAAAGATGCACTTAGGTTTATCTATTTCTTTATGGCTTGTGGACTCCTCTGTGCTAACCCCAGGTGCTTTTGTTTTGCTTGTAGCCTTTAAGATGGACTTCAAGAGAGCTATCTTGGTGCTTAATCCTTGTAATTGATTGTTTGGTTTTTTTAAATCTAGCAAAAAGCCTAAGTTCCAAATGTATTTTCTTTCTTTTTGTTTTTAATAAAATTTACCTTTTTTTAAGAACAGGATTGGATTTTTGTGTCCTAAAAGGTTTGTGCATATGTTGTTTAATTAGCTGGTGGCAACAGCTAGTTTCCTTTGTTTTCTTTCTCAGCTCTTCCCCAGGGGGCGGGGGTTTAAGGGGTTGAGGGTACCCTACAGGAAGGAATTCCCAAGTGCGCCTTCCTGGATTCTCAAAGGGGTTTTTTGCACTTGGGTGGTGGCAGCATCAACCCATCCAAGGTCAGAGAAAACCTGTGAACTTGAGAGTTTAATACAAGCTTGGAGTGGCCAGTATTAATTTTTATAATCCTTGTCGGCCTCCACCTTCTGCACTCGAAGTGCTAGAGTGGGAATTCTGAACCCTCCCAGGAAAAGAGTCTCTGAAGCAAACGTTAGAAAAGAGTAGGATCAAAAGAGCCACTTTGGGGAATTCCCCTGACACTGTCCTCGAGGGCAGCGCATCCCTCCAGCAGTGACTCAGAAGAGACACAAACTGGCTTCTGCTCTCTGGTCCTCACTTTGTTCCCGGGACAGGCAATCTTCTGAGACCCCTGGGGCAGCAAATGGATCTACTCCAACTCAGCTCAGGAGTTGGAGTGAGCAGAGCCCAGGGCTGCCCCAGGGGTCTCATTCTAGCCACCAGAGAAAGTCCCCAGCTGGGCTGGGCATGGAGGGAGCTTTAATGAAGGTCTCTCCCCAGAACAGACCGCACTGGGGGAGCAGCAGCTGCTCAGGTTCCCAGATCACAGTGCAGGGAGCTGCATCTGCCCCAGGGAAACCAACTCCAGAGCGCTAATAGCATGAGCAGAGAGAGACAAGGTGGGTGAGGTAAGAGCTTTTATTGGACCAACTTCTGCTGGTGAAAGAGATACGTGTATGAGCTACACAGAGATCTTCTTCAGGCCAGAGAGAGGCAGACACCAGCCTCTTCTCCCTAAGTAATACCGAGATCCTGCTGGTGGCAGCAGCTAATGACTGTGCCCCACTGGGCTCCCTGGGCAGCCGCAGGGACAGCCAGGCAGATACTGATCCCATTTGCCCATCTGGACCCACCCCCTGCTATTCTGGGGGTGACTCTGAGCCCTGAATCCTGCACAGAAATCCAAGAGGGACCCTGGTCCATCCTGTCACCCCAAACAGTCCCAGTCAGAAGCCAGAGCCCAGAAATCATGATTTTGGCCTAAGAAAATAATGCAATAGTGTGTCTGTTGGGGGGTGAGTTCTGTGGGGATATTCACCTTGTAGCTTTGGAGCCCATAGGGGTTAGTCCTTTGCCGCCCCCCCACCCCCAACACTTTGACCGTTTCCAGAAAAAACAAAATCTCCCCTGGCTGCTGGGTGGGGAAGACCCCTCCCCCTCTTACTGCCCCTGGCCTGTACTATGGGCTGGGAGAGCTGCCATTGGATCTCTCACCATCCCTCTACTTTATCACTAGCCTCTCTCCCCCTCCCCCAGCCAGTCTCCTCTGTCACTCTCTCTCCAGCCCTAGTCTCACCCCCCCACTTTCTCCCTCTCTTCCCTTCTCACTGTCCCCCATTCACATTTTCCTTCTCTCCCAGCCCTGTTCCCACCCGCCCCATGATTCTCCCCCTGCATCTTGATTCTCAGGAATTGCCTTATCCTCCCTCCAGTGCACCCATGGCCCCCAATCCCATCCTATGCCCCGCACCCCTGTTCCCTCCCTCCTGCCCCCTCACACATCCCATTTCATGCCTCAATCCCCTCTGGCCCACACTCCCCCTGCCCCTTTTCAGCCCCCTTCCAGCTCCCACTCCCCAGGTGTCGTTGACCCAGCTGTCCCCACAGCGCAGTCTGGAAAAGGCTGCCAAGTCTCACAAAATAAAAAATCTGCACTGCCTTTTCCCAGCAAGCCCAAAGCAAGCCAATCCCATTTCGGAGGCACCGCCCAGTCCCACTCACCAAGCCCCAAACAAGCCACACACTTCAATGGCAAAACGAGCAACAGGCTGCTTAAAGAAAAGCAACAGGCTAGTGAGAGAAATGAATGGGCAAGTACAAAGAAGCCATTATAGGCTTCCTAATAGAAGCCTCCCCACCCCACCCAAAGCCCCCAAACAAGCAAAAGTCTACTTAAAGAAATGAATAAGCAGTTACATAACAAAGAAGCCAAAGGGAGCCCTTTGGCTCCCAGCAAATGAGATCAGCATCGGCCTGACTGTCCCTGGGGGCTGCAGTGATCGCTGGGGTCACTCAGTCCAGCAGCAGGAAGTGAATCGCTCTCGCTGCAGTGACTCTGCGGCGCTGTGGGGAGCCCAGGCTCCTTGCAAGATCCCCGAGCCCCGGCGGCTGCTGCTGGGGACCCCGGGGCCCTGGCTGCAGCCGGGAGAGGGGAATTTCCAGCAGTGACATTCCCGCTGCTCCCCAGGAGCCTCCCCCGGTGCAGAGACCCCAGCCTGGCCAGGACCCCCCATCCCGGGCTCCAGCCCCTGCTCCCGGGGAGGGCACCGCTTGGAGGGAAGGTAAGAGAGACCTGCCCATCCCCCCAGGGAGAGGTGCCCCCCGGTGCCATCCTGGCTGCAGGGGGAGGGTTTGGCCTCAGGCTGCTCCCCGCGGAGCTGGCTGCGATTCCCTGCCCTGGGCCCAGGAAAGCTGCCGCCAGCTCCCTTTGGCTCCGATGCTGATCCCATTTGCCCATCTGGTCTCACACTGGAACCGGAGAACTAATTCAAACCGGGATTTCGTACTGGAACTGGAGCTGAACCTGAACCATAATTTTGTTTACTGATTGAACCTGCACTGAAGTGAAAAAAAAGAAAAAAAAAGTGTGTGTGAGTGTGTGAGTGTCCAGTTAAAATTAAGATTTTGCATTTTTTAAGCTCATCATTTTAAAAAAATTACAGTCATCTTATTTTCATTTTGAGAGATGAAAACAAAATACACAATGGGCTGGTGATTTTCCCACAATGGGAGCAATCAACTGTTTCACTGTCTGAACCTGAACTGTAACAGATCTGTGGGCGGGCGGGGGGAAAGACGAGAAGGGGTGGCAAGCATGGAGTTGGGCAAAATTTCATTTCACCAAAATGTGGGTGCAGATAGGCTTGAGTCAGAAGTCAGAAATAATTATATCTTAGCATCAATGTCAGACACATTTGAAATTGAAAGATGAATTGGAACTTCTTCTGAAGCTTGTGAAATCTCCAAAACGGAAGCAATATCTGGACCAAGGAAAGCCCCAAAAGGATTGGGCTAATTCTTGATTCGTTTGCAGATGAGCCACTTATCAATAAGAAAGAAAACATACCAATCTATTGAAAACATCAGAAAAATGTCATGCCCAAGCTGTATCAACTAGCAAAAATTGTACCAGCAGTTCCAGCAACACAAGTGAGTCTTAAAAGAAAATTTCCAGATCTCAAAGGTATCTTTTTACTGCAGAGGTCCAATATCACAAACCAAATGTTTCAAGATGTTAGTTTAGGTTTTTCAAACAAATTGTTCATCAAAAAAATGATGTTTATTTAACAACACAAAAACACTAGGAAAATTCATGTAAAGTTTAAGTTAAAAAATAAATAAATAGTCAAAAATTAAAACAGTTTTCAGTTGCAGCTCTGTTTTTTCAAGTTATCTCCACAGAGATTTAAATAGGATTTGAACATGTAACTGAACTTTTACTTTTGTTTCTTTGGGTGGCTTGAACCATCGATGAAACTGAACATATTTAATGCAACTTAACCCGAACTGAACCAAACCAAAATAAATACCAGTTGGACTCTCTGCCTGCTGTTGCTAGCAGTGACTTTGGTTTGACCCAGAATCCTGCACATCAGTCAGAGCAGGGCCCTGTTCTGTCCTGTCAACCCCAAACATTTAACATTCAGGAGTTGGACTCTCAAATAATGAGACTGTCTGTCTGAAAAAAATCAAATTGTAAACTGGGAGAAGGGTGTGTGTGTGTGTGTGGAGGGGGGCGGGATATTTGCCTAGTGAATTCTGAGCCCTTGGGGGAAGTCCACTGCCCACCCTTCCCCCCCTGCTTGTTTGACCATTTCTAGGGGAAAAGATTCCCCCCTGAAACTCTCCTACCCCATGGGCTGGGGGAGCTGCTATTTTCTCTCTCACCACCCCCCTCCCTTCTCCCCTCCAGCTCTCCCTTCTCCAGCCAGTCTCAGCTTGCTCTCATATTCTCCCTCCAGCCTCCCCACAGCCCCTCTCCACACATCCCACCCTTTCCTTCTCTTTATCCCGCCACTCAGAGTTTCCCTCTATTCCAGCTCTGTTCCCCTGAGCCCCAGAATTCTCCCCCGCCCCCTGATTCCTGAGTATTCCCTCAGCATCCCTTCAGCAGCCCCACATCTCCATGGCCCCATCCTGCCCCATGCATCCCTGTTCACCACCCTCCTGCCCCCTCACACATCGCTGTTAACCCCTCAGTGCCCTCTGGCTCTCAGAGCCCCCTGCCCCTCTTCACCCCCCCTTCCGGCCAGCCCCACTCCCCTTCCCCTAGGACCCACCCCCTTCCCCTGCCGAAGCCCCCCTCTCCATGTCTGCCAGCCCCCCCCAACCCAGAGCACAGGGAGAGCAGGCAGCATGTGCTCCCCCATCCCACAGCACAGGGTGGGCAGGCGGTGCGTGCCCCCCCAGGCTCCCAGCACAGGGCGGGTGGCATGCAACCACCACCACCCCCCGCCCTGACCACCCCACACACAGGACAGGCCACCTCAGCACCTCCGTTCCCCTCCCTCCCCCAAGTAGCAGGTGGCATGGCCTCGGTGCCTGAGGCCCCCCAGCACTGGGCAGCCTCAGCTACGCCAAATCCTGGCCACCCTAGCCCCAATCTTTAAAAGCAAGGTGTGATAGAGCCTTCAATGGCCAGATGAACTAGTGGCTAGTTAGTTGCAGAAAGGGGACTTAGGGGGATCTGGGCCACACCCCCCCCCTCCATCAGGTCCCAGCCCAGGGCCCTGTGTGGTTCAACCCCTAAACAGGGGAGATGAGTCTCTCTCCCTGTCGGGGGGGCAGGGGGGGCCTTCAAAACCAGTTTCCTCGGGCTGCTTCCTTCTAAAGTCTCTCTAGTTTGGGGCACAGCCCCACTAGTCCAGTTGCCCCACAGTTGGGGCTTATCTGCAGGCTCCCCTTGGCTTACTTGCCTCCAGTGGCTGCGTTGGCTGGCAAGTCGCTACTCCGTCCCTTCAGGCAGGCAAACAGGGAGCTCCTGCCCCTCACCAGTCATCCCCTGGCGGAGCCGGCTCCCTTCTTTTCTCCTCCCTCCAGGCCTGGCATTGGCTGCAGGTATAGCGGGGCAGGGCTAGCTGAACCCAAAGGTTTTCTTTAATCCCTGCTGTGCCAGTCGGCACTTTCTCTTCTCCTTCATAGAAGGAAATACAGATTTAAAGAGAATACCTACCCCATTCCTGACTACACACTTCTAAAATCATTCACTGGCAATAGGACACTGCCCCATCCCAGGTAAGTGCCTTTGACAGAAGAGTTCTACACACAACACTGAGTGTGTTCATCTCACTCACAATGTAAAGCAAATCCTGAATTCTGACCTGAGCAAAAATGGCTTGTGCCTGGAACATGGTCAGGGCCCAGGTTGGTGGGGAATAACACTACGTTAAAACTTTCTTGTACATTATGAGGGCTGTAGGCATAAGGGCTCTGCTTAGATAGAAGTTGCCAGAGTCTCACCTAATCACAAGCTTCCAGGAGCTTGGGGTTCTAACAAACACATCAACTGTCATGAAGCTCATGAAAAAATCCTGAAGGTTGGCAACACTGCAAGGCCCTTTTACACTGAACCAGAACAGTCTTAGCGTGCATGAGAATCAGTCCTTGGAAACACTCCAACTTAACCAAGTTTTTAGCCTGTGAATTTAACAATTTCCTTCCTTAAACACACAGACCCTGCTTCTGCAAGCTCACCATCACAGGTGGACATTGGTGTCTTTGTGAAGCCCCAGTGACCCTCCACACCAGCACAGGGGGGGCTGGTTGCAGCACCAGAGCCCTAGTGGTTCATTTTTCAGAAAAGCCTCTGGGGCTATAATGTTACCAGCTGGCACCTTCCAGCTCACCAAACCGCATGAGTCAGTGCCAGGTAGGGAAACACCCAGTTGTTTTTGCAGGAGGGGCATATTTCTGAGCTCAGGAAAGTGAAACTTACACTTACACTGTCCAGAGGGAGCCATGGCCGCAGAGAACCCCATGGAAAATCTCCAGGATGAAGCTAGTTGTCCTATCTGTCTGGAATATTTTCAAGACCCAGTGATTATAGACTGTGGGCACAATTTCTGCCGAGGCTGCATCAGCCGGTGCTGGGAGGGATCTGACTCGGAAGTATCCTGCCCTCAGTGCAGAGAAACTGCTCAGCAGAGAAACCTCAGGCCAAACAGGCAGCTGGCAAATGTTGTAGAAATAGCCAAACAGCTGAGTTTCCAGGCAGGAACAGGGTCAGGAGGGGATAGTGTGTGTGATGAGCACCAGGAGCCTCTCAAACTGTTCTGTGAAGAGGACCAAACCCCCATCTGTGTGGTGTGTGACTGATCCCAGGCTCACAGAGCTCACGCTGTGGTTCCCATAGAGGAGGCTGCCCAGGAATACAAGGTAGGGAACTTCTCTCCAGCCTAATGGGAAATAATTTTGAATGTTAGTTGCAGGTTCATTTAATCACAAGTTGCCAGTCACACATATTCTCTCTCTCCTACAGCTATTGATGTATCTGCATCATTCAGCTCTGTGAAGAAAAGAAATGTATGAAAAATTATATAGCAACTCCTTAATAAAGGCCTCAGGCCCAGCAGGGAGATGAGGTTTCCCACTGGGATTCTGAATTCCTGTGTTCCTCCGTAAGGGATTAAATTCAGATGCCAGCCTGCATTAGAGGAGGTCACTGTGCTAAACCCTGTGTGGACCCCAAGCAGCTTGAGTCCACACACAAAAGGGCTCCAGACAGCGTAGGTCCATGCCGAACACCATGGGCATTAGTTTGGGTTGCCGCAAAACTAACCTGGGAAGAGCTGTCCTGTGCCAGTCTGAACTGTTTTATTGTGTGTGTGGGCAAGGACCAGCCAGAGTGGTTCCATTAGTCCTACAGTGCAGCCTTTTGAAATCTTGCAGAATCCACTGCTTCTGGACACTTTTCCAGGGACGCTGGGGTAACTACACAGCGGGCATTGCCACTGAAAGGGTTTAGAACAGCACTAAGTCAAACTCCAGCCATTCTTAACACTAATCAGCATCTCTAGTAGGGTTTGCTTTAGTGCTTAAGCAAGTTCTGCCCAACTAGTATGCTCCCCAGGGGTTCAGGGCTGAAGTTCAATGGTCCTGGTAGTTCCTGTTGTTTGTATCACAAAGTAAGCTAAACCTTCTCAAAAATAGATTTATTTGTTCCCCACCATGGCCCATTAACACCTAATATCCCAGGACCAACACAAATACAACACTGCATATAACACCTGGGATTTGTATCATTTTGTGAGTTAAACCTTCTCAAAAACAGGTTAATTGATTCACCATCATGTGACTCCAGTTTCTTGCTCGTTTAATTCTATGGAGAAAGGGGACAAATAATTCAAAACAGTCTCAATATAAAACACTCCCTGTCTCTGTTAATGAGGTTTCATTTCCTTGGTGTTCCTGATGTCATAAACCTGGTAGGGTTGACAGTCACCTACAGAGTCTTCGGTTTGACATGGAAACCCCCCACCCCACCCCAAGCACTCTCAAAATGAAACCTCCCAACATCATTTCTGTTTCTTCAGGAAAAGATTCAGGCCCATTTGGAGATTCTGAAGGAAGAGAGAGAAAAGCTTCTGAGATTTAAAGTGACTGGAGAGGGGAAAAGCCTGGAGTATCTGGTAGGTGCCCATTGTTATTAACTTGCAGGGACTTGCAGTGGGCCATCTGTTAGGAATCTGGTCTTGGGACCCCCCACCCATGGCTTTTCCCAGCAGCCTGGGCTCCCTGGGCCTCTCTTACCCTGGCCGGGCTCCAGCTTCCAGCCTGGCCGGGGGGCTGGACCTCGGCGAGAAGAGGAGGGGGAGAGGGCTGGGTCCGTGGTGAAAAGTGGATGGGCCAGGCCCCTTGGCTTCCCTTTTCAGGTGCACCTGGTAGGACATCTGTTTGTAGGCAGCTTCCTCCATGGACTTGAGGAATGTGGGCTTTGTGTTTCTTCATGAGCATGGATGTCTGTGTTAGAGTCCTGTGTCTTCGCACACCTACACAAACCGGCCCTGAGAAATCCTCTCTCAGGAGCAGGACCACATCGTATTCTGTAGAATCTAAGCTTCCATTCCAATTAATGAGTTAATTTCTAGCCCTTGTGTCTTTCACAAAACTCCTCCCAAGGTGAGCAGACTATGTCTCGTGCAGTGCTGTCTGCCTGAGTCTGCAGACATTTCTTGCATTGTTAATTATTTCTCTCCCCTCGCATCTCTGTTAATGTAGTGCTCAGTCCTGCTGGCTGCTGCTCTGGGTCTGGCTTAACACAGTGTGCTGACTATGTCAGACATAGAAACATCCCATGATAAAATATTAGGGACAAATGGGAAAGTGGTAGAAAATCCTCTCCCTACTAAGGACAGGGTATAATCATGTGTTAGACATCACAGAATTTTCAAAGAAATTCTCTCTCCTGCACAGTCAGCACTCCATGAACGGACCCTAGACTCTCTCTCTAACCCTTACCTGTCCTTTCTTTTAAAAAAAAATAGATACAGACACAAAACAAGAGGCAGAAGGTTGTATCTGAATTTCAGCAACTGTGGCAGTTTCTAGAAGAAGAAGAGCAACTCCTGCTGGCCCAGCTGGAAAATCTGGAAAAGGCGATTGTGAAGATACAGAATGACAATGTCACTAAAATGTCTGAGGAGATTTTCCGTCTCAGCAACTTGATCAGTGAGCTGGAGGGGAAGTGTCAGAAGCCAGCAAGTGAATTCCTGCAGGTGAGACTGAGTTATAAACATCCCTGATCCAAACACAGGGACAGGACAGCTCCTGAATCATGGGCACTGGAGACCAGCAGTCAGAGTTCACAGTGTAATTCAGTGTGTGCATTCCTGAAATGTGAATTATTGTTTCTCTTTGAAGAATTACAGACTCATTTATATTAGAGATGACATTAACTCAGCAAATCCATGGCCCTAGGGCCAAGGCAGGGCCTCTCTTTCCCATATCTGCAAAATCCCTTCTCTGGGATCCCCAGTGGGCAGCATTTGGGACTAAAATTGTTTTTCTGTCTCTTTCCTCTCTAGGATGTCAGAAGCACCTTGAGCAAGTATGTGGCTCTATTTCACTTCCCCTCATTCTTCACGACGCTGTGAAAGGGCTTGGAGAGTGTATTGACTCTACATTTACCCCTTTTTCCAGATCATTTATGTATATGTTGAATAGGACTGGTCCCAGTACAGACCCCTGGGGAACACCACTATTTATCTCTCTCCATTCTGAAAACTGATAATTTGTTCCTACCTTTTGTTTCCTGTCTTTTAATCAGTTACTAATCCATGAGAGGACCTTCCGTCTTATCCCATGACAGCTTACTTTGCTTAAGAGCCTGTAGTGAGGGATCTTATCAAAGGCTTTCTGAAAATCTAAGTACACTATATCCACAGGATCCCCCTTATCCACATGTTTGTTGACCCCCTCAAAGAATTTTAGTAGATTGGTGACGCATAATTTCCCTTTACAAAAACCATGTTGACTCTTCCCCAACAAATCATGTTCATCTATGTATCTGATAATTCTGTTCTTTACTATAGTTCCCCAGGGCACTGCAGCAAAATATATGGGGCAAGGTCACATTCTGAATGTAATTCCCATTTATGCATTTAATCCTCACCCTTTTACACAGGACTCTTGAATTATCTATTCAGTGGGAAAGACTGGCCTACAGTATTTCCTAGAGATATTACATCCCTGGGGAATTGGCTGCCTCAGAACCCTGAGGATCAATATGGGCCTTTCAGCTCAAGGCACTGGTTACAATCAAGCCCTGGACAGCAGGAATCAAGAGCCTTTACCACCTCAGGACTGTTTGGAGACCTGTGTGGAAGGAACTGGTGGGGGCGGGGGCCCCTGAGGTTTCAATCTAGTTCCTGAAAGAACGATCCGATAGCACTGTGCGCATGAAATAGGGGAACATACTAGTATTAGTGCATGGAGGCGAAGGAGTGAATTGGTCATGAAAACATGATTCCCCTTTGATGTACAGATCTGCTCTGTCCAGGCTAGAGATGAAGAATATTAATGGGGCCTTTAGGGAAAGGTTGCACTGCCATGGCCAGTGCTGTGCCTGCTCTGAGACTGGGAGAAGTGGAGGAATTCTAACTCCAGGCCCATAAGAGCAGCAACTTCCACTAGCAAGGAATTATAATGAGTCACTAAAAGAAACATAATATCATGAAATTCTTCCTCTCCAGGTGCGAGAAGGGGAAGTTCCTCCAGCCAGTGGAGATTTCTCCTGAGCTGGAAAAGAGACTCAGTGATTTCTCCCAGCGAAATATTGCTCTAACGGAGATTCTGTGGAAGTTCAAAGGTACTGAGAAGGGATCTAGGAAAGGAAACCAGGGTGTGTCTCTGGGACTATGGGTGGAGATGGGCTCTGGGCAACTGGTTCAATTAGATTATGTACCTATTTAATAAAAAGTAGAAAGCAGACAAACTGCGCAGATGAAGTAAGGGCCCAGGTGCCAGGATCTTTCACATTATTTCACTCTGTGAACTTTGGTACAATCATTAAGGTAAAAATGTACAAAATTTGGGGTACCTCAGTTTCACTCTTCCAACTACAGAACTACAGGGCATGTGCTCCAGAGCTGTTTAGCAGCCCCACATGCAGCTGGAGTCCGTAGGATCTGCAGGTGCCCATTACCAAGGAACTCCGGGCCCCAGGTGCCTAAGGCCTTGTCTATCTACACTACAGAGTTTTGTCGATTCCAGTTACGCCAACAAACAGCCACTGCTATAATTAAACCACTGTTGCATGTCCACACTGTGCTCCTTGTGTCGGCAAAGCACATCCACAATAGTAGCTTTGCATTGACACAGACAGCAGGGCACTCTGGGTAGCTATCCCACTGTGCCCCTGGCCAGAAGGTGCTTTGTGAAGGGTTTGCAATGCCTCATGCAGGCAGGTAGAGAGTCACATGATGAAGGTTTCTCAATCTCATTGTTCCATGGGCATCCTACTATATGGCCAGCTATTTTTCAACTGCCCTGGCAACCTGCACCCCAGCCATCACTGTCAGAAAGCATGGATACTACCCTGCTGTTCAGTATTGTGCTATGCTGTGTATTGTGCTTGTATTGAACACAAGGCTATAGGAGGAGCCCAATGGGGGGCTATTTGGCTGGAGGATGCCTTGAAGGAGCATTTTAACACTGAGCCACAGTAACATTTGTTGCTGTAGTGTGCTGAACCTGGCATTGTTTCTTTGCACTGTGCTATGAACCTTGTAATGATTTCTGTGTGTGCCTGAAAAGTTACACATCTTAGATCACTTTTTAGAGTAACGCTTGATAATATGATCAAACTGACACTGCTGAATAGTAATTAGGGTTACCATACGTCCGTATTTTCCTGGACATGTCCAGCTTTTTGGTTCTTAAATCACCATCTGGGAGGAATTTTTAAATATCTAAAAACGTCTGGGATTTTGCCACATCGGTTGGGACACCCTTTGTCCCGATATTGGGGACCGCTCACCTCACCACACACACCAAAGTCCCGGGGCTGGTGGCGCTTCCTGGGGCAGCTCCCGGCACCTGCCCGCTGGCAGGAGCCTGCAGTGTGGGCGGCCCCTAGGCACAGAGGCGGAGGTGGTCTCCGCGTGCTGCCTCCTGCCCAACCAGAGCTGCGGGGGCAGGGCTTGCAGGTGCCGGCAGCGGGCAGCGAGCCCTCCGCCCCCACCCTGACCCGACCTGACCCGAACCTAGGAGCCAGAGGGACCTTCCGGATGCTTCCTGGGAGCCGCCCCAGGTAAGCACCGCTGGGACTCCCCACCTCGCCCCCCGGAAGGTGCCTCTGGCTCTCAGGGTCGGGTCGAGTCAGGGGTGGGGGGGCGGAGGGCTCTCTGTGTGCTGCCGGCACCTGTAAGCCCCACTCCGTGGCTATGGCAGCTCCCATTGGTGCTTTTCTTTGGTGCTGGCCAATGGGAGCCACGGAGCTCACGCTTGTGGCGGGTGCAGCACGTGGAGACCCCTTGGCTGCCCCTGATCCTAGGAGCCAGAGCGACCTGCGGCAGGAGGGGTGAGTAGGTGAGTGGGGCATGGTGGTGAAGAGGCGAGCGGCGAGGGAGCCAGTGGCTGGCTGGTGGGCGGGTGAGGAGGCAAGTGGCAGGCGGGGAGGGTGAAGAGGCGAGCGGCGAGCCAGCGGTGGGCAGTGAAGAGGCGAGCGGCGAGGGAGCCGGCAGCGGGGGGGTCCAATGGGGCAGAGAGGGGGCAGAGTCGAGGACTTTGGGGAAGGGGTTGAAATGGGGACGGGGAAGAGGTGGAGTTGGGGTGGGGGCAGGAGGGGCGAGCAAATACCCCTTTCCCCCCCCCATAGTGTCCTCTTTTTTGAATATTCAAATATGGTAACCCTAACAGTAATAGAAGAAGCCCACAGAAGTGTGTGTTTGTGTGGGGGAAGCATGTGTGACAGGGTGTGTGTGTGTGTGTGTGTGTGTGTGTGTGTGTGTGTGTGTGTGTGAGAGAGAGAGAGCATGTGTTGGCGGAGCGTGTGAGAGACTGTGTGTGTGGGGAGTGTGTATGTGAGAAAGAGAGACAAATTGTGTATGGGGGACTTCCTGGGGCTTTGAAAGGGGAGGGACACACGTCTACATAGCTGGATGAATGGCAGCAGATTTCCAAACAGTGAGCAGAGCGGTCATGGTGGGCATTGTGAGATACCTTCCGGAGGCCAGTTACAGCAACGTAACAAACACAGTGTCTACACTGACACTTTGTTGATCTAACTTTGCTGCAAAAATCTCTATGCCTCCCATTGAGGTGGTTATATTTTGTCAGTAAAGCAGGAGAGTTTTGTCACCAAGAGGTGCATTGTAGTGTGTACACCTCCACTGTTTTGTCAACGAAAGCTGCCTTTTGCCGACAAAACTATGTAGACAAGGCCTAAAGGTTGGCACCAAAACGTAAACCCTCAATGTAAGGCCACTTTTGAAATGTGGACCCAGCTCACCATTGTGCTCTGGCCCCGTGTGGCAGCTTGTGTGGGCCAAAGGGGCTGTAGGGAAGGTGTAAACCCAGGAGAATCCTCCCAGCACAGGAGCCTCTTGTGCCTCTAGCTCCTCCACAGCAGCTGCAGGCTCAAGGAGTGTCCCGGGAAAGCAGGGAACAGAGGGGAGTTGTTGAGGGCTGGGCAGAGGAGGAAGGGGTGGAGCAGGAATAATGGGGTGTGGCCAGGGTAAAGCTGTGCCTTTGACACTGCCTCCGGGAGAAGTCATCTAGGGGCCACTGGACCAGAGGTGCAACTCAGGCTGGACCTCCGGACTTCCGCAGCCTGTGCCAATGTCTGCACTGACCCCAGCAGCTACTGAATAGGAGAACCACAAACTGTTTCCCCCGTCCCTTTACCAGTGCAGGGGTGAATGAGGCCCATTGAGCCAATTCTCTCCCTGACTCAGTTTCCGCATTTATGAAATAATTTTAATATTATTTGTATTTCAGTCTATGCAGAATGAAAGCCCCATTGTGCTGAGCTCTGTACATATACTGAGTAAATAGACCCAAAGAGCTCACAATTCAGGCTCCTCATCCTGAAAAGTCTCAGCATCCCACTGATGTGAAAGAGGCCAATGTTTGTAAAGTTACATTAATGCTAAAATCTTTGCAGGATCTGGCCTGGCTTATGACAAAATGCAAAAGGAGAATGAGAAATCAGCTGGGTTTGGAGGATGAGGGAACAGAAAATCTGTCTTCCACATAGTGTCTCTTTGAGTGGTTCTGAGGCTTCATGGATATTGGTTCTGTTGATTTGAGACACTTGAATGAAAGAGAAAATAGGATGATTCATATTAGCCTTTGTTAAAAATCTGGGTGTGTCTCTGTCTCTCTTCAACTGTTTTTCTCTCTTAATTAAAATTCAATTATGTCAATTAAGAGTGAGGATGTCACAAATATGAGAGCATGAAATATCATCTATCTTATCCTTTCCCCCTCCAGACATTCTGCCATCTGAACTGGAGACAATAAGAGGGAAATCCTTAGGATCACACGGACCAGGTGAGACTTCAGGTGGAGATTATCATTAAATAAAGAGGAAAATCCCATGAAAACATTTTCATGAACTTCTAGATAAATGTCCAAACCAAACCAACACTGACCATGACACACACCCCTAAAAATAAAAATAAAAACAAAAACATGAAATACTAAAAGAAAAGGAGTACTTGTGGCATCTTAGAGACTAACCAATTTATTTGAGCATAAGCTTTCTGAGCTACATTGAATGAAGTGAGCTGTAGCTCACGAAAGCTTATGCTCAAATAAATTGGTTAGTCTCTAAGGTGCCACAAGTACACCTTTTCTTTTTGCGTATACAAACTAACACGGCTGCTACTCTGAAACATGAAATACTAAGAGCTCCCAAGCCGAAATCACACAAACAATCCTGATACCATCCTTAGTGTTGAGTCCCTGCACCCACTGACGAACAGAAACTCTCTCCCTGACCAACAAACACTCTGAGGCTAGGCCTACATAGCAATGTAAGCGTAAGGGATTTGAGTCAGCTGACCTCTTGTCAGGGAATCCTGGGCTTGAGCATCAACATTGCATTTTAACTCTAGGTTAAGAATTTTCTGCACTGGGGGGGGGGAAACTCGACTGCCAATCCTGTTTCCTAACTGTGACCGTGCTATTGATGGGACGCGGGTGCCCGTAAGGAGCACATGAGTACATACGCCGCATAATTAGCTCATTTGGTGGCTGTCTCCATTTGAAAGGGCATTATACTGAATTACTGTCTAATCGGATAACTGGGTTCTCCAGCTCTAGGCTCGGTCACATTGGCAAAAAACATGCCCCTGTGCCTGTCCTAAGGATAATGAGGACATCAGTCTCCAGGGTGTCAAACTATTACAGTGAAACTTTGTAATTCTTAATTTTTCAAATAGGATGATCAATGAAGGTGAGGAGTTTTTGCTTGCTTGCTTGATTTTTTCAGTTTGTTTTGAAGTTTGACATAAAATGAAGGTGTCAGAGGGAAGACACACACACATTCCAGTCTGGCTGCTGCTTGCTGCAAAGTGGCAAAATCCATCCCCAAGGCTTGGGATGCAGTGTGCTCCAGCAACCCTGGGGAATCCTTTATCCCTGCCATCACCACACCCCCAGACCTCTGGGATGCTGCAGAGAAGTTTTGGTGCTGGCTCCCACTGACCACCCTAATAGTGCATGCTGCCCAGGTGACCCTGCACCTGCAGCCCAAGAGAGGGCAGGAGGGCCTGGAGTAAGGGCCAGTGAGCAGAGCAGGGACCATAGCAGCTGCCCTGCAGGGAGAAGAAGTGACAGAGCTCTCGGCTCAGTATGGCTGAGGGAAGGATGACCCACCTCCTAACTTTGCTCCCTGCTCCAGGCAAGCTCCGTGCACCACCATGGAGGAGAAACTTCCACCACCACTGTGGGAGGAGCAGGAAGGGGGACCTCTCGGCCAGGTAGTAATGCTGTGTCTGGCATGCTGTGCTGGCTGCCTGTAGCACTGCTCCTCCGCCTCCAGGAACTATAGGATACACCCAGAAGACTTCCACACCCAAGTCAAGCCACGGATGCATGCACATAGGAAACCAATAGGGCTTGGACCCTGGGTTCCAGTTTAACATGGGCTCTGACCCTCCAGACCTGCAGGGTCCTGGGACTCTGGATCAGAGCCCTAGATTAGCATATTTGCAGTGTGGATGCAATGAGGGTTTGGCTTGAGCCCAGGCTCAGACCCAGGCTTAAACTGCTGTGTAGATACACTCTCCCTCACCAACACAGATATGTCATTAATGCTGACCCTGGCATTTCCATACATGTCCGTAAGCCCTTTAAATATTAAATTCAGATGGGTTGCCACCTTTTTTTCCTTTCCCCTATGTGAGGGGCTCGCTCCGATTGCTCTTCACCAGCATCCCATCTTTCTCTTCAGCTGGGCTGGGCTGAGATCTCCCATTTTTGAGTTGCTCTCTTTCTCCTCTGTTCGAGATATGGTCCCTCTGTGATGTTGCCACATCCTCCCTGCTCTCTGGGCTGGAGAAGGGGCCACTCTCTGGCCTGAGTGGATCATCCCCAATACCCATCCCCTTCTCTTCTCCCAGGCCAGGGAGAGAAGGACAGGCTCAGTATAGAGCTTCCCCCAGGTTTATATCTATTACCTTCCTCCTCTAACTCCCCTCCCTGCAACTTCAGGTTCTCACCTTCCTCTCTAACCCTCAGAGGAGAAGCTCCAGCAGGAAAAGCAGGGAGATGCTATTTGCATGTACTGGGACATGGTGGATCTACGCCTTCCCAAAGCTAAAGGCCCGTCCCCTCAACTAAGGGGGAGAAAGCATGAAGCCCAGGGAGCAATGGAGTATTTGGGACAATGAAAGAGAAACCAGGACAAGGAGAGAGGTCAGAAATTAAAAATGAGGGAGCCAGAAGGGGACACCAAGCAGAGAACCCCAGAGAGCATCCATCGCTCCTCAAAGGTGTCTAAGGAGTCAGTGAACACTGCCCAGGGGAACGGTGCCTGGAGACATGATTTTAAAAGGGAATGGATATACATGCCACAGTCTCAGAGCACTTCTCCCTCCCTCCAGATTTGTCCTCCTGCAGTGATGTGTGGCCATCTTGGCCATCACCAGGAGGAGATTAATAAGGAGGTCTTGCCACTTTCCGAAGTCACAAATGGGGTGTGTATACATCAGGAGGTGCAGGGAATATTGCAGCCAGAACTTTAGTAAGAGGTTCAAAAAGAGCTGGAAAAGGGGCTGCAAGCTGACACACCACCTAATATCCCCAGTGGGCTGTGGAACAAAAGTGGAGTGCAGGCTGGCCCACCACAGTTCCTCATTTTCTCTCCTGTAGGTCCCACCATTTGGAGTCAGGATGGAACACAAAGGCAAGGAAGTGGATGGTGTGGAGCACGAGCATGTACAGATGTTCTCGGGGATTGGTACAGAGGTGAACCAGCTGGATGTCCTTCAGCCAATACAGGTGGCATGTCAAAGGTGGCTGGGGAGGCTTGTGGTGCAAGAGGCGATGATGAGTTACAGAGGGCCAGCTGTGAGGGATGGATGGGAAACGCCTTCTCACGGCACCTGGTTGAGGAAAGCAAGAGAAGCAAGAGGCTAGATTGTCCTCACCTTCTGGAACACAAAAGAGGGGACATGTAGGGTGGGCAGCCCCGTGCACTGGCTGAGCACTGTGGGCTCCATCCAGTCACTCTAGTTCTGAGTCTGGTTGTACCATCCAGGGCTATCCTCTGATGCACCAAGGGGGCTTCAACCACCTGCACACTAAGGTGTGGAAGAGTAGGGAGATGCAGCTGGGAAGGAGGGAAAAAGCAGCCACCACAGAAAGTCTCAGTAGCCAGGGGGACGAACTGCCAGGGCATCTCTGCTTATTCTCAGGCATTCAGGAGAGAGAAGCAACTCCCCAGGCTGGTGTTGTAAATCAGAGACGCTGTGCTCTAATCTCTGTGACCCTTTTCCCCTCCAGACTCTTTCCCACCTGAGCGAGAGCAGGGAAGGGAGGATCTCTGGGATCACACATCCAGGGTGAGCTTTGGGGGAGTTTTTCCTTCCATTAACAGAAAATGTCCATGAAAGCAACTTTCCCACACTGCAATAACCAGAGACACTTGCACTGCCCAGCTCTAAAGCCACCTTAATTGTGATCTGAGAATTTGTATTGACATTGACAAGCCTTTCCAATATTACCTTCAAGGTGGTCAGGAGAGAGAGCCTCCTGGTTGTCACACCCTTCCCCATTTCACCTGGGGGACAGACTGTTCCCCATGGCTCTTCTCCTTTGGGAAGGGCTGGGCTCTGCCATTGCAGCTGCTTTGTGGGTTGGGGAGATGGTGTCTCTCTAGTGCTGCCACCTGCAGACCTCCCTTCTCTCTGGGCTGGGAAGGGGCTGCCCCACCCATTGCCACCTCCTGCTTCCTGCTCACTGGCCTTGAGCTATTGGCTCTTCCCCTGTGCTGCGTCTTCATCTCTGCTCCCAGGCCTGGCAGTGGAGGATGCATTTATGGGAGGAGACTCCCTCTGGGGTTCAAAGTTGGTACCTGCCTCCTCAGGACTCTCCTAATTACAAGCTTTTGCTACCTTCCTTGCCAAGTCTCTGTTGCTGGGAATGAACCAGCCCCAGCTGGGGAGCAGGGAGCTGCAGGCTCTATATTCAAATGAGAAAGTACAGAAGTGGATCCCATTACACAGGTTGAGGAACTGCCAAGCAGGGATGTTAGGGAGTGTGAGAAATGGTCCCAGATTCCCCCAGGGCTGAACTCTGATTCTCTCTCTCCCGTAGTGAATGTGATTCTGGATCCAGACATGGCTCATCCCCGACTCATCCTGTCTGAGGATCAGAAAAGTGTGAAATGGGGAGACACCAGGCAACATCTGCCGAACAATCCAGAGAGATTTGACTCCTGGGCCTGTGTGCTGGGCTCTGAGGGATTCACTTCATTGATATATTGCTGGGATGTGGAGGTGGGGGACAGAGGATTCTGGGCTGTGGGAGGAAGGGAGAAGTCAGCTTTAACCCTGAAGTGGGGATCTGGGCTGTGCAGTGGTTGGGTCTGTTCCAGGCTCTCACCTCCCCTGCAACCATACTACCCCTGAGCCAGGTCCCCAGGAGGATCCAGGTTTGTCTGGATGGTGAATGGGGCCAAGTGACATTTTTCGATGCTGATAACAAGGCCCCAATCTTCACTTTCCCACTAGCCTCTGTCCCTGGGGAGAGAATCTACCCCTGGCTCTGGGTGGGGGCAGGATCCGAGCTCAGACTGTGTCCCTGAGACACAGGGGGTGGAATATTGCACTGAGGACCCTGAAATCAGCCTCTCTAGCCTTGGAAACTCCAGTCTTTATGACCCTGGAGGGTCCTTGGGGTCTCATGTCTGGACTGTGAAACCACAGAAAGAAGCAAGTAATCAAGATGGAGAAGCCAATCTCATTGCCCAAGGAGCTATTTAGACTGTTTGTCGCTATCTTCTATGGTCCAGGAGGACTCTGGGGATCTTCAGTCAGACAGTGTCACTAATACATGGGGGGAATTAAAAAATGGGCTTCCCTAGCCACAGTCATGCTAGTCTCTATGACCCTGGAGGACTCCCGTGTACCCAACCCTCTGGTTCCTTATTCCATCTCCTCCCCCTCCATCTCTGCAGCACCAGGGATTTTGGGAGGCGGGGGGGGAGAGAGAAAGGGAGACCCATTGAAGCTGCAGGAGAAGCAGAGGGTCACTGCAGGGCAGGGAGGGATGTAGGGTTTTGGTGGGAGAAGTAATTGCTGGGCTGGGGGACAGGCAGATGTGGTGGCAGCAGGGATAGAGAATTAATTAATTGGGATTTGGGGTTTAGAGAGAAGCTGGAACCTCTACACCAGCAGGGAGCGTTTTGTACAAAACTCTTTAATCAGATCTCATTGGGGCCCCCCGGTGACAGCTCCTGCAACAGGGGCCAAAGTCACATTCCTCTGTAGATATGGGATGTCTCTATTTGTCACACAGATATAGGGGATAGGCAGGAGAAAATTAAAAACCAAGAGACAGACCAGAAACCATTATAGAATCTTCTTTAAAAATCTCTTTTTGGGGAGGGGGGGGCGAGCGGTGTGTCAATCTCATGATTTTCTGAGAATTAAGAACATAAGAATGAATCATAGAATCATAGAATCATAGAATATCAGGGTTGGAAGGGACCCCTGAAGGTCATCTAGTCCAACCCCCTGCTCGAAGCAGGACCAATTCCCAGTTAAATCATCCCAGCCAGGGCTTTGTCAAGCCTGACCTTAAAAACCTCTAAGGAAGGAGATTCTACCACCTCCCTAGGTAACGCATTCCAGTGTTTCACCACCCTCTTAGTGAAAAAGTTTTTCCTAATATCCAATCTAAACCTCCCCCACTGCAACTTGAGACCATTGCTCCTGGTTCTGTCATCTGCTACCATTGAGAACAGTCTAGAGCCATCCTCTTTGGAACCCCCTTTCAGGTAGTTGAAAGCAGCTATCAAATCCCCCCTCATTCTTCTCTTCTGTAGACTAAACAATCCCAGCTCCCTCAGCCTCTCCTCATAAGTCATGTGTTCTAGACCCCTAATCATTTTTGTTGCCCTTCGCTGGACTCTCTCCAATTTATCCACATCCTTCTTGTAGTGTGGGGCCCAAAACTGGACACAGTACTCCAGATGAGGCCTCACCAATGTCGAATAGAGGGGAACGATCACGTCCCTCGATCTGCTTGCTATGCCCCTACTTATACAACCCAAAATGCCATTGGCCTTCTTGGCAACAAGGGCACACTGCTGACTCATATCCAGCTTCTCGTCCACTGTCACCCCTAAGTCCTTATTGAACCTCATCAGATTTCTTGGCCAGACTGGGTCAGACCAAAGGTCCATCTAGCCCAGTATCCTGTCTTACGGCAGTGGCCAATGCCAGGTGCTTCAGAGGGAATGAACACTGGAAGAAGCAGGGACAGAGTGGGTTTAACCAGAGGGAGCAGAGGAAGCAAGAATAAAGGGAGAGTCCTAGAAAAAGGGTGAAAAACAGAAATGGATAGAGTGAAAGGAAAACATTCTTGAGAGGGGAAACACCCAGGGGGAGCAAATGGGGAAGGGGTAAAATTGGGGGACAGAATGGAGACTATGAGAGAAAAATAATCAGTTAACAGTGACTAGAGGAGAATGGAGAAGTCAGAAATAAACCAGGGTGGGTAACAAAAGCTAAAAAAGATTATGAGCAAAAATGGATAGAATGAAAGTAAAGAGAGAAGGAAAGAGAGAGTGTGAGAGAGGGAAAGATGACTTATAAAATGTTACTGAAAGTGAAGCTGTAACTCTTTAATTTCATACATTAGTTCATGGACATTTGTGCCATTTTAGTTCCTCAAAAGAACTATGCTTCAATTTTTTGGACATTTTCCCATATGTTCTGGTTACTGAAGATCTTCTCAGCTGCTTTAAAGCCTGACATTTACTTAATGTAAATGAAGCCTACAAAAAGTTCTATTGGCTTGTTTCCCTTTAATTTCCCAGCTGTGATTTTTGAAGGCCTTCATGAAGGGGCAGGACTAACTCAGAAATTTTAAAAGGCAGCTCCTAACTACCAGAGGAGCTAGCAAATCAGGGAGCTTTGCGAGGGAGTTTAGAGATGGAAAACGAGAGCCAGATATACCTAACAAACATTCATAGAATCGTAGAAGATTAGGGTTGGAAGAGACCTCAGGAGGTCATCTAATCCAATCCCCTGCTTAAAGCAGGACCAACCCCAACTAAATCATCCCAGACAAGGCTTTGTCAAGCCAGGCCTTAAAAACCTCTAAGGATGGAGATTCCACCACGTCCCTAGATATCCCATTCCAGTGCTTCACCACCCTCCTAGTGAATAGTTTTTCCTAATATCCAACCTAGACCTCCCCCACTGCAACTTGAGACATTGCTCCTTGTTCTGTCATCTGCCACCACTCAGAACAGCCTAGCTCCATCCTCTTTGGAACCCCCCTTCAGGTAGTTGAAGGCTGCTATTAAATCCTCCTCACTCTTCTTTTCTGCAGACTAAATAACCTCAGGTCCCCCAGCCTCTCCTCATAAGTCATGTGCCCCAGCCCCCTAATCATTTTTGTTGCCCTCCAATTTCTTCACATCCTTTCTGTAGTGGGGGGCCCAAAACTGGACGCAATACTCCAGAAGTGGCCTCACTAATGCCAAACAGAGGGGAGTGATCACTTCCCTTGATCTGCTGGCAATGCTCCTACGAATGCAGCCCAATATACCGTTAGCCTTCTTGGCAACAAGGGCACACTGTTGACTCATATCCAGCTTCTCGTTCACTGTAATTCCCAGGTCCTTTTCTGCAGAACTGCCTCTTAGCCAGTCGGTCCCCAGTCTGTAGCGGTGCATGGGATTCTTCGTCCTAAGTGCAGGACTCTGCACTTGTCCATGTTGAACCTCATCAGATTTCTTTTGGCCCAATCCTCCAATTTGTCTAGGTCACTCTGGACCTTATCCCTACTCTCCAGCATATCTACCTCTCCCCCAATATTAGTGTCATCCACAAACTTGCTGAGCGTGCAATTCATCCCACCATCCATATAATTAATTCTCTAAATGTAGGCCAATAAGCACCCCCCCGCAAAACAAACAAACTAACAAACAACAACAACAAAATCCTGCTGAAGTAAAAATTATTGCTCTGAATGCAGCATCTATGATTACCTGTCTTGTGGGGTGGTGGCATGTGTGGGCATTTGGTGAAAGCAGTTCAAGGTCCTCAGAGACTGAGGGCATGTCTGCACTACAAACGTAAGTCAAACTATTCACATCCACACTACTCTCCTTCTGTCAGTCATGCGCATCCTTACCAGGAATGCTTCCATCAACTTAAGAGAGGCAGTGGGGTGGGGGCGGGGGGGGAGAAGGACTGAGAGACTGGGCTCCCCACTCCTCCCTGGCAGAATTTTTTTTAAGTACATCAGAAGCAGGAAGACTTCCAAACAATCGGTGAGGCCACAAGGTAACCGAGGTGCCAAAGGAGCACTTTCAGAAGACAAGGCCATTGCAGAGAAGCAAAATATATTCTTTGCATGGGTTTTCATTGCTGTAGCCCATAAGGTCAGTTTGCTAGCTTGCCATATTGCGTAATATGTTTTCTTTTGGTTTGATTCATATTATTTTGTTATCATATCCTATTATTAATTAATCATAGTATTTTCTGGGGTTTTGTTTATGTGGAATTCCAGTTTATGCTATTCATAAGGGTTATTCATGGTTATTCATAATAGTTGGCTGTAATGCAAGTAACCTTCAGGCCTGTATCCTGTACGATTAGCTAGAGTAAGTTAGTATAAGTGTTTGTAAACTTTGGCATAGATAAATGGCATACCAGTTGCCCCCCTTAGCTTTGGGGAACTGAACAAAAAACTTGAATCTGCTAACCTTAAGTCTGGAGCAGACCGGTAACTGCAAGGCACACTGCAGAACATGGAAGTCATGAGTTAGGCCAGGGGTAATGGTTTCGGGAATGAGATAATCGATACTAATACATATGAGTATATGGCATAACATGTTAACCTGTAGAGTAAGTGTACCTGAAGATTTATGGGGTTGAGGAAATAAGATTTAGGCATGGTAGGTTGGGCCTAGATTCTGACAGTGGGCAGTACCGAGACCCTATAAGATGGCAAACAACCATACAAAGGGGTCACATTTTCCTATCTTCTATCAAGCTATCACCTCAGTTTCACAATATATCCTAGCCACTCAACACTTGAACCTAATCCCTACCAATTTGGGAAGCCTGGACCATTAGTTCCTCGGACATGCCAGAGACAAGACTGATCCTCTGTCTCCTACTACCAGGTCTTCAGGGAAGGGTGTGAATATGCTAGCTTTTGTAGTCTTTTAGAATAGAAATGTTACCACCAGGGCTCATAGAATTGTATTACTTCTTTGTGACTCTGTGTTTTGTAGCATTTATGCTTCTTTCTTTTATTTTAATAAAGATCTTAACAAGTTGGTATTGTCCTCAGTATAAGTGTCCTTGCCACACACCCGGAAGGTCCTCCCACAATATTGAACTCTCTGTGTTCTCTATCCCTGTAGCCTGAACTGGGACAAGAACCTAAAGTATCTTCTGATCAGATCAGTGCTGAGCGGTAAACACATTAGCCCATAAAATTCAGGTCAACACTGCAAAGGTGTGGGAGATTCCCACACATCAGCCATTCTTTTTACGTGACAAATCTGAGGACCTGTCCCAGATTGAGGGGTCAATAGAGGTGGTTTTGGGGAAAACATACAAAAATACAAAAAATATTCAAAACAATGGGATCTAAATTAGCTGTTACCACTCAAGAAAGAGATCTTGGAGTCCTTGTGGCTAGTTCTCTGAAAATTTCTGCTCAAAGTGTAGTGCAAGTCACAAAATTTAACAGAATATTAGGCACCATTAGGAAAGGGATAGATAATTCCACTATATAAATCAATGGTATGCCCACACCTTGAATACTGCATGCAGTTCTGGTCACCGTCATCTCAAAAAAAAAAAAAAAAAAAAAACGACAAGAAAAAGAAAAGAATTGGAATGAATACAGAGAAGGGGAAACCAAAATAATTAGGGGTATGGAACAGCTTCCATAAGACTGGGACTGTTCATTTTAGAAAAGACAACTGAGGGGAGATATGATAGAGGTCTATAAAACTATGACTTGTATGGAGAAAATTACTAAGGAAGGGTTATTTACCCCTTAATCTAACAAACAAACCAGGCGTTACCCAGTGAAATTAATAGGCAGCAGGTTTAAAACTAACATAAGGAAATACTTCTTTCACACACTGCACAGTCAATCTTTGGAACTCATTGCCAGGGGAGATTGTTAAGGCCAAAAGCATAATTGGTTCAAATAATAAGAATTAGACAAGTTCATGGAGGACAGGTCCGTCATTGGCTATGAACCAAGTTGGTCAGGGACTCAACCCCATGCTCTTGGTGTCCTTAAATCTCTGACCGCCAGAAGCTGGGATCAGACAACAGGATGGCTCCTACCCAAGCTGCTGCTCCTCAGTGCTTCTTCAGTGGAGACTTTCCCCCACTCTGGATCCTCAGTCCCAGTCCATCTCCAGGCCATCTGCCTGGGGGTTGGCCTTTCCTAAGACCTGCCTGGCTCCCTGCTTTCAGTGCTGGTGCCCAGGGCCACAACTCCCAAAGGTAGGAAATGCTGGAGGGAAGAAGGTGGTGGAACCTCAATCTGCCTCCTCATGTGGCTGCCTCGTGGTGCAGTCTGTGAGTACATGGGCACTTGCTCAGCTCCCCTCTTTGCCCCCACCCCCTACGTTCAAGTCGGGATGCCCAATCTGTGAGTCATGTTGCACACTATGTCATGTCACAGTAAATCCTAGCAGGTCTGACAAATTCACCACACCCAAAGCACTGTTGTCAAATGTTTATCCAAACATTGTCTTCTAAGGTGCTTTATAAAAACTGGTGACATGCTGGTCATTGCTTGCTGAATGTACATGTTCTGTATGAAGAGTTTTGTGCGTGCTGGAAATGTGTTGTTGTGGAGGTAGTTGATAAACAAGCCTGCCCCAGACAAAGGAAGGTGGATTTACCTGCCTGCCTGGATCAAGCTAACAGGTGGATGAGAAAATAACATCACCTGATTACAAGCAAAGGCTAATAAAAGTACATTCACATCTAAAGGTAAACAAAGTGATCAAGCCAATCAGAAAAGCAAAGTGACCAGAGGACAAAGAAGGGTCTTGGCGCCCGTAGCCTAAAGACGCAGCAGCAGGGCAGAGGAACTTTACCTTGGTTAGTTTTCAAAGAATAGATTTCAAATGTTTTCTGTACTTTAAAATAGAAAAAAGGTGACAGCTTCATTGTTCAACACTTAAGGGACAAAGAGGCCCATGCTCTTGTAAAAGGTGGATCCCCCAGCCACATGGGTTGAGGACTCTAAGTACAGCTTTTTGGAGAGAAATTGCCTGAAGCCTTGTTTGTGACTTGTTCAGTTCCAGCCACTATAAAGCATGCTTTATTTTGTTTTATTTGTAGCAATTTTCTTCTCTATTGTCCATGTTTAGCACAATTTAAATCTCTGTTCTTTCTTAATAAACTTATTTTTGGTGATGCTATCAAATCCTGTCAGTGTGTTACACTAAAGTGAGGTGGGTGTCCTCATATGAGCCAGCAGGCTAGTGTGTGTTCTGTCTGTCTGGAGACGGGGGACTTGGTATTTCTGTGAGCATGTAGTGATGGGGCTGGACTCTGCAGAAGAATGCTCTGCCAGGGAAAATTGAGATTCGCTCTGAGACCTTTTCCACTGGACTATCCACTGGGACTATCACTTGGGAAACAAAGGCAGAACACTTGGGACTTAACCCCAGCTGCCATGAATGAAAAAGGGGGAAGGAAAGGGCCACTCACACAATTTCCCCCCTCCCCTCGAGTGGGGGAAGTTTTGGACATGAAGTTTTAATGGTTCTATCGCCCACTGAGTGGGCACTTGGCCTTAGAAAATTACTGAAGTATAAATGGAAAAGTTGATTAAAATTGATCATTTCAATTGTGGCGTTGGACTTGGTGATTTAATTGCCTTGATTTTATTCAGTCCATCCTGTTTCTCTCCCCCCGCACACCAACTCCCCACTCCTGTTAGGAATCTCGACTTGCTCTTGATTGCAGGAGGTATGTGTGGGGAGGGAGGGTTTTTTCCTCCTGTCAACCCCAGCTGGGTGCCTGTCACAGGTGGGTGGTGCCTGGTGGGTGGGGTCCGTCACAGATCAGGTCTCTGAAGCCCTGGGGGGTGGAGGGGCTGATGGCGTTTAAGGGGTTTTTCTCATCATGGCACTGCCTCTGGCAGGGGGTTGGGCTGCTGAGCAGGGAACGAGAAACCACAAATCGTGCCCATGCTCTGAGTGTCCATAAACATCTGACTGCCAGAAGCTGGGCGTGAATGGGATGGATCACTCGACACTGACCCTGTTCTGTTCATTCCCTCGGAAGCACCTATCGCTGGCCAGTATCGGAGGACAGGACACTGGGCTAGATGGACCATTGGTCTAACCCAGTGTTGCCAGTCTTATGTACTTACAGCTGAATGGCATTTTTAAAAGAGCCCTTTGCGGTTGATGGGAAGCTGGAAAATGTGCCCAGAGGAGGCTTAAAAAACAAGTCAGTTGATGGCCTGTTGTTTGATCCTAGCCAGATATTTTCACATATTCCAGCAAGGATGCCCTGGTGTCGGCAGCAGTCTGTCTTTGTGATTGCCTCAGGAGCCCATCTGTTAGCCGGCCTGTTTGGGGTCTGTCCACACCGCAGCTGGCACCATGCCGTTGCAGAGAAACGAAATGAATTCTTTGCAGCAGTCTTCGTGGCTGAGCGTGTGAGGGAGATTCCCAAACCTGAGCCGTCCTTTTTAGGTGACAAATCTGAGGAACTGTCCCAGATGGAGGTGTCATTAGAGGAGGTTTTGGAACAAATTGAGAAACTAAACAGTAACAAGTCACCAGGACCAGGAACTCAAATGTGAAATGGCAGGACTACTCACTGTAGTCTGTAACCTACCATTTAAATCCGCTTCTGTACCCGATGACTGGAGGATAGCTAATGTGACGCCAATTTACCGGAACTGGGTAAACAGGCATCTCAGTGGGGTGTGAACCCTGAAATCTGCCACCCTGTGGGCGCCCCCCCCAGCAGGAGGCTCTGGGTGCATCATTGCCATCCCCTCAGAGCTCGTCTGGGGTGATGCTGGTGGGGGAGCCACCCACAGCCATCTGCTCAGGTGGCTGTGAGCTGGGCTCTCCCTTCTCTGGGACAGATCTCACCCCGAGCCAGAGGCTGGTGGCCTGAGGGCAGGGAGATCCCGGCCTGCCCAAAGAGTAGTGCTGGGCCTCCTCCCAGCCCACATGACAGCTGTGAGTAGCCAGGATGGGACCATGGGGGAGGATTTGCCTGTGGGCCTGGATCCCACCCTGTTCCCAGGTGGGAAGCGCTGGCCTCCAGCTCTGACGGGAAGCTCTGTGTGAGTGGCTGGGGTCACCCCATGGCCGCTGGGTTTGTGCTGCTGGCATTTCACTCCAGCCGCCCCCTGCAATACAGCCTGTCCTGACAGGCCTCTGGCCTGAGAGCTGATGTAAACTGTCCAGGGAGCCCTGGACCCAGCTCTTCTGTGCAGCATTACTCCTGCTCCTCGCCACGCTGAGAGTCACCTGGAACCTGCGCCCGGGGCAGTTTGGGTGAGTTGGGCCTGCAGGGGCCCATCCAGACCCAGCTGGGTCAGGGTGGGGGGGAGCGGGGGAGAGAGTAGGAACTGGGTTAATACCCACCTGGCATAAATGCTCCATGGAGGTCAGTTGATCTTAGAACCTTTCCTGGCCTTGCTGCCCCGCTGCCCCCTTTCTAGCTGGGGCCTGTGGCAGGTGCAGGAAGGGGAATCATGAGGGGCTGTGAGTGCAGCAGCTCCCTGCACTGTGCGAGAGCGTCTCTCCCTGCCTGTGACTGATGGGAAATGTCCAACTCCTACCTGACACCAGCTCCCTGGCTTCTGTCTTGCAGGTTTGTGATAAGAGGAGGAGGAGACTGCGCGTATCTGAACGATCTGAGTGCGGTCAGCAGCTTGCGATGCACCAGTGAGGGACACTGGATCTGCACCAAACCCGATGCATTTACACAGGCACAGGAGGCTGCCGTGGTAGGGGGCTCATAAGGAGAGTACTGTGGAATTAGTCCCGGAAAAGCCAGACTGATCTCTTTACAGGATCACATCTGAGCAATTCCAGAATATCGGGGAATGCTCTGCGCATGACTGGGCAGAGCACTGTGGATGCAGGTGAAAACCAGAGATACCATTTGCACATCTTGCCCCCCCACCCGTGCCATCTCTTTTTCCGCCAGCGGAATGGCTCTAATCCAGCCTTTCCAACCTACCTCAGCTGGACAGAGCTAACTGAGCCAAGGCACCAGCCTCCACTTTCACTGCCCTGACATTCCCCCACAGATCAGGCTGGCTCACCTGTGTGTTAAAATAGGTATTAGCATTATAAGACTGCGTTCAGCCTTTATTGAATGCTTGTGAGCTGCTGCAGCATTAATCTCATTTCTTCTGACCTCTGTATCCCACATTGTAAGGTAATATTGGAGCGTTTGTTTTGGGAGCCTCTGTGACTGTGTAAATCACCAGACAGGAGAGTGAATTGAGGCATTTAGGAGTGTGAAGTGCTGATCTCCAGCAGCTCAGAGCACAAGGGAGGAGGTGGGATACAAGAAGGAACTGAATGTAGCTCGTTGATGCTGGGGGGCAAGGTTTTCTAGGCATAAGCAAGAGTTCCCCAGCTGCTTAGCCTGGGTTAGCCCTAAAGGACAGAGTTTATAATGGACCAGTGATACACAGACTGCGGCTCACGAGCTGCAAGTGACTCTTTAATGTGTCTCCTGCCGCTCTTTGTAGCACATGATATTAAAACACTGATTTCATTGTTAACCAGTCAGGATGCTTTTACTATGTTATTAGCCACTAAGTTATTTGCTGCGAGCATTTATATAAAAATCTAAATATTTCCCCTGCCCTTCTGTTTAAATAGGAGAAGTACTATAGTAAATGAAACAATGAGTTCACGCTACTGTGTCTCTTTGGGTAAGGTTGATCACTAATTTGGCTCCTGAACCACTGAGCTCGGAGCATCACTGCTATAGATGCTTCTGTTACCTTTTTGAAACTTTGTAGCTTAGTTGTGTATGTATGTTCACCCGCTTTAGCCTTGTAAATAAATCTTATTTCCTTTTTAATAAATTATCATAGAATAAGACTGGCTACATGCGCTGTCTTTGGTGTGACATCGAAGGTGCAGTTCACCTGGGGTGCCTGAACCTGTGGGACTGGGAGTAACCTGAATACTGTTGTGATTCTGAGTGCAAGAGACCATCCGTCTCACAAAGGCAGGCTCACCTGGGTTGCGAGACAGATCGGAGTACCCAAGGGGACTGCATGGCTAGGCTGTTAGGATGCCGGGGGAGGTTACCCTGCATGTTTGGTTGGTGAAATCTATGTCTAGAATTCTCAACCAGTTTGGATTTGTGTCCTGGTTCCCAGCCGTCTGCCCTGAGGTTGGTGCGCACTCTCTCAAGACACTGCAGACAGCGCTATTGCACGGCCTTGGCTCCAGTTCCCTCCTTGCAGGAGAGAGGAGCTGAGCCTGCCCAGAGATGAAGTTTGGGGGAAAGACGTATGTGACCCAGGGACCCCTTGGTGCCAACTGGCAGGCAGCACAGAAGGTTTTACAGGAATCCGCTGGGTCTGATCTTTACATCAGTCATTTTAAACCTTTCCAGATGACTGTACCTCTTTCAGGAGTCTGATTTGTCACCTTACTTAAAAAGTGAAATTCCAGTTAAAAACTACTCTCTTACAAAATCAGACATAAAAAATACAGAAGCATTACAGACATTATTACTGAGAAAAGAAAAGGAGGACTTTTGGCACCTTAGAGACTAACCAATTTATTTGAGCATAAGCTTTCATAGGCTACAGCTCACTTCATCGGATGCATAAAGGTGGAAAATGCACTGAGGATGTTTTTATACACATAGATCATGAAAAAATGGGTGTTTATCACTTCAAAAGGTTTTCTCTCCCCCAACCCCACTCTCCTGCTGGCAATAGCTTATCTAAAGTGATCACTCTCCTTACATTGTGTATGATAATCAAGGTGGGCCATTTCCAGCACAAATCCAGGGTTTAACAAGAACGTCTGAGGAACAGACGTGGGGGGTGGGAGCAGAGAAAACCTTTTGAAGTGATAAACCCCCATTTTTTCATGATCTGTGTGTATAAAAACATCCTCACTGCATTTTCCACTTTTATGCATCCTATGAAGTGAGCTGTAGCCCACAAAAGCTTATGCTCAAATAATATTTGGTTAGTCTCTAAAGTGCCACAAGTCCTCCTTTTCTTTTTGCGAATACAGGCTAACACGGCTGCTACTCTGAATCCTGTCTTTATTACTGAAAAATGGCTGACGTTCTCATTGTTACCGTATAATAAAATAAATCAATGGAAATATAAATATTGTACTTCCATTTCAGTGTATAGGATATAGAGCAGTGTAAACAAGTCACTATCTGAAATTTTAGTTTCTACTGACTTCGCTCGTGCTTTTTGTGTAGCCTGTTTTAAAACTAGGTAAATATCTGGATGAGTTGATGTATCCCCTGGAAGACCTCTGCATATCACCAGGAGTACATGTACCCCTGGTTGAGAACCAGTGGTCTACAGAATAGTTCACCAAAGGGGGCATGTGAGGTCTGTATCAAGGGCCAGTAGCCCAATGGTCACCATAATGGGAGCAAGACCTCTGTACAGATACTATGTAAGGAGCTGTGTCTCCAGACTGACAATGGTGCCCTTAAGGTCTTGGAGTCAAGGCAGGTCACGGGAGGTGATGTACCTCAGATGCTCCTTTCAGACAGGAGGCAACTGAGGTTCCCTCCCTGTCTGGCCATCTGTGTATTGTGAGCCTGACATAGAATGTCTCTTTGCGCACTGAGCCAGGTGCAAAATTAGAGTGCAAAATCCACAAAAAAGGGAAATCTACAGGAAGAAACTAACAGCAGGGGGCTGTGTGTGTGTCCATCTGTGGTGTTTAAGCATAAAGACAAAGGATCGGTCTGATCTCTCTCGGTGTGCAGAGACATACTGGATCCTTGCCCTTGGAGACAAACTGACAGTATGCATGTCTCATGAAAGAAGGGTCCGAGCCTGCCTGGCTGTGAAGTGCTGCAAGGATTTCGGGTGAGCTGTACTTGGTTAGACAGGAGAATATCTTGTTAGTTCAGTCTCGGCTCTAGAACGTATGTTGTGACTTTGATATATGTAACCATTTGTTTCCAACACTTTCACTCGACTCTTGGCTTTGTTGAACTGAGGTGTGATTTCACTGTGAGCCTAGGACAGTGCTGTGTGTTAAGTGGAGCAGTGATCTGAGCTGGAGCTGGTAAGCTGGGGCAGAGGATGTTAACTGTTCCTTTGGAAATAGTGAATCTGTGAATCCTGCCAATGCCCAGGGGACCAGGGACTGGACGCTCCAGACAGATGCTCAGAGGGCTTGAGGGCAGAGTGGGCCTATTGCTACCCTGCAGTGACGGCAGGCCCAGCAGCGAGTGCGTGTGGCCAGTGGAGTTGGGGAGCTGACCCCTGGCAGGCACAGACAAGGCTCCCTCAGGCAAAGGGCAGGTGGTGGAGAGGTGCCTCCCAGCCCTGGGTACCCTGGGAAGCATTGCAGGGTATTAACTTACTGCAGGTTTGGGGCAGTTAGAAATTACACCCCAAGGCCCCAGCCCAGTGAGGAGGACCGAGGAGAGGAACTGTGACTGCGCGGGGCACCTGAGTCCCAGCACCGCCCAGAGCTCTGCTCTGCGTAAAGCCCCAGTCCCGCCCCGTGAGTAGGGCTTTACCAAATTCATGACCATGAAAAATGCATCACAGACTGTGAAATCTGGTCTCCCCTGTGAAATCTGGCCGGGGGAGGAGGGGATATGTCCCAGTACTGCCCCCCTTACGTCTACGCTGCCTTCAGAGCTGGGGGGCCAGAGAGCAGCAGCTGCTGGTCTGGTGCCCAGCTCTGAAGGCAGCGCTGCTGCCAGCAACAGTGCAGAAGTGAGGGTGGCATGGGGGGGGAGGGGGGAAGGGCCAACCTTATGGGTGGGTGATGCAGGCAACTACTCCGAGCGCGGTGGTCAGGAGGGAACCCCGCCAAGCCGCCGAGTACATAAACCGCAAGGGGTACTTTTCAATAGTGCTGCAAGCTCTGGTGGATCACAAGGGACATTTCACCAACATCAACGTGGGATGGCCGGGAAAGGTACATGACGCTCGCATCTTCAGGAACTCTGGTCTGTTTCAAAAGCTGCAGGAAGGGACTTTCTTCCCAGACCAGAAAATAACTGTTGGGGATGTTGAAATGCCTATATGTATCCTTGGGGACCCAGCCTACCCCTTAATGCCATGGCTCTTGAAGCCGTACATCAGGAGCTGTTCAACTACAGGCTGAGCAAGTGCAGAATGGTGGTAGAAAATGCATTTGGACGTATAAAGGCAGGCTGGCGCAGTTTACTGACTCGCTTAGACCTCTGCGAAACCAATATTCCCACTGTTATTACTGCTTGCTGTGTGCTCCATGATATCTGTGAGAGTAAGGGGGAGACATTTATGGCGGGGTGGGAGGTTGAGGCAAATCGCCTGGCTTCTGGTTACGCACAGCCAGACACCAGGGCGGTTAGAAGAGCACAGGAGGGCGCGGTATGCATCAGACAAGCTTTGAAAACCAGTTTCATGACTGGTCAGGCTACGGTGTGAAAGTTCTGTTTGTTTCTCCTTGATGAAACCCCCCGCCCCTTGGTTCACTCTACTTCCCTGTAAGCTAACCACCCTCCCCTCCTCCCTTCGTTCACCGCTTGCAGAGGCAATAAAGTCATTGTTGCTTCACATTCATGCATTCTTTATTCATTCATCACACAAATAGGGGGATGACTACCAAGGTAGCCCAGGAGGGGTGGTGGAGGAGGGAAGGAAAATGCCACACAGCACTTTAAAAGTTTACAACTTTAAAATTTATTGAATGCCAGCCTTCTTTTTTTTGGGCAATCTTCTGTGGCGGAGTGGCTGGTTGGCCGGTGGCCCCCCCACCCGCGTTCTTGGGCATCTGGGTGTGGAGGCTATGGAACTTGGGGAGGAGGGTGGTTGGTTACACAGGGGCTGTAGTGGCAGTCTGTGCTCCAGCTGCCTTTGCTGCAGCTCAGCCATACACTGGAGCATACTGGTTTGGTCCTCCAGCAGCCTCAGTGTAAGCAGTGTCAGGATGAGCTCCACCCTGACATCTGGTGGTGAGGTGTGGCAAGTTGTGGAAAAGAACTTCAGGGGCCGATCTCATTTGCATAGGCACACCCACCCCGCCTAGAATGAGACCATAGCTGCCCAAATGGTCACTTTGGCTGCTGTGGGATCCCCAGTGTCTCTGTTATTGGGACAGGAAGAATAAATTGTTATTACCCTGATTATGGGAACTGTGCTTGGAACTGTACGTGGCCTTTTGTTATGATGGAGGGATTCACCATCAACTAAGTAGCACTCATTAGGCAAGGGTCATGGGTTCCAAAACTGTGTGAAGGCAGAGAGGCTGGGGACAAGTGTTAATACTTGGTGGCATGGGTCCCTTGGTGAGGGCCTTACATGCTAATTGCACTTCCTCCTTTCTCCACTGTGGAATATCAGAGCTAATTTTGATTTCATTAGAAGTCTAGTTATAGGCTGCTGAGCTCACTTTGGGCTGATAGTGCACCAGCACTGGGGCTCCCCTACTACAAGCTGAATTCACCTAAGAGCTGAAATCACTGAGTGTTGTGTTAAGTAGTGGGGGAGCCTGAAGATATATTGACAGGTTTCAGAGTAACAGCTGTGTTAGTCTGTATTCGCAAAAAGAAAAGGAGTACTTGTGGCACCTTAGAGACTAACAAATTTATTTGAGCATGAGCTTTCGTGAAAGCTCATGCTCAAATAAATTCGTTAGTCTCTAAGGTGCCACAAGTACTCCTTTTCTTTTTGAAGATATATTGTGGAGCAGTTTGTGGGACGGCTGGTGAAGCAGTTCAACGCGGAGCAGCGTGTGGATGGCAGGAGCTGCTTGTGGGCCGTGGAGCTGAGTGAAGGAGTTCGTGGGGTGGCTGGCGGAGCGGAGCGGAGCAGAGCGACAGAGTTCGTGGGGCGGCTGGCGGAGCGGAGTGGAGCAGAGCGAAGGAGTTCGTGGGGCGGCTGGCGGAGCGGAGTGCAGCTGAGCGAACGAGTTTGTGGGGCGGCTGGCGGAGCGGAGTGCCGCTATGGAGCGGTCAGCTTCAGATCATGTAAGGTGCCTCTTACCCCTGTCCCATTTCCACCCAGGTTGGGAGGTAAAGCTCCGCAGATAAACTTTCGAACTCTGGGGCTGCCCTGACCAGGGACAGAGACTTTTGGGGCATTGGACTTTTGGGACTTTGGGTGATTTGGGGTTGCTGGACTCAAGAACCAAAGGGAAAAGGGCATGCCCCAATTTGCCTGGGGTGGGGTATTTTTTTTTGCTCATGGGTTGTGTTATGAATCCTGGTGGTGGTGTTTCCCCAACATAATGCCACATTGTTTCTCTCTGTTATTAAAAGGCTTTTGCTACACTCAGACTATGTGCTTGCGAGAGGGGAAGTATTGCCTCTTGGAGGCGCCCAGCGGAGGTGATATATATTTGTCCCAGGTTACTGGGTGGGGGCTCGAGCCGGTTTGCATTGTGTTATTGGAATGGATCCCCTAGATATTGAACCCGGCCCTTGTTGCTGCCAACTCTGACGGGCAGAAGGGTTACATCAGCATTGAATCCTGCCTCCTCTCATCACGCTGCCGCCACATTTGAGCTTCAGCCCTGTCTTCAGCCCGCCACTTACTCTCTTCAGCCCGCCACCTCTCCTCCCGGTCATTTTGTGCTTTCCTGCACTCTGACATTATTTGCCTCCATGCATTCGTCTGTGCTCTGTCAGTGTGGGAGGACAGCATGAGCTCGGAGAACATTTCATCTCAAGTGTGTTTTTTTTTCTTTCTAAGCTTCACTAGCCTCTGGGAAGGAGAAGATCCTGTGATCATTGAAACACATGCAGCTGGTGGAGAAAAAAAAAAGGGACAGCGGTATTTAAAAAGACACATTTTATAAAACAGTGGCTACACTCTTTCAGGGTAAACCTTGCTGTTAACATTACATACATAGCACGTGTGCTTTCGTTACAAGGTCGCATTTTGCCTCCCCCCCACCGCGTGGCTACCCTCTCAACCCTCCCCCCTCCCTGTGGCTAACAGCTAGGAACATTTCTGTTTAGCCACAGGCAAACAGCCCAGCAGGAATGGGCTCCTCTGAGTGTCCCCTGAAGAAAAGCACTCTATTTCAACCAGGTGACCATGAATGATATCTCACTCTCCTGAGGATAACACAGAGAAATAAAGAACGGATGTTGTCTGAACGCCAGCAAACATACACTGCAATGCTTTGTTGTACAGTGATTCCCGAGTACGTGTTACTGGCCTGGAGTGGTAAAGTGTCCTACCATGAAGGACGCAATAAGGCCGCCCTCCCCAGAAACCTTTTGCAAAGGCTTTGGGAGTACATCCAGGAGAACCGCGAACGCCAGGGCAAAGTAATCCTTTCACATGCTTGCTTTTAAACCATGTATAGTATTTTAAAAGGTACACTCACCGGAGGTCCCTTCTCCGCCTGCTGGGTCCAGGAGGCACCCTTGGGTGGGTTCGGGGGGTACTGGCTCCAGGTCCAGGGTGAGAAACAGTTCCTGGCTGTCGGAAAACCGGTTTCTCCGCTTGCTTGCTGTGAGCTGTCTACAACCTCCTCCTCATCATCATCTTCTTCGTCCCCAAAACCTGCTTCCATATTGCCTCCATCTCCATTGAAGGAGTCAAACAACACGGCTGGGGTAGTGGTGGCTGAACCCCCTAAAATGGCATGCAGCTCATCATAGAAGCGGCATGTTTGGGGCTCTGACCTGGAGCGGCCGTTCGCCTCTCTGGTTTTCTGGTAGGCTTGCCTCAGCTCCTTCAGTTTCACGTGGCACTGCTTCGGGTCCCTGTTATGGCCTCTGTCCTTCATGCCCTGGGAGATTTTGACAAAGGTTTTGGCATTTCGAAAACTGGAACGGAGTTCTGATAGCACGGATTTCTCTCCCCAAACAGCAATCAGATCCCATACCTCCCGTTCGGTCCATGCTGGAGTTCTTTTGCGATTCTGGGACTCCATCATGGTCACCTGTGCTGATGAGCTCTGCATGGTCACCTGCAGCTTGCCATGCTGGCCAAACAGGAAATGAGATTCAAAAGTTCGCGGGTCTTTTCCTGTCTACCTGACCAGTGCATCTGAGTTGAGAGTGCTGTCCAGAGCAGTCACAATGGAGCACTCTGGGATAGCTCCTGGAGGCCAATACTGTCGAATTGTGTCCACAGTACCCCAAATTCGAGCCGGCAAGGCCGATTTAAGTGCTAATCCACTTGTCAGGGTTGGAGTAAGGAAATCGATTTTAAGAGCCCTTTAAGTTGAAATAAAGAGCTTCATCGTGTGGACGGGTGCAGGTTTACATCGATTTAATGCTGCTAAATTCGACCTGAAGTCCTAGTGTAGACCAGGGCTAAGACTTTTCAGTGTAGACCAGGCCTCGAACAGACGTTGGACATTTAACATGAGCAAGTTATACAATGGGAGCTTTTCCCAAACATCTCAAAGAGTAAACGTCAAGCAGCACTCTCCGCATTGGATCTAATGGGGAACCGGCCACCCAGGTCCATTTCCCCCCTGGGGGTGTCACTTTAAGGCCAATCCAGATGTAGTTTGCATCTTGTACAACATCTTGTATGAAATCCTGTGATGTGCAAAGCAGAGGGGGTGGGGATGAGTATCCTGTAACATGCTAGAATTCCCTTAGTGATCCCTGTCACGGAGTGTGGGGGAGTCCAGGCCCTGCACCCCTCTTCTTGGGATTCACTGAGACTCTCAGCCAGCCAGTAAAACAGAAGGTTTATTGGACAACAGGAACACAGTCCAAAACAGAGCTTGTGGGTACAACCAGGACCCCTCAGTCAAGTCCTTCTGGGGGAGCAGGGAGCTTAGACCCCAGCCCTGGGGTTCCCTGTGTTCCTCCACCCAGCCCCAAACTGAAAACTAAACCCTCCTAGCAGCTCTCTCCTGCAGCCTGTCTTCCCATTCCTGGGCAGAGGTGTTACCTCCCCCTCACACTCCTGGCTCAGGTTACAGGCTCTCAGGTCTCCCATCCCCAGGGCACATTCCCAGGTCAACACTTCACCCCTCCCTGGTGCATCACATCCTCACAATCCCATGAAGTGCCTGCTCTCTCCTTCAGCAGCTCCGCCCATAATGCCAGCAGGAGACCCCACCAGCCCCTGAGTTAGTTCACCCTCTCCCCTGGGTGGGCAGGGTCCAGTGCAGGTAAACGTGGCTCTCTCTATGCAGACATGGTAACACCAGTACCCGTCCTTGGTGGCACAGGGTGAGCTGGCCCTTTAAGGGAGTCCTGGATTGAGCCTCACCTGTGACTAGGTGCCCCTGGACTCAGAGGCAAAGGTGATGGAAGCAGGTGACCAGGAGCCAGGCCTGGTGGGGCTACAAGGGCAGCCAGTCTGGGCAGGGAGAGATTTGATGGGGTAGGAGGTTTGTGTGAGTAGCTCTATGCAGAAGGGCTCTGCTGAGCTCTCAGAAAGAGGGCCTGGGAATGAAACGCCTACAGGAGCCAGCTGGGCAGTCTGGGGCGGGAAAGCTGTGGGGTTCTTGTTCTGAACTGTATGTTAATAAGCCAGACCCCTAGAAGGGGAGAAAACACCCCAGTGTGGAGTTTGATTTGCGGGGGGGGGGTGGTAGAGTCAGGCTACACTGGGATTGTAACTAATGACACACGCCTTTCTCCAGCTGAAGTTGGATGAGCCTGTATTTTATGTTACCATCTCCTCCCGGTTCTGGATCACGAGCATGTGAGAGCTCTTCCCCGAGCAGTCGTCACGGCTCCCAGTCCAGTCTTTACGCTCCTTAGACAGCCAGTAGCACTTGTCCCCATGCAGCAGCCAGACCCTGGGGCAGAGGTTGCACCCGGATCCCTCTGGAGGGAGAGATGGGAACTGAGGTGTCATTAATTCTGAACCTTCAAACTACATCTGGATGAAAACTCTTGTTCAAAGTTGTTTTTTAATGGAAAATGCCATTTTGACCCAAATGAAAGTTTTTATTTTGATTGCCGTTTTTCATTTTTTGATGGGGGAAATGGACTTAAAATGGAAATACTGGTTTTGAGGGTGGGAGGGAGGATTTCATTCAGTTTTGGAGGGGAAATAAACATTACTCTTAACGTTTCCCTCCATTTGAAAAGTGGGGGAGGACTTTCACTTTTCTACTTCCTTCAAAGGACATCAAACTGTCATTTCTTTTCACGTTTTTCATGACCTAGGCTTACACTGTATCAGCTCTAGTTCTAGACATTGCTGAAGTTTCCCCTACAGTTGTGTAAAAAGCAGGGCTGTCAATTAATCGCCGTTAACTCACGTGATTAACTGAAAAAATTAACTGTGATTAAAAAAATTAATCGTGATTAATCACACTGTTAAACAATAGAATACCAATTGAAATTGATTAAATATTTTTGGATGTTTTTCTACATTTGCAAATATATTGATTGCTATTACAACACAGAATACAAAGGGCACAGTGCTCACTTTACATGATTATTTTTGATTACAAATATTTGCACAATAAAAATGATAAAAGAAATAGTATTTTTCAATTCACCTCATACAAGTCCTGTAGTGCAATCTCTTTATCGTGAAAGTGTAACTTACAGATGTGGATTTTTTTCTTACATAACTGCACTCAAAAACCAAACAACGTAAAACTTTAGAGCCTACAAGTCCACTCAGTCCTACTTCTTATTCAGCCAATTGCTAAGACAAACAAGTTTTGTTTACATTGATGGGAGATACTGCTGCCCCCTTCTTATTTACAATGTCACCTGAAAGTGAGAACAGGCATTTGCATGGCACTTTTGTAGCCGGCATTGCAAGGTATTTATGTGCCAGATATGCTAAACATTCATCTGCCCCTTCATGCTTTGGCCACCATTCCAGAGGACATGCTTCCATGCTGATAATGCTCGTTAAAAAAATAAACACGTTAATTACGTTTGTGACTGAACTCCTTGGGGGAGAATTGAATGTCTCCTGTTCTGTTTTACCCACATTCTGCCCTATATTTCATGCTATAGCAGTCTCGGATGATGATCCAACACATGTTCATTTTAAGAACACTTTCACAGCAGATTTGACAAAATGCAAAGAAGGTACCAGTGTGAGATTTCTAAAGATAGATTCAGCACTCAACCCAAGGTTTAAGAATCTGAAGTACCTTCCAAAATCTGATCGGGACGGGGCGTGGAGCATGCTGTCAGATGCCTTAAAAGAGCAACACTCTGATACGGAAACTACAGAACCCAAACCACCAAAAAAGAAAATCAACCCTCTGCTGGTGGGATCTGACTCAGATGATGAAAATGAACATGCCTCGGTCCGCTTTGCCATGGATCGTTATCAAGCAGAACCCGTCATCAGCATGGACGCATGGCCTCTGGAATGGTGGTTTAAGCATGGAGGGACAGATGAATCTTTAGCACATCTGGCACATAAATATCTTGTGCAGTGCCATGCGAACGTCTGTTCCTACTTTCAGGTCATATTGTAAATAAGAAGTGGGCAACATTATCTCCTGCAAAATGTAACCAAACTTGTTTGTCTGAGCGATTGGCTGAAGTAGGACTGAGTGGACTTGTAGGCTTGAAAGTTTTACATTGTTTTATTTTTTAATGCAGTTATTTTTTGTACATAATGCTACATTTGTAAGTTCAACTTTCATGATAAAGAGATTGCACTTCAGTACTTGTATTAGGTGAATTGAAATATTCTCTTTCTTTTGTTTTTTACAGTGCAAATATTTGTAACCAAAAATATAAAGTGAGCACCGTACACTTTGTATTCTGTTGTAATTGAAATCAATATATTTGAAAATGTAGAAACCATCCAAAAATATTGAAATAAATGATAGTCTCTTTTTGTTTAACAGTGCGATTAAGCGTGATTATTTTTTTTAATTGCTTGCCAGCCCTAGTAAAAAGCCTTCAGGCCCAATGTACTAGTGTACTACTTTTCTCAGGGTCAGCACTCAAACAGCCGGGCACGCTGTAGGTCAGGAAAGCAAGGTGCTGGAGGCCAGAGAGGAGAGAATTCACTCCAAGTCTTTACACGGAGTTGCTCTCTTACGAATGATCTGCTCTAACTCAGTCACAAGTTCTGGGCTCAGTGCAGGAATCACTGGCTGGGAGGAATCTCTGGCTTGGTGCATTCAAATGTACCTAGGGAGGTGGTAGAATCTTCTTCCTTAGAAGTTTTTAAAGTCAGGCTTGACAAAGCCCTGGCTGTGATGATTTGGTTGGGGATTGGTCCTGCTTGAGCAGGGGGTTGGACTAGATGACCTCCTGAGGTCCCTTCCAACCCTGGTATTCTATGATTCTATGATTCAGAGACTCAACCTGGCTGCTGGGGGTGCTGTTACCTCTGCTGGTGTCAGGATTCAGCTGGAAGTTAAAAGCAAGGTCCCATTATGGTCGTTACAAATCCTATGGCTCCTCTTTAATGGGGGAGACCTGAGTTGGTTCAAATGACAGTTCGGGGGACTACAATTTGCCTCCCTCAAATGCCCTGTGAAATTCCAATAGGTGAGTGGCTTCTATTTCAACCATGCCCCTAAGACATCGTCTGCCGGTGTTGTGTGCTGCTGAACAGTTGTGGAGTTTCACCCCAGAGGTGGCTGCATGTCAGTAATGGGGGGGGGAAGGATTCCCCTAAGTATGGCGTGGTTGGTAAAGCACTTTGGGATCCAAGCTCTCGACCAGTTGTATTCTTTATTACACTATTGTTATGATTGTCTGTGCTCCAGCAATGGGAATTCCTCTTCCCACTAGAGGTCACTGCTGCTCCTCTGCACAAGTGGCTGAGAATTACTTATTGTGCTTCGCCTGCACACTCCCTGGGGAAAGGATCGTCTTTTTGTGATGTGTTTTTTATGGCATCTGGCACAATGGGGCCTCGATCCCTGAGGCAGGACTGCAGTGGAAAGAAATACGGTAGAGCTGAGAGGTTCCTGTCCTGGATCGGGTTAGGGGTTGGTCTAGGGATGCTGCACACAAATAGTAAGACAATCTCTGCCACAAAGAGCTCCCAGCCTGAACATCTGATGTGAAACGGGTGGCGATAAAGAGGAGGACGCCAACAAGGCAAGAGAGAGACCAGCCGGGTAATTCCTGTTCCTGGACTAACTTCCAGTGGTGGAAGATACAAACTCGAAGCTCCACAGAGCTCGTCTTCAGGGCCTGGGGGAGGACATCAGAGGAAACCCGAAGAAGAGCTCTGTGGCGCTCCAGAGTTTGTACCTTTCACCACCAGAAGTTGGTCCAAGAAAAGCTATCAGCTCCCCACCTTGTCTCTCTCACATTCTGGGACCAGCCCGGCCACAACACCCCTGCCCCCGAGAAGGGAGAGGAACCCGGCCATTGGGGTACAGACAAAGGCAGCCACAGCCTGGGTCTTGCACCCACCACCTGGGAGAGATGAAGTGACAGGGGCGCTGGGGGTGACAGCGCATCACAACGGCACCCAGAGCATTCAAGCAGATTAAAAGAAAAGGAGGACTTGTGGCACCTTAGAGACTAACCAATTTATTTGAGCATGAGCTTTTGTGAGCTACAGCTCACTTCATCGGATGCATACCGTGGAAACTGCAGAAGACATTATATACACACAGAGACCATGAAACAATACCTCCTCGTCCCCAGGGTGGGGGTTGAGAAAGCCTGGATTTGTGCTGGAAATGGCCCACCTTGATTATCATGCACATTGTAGGGAGAGTGGTCACTTTGGATGGGCTATTACCAGCAGGAGAGTGAGTTTGTGTGGGGTGGGGCGGAGGGTGAGAAAACCTGGATTTGTGCTGGAAATGGCTCAACTTGATGATCACTTTAGATAAGCTATTACCAGCAGGACAGTGGGGTGGGAGGAGGTATTGTTTCATGGTCTCTGTGTGTATATAATGTCTTCTGCAGTTTCCACGGTATGCATCCGATGAAGTGAGCTGTAGCTCACGAAAGCTCATGCTCAAATAAATTGGTTAGTCTCTAAGGTGCCACAAGTACTCCTTTTCCTTTTGCGAATACAGACTAACACGGCTGTTACTTTGAAACCTGTCATTATGCAGATTAAAAGGTGTTTCTCCCCCCGCCCCCACCCCCCATCAACTTAAACATCACCCTGGTGGCGGAACATTGTTCTCCCGCTGTAGTTACGAGCAGAGCGAGCCCGCCCGCCCCAGCCAGGCCAATGCAGGGTCAGACACCATCTCCCCTTCACCCGGAGAGCTCCCCGCCACACGGCCTGTTCGCGGCTCCTGCTCGCAGCCCCCGAGGGGCGAGCACAGCTGTCGGGTTGCTGAGGGGTGAGCTTCTCTCGCGAAGGCTCCTGCAAAGACCCCAGCTACCCTGTCCCCCAGGAGCCTGCCCCCCCCACAGCTGCCGTAACACCCCCGCCCCCAGCCACGAGCATGGGACCCCAGAGGTTGGAGGGGCCAGGGCAGGAGGCCAAGAGATGTGCGCCGTGCTCTGGGCCAGGCTCCTCGGGAAGGGATAAATGACGTCTGCACACGGGGTTGATTTGTCCCCCGAAGGGAGGATTTGCCAGAGAACAGGAGCCCTTTCTGAAAGTCAGGACATCTCGCCGACTTGGGAGCAATTCTGGGGTTTTTGCTGGGTTTTCTGGCACGTCTAAAAGCTACTGTTCATTTCCTGGAACCCCCCCTCCCCAGTCTCCCCTTAACCCAACACCTAGCTTCGGGGGAAACGAAAATATTCAATCTCAATTTGTGGCCGAAGAATGGACACACAATTAAACAGCGGCTGCAGTACACATCATACGTCATTCACAGACACTGCGAGGCCCTGCAGCCTGCCAGGCTGTAAAAATAATCACAGGGCTGCTATGACACTGGGATCTTGAGAATAACCCCCTGTCTCCACCCTAACCCCAGTCCCTGCATTGCAGAGCAGGGGTGGGAGTCAGGTTCCCAGGGCACTGCTCTGGAGGAAGATCACAGCTTACCTCCTCCAGGGACTCCATGGCTGCAGCAGCCTGTGCAAGGCAGGTCCCTGCTCCATCTCCCCCTCTCTGTGCATTAGCTGAGGGGGGAGCCCCAACTCCCCCCTTCACACAAATCATGTCTTCCCCCATGGCTCGGGCAAGGGAAAGCGTGCGAAAAAGCCAGCCGCGAGGAGAACGAAACTACACAGCACGGGGGAGATCATACACCTTATTAGCATATTGCTTCTGATTGGACAAGGGGCAGGAGCGCCGCAGGGGGAGGAGGGTCCACTTGCTCTGGCCCAGGGCCCCAGGAAACCCCCATCCGCTTCTGCTCGTCTCGCTATTGGCCTAGTTTTACCAGGGGCTGCCTAAAAGCACTGGTGACGTCAGTGCAAACCAATATTCCAGACAGTGACGTCTTCATCTTGCTCTATGGAGTGTACACCGACATGTACATTTCCAGCTGATTTCTTTTATAATTATATGGTAACAAGGAGAGAGTCAGCAATTTTTCCATAATAGTGGCTGTGTGACACTTTTGTATTTTTATGTCCGGCTTTGTAAGTGAATGGTTTTTAAGTGAGGTGTAACTTGGGGTCTGTAAATCAGACTCCTGAAAGGGGTACAGTAGTATGGAAAAGTTGAGAGCCACTGCAATCCTTGGGCGAGCAGGGGCAGAGACTGGTGGGACGGGGGGAGAAGGGGCAAAGAAGGGCCTCTCTGCCCCGGGCACAGACTGGGGGAGGGTTGGAACTGTGACAGAGTGGGAATTTTCTGTACTATTTTGTATGAATACTATGTGCCTCAGTTTCCCCTATGTGCTGCATGGTTAAGTAGGTGGTGGGAAAAGGTTGTTTATCCTTTGTAGAGACCCAGAGATACAGATGTGGCCGACGCCTAGATGCCTGGGCCCTGGGGCCCCATGCCCATGGAGACCCCCAGAAGACAATGGCCACTCCAATTGCCCAGACATTTGGCACCCAGCAACTAACAACCATGGATGGCCCACCCTCTGCAGGAAGCCAGTGGGATGGGACCAGCTGGAGAACAAAGGGCTGAGGAGGAAGGCCAGGGGACAAGGTTTGCCCAGGAACAAAAAGAAAGGGCTGAAGAGGAGCCACGTTGGGGGTTGTTCAGTGTGGGGCCACTGGAATCGGGGACGCTCTCCTGAACTGGGACAACAAAGGGGTCAAAGGGCTCTCGGTTGACGCGGATGGACCATGCCGGAACTCTCTGTTCGAACCAAGGCCTCTCTACGCTGTGTTCCAGACAGCTAATAAACCCTCCTGCTTTTACAACAGTGGCTGAGAGCCACATCAGTTTAAGGAAGTTGGGGGTACATTGCTCCCTTTGGGGGTACAAGTCTCCCTGATGTAAGGCGACTGTTGTCCACTTCCTAAAACTCAGTGGGGGTGTTTGGGTTAGCTAGCTCCCAGTACCAAAAGGAAGGGGAAGGGTCAATGGGAAATCAGGACCCTGAGACTGCCAGTCCCCAGGAACAATGGGGAGAGGCCAATGCGCCAGGTCAGCCTGATTGACAGGGCGGGCAGGTTACTCAGGGAGTCAGGAGGCCAGGGGGGTCCCATCCTCTGTGTAAGCCAGTATTGCCTAGGTCAGAGAGAGAGGGGCCGAGCTAAGGAGAAAGCAGGGGTCCAAACTGAGCTGGGGAACAGGGTCATGCCAGACAGGGGGGCCAGAAAAGCAGCCCAGGTAGCACGTCAGTGCTGGGAACGGAGCCAAGAAGCAGCCAGCCACAAACCCAAGGGAACAAAGTTTCCCTGGAAAATTGTGGAATGTAATTATCACTTGCCATTCATTCTCAACTCTGCCACACGCTTCTCTCCGGAATGGGGCCTCGGAGAGACAGCCCCATAGACATCTGGGGGCAGGGAGAGACCCAGGGGTGCAGGGAAAATGGGGGTAGGATGGAGGGAGCTGGAGAAAAGTAGAGATACATGGGGGGGGTGTTATGTGTTGGGACAGGGACTGACCAACTCTCAGTACATGCTGGGGGGGTGCTGGGGTGCCATTTCAGATGGGGGGGCAACTTTAACAGGTACTACTTAGGCCTCTGAAAAATCTAGGGTTTTTTTTGCAGATAACTTGGAAATTAGCTGACAGGAGCACTGTATCTAATTCCTATGTAACTGTAACCCTTCTGCACGTCAGAGTTAGCAGCAACAAGGGCCAGGTTGAGTATCTAGGGGTTTCAATAACGCAATACAAAACCAGCTCGAGCCCCCACCCAGAGACCTGGGAGAATTACAAACCACCCCCGGGTGCCTCCAAGAGGCAATACTTCCCCTCTCGCAAGCACAGAGTCTGAGTGTAGCAAAAGCCTTTTAATAAAGGAGGGAAACAATGCGGCATTATGCTGGGGAAACACCACCCACAGGATTCATAACACAACCCATGAGCAAAAGACCCACCCCCAGTAAATCTGGCAGGGTCCTTTTCCCCTCAGGGTCTTGAGCCGGTGAGAAACGTGCAACCCACGCCGGGCTTGCTGGGGGAGCTCCGGGACACTGGGGGGCAGGGGCTGGAACCCCCCCTCCAGAACCCCCCCCGCCGGAACCCCGACTCATGGGCTGGGCATCGCCGTTTGGCGACCGCTCCCCCTAAGGGGCCCCCTCCCCCTCTTCGAGCGGGGTGGGGCCTCTGTCTCCCCTCTCCCCTCCCCTTCCCCCTCTCCGGGCTGGGGGGGGTCCCCCGTCTCTTCCCCCTCTCCAGGCTGGGGTGGCGGGGGGGCCCTCTGTCCCTCGCCTCTAATTCCCAGGTTTCTGATGCTTGAGTTTTGCTGATGCCCACGTTCTGGAAGGGAAGGAGCTGTCCCTGCCCGGCAAGCCGGACCTCTGCCTGCATGAAGTCTTTGCTGTTTAACTGATTTCAGATTCCTGCCCCTGGTTGGAGCTGAATTCACACTGCTGCGGGGTGGCGGGCGGGGGACAGTCTCTCAGAGCCCCACAAGTCTTGTCCATCCCAGCAGCCTTTCATCCCTCTGGCTCTCTGTCTGTGCATGCTCAGTGTAGTCCAGGGGTCCTCAAACTGGGGGTCATGAGCTTATTATGTGGAGGTCATGAGCTGTCAACCTCCACCCCCAAACCCTGCTTCATCCCCAGCCATTATAACAGTGTTAAATATATTAAAGTGGTTTTTAATTTATAACGAGGGGTTGCATTCAGAGGCTTGCTGTGTGGAAGGGGTCACCAGGACAAAAGTTTGAGAACCACTGAAATGGTTCAATTAATTTTTTTTTTTTTTCGGAAAAATTGGGTGTTTGATTCAAGGCAACCTTTTGTGGAAAGTGTCGGCTTTAATAAAAAACATTCACTGTCTTCTTGGAAAAAAACAAAAATTGTTCTGTTTTCAATCATTCTGGACTAATTTTTTCTGATTCTGGTAAAAGATTTTTGCGGGGTTGGCCATTTTTGTCAGAAGTTTTTCTTGTTCTAGCCCTCCTGGATGGGGAGAAAAGCTTGAAAAGGTGACCCCTAAAGGCTCCACCACCAGGAGATCAAGAACAGAACCCACAGTTGTTTTCAAAATCTCATCTTGTTTAAGTCAATCTGATGGTTTTGGGGGGCTCTGACTTGTGATTTTTGGTCACTGGGGGTTGGCCACATGGGCTAGAACCAGCTTGGCCAGGATCCAGATGTTAACCCCAGTGTAGAGGGCCCTGGCAGTGGCCCAAACCCAGCAGCTGTGGGGGACAGGAGAGAGATTTGATGTGTTCCCTGAGGTTCAAATTAGCAAGAGAAGCGGCCGGGGAGACGCATTCTAAACTCGGGGATCAGTGACATTCAGGGTGAGGCAACATTGAAAATACTCCGCAGTGTTACAGTTACTTTGCTCTGACACTCTCAGCCCTGGTGGAGCAGAGCCCCCGGCCCTTCCCTGAACACACCCACAGATACCCCTGCAATGGGGGTCCAGAGCTAGGAGCGGGGGCAGGGGGACCCCTGGGCACCAACTCCTCACTGCACTCTCCTCTCCCTGTTCTCTCTCTCTCTTTCCAGATCCAGCCAGCCGGAGCGGGGTGGTAGCTCCTCCCGCCCCACAGGGACCCCTTGCTGCAGCTGTCGTGAGTAAGTGTTGGGGAGCGAACCCCTGTGCCAGGCCGGGATCTCGGTGTCTGGGGTGGGGGGATTTCCTGGGGGGTGTCTCTGTTCTGCGCGCTCACAGCCCCGCTTTCCTCTCTCTGTTAAATCTCCTGAGGTGGGATCCACCTTCCACCCCTCCTCTGACCTGCCTGTGCCCCTCTCCTCTCTCTGCCAGGCCCCTGCCTTCGCTTGGAGCTCTCGCCGGGGAGGGGGTGCTGCTGCTGACTCTGCTCTGAGCTCTGCCTGAGGATGGGGGAGATGCACTCGGCCCCTGGAGGGGTCAGGAACCAAAGGTAGAGAGCATCTTGCAGGGGTTCCTGTTTCAAACCGACCGCTGCACCCAGGGCCTGTTGCACTGGGAGAGCCATCGAGGGCCTGATTCTGGGAGCTGCCTCCTCTGAGAATCGGCCCAGAGACGCCTGGGAACTAGTTCATGGTTTGAGATTGTCTAGCTCGGCATTTGTCCAACTGGGAGTCCTGACCCAAAAGGGGGTTGCAAGGTTTTGGAGGGGGGAGGGGGGGTCAAGAGATCACAAAAATATTCTCAGGGGAGGGGGGCAGGAGGGGAAGAGGGCTACAACAGCCGCCCCTCTCCAGCTGCCCAGCTCTGAGGGCAGTGCCCCGCCCGTAGCAGCCCAGAAGTAAGGGTGGCAATACCATGCGTATGTTTCTATGAGTCCGTACAGTAACTTGCTATGACTGTTTGGGGGTCGGGGGTTGTCATAGCCTGAAATACTTTCAAAGTGGGGCCAGCAAAACCAGAAGTTTGAGAAGCCCGGGTCTAGCTTATTCTGATACCTGTTGCTCCCAGCCTTCCCCCAGCTGGTTTTATAGAGCTGGTGAGGCTCTTCCTCCCCATCTAGTGTCCGATGATAGTAAAGCAAGAGGGAAAAAAGTGATCCAGGCAACTACAGACCCATTCATCTAAGCAAAAAGAAAAGGAGGACTTGTGGCACCTTAGAGACTAACCAATTTAGTTGAGCATAAGCTTTCGTGAGCTACAGCTCACTTCATTGGATGCATTCAGTGGAAAATACAGTGAGGAGATTTATATACACACAGAACGTGAAAAAATGGGTGTTCTCATACACACTCACTTCAGATGAGCTATTACCAGCAGGAGAGTGGAAGGGGGGAAAGAAAACCGTTTGTAGTGATAATCAAGTTGGGCCATTTCACTCTCACAAATCTTGGGAGACAGGCCAGTCCTTGACTACAGACAGCCCCCCAACCTGAAGCAAATACTCACCAGCAACCACACACCACACAACAGAACCACTAACCCAGGAACCTATCCTTGCAACAAAGCCCGTTGCCAACTGTGTCCACATATCTATTCAGGGGACACCATCATAGGGCCTAATCACATCAGCCACATTATCAGAGGCTCGTTCACCTGCACATCTACCAATGTGATATATGCCATCATGTGCCAGCAATGTCCCTCTGCCATGTACATTGGTCAAACTGGACAGTCTCTCCGTAAAAGAGTAAATGGACACAAATCAGATGTCAAGAATTATAACATTCATAAACCAGTCGGACAACTCTTCAATCTCTCTGGTCACTCGATCTCTGACCTAAAAGTTGCTATATTACAAGAAAAAGACTTCAAAAACAGACTCCAATGAGAGACTGCTGAATTGGAGTTAATTTGCAAACTGCATACAATTAATTTAGGCTTGAATAAAGACTGGGAATGGATGAGTCATTAGACAAAGTAAAACTATTTCCCCATGTTTATTCCCCCACCCCCACCCCCCACTGTTCCTCAGACGTTCTTGTTAACTGCTGGAAATGGCCCACCTTGATTATCACTACAAAAGGTTTTCTTCCCCCCACCCCCCTTTCTGGTAATAGATCATCTGAAGTGAGTGTGTATGAGAACACCCATTTTTTCACGTTCTGTGTGTATATAAATCTCCTCACTGTATTTTCCACTGAATGCATCCGATGAAGTGAAGTGAAGCGCATCCAACTATACGCTTAGCCCAGCAAAAAGAATCTGTCCTATCTCGGGGCCTCTCCTTCTGCCCCTGCACTTATTCCCTTCACCTGGGGGCAGGTTCAGTTGAGCTACTAACCCTTTCATGGCTATCTCACCCTGGGACAGCCTGAAACTGGAAACCTGTGCTCGAACAGTAACTGTTTGCTAGGAAAGGAGCTGAAGACACAATGGAAGAGGAAATCCTTTGGACTGGATTGAAATTATTCCAAAGGAAAGTGAATGAGAGAAAATGTCCAGCCTTACCCTCCTAGCGAAAGAAAAGAATTAAGGTCAGAAAGGACCATTCTGTCCATCTTCTGTGTAACACAGGCCCTAGAACGTCACCGAGCACTTCCTCCAGAAAACCTACGACATGGGACTGAGGCAGAGCACGTCTTCTGGAAAGACATCTCCATGCCTTAGAGCCAGCTGGTCAGAAACAATCTTCTTCTGCAGTGACGTGACGTTCAAGGACATGGAGACGAGAAACCTAGACTCGGGTTGTTGCTGGAGCTGAAGCAGAGAGGCCAGGACAACACGGCTAGGGCCCAGGCCTGACTATCAGCAGATCTGCCGTTTTCTATTCCTGGCTTTTGGACCATGAGCGAATCTCTTTGCTTCTGTGTGCCTCAGTTTCCACGACTATAAAATAAAGCTAATCAAGGTTCTGTTTTTTTCTCTCCCTCTTTTTCAAGGCGGGACACTTAGATACATTTGGGGCCTGTCTACGCTACCGGTCTAGAATGTATTTGTAAGCTGATGACCCCCACATGTTGTTCAGAAGCTATGGATGACACAAGCTCCTAAGGTTGTTTTGTGCTTAGCCCCTATGGCACAGCTGGGCTGGGCGGCCTTTTCTCGCTGTGCTGTGTGGAGCAGGTTCTGGGCACTAGGGATATGACGAGGCTGTCGGGGACTAATTCTTGAAAATAAAGATCAATGAACTGCAACCCAAATAAAAAATCACTGCTGCTAACATGGTGGGTGATAAAATAGTAGCAGAGTGGTAATTAATGATGAGGACAGGGCAGTGACACAGAGCAATCGGATCCCTTGAGAAGCTGACCCATTCAAAGAACACAAGTTTGAACAGAACCAAAGGAAGGGTCCTATAGCTAGCAACAAAGCTCAAACATCCAATGTAGCTGGACGGGGCAGGACATCAGCACTGCAGGGAAGGGGTGGGTGTGGCAGTGACATCACAAGGGCCTTTGGCAGGACCTCAGCCTATTGGACAAAGGTGGTGGGGAGGCGATGACCTCACAGAGAGATCTTGACATCAGCCAGGCAGGACAGGGGTGCAGGACAGGGGCAACCTCGGCGATCCCTGTGGCTTTGCTTCAGCACGGTCTCCTTCTCGAGAGGTCTCTCCTGGAGGGACCGAGAGAGCATTCACGAGCACGTACGTGAGCGCAAGGAGGCCCCTTTTCGGAGTTTTCTCCTGTTCTTTTCGTGGTTATGCGGTAGAAAACAGACGTCCCTGTATGGAAGGTAAGCGCCTCAGAGAGGTTTGGAACCTGTTCAGTCTGATCCATCAGGTGCTGGCTGACTTTTAGGAAAGGAAACATTAGATTGTGGGGGCAGTATTTTATTTCCGACCTAGGACTTTTTCCCTTAGAATTACTGGGGACCTTGGGGTTTCTCCTTTTTGTTTTCCCTTTTCCTCTGTCCCTCCTACCTTTCTCTTCTTGCTTCCTTTGTCCTTTTCCTCTGCTCTCCTCCCACCCACCAGGAGCTCTGTGTGTGGAGCAGGGGCCGGGCGGGGGGGGGAGGGTTGTGGGAGGCCCTCACAGAGAGGTGAGACTGGACTAGTGCTCCGAGAGTGATCCCCTCGGTGGTGACCAGGGCCATTCTTTGGGCTATTTGATGAGAGCCCTTAGCCTCCCACTCCTCAAAATCTCAACCTTGATTGGCTGAGGAGGGGACTATTGACCGGGAGGAAACTCTGGTCTTTGTTGTTCTCTTTTATGACCAAGCAATAAGTCACAACCAGTTAGATGTCTGACCAATGTTGACGCTGCTCTCCATTCATTGTCTCGGAGCAGTTCATGATCCTCTCGAACATTCCAATTCTTCTGAAATAATTGCTGAATAATTACTATGAACATTGTTGGTCTGTAGCTCATTTGAGAGCAACTCTGCTGCTGACTGGCTGCATCAGCTAAGGCAAGTCACTCCTCCTTTCTCAGCCTTCATTTCTCCTTCTGTCAAGTAAGAATAACAATCCTCTCCCACCTACCTCGCCATGGGTGGATGCTGGGGATCCACTGAAGAGCGTCACTCGGAATAGTGCCGACTAGGGGGTGTCCTATCACCTGAGCCATAGCAGATTATGACCTAATATTCAATTTCATTTGTATTTTATTGTTTTGAAATTGTGAAGAGCAGCAACTACTTAGCTCAGACTGAAGCATCTCATCTAATTTTCTAGAGCACAGTGTCTCCCCTTTGTGTACGATGAGACAGTTTAATGCGCTGTGACGGACAGGAGATGCTCTTGTTTTGCAAACAAATATTTTTGCAAAGAATTTTCATCCTACTTGTTACGATTTCAAGAAAGAAAGTGGTTTCATCTGAATGGATTTTCTGACAGAAAACGGTTTCCATGACCATGTTCACACCTTATTCCTGGGCTTTATCCCTGCCTCCGGGGTGGGGGTGGGGGTTGTTGTCTGTTAGAACAGGAGTCAGGACTGTTGTCTTCTCTTTCTGGCTCCGTCACCGCTTTGCTGTGTGACACCTTGTGTAGGTCCCAATGGGAACAGGGGTCAATTCTCTAACTCCAGGCAGCAGGGAGCCTGGGTGAGATTAGGGATGTTAAGGCCGTCTGCGAAGGAGAAAGGGATGTTTCCAGGTGCTGAATGTCAGAACTCTAAACTTTGCAAAACATGGCTAGTCTCGAGAAACAAGAACTAGTTGGGGCCAAACTTTAACCATTGTCTTTTTTAAAGCCCATTCAGGGATGTGGGTCCCAGAGAGCCATAGAGAGGGGGAGAAACTAGCCCAAAGTCCCACAGATCAAGAAGCAGCAATGGAAGCAGGAGTGACCCTCCCTCTCAAAGGCAGGGGGACCAGCCATTAGGGCCTGGTTGCAATTGCCAGCTGTGGGAGGGAGTGTGCAGCAGTGGTTAGTGAAGGGGTCCATCCATGGCTCTGAGACTCGGTGTGACCCTGAGCTGGTAGCTGAGGCCCATTTGCCGTCAGTCGGGTTGGGGTCTGATTGCTACAGCTCAGCGGGGTTGGAGGCTCCAGGAAGGTGTGTAAAGTGCTGGGATGTCAGGATCCTGGAGGTGCTGACATCTCCGCCCTAGGGCAGTGTTCTGCACCCCCATGCTGCTGGCTGAGTTTCTCCGTCCCTTGGCAATAAGACAGACTCTTGTTTTCACAGCCAGTAGATCGCCCTCGTGTCATCACCCTGCCTGCTGGCTGGGCAGGGTAACTCCTGAGGTCACCATCCCTCCAGCCTGCCTTGGGCTTGGAGAGTGAGGAGGAGGGTGAGGGACATCTGCTGACCCTGAACATCCACCATCCGTCATCCCATCACTGAGAGCAAGTGAGTGGCATTTGGGTTCCTCGGTGGCTTCCCCTGTCTGTCTGGGGAGAGGAGAAACAGGGGGAGAGACTATCTCCAAAGGGGGATTTCCATTGCAAACAGCCCCCAAGAGCCCCCTCACTCTTAGACCGGGCAGGGGCTTCTCCAGAGCCATCTCCAGTGTGTTTGGAAAGGTTCCAGCAATGGGGCTCCCAGCCCTTCCCGTGTGGGACACTGTTCCCCAGGCTGGGAGTCTCGGAGCTGGGCCAGACCCTGTGAGCTGCTGAGCCTGGAAATCAATGGGGAACGAGGAGGGCCCTGGTCTTCCTGTGCTTAGGGTCTTTGTGACTTTGATGTGGAGAATGGTTTCGCAGGAGAAGTCGGGCTCCTGGGTTCTGTTCCTTCTGTAGCCTGAGCGGGAGAGTGGCCTGGGACGACAGGAGGGAGCTGCTTGTCCAGAGGAACCGATGGTCTTTGGGACTGACCCCCTTGCTGGAAAAGGATGAGACAGGGATTACGAGGGGAACGTACGGAGGCAGCAGATCATGCAATGATGGTGTGTGTAGATGGCACTCCCTGCACTCCTGTGGGGGCAGAGGGTGCGGCTGTGGTTGGAGCAGGGAGGAGGAGGGACGGAAAAGGGCCAGGAGTGAAAGGCTGCCTTGAGCCCAGACTCACCCCTGCTCCCCGCTCGGTTCCAGGATGGCCAGGCTCCTGCGGATGTTGCGGAGGAAGGCTCTGCAGGTGGCCCCAGAGCCTGAGGGAAGCAGCTGCCGTCTTCCCAAGGGGCAGAGCAACCCCTGCGTCCGCGCTGGCGGGGAAGCAGCTCCCGTCCAGGCCAGACGGCGGAAGTGCCCGGCCTTCTGGAAAAGGACCCTGGCTCCCGGCGCAGGCGCCGAGCTGGAGAGGCCCCGACCAGGCCCCAGTGGAGCTGGCCCAGGCTGTGGTTTGGCAGACAGGACCCAACCCAGGAGGGGCGCCGGGCAGGGTGGCTCTGGGGCTTGTTGTGTGGGCAGCAGCGGCCCCAGGAGCCCAGCCCTCCTTCCCATCAGGAGGCCTCGCCCTGCCCGCTCTCTGAGGCCCTTCCAGCCCCCGCCGGCCAGGAGGGGGAAGGTCCCTGTCCCAGCACCGGCAGCTCAGCCTGGGACAGCGGCAGCACCTGGGCCTCTGGCAGCAGCCAGGCCGACGGGCGCCACTGCTTTGTTCCAGGTGAGAGCCAGGCTGGGCTCCGGGAGGGCTGAGGACGGGATGTGAACACCCTGGGCCCAGACGCTCTCCCAGGGATACGGGGGGGGGGTTGCCCCAGCCCAGGTGTCTGGCCTGAGCCCCGCGAACCCCACGGACAGTAGCAGCCATCACACAGCTGCCCCTTCCGCACGGGGACCTGGGGGTGGGGGCGTGAAGAGCTGCTGCCAGTTGGTCCTTGCTGCTCCGGGCGGGGGGAACAGGCACCTCCCCTGGAGTCCTGGGCAGGGGAGGGGGGCTCTGCTCTGGGCTTCGGCAGCTGTTGGGGGCTGAAGGCATCCCTGAGAGGGAGGTTTGGGGCCCGATCTGCCATGGGTGCCTGAAGCGAGAAGGGGGGTCTTGATTCCTGCTCTGCCCACCACGCCCCTGTCCTTCCCTCCCTGGTGCAGGGACCCCCCTGGATTCGGAGCAGGAGGAAGGGGTGGACGTGGCCAAAGATGAAGCTGCTCTCAAGCTTATCCGAGAGCAGCTCCAGTGCAGAGATAAGGTACAAATGTTCCCCACCTGGGCTGGAACCAAGATTGCCCTGTCCCTTCCCAGCATCCCCACCCCCTGCCGAGGGGTCTTGTCCCTCCTGATCCACCACCCCTAATGGGGCCCCTTTACGTCCATGATGTGGGACACCCAAGATGGGGGTCTTTGTCCCCCAACAGCCCAGGTCATCTCCCCCCACAGGCACTGTCCCAGTTCCTGATCCTGCTTGCGTAGGAGTGGTGGGGGATTTGGACAATAGGCGGGTCCCCACAATCCCCCATTGAGGCCTGAGCCCTGGAGCTGGTGTGGGTGGGGCAGGAAGGTTCCTAGCTAACAGGTTTTCTCTCGCTATACCCCACTCCTGGTGGGGTCCAGGATGAGGGGCAGCAGCTCCTGTTCCTTCAGGCCATCTACCCCGCATGTCTGGCTGCACGGGAGAGAGGGGAGGACACGCTGGAGCCGCGCTGCTGCAAGGCGGCTGTGGTGAAGAGGATCGTGGTGAGTGAGACATGCCATACGGCAGCTGGCGAGAGGAGAGAGCCATGGGATTGGCAAGGGTATGGCCAGGCTATTGGGTGGGGGCTGGGTACTGTGGAGGGGGCCAGCAGAGGGCAGGGATTACTGTCACTGAAGACTTGGGAGAAGAGAAGGGAGAAATTCTGAGATTGGTGGGTAGTGGGCAGGGGGGGAATTGTGGGGCTGGAGGCAGCTGAGAGTGGAGGACAAGGAATCACATGGTCCCAGATCGGTCATCGGGATGGGGCTGAATGGGGGAAGTTTTGACAGGGAGGAGGAGAGAAGGGGATTGGGAGTGAGCTGGGCAGGAATCCGGGAAGGGGGACAAGTCGGATGGGCAGGAAGGAATCGGGGAAGCGGGAGGTTGTGGGGGATCCTGCTGGCCATGTGGGGCACTGGCTGTGTCATCTCCTCACTAGGAGGTGTCAGTGGGGCCTGAATCTTACACGCTCCTTTGTCTCCTTCGCGTCTCACAGGAGCTCATCGAGGAGCTTCCCGATGACTCGTCACCCAGCGCCGTCCTCGCCCACTCCCTGGCTGCAGTGGGCAACCTCTGGTACCGAGACAGCCCCACCCCCCAACCCCGCCGCTCCCCTCACCCCAGTGCTGCTCAGGCCCAAGGCTGGGAGTCACCGTCACTTTCCCCCCCAGGTCACCTCCCAAGAGTGGCGCCTCTGGCAGAGATGGGTGGGGTGGGAAGGGTCACTCTCTCCTGGCAGGGCTCTTCTTTTCACTTCGATAACATGACAGGGGCCTTGGGGAGAGGCTCACTCCTGGGCTCAGATACAGGAGGGGCAGCAGGCTCCAGGGAACAGGAGCTATTCCTGTCCAGCCACTGTCTGTCTGGGACGCCGTGGCCTTGTCATTCCCTAGCTAAGTGCCTCAGTTTCCATTCTCGCCAGCCTGTGCCTCTATCCCTGTGGGTTGGTGTCCGTGTTGGCGACAGTCCACCCCCCGTACTGCACAGTCTAATACCAGCTCCTCTCTCTTGCCAGCACCCATGAAACCTGCCCTGGACCCAGCCCTAGAGACCCACCTCTTGCGAGCTGCCCTTCACTCCGTCTTCACCCTGGGCACGGAGAAGGACACCACCGACATCCAGGTACCTCCTCCTCCTCCATCCTCTTACTTGTCCAGGGTGGTCCTGGTCCCTGCTCCCTTGATTCGCTGGAGCTCCAGATTTAGGGGTGGGGTAACAGAGTTGGAACAAGCTGAAGGGTTGGATTCTTCCCTCCAGCAGGGAAGAGATTACCCCTCCCTGGGGGATTTCTTTCTTTCTTTCTTTCTTTCTTTCTTTCTTTCTTTCTTTCTTTCTTTCTTTCTTTCTTTCTTCTTTCTTTCTTCTTTCTTTCATAAGCCATGTTTTATCCAGAAGCCCAGCTTCCATCCATAGCAACTTGGCTGTTCATACTCTTCTGCCTACAAGGCCCTCTGCAGAGACCTGCTAAGCTCATGGATCAGAGGTCCAGGGGTCGTCTATTCTTGCGAATTGCCTGTCGTGGGATGTGAAGGAGAGAGGCCAGGAGATGTGTTTGGAGTCTCCCCAGTGCTTCCCAGAGACCCCTCTTCCCATCCTGTGGCACGTGTAGGCCCAGGTTCCCTAACTCTGACCCATGCTTTGCAGGCTCTGCACAAAGTCATCCCAGAGGTCCTGGATGCCATGCTGGGGAACCTGCTGGCAGAGTCCCCAGACACAGACAGGCTCCACTTCATCTTGGAGGGTGAGCCCCATTTCACCTGAACTCTTTGGGGGACTGGTAAGGAGAGAGTGGAAGATCCATTTTCTACTGTGGTCCTCCTAGCTCGATCCCCAGTGGGCCGTCCTTGGTTGGGGAGGTCAATGCAATGCAGTGTCAGGTCCTTCCTTCTTGAGGGACAGAGGAAAGAGCTGGGATTTGAAGCCAGAGCTCTGCCTGGTTCTGCTGAGCACTAACCACAGGGCTCCTGGCTGTGTTGGGGAGTGTATGTCTGAAAACCCACCCTTCCCCCACCCCTCCAACACACACACCCCATGAGATCTGGGAGATGGTTCTCAGAGAAGAGGCACACGCTCCTTCCTAGAGAAACAGGAGGAGCCCAGGGAATCAGCCCTTCCCTCTGATCTGCTCTGAAATTCCTGGGGGGATTGTGTTCTCAGTCACTCCCTCCGTCCCCCCAAGGATTTTCGTAGCAGGGAAAGGCCGAGGGTTCAGTCTCCTTTCTGGTGAACTGTTCAGGAATCAGGAGTTCTGGGAGGATGGGACCAGCCCCGACCCCGAACATTGTCCCAATCGAGAGAGACGCTGACAAGTTGTGACCTGCAGGGTACAAGCTGTGTCCTGGGGGAAAGAATTCCCTTCTAAAGCTCTGCCATCAAGGCCTCAGATATTCCCCCCTATGCAGAATGTCTCAGGCCCCTGGGGCTGGGGGCGTGGGGGGCTCATTTGCAAAGCAGGTGCACCTGGCCACTGAGTCTGACCTGCCTCCTTTCCCCACAGGATATCAACTTGTGGGTCGTGTCCAGGGTGTCGCAGGAGCGAGCCAGGGCCATCAGGAGCAGCACAGCCCTGCTGAGATACACAGTCTCCCTCCCTGAGTTTGACGTAAGTGACCTCCGACCCCAGCTTGCTTTCTCCAGCTGGAGGCGGGCTGGCTCCAGCGGGCTGCAGGATCTGCTGCTGCCAGGCTGTGGCTGAGGAGGGTTCTTCATGGGGAGGCAGAGTCAGAGCAGGGACTGAGCTAGGCTTGAGTCAAGTTCTTCTTGTCCTGGTTCAGTGTTGTCCCTGGGCCTTTAAGTAGCCCATGCTCCACCCCTGCTTGGCATCCCAAAGCAGCTCCGGGCTCCCTTGGCAGCAGAGCAAATGAAGGGTCGATCTCAAGCTCCTCTCCCCCAGCATCTCCTGCAGAGGAGCTAAGGGGAAGGAGCCCTCTGGCCCAGGGGAGCTGACAGGAAAATGCTGATGGAGTCCCCTCTCCTCTCCCTTCCATTAGATCTCAGCCGAGTTCCCTAGGATGGGTCACCATGTGGCCCAGCTGGCTCTATTTGTCAGCGATCCAGACAAGGACATCAGCCGGCAGGCCAGGGAGGGGACTTACCGGCTCTACCAACTGCTGCTCCAACAGAGGGGTAAGGAACCCAGCTGGGACACGGAACTCAAAAGGGGACTGAGAGTGACCACAGGTGGATAACGGGACCCCAGACCATTGCTCTCAGACTGACCCCAGCTGGAGGACAAGTCTCTCTCTTCCTCTGTTCTTCTCCACTCCACTGTGGAGCCACCAATGGGATTGGAAAGACACAGAAACTGCAACCAGAAGGAGGAGAAAAGTCTCTCTCTCTCTCTCTCTCTTCCAGACCTGACCATACATGACGCGGAAGATCTCTGGTGCTATGACTGGCACCAGGACAGAAGGCTATTGGGCTACAAGAATACAGCCAGAGTTGGGGAGGTAAGGGCACTGTGCCAGGGCATGACACAGCTCAGGGAGTGTGGCTGGCTGGGTTCCCTGCAGTGGATGCCTCCTGGAGACAGGAAAAGAGCCCACTCCTTATTTCCAGTTCAGAATTCCTCATCCAGGAACCAGTGGGACAGGCTGGTGCTAAAGGTCCCACATTGGAACCTCGCTAGTTGCCGTGATTTGAGTGTCTTACATGGCTGCATTGCTCTGTGGCATAAGGAAGATCCCCAGGTGGGTGAGTTAATATAGGATTATGGCTCTGGGTGTCTCTCTGCTCCTTGTCCCCCTGGCTGATCCCCAAGTGTCTGAGAGGAGAGCTCTGAGTCAGTCAGTCACGATTGCTTGAAGCAAGACCCTTGTTTAATTCCCTGCACCCTGTAGAAGCAGAGAAAGGAGGTGGGCTTTGCCCAATTCCATTGGCGGTCAGGAAGCAGAATGCCCCAACCTGGGAACTGGGTAGGGGACATAGTGAGCTCCAGAGCCAATATGGACCACATGCGCCCCCCTCATGTCTCCAGCCCTGGCCAGGGAATGGCAGAGTATCTGGACCTCAGCCACTGTTTCAAAGAAGCACATTGTCACTGAGCCAAGTTGCGGCTACTTGCTGCACAAGTAGAAAATCAAAGACACCCCCCGCCCCCGTCTCACAACTGTGGTGAGAATATCCAAACCTTCGAACACACCGTAACACAGTGCCCCCAGCCTGGAGTCAAAGGTGAAATGGGTGATTGCCACAACATCACAGAGGAGGCCTTGGAGTGGCTCCTTGATCGACAAGGGCATTGACAGAACGCTGCTCCACAGACGCCCTGTGAGAGAGACTGTGTGAGCTTGTCCCGCCTCCCACAAGCTGAATTGCTGCCACGGAAGAAACGTCTCCGAGGAGCGTCTGGGATGGGGACTGGGCCATGAGTCTCCTTGTCCTTGTGAGGCTGCAGGTTGGATTCCCTGTGAAGAAACCAAGGAGATGCAGAGGCCATTCCCAGCAATGAGAGAAATCACTAAGCTGGGGTGACAAGACCTTTGGTCTGTCAGCTCCAACCCCCTCGCCCCCCACAACACACACACACACTCCTCTAGCCACTGAGGTGCAGGAGATCTCTCTGCTGGAAGCAACACAGGGTCCCCTGTCATCTCTGTGCCCTGCACAGCAGAGTGGGCCTGCTCGCACACATTAGAGATCCATTTCCAGCCCATCCTGGCCCCTGCCAGAAATTGCCCTCCCGAAAGAGCCACTGGAGGCTTTGGTCTCTCAGCATCTGCCACCTTTTAATAAAGGGGCTTCCCTGAGCCCTGGGACCCTGAAAGCCTCCTGGGGAATGAAGTGCCTTGGCCACAGCAGCTCTCTTCCCCGCCCTTTGGGGCACTAGATGTCATTGTACTGCCAGGACTTGGAGGCTGGCTCTGGCCAATCTGCTCATGCCTCATGTCCTCTTGGTTTTAGGTCTTTGGAAAATTCTTCTCCATCGGTCAGAAAAGATCCTTCCTTCAGACAGCAGTGCTGGCTAGCCACGACCCCCTGCTGCGTGTCAGCCAGGCTGGGCTGGTGCTTGTCTACTCCCTCCTGGGGGAAGCCCAGCAACTGATGGGGGTCACGGTAAGCAGCTGCAATCGACTCAGGAGTTTGGGGTGGGGGCCAGGGCCTCATTCCCATCCTATCGCCTTTCGCTGGCCTGGTGGCAAGGAGCCTAGTGGGGATTTCTGGACTTCATGGACTTCTCTTCTTAAGATGTGGTGCTCTGCTATCACTCCTGGAAAGGACAGGAGAGTCCCCTAAGAGCCCTCTGGGAACCTTTCCTGCCCCACAGAGCTGCCCCCATTTCCCCATAGCCTAGTGTCCATGTCACCTGAGCCACCATCGAGAGTTGCTCCCTTCCCCGGCAGCCTGGGAGGCCAAGGACTGACTGGTGATGGTGACCGAGCAGGAAGGGCTGAGGCACATGGGCGTGGGAAGCTGGTGTTGCTGCTGGTAGGGCTGGACCCGCTTTCGAGAGATTGGGAGGATTCAGTCAGCAGGGGCTGCTGACCTGCCTCGTTCACCAGGGCTGCCATCCTGTGGCTTCAGCTTTTGTCACTAGGGTGACTTGGGGAAAGGTCTCAACCTCTCCCCATCCCACTTCACTGCTGCCAGAATCCCTCCTGCCCCCCGCCACCCTGTTAGAGCCCCCTCTCTGCTCTACCTGGGTGGGGATGGAGGTAGGGGTGGAGGAGAGGGTTCTCTGAACGTGAGCGGTGTCCCCAGGTGGGTTGGAGGTGGAACAGCTGTCAGGGGCACTGATGGGGAGGTGGCAGGAGCTCACCCGACAAGGAGGGGGGTTGGCACTGGAGGTCACTAGAGAGGACAGCAAGCCTCCATCCTGGGGGTCAGGAGGGTGAATCCACCACTCAGACATGAGCCGCTGCTGGGTGGAAATGATGATGCTGGTTCCAGGTGCCCTTAATTCTCCCTGATTCCTGGGGAGTGTCTCCGTCTCTGACATGTTCTCGTTCCCCTGCAGCATGAGGATGTCACAGCCAAGGTCATGGGCCAGCTTCACATCATCAGGCACTTGCACCAGATGCCCGAGGCGCTGCAAGGGCTGTGGCTCGTCTGATGCTCTTAAAGGTTCCCCTCCCTGTTCAGCAAGTCCCGCTCCCTGCTGCAGGTACTGCTTTGTCTCACTGTAAATGCGGGGCTAGTGGAAGCGGAAATGGAGGCCCCTGGCACTCACAGAAATTCTCTCCCCTCTCTGTGGAGCCGGGTCCTTCCCGTGGCCCCCCAAATTCCTCCATCTGGGGCAGGAGCTCTTTCCCTCCCACCCATACCCCTCCCCTCTTTCCTTGATCTCACCCCTATCCCATTCCCCGTGCTCCCAGGCAGAGATCTTCCTGCCCCATATGGCGCAGAAGGACCTTTATGTCAGGGCGACAGACTGTCCGCCCAACTGAACCTCAGGAAGCTCCACATTTGAGGAGGTGAGGATGGGACAGAGGCTCAGGGCTAGCTTCATCTCCTGCCCTTTATTCTTCTTTGGGCTCTCAGAGTCTGACATGAAGAGGAGCCTCCTCCCCCCGCCACGTCTTCTAGGCCCTGGGGTGTGTGACAGCCTCCCAGATGGCTGCAGTCAGAAGCTGAACCACCTCAGGGAGCAGTGGGGGCAGGTCCCTTGTCCGAGGAAACCAAGCAGTGGTAGTTCTCAAAGAGGCTGAGAGGGAAGACCCCACTCCCTCATGGAGGTAAGAGCCATTGACTTCTTTGGGCATCTGGATTTCTTGGGGGAGAAATGGGATCTCTGTTGCATAGCCTGGCTGGGAGCTTCCCCCATCCCTGGGACAGAGACATCTCCATCAATGTGCCACCCTTGTTTTTTTCCTAGCAAGCGACTCCCCAGAGAACTCCTCAAACCTGTTCTCCTAGGAGCGTTTCTGGGAGGAGGCTCCCATCCCTTAGTCTCCAACTCCATCATGCAGTCTCTTTCACCTAACTTCTCCGCTCTCCAGCTCCACTTCCCGCAGCAGGACAAACGGACCTTCAGCTCCTAGAGAACAGACTCTGACCTCCTTCTGATCAGCAATGGGGTTTCACCATCCCCTCAGCAAACCTGTCAGCCGGGCTGGACCGGATTTGAAGGAGGAGGGTATCTAACAGGGTGGCTTGGCCTATGGCTGCCTAGCCTGGGGCTAGGCCAAATTGATGACCAAGTGAGCCTCACCTGAGAGGAAACAAGGGAAAACAGCAGCAAAAGTACAGAAGCAGAGCGAGCTGTTCAGTCGACGGCCTTGCGCCAAAACCTGGAGTCCAGGGTAGGACTGGGTTCTCTCACAGTCCCTAAGGAAGGGGACACAGAAGACCACAGAAACCCAAGAAGGGCAGGCCGAGCCGAAATCAGGTGGAGGAAGAACTCCCCACGAGGGTGGAAGGCCTTGTTTCTGTTCAAGACATTTTTGGACTTTGTTTGGAAGGAGCACGACCCAGGAAGGAGTGGAGTAAAGGCCAGTCACCTGGTTGGAGGGCTGAGTTCTCAGCCAAAAAACTGCAAGAGTGAGTATCAGCGGGGTTGCTAGCCCACCTAGAAAGCGGTGACACGAGGCCTGGCCAGCATCTAGCGGTGAGGGAACTCTGGTGCGCACCTGCTTCCATTCTGGAAACAGCCTGGTATTGGAGAATGAGTGGGGAGAGCAGGGAGGTGGGAGGGGTTCCTGAGGCTGGGGTGAGGAGGAAGCTGTGGGGCTGGGAGGGGAAGGACACGGCCCAGCTTGTGGGAGGGATCCTGCTGGCTGTGTCTGGAGCCCTGTGTAGCCTCTTCTGTGGGAAGTTCCCATGGATCAGTGGGGCCTGAATCTCTCCTGCTCCTTTGGTCTCTTTGGGCTTCACAGGAGATGTCTGGTGAACTGCCCTTGGACTCTGGGCCCCGCACCACTCAGAAATTATTTGCTATCTTTAGAGAGACAGGGCTGAGCTCAGCCTGTTGGGTAGGCTGGAGACTCACACTTCACTCGAACACACAACGCTGAGGTGCTTTGGGAAGCACAGTAACAAAGAAGAGATTTAAGTGAAACTAAGCAAGAGAAAAGGACAAATTTCAAACAGACAAACAAAACACAACACACTTTGTAGTGACTTCAACTGAACGTTAACAAGTCACAATCTTTGCCTTAGCTGTTTCCAGACTAACATCTCAGCTTTCCTAACAGACCTTCTTTGATGTCCCTGTAGGGTGCAAAACCTCTCTGTCGAATCCTCGGATTTGATTGCTTCGTCTTCTGGTTTCAGACCCTCTGTTCTCCTTCTGGTCTGCCTGGACCCTGACTGTAACATCTCTCTGGCCCAGCCTCTTACACAGATGTGTGCTGCAGCCAGCCCAGCGCAGGGAGCAGTGGGCACAGATGATCTCATCCTGTCAGACCAAGAAAAAGGGGTCCCAGTGAAGCTTAGATGGAAGATCCCAGGCATCTCCTGGAGGTAAGAACCGTCCACTCTTCTGGGCACTTGGGGCTGTTGCAACAAAGAGGGGACTCCTGTTCCATAGCCTATTTGTCATCCTGACTATGGTTTTTTTATTCTCAGAGGATGCGTCTGGGACCCTGGAGACTGTTTCGTGCAGGAGGTTTGAGCGGGGAGAGATCACTCACTGTCATGACCCATGGGTCATTAACCCAGGTCTGCAGGGTTCCTGGGAGCAGCCGCCCTCCAGCACGCCACCTGGAAGCCTACAAAAAACTGCTTACCTAGGACTGATGAAGTCCAGACCCAGTTTGAGGCTCTGTTGGCAGAGTCCCACAGCAGCTAATCGGCCCCCAGCACCTCCTTAAACCAGCAGCAGGAACAAGAAGCTGCCTGAACACCCGAGCTCCCACCCGCCCCCTCTGGACCGTGTGTTGGCTGTTCCTGCTCCCTCTCCCCAGGCTTGATTTCCTGGCATCCGCACTCGGGGTGACTCATCTGACTTGAGGTGCTGAACACAATTTGGTCTTTTGCTTCTGCTCTTCCAGTGTCCTGACCCAGCTGACTCTCGACTCCTGTCTCGTGAGTGTGGACTCTGCCTCTGACCACTAGATCTGGCTGCCCATGACTCGGCCATGACACTGACTTTTCTACAATTCCTCCAGTGCCCTTTTCTGCTCTCCAGCTCTGCTCTCCCAGCAAGACACACCGATCGCTGGCTCCCAGAGTCCTGCTTGCCTGCTAGTCAAGGGCTCAGGGGGAGAGTTTGTCTTGCCCCCTCCCCCACCACAGCTGCTTTTCCTCTGGGACTCTCCCTAGTGCAGAGGAGAATCAGTCCTGGCAGCAATTCAGGAAGTCACGGAAGGGACGGTCTGCTCAGCTCCCTCTGCAATGCCACTGCCCGAGACCATTACGAGTGGGTTCCCAGTGACTGCACCAGCAGCTCCTTGAGAGACTCCTGGGGGCAGGGTAGTCGTGTTTCCTGGTGACCGTGGGAAGTCATGCAAAGAGTGCGGCATTGAGGAGACTCTCCTGCTGTCCCAAAGGGTTTCTGTTCTCCTGCACGGTCAGACTGTGGGGCCGGGTGGCAGAATGGGGAAGAGCCGATTGGTGATGAGTTGGAGGAATCACCATAGAGGTGGCAGCAGCTGCAGATCCTGGAGTTGCCTGTGGTCGGGTTACCATGCGTCCAGATTTTCCCGGATATGTCCGGCTTTTGGGGTTTTAAATCGCCCTCCGGGAGGAATTTGTAAAACTCTCCAGAGGGCCGGGATTTCCCTCCCAATGCAGCACTCTGGGGGCAGGGGTTGGGGAGCTGTGCGCTCTGCGGGGGAGCGCGGCACTGTGTCTGGCTCCGCACCCCAAACACACTGCTCTGAGCAGCAGGGTAAGGGGGCCGGGGGGCTGGAGAAGGGGCATGGGGTCCCAAGGGACAGTCAGGGGACAGGGAGCAGGAGGGGTTGGATGGGTCAGGGGTTCTGGGGGGAGCCTGTCAGGGGGTGGGCATATGGAGAGGGGTCGGGGGAGACAAGGGACAGGGAGCAGGGGGGATTAGATGGGTCGGGGGTTCTGCGGGGGCAGTCAGGGGACAGGGAGTGGTTGGATAGGTGTGGGAGACCTGGGGGTCTGTCAGGGGGCGGGGGTGCGGATAGGGGGCGGGGCAGTCAGGGGACAGGTAGGGGGGGAAGTTCTAGGTGGGCAGTTAGGGTGAGGGTGTCTAAGGAGGAGACAGGGAGAAGGAAGGCTTAGACAGATGGTGGGGTCCCGGGGGGGGGTGGCGATCAGGGGACAAGGAGCAGCAGGGGTTGGAGGGGTTAGCAGTTCTGTGGGGGGCAGTCAGGGGGCAGGAAGTGGGAGAGAGTAGATAGGGGGTAGGGCTACAACTCCCCCCCGCCCCCCCCGGAGTGTCCTCTTTTTTGAAAGTTCAAATATGGTAACCCTGCCCTATGGGCCAAGCCTCCACTCCTGAGAGTTCAGGTGAACCTCCCCCTGTTCTCAGGGAGTCTTTGGCTTTCGTGGTTGGGCCTGCCTGCCGAGACAGAGGACTCAGTGTTTCCATCAGGCTGCTCAGCTGCAAATGCAGCCACCCAAAGGCGTGAAGAATGGAAGCGAAAGAGCAAAGCTGGATCCTCCGCTGAGCTCCTGCCATCAAGTGAGCCCAGCCTGGGAGAGACGAGGGAAAGCTCCAAGGTGGCTGGTGGCTGCAGGAATCCAGGGGAGGAGAAATAAATAGTTCATGATGAATCCTACGGGCTTTGTCTTGTGTGGTGAAGGGTTTAAAATGGGTCTAGTTACTATCACATTCAACTTTAGAATCACTGTGTCTGATTGAAGGGCAGGTCTGGAAAGGTCACTCGAGGAGCTTCAAGTCTCCGATTCTGTCCCTATTGCCTGCTTTGACCAGCTGATCTCACCCCAACACATCCCTCAGGTGGTTGCAGTGGTGAGCTCTTTCCCTCTTTTTCTGGATTAGCCACCAGCATGGGGACAGGATCCATGTGGCCAAGGAAATGGAGAGGCATGGGGGTCACTGTCAAAGGCATGCACAGAACTTGCAGAGTTGCCTGTTAATGCAGCTCCTACAGGGGAGCATGCTAGGGTACTGTGCACTCAGGGGCACCATTTCAAATTTTGGTGGTGACGGGGAGAATAATTTCACCATGATTCAAAGGGCTACTTAGGCACCTGAAAACTGTAGTGTTTTGGCAGATAACCTAGCAATGAGCTGACAGGAACACTTGCCAGACTGCTTTCCGGGGAAGACAGCTATAAGAATGGATCCAGGGAATGGTTCTGTATCTCTGAGCTGTTTAGACACTTTCAGGGAACATTTCCGATGCAAGACAGAGATCCCCAAAGTTATCCTGGGAAACCCTGAGAGACTTATGGAAAACTAGCAGATACCACATCTCTGCTGTCACTTTGCACTGACAAACTTGGACTGTCCGAACCTATTCATGTATTTTACCTGCTTTCACCTCTCAATAACTTTCACATATAAAAGAAAGAAAATTAAATATATGACGTAGTTACACCGATATAGGGCCGTAGCGTAAACTCGACCTCAGAGTTGTCCCATTGAAATGGAATTATTCACAGCGGTCATTAAAGTTAAACATGCACGTAATTGTTTCCAGGGCTGAGATTAAGGCCACAGCTTATGAGAGGGGCAGATGCAAGAAGAGAAGAACGGTGCAAAAGCTGAAATACCACTTGGAACTTGGCCCAAACAATGCAGCATGACAAATAAACTCATCTTGTTATACAGTAATAGAGCTGGTTCAAAATGGTTTTACACTGACAATGCAACCTTTGAACTAGAAATGCCACTTGGGATTACATTGATCATTTGAAAAAAGTTCCCGTTTAAAAAAAAACATTTTGGATTTCTCTGCCCACTTGAGAGAGAATGTGGCATTTTTCCCACCAAAACTAAACAGAAATTTGATCATTAAAAACATTTGCAAATAAGTTTCAAGAATATGGGGGAAAGTGGTTTCTTCTTCAATTTTCATGACCCTCTCCACCCCCGCTATTTTTGACCAGTTCTAATTATGAATAAATGTCTGTATGTCCATGAATGATAACTATGTCTGCTCCTGAAACATTTACAAACAATGGCTCTCATCAGGAGCACTGAGGTCACATTACACAGAGAAACACCCAGGCCTGAATTAAATTAATCTTTAATTCCTGCAGACTCCTGGTCATCCTGGAGGATTGGCAATGCTCGTCCAGTTTCCTGGGCCACATCCGTGTCCCCACCTAATGGATCCCTTCCTCTGGGTTCCTGGGTCAAGCGACTGTCCTCCATGAGCAGGTCTCCTTCCCCATTCTCCAGGGCTGGGTCTCGATTCCTGTTTCTGGTGCCCTGGGCCTGGGCCCTGTCCCTGTCACACACTGCGGGGAGCTCAGATTCCTGTGAATCCTGCGGACTTCCAGGCTGCTGGGAGGGATGAGTCAGCAGCTTCCTGAAGACGAGTCGCGAGTAGGCAAACGCTTTCCCTCTACCTTTCCAAAACCCACATAGGTACAGTGAGACTAGCTCCCCCACCGCTGCCACCACTCCACGCACCATGAGACGATTCCAGGACGCTGGCTCTGAAACTAAAGAGAGAGAAAGGCCCCATGACTAACGGAGTCCGTTAAATCATCCCACTGCTGCCATGAGGATCCCAGAAGATGAAGACGTTCCTGGGATACAGTAAGAGCTGAGTTGGGTCGTGTGCACATGGTCACCACTCAGAGCAGCGGGAATGAGATCTCCAGGCTCATTATCCCCATCGGCTAACCTGATGGAGGGAGAAAGGTGAGCCCGGCAAAGCAGCCCCTGTTCCAGAGTCTGGGAACTGTGATTTTTAAGATGCTCCGGGATGGGGTCCCTCAGGTCTTAAGGTTAGAGGGGATGGTTATGATCATCTACTCCAGCGTCTCCTGAAGCGTGGGGAAGGGCTAGCCATGGTGGGAAGGGTGGGGTTTGAAGATGTATAGAAGAAAATGGGGGGTGGGGTCGCTAACACATTGCTGATGGGTGAGGGGTATGATTGGTTTCTTTGCCTTGAGGAGGGGGTTCAGCTTTTAAAAGTTTTGGGAACAATAATTTAGTCTGAGCCCTGGCATAACCCAGGCCAGAGAACGTTGCCTACTGATTCCTGCACCCAGTCCAGTGATTTATAGCACTGACTTGGCATTGAGAGGGATTTTACCATAGGCTGAAATCCAGCTGCAGAAGGGAAAGGGCATTAGAAGCTGAAAGACCCCAGAAGTGGCTCTGGTTTTCTACTCAAAATAACCACACAGGGCTGACTTTCCCCGGCCCAGTGCCTTGCAGTCATGCACCCAGAGCCTAGTGAGTTCCGTGTGCAGGCAGGCTCCCAAATCCAGACAGTGGCACTTCACATCCACTTTCCCCTGGCGTCAGGGACTGCCCTGAGCGCCCATCCTGCAAACACGTACGCACCTGAGCCCTCTCACTGTGATCCAAGGCTACTCCTGCGGATGGAGTTAAACACGTGGCTAAAGCATTAGCAGAGGTTCCAAAGAGCTGAAGCTCCATGTAAAAGGAACATTACTTAAGTTATTCCCATCTTGGGTTGATGAGATGCTGCTGCCGGCCCCCTCCCTTCACAGCTGAGTCTCCCACCCAGTGGAATTCTCCAAGGAACTTCCCACTCCAAGAGACAGAGGTGCCTGAAGTGGCCATTAGCCTCTTAAGTCCCTTTGTGAATCCAGCCCTAACCGTTTATCGGGACAAGTCCTCAGCTCCCTGCAGCTGTCCTGTTACCCAGGTTGCACGGTGCAGGTTTCCTCTCACCCATCAGACTTTGTTTTTAAAGGAAAGCTGAGATGCAGGAGATCAAGGTGGCGCTTCCAATGAACAAGTACCAGGTCACCGACACCCTGGGATTCAGCCTCGTATGGTCCTTGCTCCAGACCCCATAACACTGTGGTTCTCAAGCAGGGGTACATGTATCCCTGCAGTAAACAGAAGTCTTCCGAGGAGTAGGTCAACTCATCTAGATATTGGCCTCGTTTTACAGGAAAGTTAGAGATGAAGGACAACACCAGAGCCAAGCCTCCCATTAGGGTGATGGGGAGGAAACACTCACCCATGGGCCTTTCCTTGTTACAGGGACCCACAGTGACACGGACTCTCTCTCACTCTGCAGCTTCTCAGGCTCTGCTGATGGGAACAGCTGCGGGTGGATAAAAGGCAGCCAGGTTCTGTCTGAGACGTGTGCCGTGGAGCTCAAATGGATCTGCCAAAAAGAAGCTGCCGTGATAGAAACAGTGCAACTGAGGATCCACATTTGTGTATCTGTAATGTGAAGTACCCCCCTGTTCAGTCTCCTGGGTAGGGCCCTACCAAATTCACCCATCCAGTTTGGTAAATTTCATGGTCATGAGATTTTTTTAAAGTCTTTTAAATTTCACAGTTTTAGCTATTTCAATCTGAAATGTCACCCTGTTGTAACTGTGTGGATCCCATCCCAGAAGAGGGTCAAGGGGCGGGGTCTCAAGGCTATTGGGGGAGGGGTGTCACGGTATTGCTCCCCTTACATCGGCACTGCTCCTGGCAGTGGTGCGACCTTCAGAGTTGGGCTCCCAGCCGGCAGCCACGGAGCTTTCTGCTGCTGGGGGAGGTTCCTGGCGGTGGCTCTCATCTGGCCCTGGGAGCAGCCCATGCAGGGGATGAGGTCCTGTTCCTCCCCAGCCCAGCCCGAACTTGCATCTAGAGCCTGGCACACGGTAGGAGCCCCTGCCCGGGACGCTGCCAGCCCTGCCCCTCCCCCGTTCCAGAGTCCAGCACTCAGAGGTTAAAAGGGCCTGGAGCTGGCGGGTGGCGGGGTTCCCTCCTGACCACCGCGCTCAGGGCAGTTGCCCACGTCACCCACCCGTAAGATCGGCCCTTCCCCCACCCACCATGCCACCCTCACTTCTGCACTGTTGCTGGCAGCAGCGCTGCCTTCAGAGCTGGGCACCAGTACAGCAGCTGCTGCTCTCTGGCCGCCCAGCTCTGAAGGCAGCGTAGACGTGAGGGGGGCAGTACTGGGACATATTCCCCCCCCCGTGAGCCAGATTTCACAGGGGAGACAAGATTTCACAGGCTGTGATGCATTTTTCATGGTCATGAATTTGGTAAAGCCCTACTCACGGGGCGGGACTGGGGCTTTACGCAGAGCAGAACTCTGGGCGGGGCTGGGACTCAGGTGCCCCGCGCAGTCACAGTTCCTCTCCTCGGTCCTTCTCACTGGGCTGGGGCCTTGGGGCGTAATTTTTAACTGCCCCAGACCTGCAGTAAGTTAATACCCTGCAATGCTTCCCAGGGTACCCAGGGCTGGGAGGCACCTCGCCAACACCTGCCCTTTGCCTGAGGGAGCCTTGTCTGTGCCTGCCAGGGGTCAGCTCCAACTCCAGTGGCCACACGCACTCGCTGCTGGGCCTGCCGTCACTGCAGGGTAGCAATAGGCCCACTCTGCCCTCAAGCCCTCTGAGCATCTGTCTGGAGCATCCAGTCCCTGGTCCCCTGGGCACTGGCAGGATTCACAGATTCACTGTTTCCAAAGGAACAGTAACATCCTCGGCCCCAGCTTACCAGGTCCAGCTCAGATCACTGCTCCACTTAACACACAGCGCTGCCATAGGCTCACAGTGAAATCACACCTCAGTTCAACAAAGCCAAGCGTCAAGTGGAAGTGTTGGAAACAAATGGTTACATATAACAAAGTCATAACATGTGTTCTAGAGCCTAGACCGAACTAACAAGGTATTCTCCTGTCTAACCAAGTACAGCTCACCCAAAATCCTTGCAGCACTTCACAGCCAGGCAGCCTCGGACCCTTCTTTCTTGAGACATGCGTACTGTCAGTTTGTCTCCGAGGGGACGGATCCAGTATGTCTCTGCACACCAAGAGAGATCAGACCGATCCTTTGTCTTTATGCTTAAACACCACAGATGGACACACACACAGCCCCCTGCTGTAAGTTTCTTCCTGTAGATTTCCCTTTTTTGTGGATTTTGCAATCTAATTTTGCATCTGGCTCAGTGCGCAAAGAGACATCCAACATCAGGCACACAATACACAGAGGGCCAGACAGGGAGGTAACTTCAGTTGTCTCCTGTCTGAAAGGAGCATCTGAGGTACATCACCTCCCGTGACCTGCCTTAACTCCAAGACCTTAAGGGCATCATTGTCCGTCTAGAGACACAGCTCCTTACATAGTATCCGTACAGAGGTCTTGCTCCCATTATGGTGACCATTGGGCTACTGGCCCTTGACACAGAGCTGGCATACCCGCTTTTGTGAACTGTTATGTAGACCACTGTGACTATCAGGCATCTCAATCAGGGTACATGTACTCCTGGTGATATGCAGAGACCTTCCAGGGGATACATCAACTCATCCAGATATTTACCTAGTTTTAAAACAGGCTACATAAAAAGCACTAGCGAAGTCAGTGCAAACTAAAATTTCAGATTGTGACTTGTTTACACTGCTCCTGAAAGAGGTACAGTCATCTGGAAAGGTTTAAAACTACTAATGTAAAGATCAGACCCAGCGGATTCCTGGAAAACCTTCTGTGCTGCCTGCCACTTGGCACCAAGGGGTCCCTGGGTCACATACATCTTTCCCCCAAACTCCATCTCTGGGGAGGCTCAGCTCCTCTCTCCTGCAAGGAGGGAACTGAAGCCAAGGCCGTGCAATAGCGCTGTCTGCAGTGTCTTGAGAGAGTGCGCGCCAACCTCAGGGCAGACTGCTGGGAACCAGGGCACAAATCCAAACTGGCTGAGAATTCTAGACCTAGATTTCACCAACCAAACATGCAGGGTAATCTCCTCCGGCATCCTAACAGCCTAGCCATGCAGTCCCCTTGGGTACTCCGATCTGTCTCGCAACCCAGGTGAGCCTGCCTTTGAGAGACAGATGGTCTCTCACACTCAGAATCACAACAGTATTCAGGTTACTCCCAGTCCCACAGGTCCAGGCACCCCAGGTGAACTGCACCTTAGATGTCACACCAAAGACAGCGCATGTAGCCAGTCTTATTATATGACAATTTATTAAAAAGGAAATAAGATTTATTTACAAGGCTAAAGCAGGTGAACATACATACCTTTTGAAACTTTGTAGCTTAGTTGTGTAACAGAAGCATCTAAGGCTCACAAACCAGCAGATAAAAAACTCTGCATTTAGTATTTTAAGTCTCATGATTTTTAAGTGGGTCTCACGGTTTTGAGGCCTGACTCATTTTGAACTCTTGCGTTTATCGATACAGAAATTATCTAACCCCTCTCTCTCTCTCTCTCTCTGTCACACACACACGCGTCACTTAGTCTTACACACCTGCCCTGCTGTGGATGCTGACTCCCTGGGCGCAGGAAGAGGGGGCGCGAGGGTGAGGCCTTGCGGGAAGGGGCAGAGTGGGGACGGGGCCATGGGACAAATCAAACTTCTCAGGAGCCTGTCTGTGCCCAATATAGTTTTAAGGGGCTCCTACCTCCCCTCTCCTGCCATGGCTCTTAAAACCAACTGAGAATCTGAACCGTCTGCTGCCCAGGGCCCTGGGGTGAGTGGAGCTAATGCCAACTGCAGTATGGCCTGATACGGCCTGCACCCTATTTGTGAGACGAAGGGTGAGAATTTTCACCGGGAGTGGGCTCAAGACACTGCTGGGTAGCAGGCTCGGTACAGCCAACCAGAAATCCCCCCTATCATCACTGGGGTTGGGTCCAGGCGAGCAAGGAGAAGAGAGACGTCTGGTGCACCCCCCTCCTTGCATTGCAGGCTGACATACGCGGTGGAGTGTGAACTACCGCCCTGCACCGCCTCACATACTTGATTTGCCACGGCTTTCATGGGACGGTGGAGGTTGATGCTTCCCTAAACCCTTGGGATACAACTTTCCGACTCTCTTTTCCCCTCCCGCATCCACTCACACGCTAAACCCCCTGAAAGTAGCAAACACTGAAAACCCATCTCAGGCAGCCTAGCTCCGGGCAAGCAGCAGGAATGGGACAGAAGGGCAGAAGCTCATGAGTTCTCCTCGCCCCTGGCAGAATGCCTTGTGCGAGTTGTACCTGGGGGGTGCAGGGGTGGAATGAGCCGGGGACGTGTGCCCGTTTGAGCGATTCATAGCAGGCAAACGAGGCACCTTTGGGGGAGCCTTGTCCAGGCCTGCCATGGGTCAGCTCTCTCAAACCACCACCCCTGGCAGCGCAGGCCTGACCTTCCAGCCCCCTGCAGGCCGCGCTCTCTGTGTACAGGTTAGCGATCGACACCCCCAAAGCCTCTGAGCGTCCCTCGGGAGTGCTCAGCCCGTTCCCCAGAGCACACACAGAACTGTGACTCTATTCCCTCAGGCGCGGTCCACAGCAGCTTGTAAGATTCAATTCAGGCCAACCACTCTATTGAGAACCCAGCATTTAGATATACAGAAAACAGGAACGAGTTTATCATCAAAGAACAGAGATGCAAGCGAGAGTGAATAAATAAATACTGGAAAGTAATGGTTACATAGAAAACCAAATCCTCACACTTTCTAGAGCCGGGGTTCTCACAAATTTTTGGCAGCCTCAGCATGCGGCTCTGACAATACTTAACTAACTCTAGGAAAAACAAACAAATAAATTACATGTGCATATTTACATAGGGATTTTTTGCAGACTCAATAATAAATATAAGGTACAGTTGTGTCCTATCTTTACTGGACCTAAACACAGAACAAACCAGTGCTTTGCGCAGTCTTGTCTTTTTTGTTGTTCTTTTGCTTTTTTGGTCAAAGGTGGAGGGCTGTACAACAATTCTCAACTAAATTTAAAAATGCTTTACATAATAGAAAGAATAATGACTAATAATGAAAGAATGTATCTGCCAATATGTCCAAAATTTCTTTCACAGACAAAAAAACCCAATCAACCTACCCCAGTAATAATAATGATAATAGCAACAACAAAATCTGAGCCATTGCTGTTGTCTTTTCAGCTTGGTTTTTGCATCATTTAACAGCTTGCGCCTCTGAAGCTCACCATGGTAATTTGGTTCAACTTCCCTTGCACGAGTGCTGTAGGGACGTAGCACGACATACGTTTCAATTTGATGAATTTCTCTCTCACCCTGCAACTTGCTCAGAAACGGAATCGGATAGCTTCAGAAACACAGGAAACTGCCTTTCTCCCCGGTGCTGAAGTGTTCCTTTTTCTTTCTCTGTTTTGCTTTTCTTAGCAGAAGGTCCCAGAGGAGCCACCTGCTGTCACATTCAAGGTCATTTTCTGGCACTAGATTATTTGAAATACTTTCTGATACCCAGTCACATTTTTAACTTTCACCTCCCCCCCCATGAACAATCACAACCTACCCAAACATCACACAGTGAGATGGCCCATAGCCACTTACAGAGCTACAGTAACATGAGATGCAAACAGTGATTAGAGGTCTATAAAATCATGAGTGGTGCGGAGAAAGTGACTAAGGAAAAGCTATTTACTTGTTCCCATAACACAAGAACTAGGGGCCACCAAATGAAATTAATGGGCACCAGGTTTAAAACAAATAAAAGGAAGTTCTTCTTTACACAGCGCACAGCCAACCTGTGGAACTCCTTGCCTGAGGAGGTTGTGAAGGCTAGGACTATAACAGGGTTTAAAAGAGAACTGGATAAACTCATGGAAGTTAAGTCCATGAATGGCCATTAGCCAGGATGGGTAAGGAATGGTGTCCCTAGCCTCTGTTTGTCAGAGGGTGAAGATGGATGGCAGGAGAGAGATCACTTGATCATTGCTTGTTAGGTTCACTCCCTCTGGGGCACCTGGCGTTGGCCGCTGTCGGCAGACAGGATACTGGGCTGGATGGACCTTTGCTCTGACCCAGTCTGGCCCTTCTTATGTTCTTAGCCAAAGAATACACTTTGCGACTTCAAAGAAAGTCCGATGTACACACCGATGTACACACCGATGTAGCTCAGCTCTTCTGGCATGGTACTATTTAAAAGGGAGCGCGCATTAGGATTTATGGCATTTAGAAGACACCTTTAATACTTAACATCTCAGCGATTCTTGGGGCACTTTGGAGGCTCTTGTGGCTGCAAAACAATCAGCTGGTGGCTGCATTTGAGAAATGCTGTTCTGGAGTCTAAACGAACAAGGCCTTCCCTTCTCTCATTTCCCCGGCGTGTGGCTGAGACTCCTTCTCATGAGATCACTCCCTCTCAGCTGCAGAGAAAAGCTTGACAATGTGACCCTGAGTTTAAAGGTTCAAGAGCAGAAGGCACATACGAAGAATCCACAGTTTAAACGAGACACACTTAATGCTTGAGGGCCCCGCTGCCTGATTTTGAGATCCTGGCCAGGCTGACGAATGGGGACTTGGCTCGTTCAAGTAGGTGTGAGTTGGATCAGTGTCACTTCTAGGAATCTCATTTCGAGCCCCCTTCCAGTGCAGTCTCTTTTCCCATCACATACACCTCAGGTTTGCTACAGATCCACCGTCTTTCCATGTAGCACCGTGAGCTGCTGACCCCTTTCTCGTCGTTCAGATACGCGCAGTCACCTCCTCCTCTTATCTGAAACCTGCAACACAGAAGCCAGGGAGCTGCAGTCAGGCAGAGGCCGGGCATTTCACACCAGTCCCAGCCAGGGGAGCCGTTCTCCACAGTGCAGGCCTGAGTGCGGAGCAGCTACTCTCCCAGCCCCTCAGGAGCAGAGCTCAGGACAGCGGGGGCTTTGCAGAACCGCTGACTGTTCCTGACCCTCTAGGCTGAGCAGCCCACAGGGGTGCTGGAGAATGGACAGTCCCCAGCAGGATGGAGAGAATTTGTTAGACTGATTGTCAAAAGGGACCGGCCCTCTAACAAGAGGGGCAGACCATCACCAGAACCAGACGACCAAGCAGGAAAAGCGGGGGGCAGGAGGGATCTCACTTCCTTGAAACACACGGAGCAGAACCAAGATGACACTGAAAGAGGAAATTGCATTCAGGGGTTTCCTTTTCCATTGATCTATAACTCTTGAGCTTTCCATTGGGGATGGGGGAAAAGAGTGTTGAAGAAGTTCCTTTGTGAAAGCATGTGTGCCTTGTTTGTAATCCTCCCGTGACCCTCCCAGAGTTCATCTGGAGTGGAGGGTGGAGCTCTAGGGACAACATGCCTCTCGGGAGGTTTGGGAGGGTTCAGACCTGGTTTTGGGTCCTACAGCAGCTGATCTGCAGGGTCCCACCTCCTAAGGAGGGAACCAGACAGGGAGTCTGTACCCCAGGAGAGGGACATAGAGGCCCAAACTCGGGACAGGGTCTGGAGGCTATTCAGACCCAGTGAGGCTGGAAGCAGGTGGGATCCAAAGGTTGGGTCCAATACAGCAGAATGGGGACTGTCCATTGGGGAGCCCTGACCCAGCGCCATAACAGCCTGAGTTTTCAAAGTACTGAAGTAACCCAGACCAGGGAAGTGAGGGGTCTCCATCCCCCTCTAATGGCTGGCCTGCATAAGAGCTTTATCAATTGGGGGGGGGTTTCAGTTAAAGAAGTGGATTCTTTCGCTCCTATGGCAGAGGCTCATGCTTCTAGTGCTGAATTCCGGGGTTCAAACCCTGCTCCGGGCTCAAGGTTTTGTGATCACACTTGGAGCCCACTGAAACCCATCGCGGGGTGTTGGCTGGGGAGCCATCACTACTGTACCCCGTTCCAGTGGGAGCCCCAGGCGTCCAGCACCTGTGAACCGCAGGCTCCTTTAACATCGGTGCCTTGCTGCGGATTCAGAGGCCTCACCAGCCAAGTCACTCAAACCTGCCGGCTGAAATCCCCAGCGGGACCTGCACCTGCCATGCACTGCTCGACATGCTGCCCTCTCTAGCAGCCACTGTTAACCTGAGCTCCCTGCTGCCTCCTTTCCGCAGGGGAGGTCAGACACCCCAGGGACCTTGCTGAAGAGGGCTGGGGGAGAACAGCGAGTGTCCCAGCTGAAATCCCAGCGCGCTGCGAGGGCATCTCTGGCTATGGCGGGCTCTGTCTCCGGCCCAGCTCCGTGCTGCGGGGAGGAGCCGAGAGTTCAGGGACATGCCGGCTCCCATTGGTCTCCGATACACGCAGGACGCGAACGGACCAGGGTCGTGTCTGGTTGTTTCACTAGCACTGAATGGTGGATCTACCTGAGCTCAAACAGCTCAGACACCAGAATCCCCAAGCCCAGGGAATTAGTACAAAGGGGTGAGAGAGACTCACAGGTGGTTGAATTTGCTGTCGTTGGTCCATTTCCAGGGCTGACCCTGCTCCCTCTGGAGGCCGATCCAGTGGTCATGAAAATCCTTATGGCGCAGCAGGAATGCCTTAAAGAAAGCTGAGGGACAGCAGGTATCGGCCCCAGCTCCAGTGCTTCCCCACCCCCACCCCCTAGGGCTCTGTGCTGCAGAGAATCCCAGTCGCATATTCATAAAGTATCAGGGTTGGAAGGGACCTCAGGAGATCTTCTAGTCCCACCCCTATCCCCAATTAGATCATCCAACAGATGTTTGCCCCATATCCCTAAATGGCCCCCTCAAGAATTGAACTCACAACCCTGAGTTTAGCAGGCCAGTGCTCAAACCACTGAGCTATCCCTCCCCCCATATTGAAGGGTGCTCAGTTTATTTTCGGCGGGGGGGGGTGTTTCCCCTCCCTTTTGCAAAGTACAAGATCACCCAGGCAGTATTAACCCTCCCCCTGCACAGAGCAGCCCCACCCCGGTGCTCCCAGTCACCCGCACCCCAAGTCCCCCTGGGCTGGGGGCAGCTGCTGGGTCTGAGCTCTCTGCAGAGAGTCTCTTCTCACAGATCAGCCCCCGCTCACCACAGCAAGGCAGGAGGAGGGAGCGAGTCAAGCTGAAGTGGGAGGGGTCAATATAAGAGGATCCCCTCCTCCCCCGCCTCCTCAGCTGGCTGCTTCTTTCCCATCCCCACAACAGGAGCACTGGCTGGGTTCTCGGTCCCACTCCAGCAGCCAGCAGGCCAGGAGATGCCTGAGCCAGCACTGCCCTAGGCAGAAGCTGTCACCCTATTTTGGGAGGGGGGAGCGGAGAATGGGCAATCCCTATGATCACACACTGACAGTAGGGCCCTGGGCCCAGCCAGGGCTGGGATTCAGATCCTGGAAGTTCATTCACCCCGGCCTCCCAGCACGGGAGGGGGCAGAGCTGCTCCTCACCCCGCAGGGGCAGAGCCCAGGTCCTACTGCAGCAGCCGCCGCTGAGCCAAGGCCAGTGTCTGGCAATTCGAGAGTCTCTCACCATTTCCTGCTCACTGTCGATCCCAGCCAGGGAGGCACCCGGGGCAGAGCAGCGGCTCTGGCTGTCGGTCCAGCTCCCTTCCCTCTCGGAGAAATAGTAGCATTTCCCTCGGTATCCGACCCAGCTGTCTGGGCACGAGGGTCCAGCAGGGGGGCACAGATCAGCTGATGAAAGCTTAGATGCCAGCACTGAGAATTAGACAGTCACACGGAGGGTAAGAGTTGCACCTAGAATTGGGCATTTGACTGGTACAAAAATTGGTCAATTGACCAGTCAAATGTGTCAGATAGTGGTCAGATATTTTAAAATACTAAATTTATCAGAACAGTAACTAAAAAGAGCAAGACGTCATTGTCTCCAGTAGGTTTAGCTTTAGATAGATACGGATCTACCTAATTTTTTTTAAAAAATGTACTTCATTGACAGGTTTCAGAGTAACAGCCGTGTTAGTCTGTATTCGCCAAAAGAAAAGGAGTACTTGTGGCACCTTAGAGACTAACCAATTTATTTGAGCATGAGCTTTCGTGAGCTACAGCTCACTTCATTGGATGCATATTCCACGGTATGCATCCGATGAAGTGAGCTCTAGCTCACGAAAGCTTATGCTCAAATAAATTGGTTAGTCTCTAAGGTGCCACAAGTACTCCTGTACTTCATTGAGTTATTTTAACTCAGAAAAAAAAGGCAAAACACTGAAACCAAGTTCTGAAAAACACCAGTAAGGCTCCAAGGCGCAATCCGAAAGGCAGGCTGCCTCCTACCCCCAGGGCTCTCGCTGGAGCATTTGATTGCGGCCAAACAGGCAGTCAATTGACCGGCTTGCCAAGTCTACTGGGATCCCCAGCTGGGGCTGGTCCAGGGCAATCAGACGCAGGGGGAGGGAGGCGTTTGTCACAGTAAATTTGCCTGGCAAGAAGGATTCCAGGGACACTCCCAGCCTGGGAGGGACTGACACAGCTCAGAGCATTTCACCCCAGGCACAAGATCAACAGCTGGACCTTCAACCTCGCAACAAACAGCAGGTGAACAACTGAGAAGAACGTGGGAACTTTCACTCCGGGACATGAAAGCCACAAGGGGGTGCCAGAAACCACAGCCACAGGAAGTGACCTGTTGCACTGTGGGCCAGGAATGATGTAAATTTATTCACCTCCTACCTGCAGACTTTTCTTTCCCCAAACACAGCAGCAAGAAAGGCACTTTCTGGAAACCCTCACGGCAGTGTAACCCTTTCAGAGCCATGAAAGAGCAGCAGGGGGGTCACCCATAAGTGACACCAAAGAGGATTTGAAAGGCCTGTCTAGTTGAGAGGAGTCGGACTCAAACCCCTCCAGACATTTTTGAGCACATCACTTTTCTTTGCACCACAGTAACTCGGTAGCTGGTTTTCAAGCCTTCTCATGTGGCTGGCGCTCAGCGAGGAACAGACACTCTGAGTCGGGAAGAGTTAGGAAACGTGGCAGCGGTGATCAGAAAACGAGCATGTGTTCACCTCACGCACAAGGCATGTCTGACCCTGTAGATTTAACTGTCCAGTGCACGGCAGCCCACATCCCTCCCCTACTGAACTGAGCAGAGAAGTCAGTGACTAACAGTTGATGGCACAGGCTGTCTCCACCATCCATCTCCAGGTCAGAAGCCACATGTTCTGCAGAGCTCCCTGCACCTGCAGGTGTGTAACCAACCCTAAGCTCACAGATTCCCACCTTACACAGTGAGAGTCAATGCTGCCCATTGCAATAGCCTGCCATTACAGCAGGGAGCTGGGATTCGGGGCCCATCTGTATCAGAGCAATCTGCACCGGTATAATCACAGTGACGCAGTGACATCAGGGCGAACACCTCCTGGAGATGCGCTGGAGCAGTGCGGCTCGCTCTGGTAACTTCCTGCAGCGAACTGCACCAAGGCAAGCTCCTTTGTGCACCAGTGCAGTGCATCTGCTTTAGCGGTTTGCACCAATTCAACTGCACGGATCTCATGACATCGGCACAGAGGATTCCTAATGCAGACAGAGCTGGATTCAATCCCCTCTGCCAGCTGCTAAACCCTCCTGGGGCCCAGTGATCAGATCCCAGGGCAGTAGAGAAATCCCACCCCCGACAGCCTCCAGCACCCCCTGCCCCAGACGACGGGGGGATACAGCAGGGTTCATGTTCACCGCAAACAGACGCCCTCTGCACGAGCACACGCCGTCTGTGCAGCCGGGGGGAGCGAATGGTGCTACGGGAGCCTTCATGGCCACGCTCAGCGATTGGGGGGTTTCCACACTGCGCTGGTGGAGGGGTCTAGGCTGAGTTCTCCGGATCCTTTCAATAATATTGCATCACCTGCCGCCCGGCCACAGGCGTGACCTGAAGATCCAGGAAGGCCAGGCTGGTAACCTCAGAGCAACACAGGGAAGGCAAAGGGCTCAGGGTTGCACTGCATCCTGTCCCACTGGATACCCTGGACAGGGACTGCTTCACGGCGTGTGGCAAATGTGACTTGGGTCCAAAGTGCTCAGAGATGGGCTGGGGGGCTAATGTCAGTCAGATCGTCCCCACACAGAGAGTGCCCAGGTGCCGGGGTCTGGGAGGGAGCAGGAGGAAGGTCGGGGAGGAACATCCCCCAGGAATCCTCTGTCCCAGGGGCAGAAGCCAGACAGGCCGGGAGGAGAGAGGGACCGTGGTAGGTCACGGGGGAATGGGATGCACGGAGATCGTAGATGGAGGGGAAGGGAGCGGGGCGGGAGCTGGGAACTCAGCTGCCAGAGCAATGATGGCAGCGATCAAAGGAGACGATACAACTATCAGTGCAACCACAACTCCACAGGTTGGACTTTTCTGGCAGTTCCAAGGAGGGTCTGAAACAGACAGACCCGTCAGGCAGGGCTGGGAGGACACGTCTCACTGACAGCACCAGGGCTGGAGCTTCCCTGGAACATGCACCGTTCTGTCGATTGCTCCTTCCCTCAGACGCTCTGGGAGAGGAGCCCGGAGGGTCAGGCAGACCCCCCCACCAAGGGCAGATGGAGGGTCCATGTCTCCCTAGAGCTACCCTGGGGCTGTTACCAAGATCCGGCTCTGGCTGGGTAGCAGGGCCTCAGAGCAGCAGCCGGGCCATGGTAAGAGCCGCAGCTGTGGGGAACTACAGACCCTCCCCCTGCTCTGGGCCGGAAGCCTGTGGGGAGGGATACGGACCAGGGGCTGCTCTTGGCCCCCCACCCCAGGCAAGTGGAGGGTCATCCACAGCTCCCTGCAACTGCCTGGACTCCAGCACCCAGCCAGAGGTGGGGTGGGGGGGACCTCAGGGGGAAGAGAACGGGGAGGGGCAGGGCCAGTGACAAAAAGTGGGAGGGCCATGCCCCCTTCCAGCACCCCGGGCAGTCTCAGTGTCTCTCTCCAGCCTGCTCCCAGGCAGAGATTCCCCATTACCTGGGTTCCCTCCAGTCTCCAGGTGTCCATTGCCATTAACACACAACTCCTGCAGCGGCTCTTCACTCTCAGCAACCCAGCTGCTGGCCCCATCCTCTCTCTCAGCGACACTCAGGCCACAGACGCTGCAACAGGTGCTGGGCTGGGGTCGGCTCCTCTCGGTCTGAGTGAGTCCGATTTGGCAGCAGCAAAGCCGAGGCGCAGGTCCTGGCCCTGGCTCCCCGTCCCTGCTCCAGGCTCTCCAGCCGATCTGAAACCCAGACGGACCAAGCAGGACAGGTCAGGGGTGGGGGAGGCGATTTGTGGTTTCTCGTTCCCTGCCCAGCAGCCCAACCCCCTGCCAGAGGCGGTGCCATGATGATTAAAACCCCTTAACTCTCATCGGCCCTTCCGCCCCCAGGGCCTCAGAGACCTGATCTGCTACAGGCCCCGCTCACCCGTGACAGGCACTCAGCTGGGGGGTGGGGGAGAAGACCCTCCTCACACACACAATCCTCCTGGAAGTAAGTGTGAGTCGGATATCAGAAGGGGTGGGGATGGGGCTCAAAACAGCCCTGTCCCTGGCCCAGCCCCCTCCTTGAAGGACAGGACTTGAACCAGTGTCCTGCTCTCCTCTGCCCAGCCCCTCCTTTCCCTTCTGGGGGGGGGCTCTCCCGACCCCCCCGCCCATCGGCCCGGGGCCCGCCCCCCAAATCGCCCCCCTTTGGCACAGAATCCCCGCCCTTCGGCCAAGGACCAGCCACCGCGCTGCCCCCCCCATGCGGTCCCCAGGCACCGCCCGAGCCCTGCCCCCCATTCGGAGCCCCAGCCCCTCCCCCTCCAGTCCCCGGCCCCTCCCCCTCCGGTCCCCAGCCCTGAGCCCCGCTCCCCATTTGGGCTCTGGCCCCGAGCCCTCCCCATTCGGTCCCTTCCCCCTCTGGGCCTCCGGCCCCGCCCCATTCGGTCCCCAGCCCCTCCCCCTCCGGGTCCCCGGCCCGCCCCCTCCCCATTCGGGCCCGCGGTCCCCCCTCGCCCCAGCCCGGCTGTGGCTGGAACCAGCCCGCAAACCCCGCCGTGCGGTGAGCGAGCCACCACCGAGCAGCCAGCAGCACCCACCGGCCCAGGGACCGGGAGCGTCTCACTCCGCGGGAAGAGCACCCGGCGCCGAAGCCGGGGGAAGGAGCTGAGGTCCCACCAGCCAGGCTCGACCCCGTTACCCGCTAAGTTTGCAGCCAATCAGAGCCGACCTAAGAGAACAGCTGAGCCTTCGGTTCCCAAGTTTCATCACAACAAGGGCTAGTCCCCGCCCTCAGTCCCGCCTCCATTTAAGCCGGCTCCCCCTTCTCTATTGCATCCGACACAAACTGCTTGTCTTCGCTTTCAAGGCCCTTCCCGTACTCTCCTCTCCCAACCTGACATCTCTCATTCACCATCCCAAGGTGTTGACTCCCACCTCCAAAACTGTATCTATGCAAACTGAGGCACCTATCCTCCTTTCAGGTATTTTGTTCATCCCTTGACTGGTGACACATGTGAACCCCCCCCGCCCTTCGGCCCGGGGCCCGCCCCCCGAATCACCCCCCTTTTGCCCAGAATCCACGCCCTTCGGCCACGAACCGGGCCCCGCCGCCGCGCTGCCCTTCCCCCCACCTGAGCCCCACCCCACATTCGGGCCCCAGCCCCGAGCCCCAGCCCTCCGGTCCCGAGCCCTCCCCCTGCCCATTCGGTCCCCAGCCCCACCCCAGCCCCTCCCCCTCCGGGCTCCCGCCCGAGCCCCCGAGCCCCCCCCTCATTCGGACCCGCAGTCCCCCCTCGCCCCAGCCCGGCTGTGGCTGGAACCGGCCTGCAAATCCCACCGCGCAGCGAGCGAGCCACCGCCGAGCAGCCAGCAGCACCCACCCACCCACCAGCGGCCTGGGCAGGGACCCCTGGGACCCGGAGCGTCTCACCCGCGGGAACAGCACCCGGCACTGCAGCCGGGGGAAGGAGCTGAGGTCCCACCAGCTAGGCGGGCTCGCAGCCGGATCGCACCGGGTGAGTTCGCAGCCACAGAGCGGCCGAAGAGCAACCGGCTTCCCTGTGACCCCGCACCAGCTTCGTTTCCACATGGGTCTGAACAGCGGAAACGTCAGTGCCTGGGTGTCACACCAGCGGCTGATCCCCGCCCTCAGCCCCGGCTCCATTTAACCCCTGGACTCCCGGCCACTCCGCTCCCCACAAACCTTCCCCCTCTCTCCCGGGCTGGCCGGGTGCCCGAGCGGCGTCCCGCCCGGCCCCGGGCAAAGCTCCGATCGGGGCTCAGTCCTCGCCCTCCCTGGCCTGCCCGCCCTGCCCGCCCTCCTCCTGAAACCTTGTCCTCCCTCTGCCCTCCCCTGCTCCCCCGACCCCTCTGATCGCTGCTTCCCCCTCCTGCCAGCTCTCCGGGGCCCTTCCACAGGCTCTGTCCTTGGTCCCCTGGGGCTGACCAAATAGTATATAAACACATAGGGCGGGGAGGGTCCTCAATGGTTTGTTTCGGTGTAACAGTGTGTTACAAGGAGGGGGGAGGTCTTGAAAAAAAAAAAAAACCACCAGTAAATGTGACATGGTTTATGGCCAGCCTCCCTCTTCTGTTCTCTTCTCCCTCTGCCCCTCCTCTCTGGGTTGTCTCCTCTGTAAACACAAATTCAACTCCCCTCTGGATGCTAACAACTCACCCATTTGCCTCTCTGCACCAGCCCCATCTCCTGCTGGCCAAATGAACACCTCAGCCTGTCTCTGGGACATCTCCTTGTGCCTACCTAGCTGTCAGCTCAAGCCCAACATGGCTAAAGCAGAGCTCTCTGTCTCTCCCCTCCTGTCCAAGCCCTCTCTATTACCCCCTTTCTCCATCGCTGTGGACAACGCCAGCATCCTGCCTGTCACTCAGGCCCATAACCTGTCATCTTCCACTACACCTCTCTCTAGGTCAGGGGTGGGCAAACTTTTTGGCCCAAGGGCCACATCGGGGTTGCAAAACGGCATGGGGGGCTGGGTAGGGAAGGCTGTGACTCCCCAAGTAGCCTGGCCCCCACCCCCTATCCACCTCCTCCCACTTCCCGCCCCCTGACTGACCCCCATCCCTAACCGCCCCCTCTGGGACCCCATCCCCTAACCAACCCCTGTCCCTGAGTGCCCCAACCCCTGTCCACACCCCTGCTCCCTGACAGCCTCCCCCCCAGGAATCCCACACCTATCCAACCCCCCCGTTCCCCATCCTCTGACCGCCCCCCCCAAGAACCTCCACCCCATCCAACTGCCCCCTGTCCCCTGACTGCCCCTTATCCAACCCACCCCCCACCCGCTTACCACGCTGCTCAGAGCAGCAGGAGCTCGCAGCCCCACCGCCCGGTAGCAGCAGCGGGCCAGAGCACCAGCGGCACAGTGAGGTGAGGCCGCAGGGGCGGGGGGACAGCAGGGGAGGGACCGGGGGCTAGCCTCCCCTGCTGGGAGCTCAGGGGCCGGGCAGGACAGTCCCGCAGGCTGGATGTGGCCCGCGGGCCGTTCTTTGCCCACCTCTGCTCTAGGTCCTCACATCCAGGGCTGTGCTTAAGTCTTGTGGAGTTTTCCTGCATAACATCTCTAAGATACAGCCTTTCCTCTCCATCCACACAGCTAAAATTCCCATCCAAGCTTTGATCACATCACATCTCAGTTACCGCCACATGCTTCTCTTCTCCCTCTTGCCCAGCTCAGATCCATTCAGAATATTGCTGCAAGCTGCAAAGATCATTCTCTGAGCCCACTGCTTTCACCATGTCACCCCTCTTTGCATCCCTCCACTGGCTCCCCCTTCTCTATTGCATCAAACAGAAGCTGCTTGTCTTCGCTTTCAAGGCCCTTCCCGTACTGTCCTCTCCCAGCCTGACATCTCTCATTCACTCTACCAAGGGGTTGACTCCCACCTCCAATTGGTCCATGCTGCCAGCAACACCCACTTGTTAAATTTTCAGACAACCCCATTCGTGCTTTCTGCCACATGCCCTTCATGCTCGGGAGGAGAGCCCCTTAAACATTTGCAAACCTACCTCATTATCCATCTCCAATTCCCAAATCAAAGCTCTTCTTTGCCCTGAGGTCTACCAAAAATTCAACAGCCTGTCTCCTGGGGTGCTGAGACCACTGCCTATCATACCGACTAATACAGTCTCATTATTTCCTTCCACTCCCCTGTCTGTCTGTCTGTCTGTCTCCATCTGTCTCTTGTCTTATACTTAGATTGTCAACTCTTTGGGGCAGGGACTGTCTTTTGTACTATTTTGTACAGCACCTAGCACAATCGGGTCCTGATCCATGACTGGGGCTTCTATGTGCTACAGTAATACAAATAACACAGGCTAGAGAATGCCACTATTATGGCTTCAGTGCCCTCCCCCCACCACCACCAAAAAGCAGCAAAACAAAAACAAAAAAATCAACCTCCCAGCTCAAAAAGTATGTGTTTACATTCAGCTGGCGAACTCAATGTAAACTACTAGTAGAGGTGAGGGGGAGGTGTCTTTTACCTTGATGTAGCTAGTCCGGGAATGCTATACGCTGAGCCTGGAATTTACCTGGACAAGTGACACAGAGGTTAAAGCCACCGGTGCCTTGTCTCCACTAAGATTGTACATCAAGTTAGCTATCTTCGTGTAAACACACTTTTGCAGTGAAGACCATGCCTGGGAGACTCCGACCTCAAGCCCCTAACTTCTGGTTGAGCTAGACATTATTTGCAACCTTTAAGAGCCCACTGATTGAAAGAGGTTAAAAACACACAACATTTCTCCATTTTATCCTTGTGCAACTGACAGCACTCTGCAGTGTCGTCAGTTTCACTGCTTCCCCTAGAGAAGCATTCACCAAATCTTTGGAAGCTGTGCACTGCTTCAGGACAATACAATCAGTCATATCTCTGTCCCCCCACACCCTCCACATGTGTATTCCTAAAGACCTAATCCTCTTTATTTATACCTCTTCTGTACCCCTCTAACAAGTGCTTCATACACAGCCCCAGGGGAAGGGGAGGGCAAATGAGTGCACCCCACACTCAGAGAGACACTGACCTGGGAGCGATTTCTAGACACGGTTGGAAATCTTTTCCAAAGGAAGGATTGTCTGTAGAAAAGGGACTATTTTTGGAATGCAAGGGTTTTTTGTGAAAGATTGTCAAGACTATAGGAATTTTCTGGTTTCACAATATTGTTCTGACACTTTTAATATCAATCTTTTGTTCACTGCATACTCTCTTCCATGCCTCCACCCCCTTTAACCCAAAACCTGAGTTTGTTCTAAGTGAAAAATTGCAACTAAAAATGTTTGCAAAAACGTTGATATACATTTAAACATTTGATGAGTCCCACCCCAGAGATGGCTGCATTTAGGCACTGGATGAGCGATTGCTGCGCATTGTTACTATATGGCTGTCAACCAGCTGCTGCACCCAACCCCAGAGGCAGTTATATTTCAGTACTTGGCAAGCAATCCCTGGGCAACCTTGCTGCATGGCTATTGCCAGCTGCCCCAACCCAGAGGTGGCTGCATTTCATGCACTGGGGCTGTGATATACCATAGGGATTAGGCAAGCTGAGGACTCAGAAGTAGACCTAAAAAACCTGTATCTATGGAAACTGAGGCAGTAACACACCTATCCTCCTTTCAGGTATTTTGTTCATCCCTTTCCTGGTGACACATGTGAAACTGGATCATACCAGCTTCAGGGTAGAGACCATGCAGTTCTAACTAAGTGTCTCTACAGCACCTAGCACAGCTCTTCAGGGCAGAGACAGTCTCTTACTACACACAGATACAGCACCGAGCACACTGGGACTCTGTTCTGCTGGGAACCATAAATCACTGAACATTAAATCCCACCAAATGAGGGTAAATCCATCCTCATCATCGTATCCACTCATTATACTCAACACCTGAACATAGCCATTATATGAATAATATACCCCCATATCTCAATGTCTGTACTTTGACCCGTTAAGCTTTTACCCCCAATCGGGGACATTGCAGATTATGTATTCCTTACGCCATCTGTTCCTAAACCGAATTTCGCACCCCTTGATAATCTGTACCTTATTCCCTGATCACCAGAAACTTCTATGCTTAAACTCTGTACCGTTTTCTTTTTACTTCAACATCATCTTAATAAAATTATTAAATCTGCAAATAATAGTACATCATTCATGTGTCCTGGGAGGCCCTTTAGCCCACCTTTGGGGGCTGTAAAAACAACAATAGGGCTGCTGCAATATCAGGGTCTCCCAAATAACCTCTGATCTCCACCCAAGCCCGTGTCCCCCTTTGCAGAGCAGGGGGTTGGGAGTCAGTTTCACAAGCCACTGCTACGTAGGAAGATCACAGCTTACCTCGTGCAGGGACTCCATGGCTGCAGCACTCCTTGCAGGTCAGGTCCCTGCTCCATGTCCCCCTCTCTGTGCATTAGCAGAGGGGGGAGCCCAAACTCCCCTCTTCACACACATCCTGTCTTCCCCCATTGCTAGTGCAAGGAAAAACCCGCAAAAAAAGCCAGCCGCAAGGGGACTGCAATATACATAGGGGCGTGGCCATATACTATATTAGCATACTGATCCTGGATTGGACAAGGCACCAAGAGCCGTAACTACATCCGCTGTTGAAATGAATGAAACTTTACCGGTGTGGCGGGACATTTGTAATGACACTGATCAGATTAGCACAAAGCGCGCCAAATCCCTTAAAGGGGACCGAGCTCTTTAATTTACCCCTCCTACGTGTGCAGCAGGGAACAGACAGCATGGGCCATTGCAGTGTCTAACAACCTGCCACGGCAGTAAAGGACCCAGGGGGTCAAGCACGTGATTTAGAGCCATGATAGGAGCCTCCTGGCTCATGGCCACTTCTTGCTTGCTGGTTGCCAGAAGCCAAAGAGGACCAGAGCATGCAGATCATACACAGCAGTCAGGCAATGACCAAAACCTGCTGGATTATGCAGGGCCCATGGTTGGCTGGCTGCAGGGCTGGGACAAAGACCCAGGATGGGCTTACAGCCGCGTTGCAGCCACTTGACCTAGGGGGCAGTGTGTGGGAAGCGGGGGAGCGAGAGAGGCTGCTGGGGCTTGCAGGCTCTGAGGCCCTGATTCCAGGCAGATGTGGAGCGCTGGTTTAGGTTACATGGTGCATGGAGGGGGGCTAGGCTGAAGGGTGCAATCTGACCCTCCAGCCCCCCATCAGTGTTTCACCTCTCAGAGGTGCACATTGATTCCAGGGGCCGTGACTGCGGAGTTCATTCCCAGCTCTGGGGTTTCTTTATCGCAGTCGCTGGGAGCTGCTCCCACCTTCCCTCCCTGATTCTTTCGGTTTTTCTTTTTCTCCCTCCTCTCTTCTCTCTCTTTCCTTCTCCAGTTCCTGCTTCTACCCCAGTTCTTTCTCTCCTCTGTCCCCTTCCTGTGTTTCTCCTGTTCCCCCTTTTCTCAATCCTCCCTCCTTCCTTTCCTCACTTCAATTTCAATCTCTCTCCTCCCCCCCCCCCGTGTTCTCCCCAAACCCTTTCCTGAGTCTGCTCTGCATGCAGCCCATTCTCTGGGTGTGGGGATAGGAGGCTTTCAAGGGGAACCCTGCTCTCTGTGGTAAGCAAAGTGCTGTCCTTTGGTTTCCAGTGGACATTTTGTGCTACGGTTGTTACAGCCAGAAACCTTCCCTAATACTCTGTTTACATGGCTATCAACGCCACACCACCCTCCCCTCCTCCTCCTCCTGTGCCCCCTGGCCCTGAGCTGGGAGGGACCCCAGATCCCACCCAGAAATGGCGGCTACAGGGTTTGAGTTTTCTCACGCTGTTTTCAAAGATCAGTCTGACTCCACTTCATGAATTGTCCATTTCCCTCCCCCCGCCCACAGGAGGAACTGAATTAAAACAAGAAACAAACAAAAAAATAGGAGGACTTGTGGCACCTTAGAGACTAACCAATTTATTTGAGCATAAGCTTTCGTGAGCTACAGCTCACTTCATCGGAGTGTAACTCACGAAAGCTTATGCTCAAATAAATTGGTTAGTCTCTAAGCTGCCACAAGTCCTCCTTTTCTTTTTGCGAATACAGACTAACAGGGCTGCTACTCTAAAAGAAACAAAAAGGATCAATCAGCTCCACACGCTGCCAACTCATTTGCGGAGGGGTTTGGAGGCAAGGGGACCCGCTCCCCAGCCTGGCATAAGGGGCCCCTGATCTCGAGCGGGGGATGGGACTGTCTCTCACTGTGTCTCTGTGCAGCGCTCAGTACAATGCAGCCCTGACCTCAAGAGCTGAGCTCTAGGTGCTACCATAACACTCACAGTCATTTATAAGTGACCCAACTGCGTCTCCTTCAAGGCCCGGAAAGGGTTAAATTTCAGACACTGATTTTGAGTCTCTCTCTTGCTTAACCCGTCTCCTCCCACGAGAAACAAGCCCCCCCCTTTAAATAAACGGTGAATCACGTTCTAGCAGTGTCTGGAGTTAGTGTCTAACAGTCTGGGGCATGCAGTTCTTGTGGCACCGCACCACATGCCCACTGCCTGCCACTGAGTGAAAATTACAGCACTTTTCCAAGCCATTCACCTCCCTTTTAATACCCACAGGTTCATTCTGAAAGTTTTTTTTTTTAATTTGTTTAATGAAGCCATCACAGTCTCTTTAGCACATTAATAAGCCTGATATTTCCCAGCTGCTTAGGAGAGAATCCCATCAGACTTTTCTGCCCCCCTATTTATTATTATTATGATTTTGTATTACATCAGCTCTTAGGAGCCCCATGCATGGACCAGGGTTGTGCTAGGCGCTGTACAAACCCAGAACACAAAGCCAGTCCCTGCCCCTTGTGCGAGAGTGGCACTGTTAGCCCCATGCGGGATTGATGGTAGGAATCATTCCCTTTGAGGTCGGTGAGACTGGAGGAGGAAGGTAGCTGGGTCCATAAGCGTGTGCCATGAACACAGCTGTGCAGGAAAGGAACAAACCGTGGATCAGGGTTTTAAAAATCAATGTAGAATAAAGGATTAGATGAAAAGCAGATGATGCTATAAAAGGAAATGCTCTGCTACACAATGCATAATTAGCCTGCGGAACTCATTGCCCCAGGATGTTGTTGAGGCCAAGAACTTGGCAAGATTCCCAGAATAATTTTATTTGGATGAGGTGAGTATCCAGAGTTAGATACTAAAGGTTGTTTTGTAATCACTAAAAAAATTGGGAAGGGCTATAAACCCTCATGCTTCAGGGCACGATCCAACCTAACAAGGGTCAGGAAGGAACTTGCCTTGGGAGCACTTTTCAGAATTTGTTCATGCTCTGGGAACAGCAAGACTGGTTCTCTCTTTAGGCAGCAGGAGGGTCGGAGGGTGGGGCCAAAAACTGGCTTTACCCAGCAAGATCCAACTTACACTCGCTCCCAGGAGGGAGGAAATTCCTACCTGCTATGAGGCCACAGTTAAAGAAAACACGGATGCAGTTGCAAGAATATGAAATCAGGTCATGTAGAATATCAAGGTTGGAAGGGACCTCATCTAATCCAACCCCCTGCTCAAAGAAGGACCAATCCCCAATTTTTGCCCCAGGTCTGTAAATGGCCCCCTCAAGGATTGAACTCACAACTCTGGGTTTAGCAGGCCAATGTTCAAACCACTGACCTATCCCTCCCCCCCCTTGCCTTCTGCTGACACACATGCACTCTACATGCCTGTCTATAGAAATCTGGGGTACATCATGTTTGCTGGAACCCCACCCCTTCCATTCCACCCCAGTTACAGATGTTTTGAGCTCCGGGTCCCGGTACAAGTGTCACACCTGTCCCCATCTCTCATCAGCCTCACACACTCCACTCTCTAGGCTCCTCCTGGTCTCCTCTCTCCCAGGCCCAGATCAACAAGGTATTTGGGCTCCTGACCTCTACTGATATTATGGGACCCTGTCGCTCCCCCAGGGATGCAGAGCTGCCTGGCATCATTCACCTTCTAGCCTGGCCTGGCTCCTGGTGGACTTAGTCCCTCCCTAGCAGCAGGGGCCATGGCCAGGCTGGCACTGAGCCCGTCGTCACAGTGGTGGAGCGGCCCATGAGGCTAGGGCCGCGACTGCGGGCGGTGCTCGGCGCTGCTAGGGAGCCGGGCCCAGCTTGTTGTAAATGCCTTAGTAGGACATGAGGATGTTTGAATGGTTCTGTCAGCCAGGGAGTGCGCACTTTCCCCTAGAAAGTGACTGAAGTATTAATGGAAAAGCTGATTTTAAATTGCTCTTAGTGAGTGGGGCTGATTTGATCCTGGGAGCGGATCCTAGGGAGCTGGAGGCAACGTTACGGACCCCGCCGATCGCCTTGGGATCGTTGACCCGACAGAGCCAGCTGCAAGAGCAGCCCAGCGGGCTTCAGCCGAAGCCGGGCTCTTGGCGGGACTCGCTTTTAGCCCGCTTCGAGGGCCCCGATCCTGTGCGAGCCCGGCTCTGTTGGCCTAGGCTCGGGCTACTTTGGCACTCCGGCGGCAGATGGAGCCATCGGCTTCTCCCCCTGCCGGGGCATGATGGACAGAGGCTACTCCAGGGACACACAGCAGTGCCACATGAAAATTAAGGCGCTCAGGCAAGCCTGCCAAAAAACAAAGGAGGCAAACGGATGCTCCTGGTCAGAGCCCCAGACATGCCGCTACTGTGATGAGCTACATCCACTTCTACGGGGGGGCCCGACCACTGCCCCACCCCTGGCTGTGCACACCCGCAGGGGGGAGTCTCACGGAACAGGGAGGAGGACTTTGTGGAGGAGGAGGAGAGGAGGAGGAGGAGGAGAGCGCACAGCAAGCAAGTGGTGAATCCGTTCTCCCCGGCTGCCAGGAACTGTTCATCACTCTGGAGCCAACACCCTCCACAACCTCCCAAGGCGGGCTCCTGACCCATGAAGCCGGAAAAGGCACTTCTGGTGAGCGAACCTTTGTGAATACAATAAGGGTTTAAAAGCAAGTGTGTTTAGTGATTCATTTGCCCTGAAGACTTGGGATGCATTCGCGGCCAGTACAGCTACTGGAAAAGTCTGTTCATGTGTCTGGGGATGGAGCGGGAATCCTCCAGGGACATCTCAGTGAAGCTCTGCTGGAGCTACTCTGAAAGCCTTTGCAGAAGGTTTCTGGGTGGGGCAGCCTTATTCCGTCCTCCACGGTAGGACACTTTACCACGCCAAGCCAGTAGCAAGTCGTCTGGAATCATTGCAGCACAGAGCATGGCAGCGAATGCTCCTGGGTTTTGGGCGCATTCAAGCAACATTCGTCGTTTATCTCTCTGTGTTAGCCTCAGGAGAGCGATATCATTCATGGTCACCTGGTTGAAATAGGGGAATTTGTTCAAGGGGACATTCAGAGGTGCCCGTTCTTGCTGAGCTGTTTGGGTGTGGCTGATGATAGCCACGTGGTGGGGCGAGGGGTGAAGCGATCATCCCAGAGAATTGGGTTGGGGGTGTGTGTGTTGTGTTGCACATCCACCTGAAAACTGCAGCCTCTCCTTTTCAGTGGCCAACCCACCAGGCATTGCTTGGTATGGGAAAGGAGGGCACCGCAGTTGGAAAGCATTCGCACATGTTATGAAGGTGGAAGAAGCCAAACTCCGCGTGCCCCTTGGGATTACTAGGGCTACCTGCAAGCCAAATTCTGGTGCCCAGCCGCGTGTGATGTCTCACACCAAACCAGCAGGCACTCAATATAACAGGCAAAATGCGACCTTGTATCGAAAGAACGTGTGCTGTGTGGTTTGAATCGCTTGATTCACTCTGAAAGAGTCTCCCCTTTGTTCTCTAAAATGTATCTTTTTTAGTTCTGCTCTCCCTTTTTTTCCTCCCACAGGTGCAAATGTTTCTACGCTCCCCCTATCATCTCCATCCCAGAGGCTATCCCAGATTAGAAGGCAAAAAATCCGCACTTGTGATGACATGTTTTCGGAGCTCATGCAGTCCTCCCGCCCCACCACAGTTGGGGAATCCCATTGCAGCAAAGCCATCCACTATGACCTGCACATTTCCCAGAGCCTTGGTAGCAGCAGCTCAGTGATTGCGTTGGCTACTTGGATCCAGCAGCCCCCAAAGTTGATTTGCCCACTCCAAATTAATTCCCAACTGACTGGTAGCAGTCAGGCGTTGCAAGCTTCCAGAGGGCTATCGCCACTCGTTTCTCAGCTGTGAGGGCTCCTCCCATCTTGGTATTCTTGCGCTTCAGAGCAGGGGAAAGCAAGTCACAAAGTTCCATGAAAGTGCCCTTTCGCATGAGAAAGTTTTGCAGCCACTGGGAATCATCCCATACCTGCAACACTATGCGGTCCCACCAGTCTGTGCTTGTTTCCCAGGCCCAGAATTGGCGTTCCACGGCATGAACCTGCCCCATTGCCACCATGATGTCCAAATTGCCAGGGTCCGTGCTTTGAGAGAAGTGCGTGTCCATGTCCTCATCACTCTCGTCACCGCGCTGCCGTCGCCTCCTCGCCTGCTTTTGCAGGTACTGCACGTACTGCAGGATAATGCGTGAGGTGTTTACAATGCTCACAACTGCAGCGATGAGCTGAACGGGCTCCACGCTTGCAATACTGTGGCGTCTGCACGGGTAATCCCGGAAAAAAGGCACGAAACGATTGTCTGCCGTTGCTTTCACGGAGGCAGGGAGGAAGGGAGGGGACACTGACGACATGTACCCAAAACCACGCGCAACAATGTTTTTGCCCCATCAGGCATTGGGAGCTTAACCCAGAATTCCAATGGGCAGTGGCGACTCCGGGGACTGTGGGATAGCTACCCACAGTGCATCGCTCCGAGAATTGATGCTCCCCATGGTACTGTGGATGCACTCCCCGATGTAATGCGCTTAGTGGGGGGACACACAATCGACGAAATAAAGTTGGTTCTGAAAAATCGACTTCTATAAAAGCGACCTAATTTCGTTGTGTAGACATATCCTCAGTAACAAAAGTAGTCCCCCAGCCTCACTACTTAGATCTGTCCTCTCTTGGTGGATACTTTCCAAAGCCAGTCATAACGGTTGCAGTAATTTTAAGACAACAGCCAAAAATCACTCATGAGAAAGCCAGCAGGTTTTCCCAGGTTGGACTCATTTGAACTTCAATCCCAGTGTATCTTCTATTTGTTTCCAAAATGTTCAATCCTTTTGGACTCTTGCTGAAAAAAGAGTCATAAAAAAGCCGTGAAATTTGTGGCTTTTTAATGTCTTGGAGATTCTGCAGCTTGTCCTAGCGCTAGTTGGCGTAGATGGCCTCTACAGTGTGTGTAGGAGAGATTAGGGTGACACTTTTCTCTGAGCAGAGCTTGTACTCCACTATGTCTTCCAGACAAGTTTGTAGCTCCATCAAATGCACAAGCAGCCATCTCTTTGGAGTTCAGTTGACAAGCATTTAACTCTTCTAAAATGTCTTCTAAAATGTTCAGAACCAGTGTCCAACTTCAGGATTAAGAAGTGACAATGCACTTAACATAGGCCTCTAGTTTGTAGTGTGTGGTATCTCATGCTTAAATAGAAAGTATGATGCCACAGCCATGTTGGTTCACATAAACTGAGTTGTGTCTCCAGCATTCTTAACAGCCTCCTTAAGTTCTTCTAAAATTGGCTTTGACAGTGACTGGCTTAGAAGGCTTTCTGCATGTCAACGCAGTCCAGAGGCAGCTTTTCATGTCGGTTGTCAGCATTGGCTTAGCTGATCAGTCTGGCAAACCAAGCTCCTCCACTTCTACTATATAAATCCATGACATGCCCACATCTTAAATACTGCATGTAGTTCTGGTCCCCCCATCTAAAAAAAGATATATTGGAATTGGAAAAGGTACAGAGAAGGGGAACAAAAATGATTAGGGATATGGAACAGATTCCATATGAGGAGAGAAGACTGGGCCTTTTCAGCTTGGAAAAGCATGGATATGATAGAGTCTTATAAAATCTTGATTGGTGTGGAGAAAATGAATGAAGAAGTGCTATTACCCCTTCACTTAACACAAGAACCCGATAATGACATTGGCAAATAACGCATTTTAAAAATCTTGCCCTGCTAGGCAACATATATTTATGTAAGTTTCCAAGTCACAAATCTAGCTTCTGGAGTAAAGTCACTAAAACATAGTCCAGTGCTCTGGCTGCTGTTGTTTGTCAGGCCACCGTTCACTCTATTGCTCTGCCCTAATAGCCCTGTGCTGTCACCGTCTGCTGCCACCTGCCACTGGGACCTCTGTGAGTTGGTCTCTCGCGGTTCCACCCAGCTCTCAGTGGGGGAACCTCCCTGCTAGTGCAGGCTGCGCCAAAGTGTCTTCCACAGAAACACTGTCCCACAGCAGGTCTGAGCACTTAGACCTGATTATCAGAGATTTCAGCTGCAGTGGTCACTGAACAGAACAAAAGACTCTCTATGGAGCCTAATCAGCTCTGTCTTTAAACAGTGGAGAGGGACAGGTCCCCACCCTCTCTTTTGATGCCCTCAATCAGCACAGGCTAAGTACAGTTCTGCTGCCCTTCACTCATGCAATAAGAACAACAACCTTTCACCCCCCCCCGCCCAACGCATTCAAGTGATTTGTAATCCAGCCCCAGCCAAAATCTATCACTTGGGCAACACAGCTCTGTTTGCTGGATACCGAGGTAGATTAGGTGTGAATGTAAATATAATCTGGTCCTGAAGCCTTTCCCCCCAGTCCCCAGCTCATCACTAGCTCTCAGGGAGAGCTCATTTAGACTTTGCTTACAAATCATTATTTGAAATTACTAGGTTGGCCAACGTCACTGAAATGAATGCGCTGACATCGCCACCAAAAACAACAGCTGTATAAGGAAGCTAGTCTATGTTCATACTTTTCAAATCTATTATATTTTTTTCAGATACACGTATTTTCTCATACACTCTATATGCTTTTAGAGTGGGTATTAACGTTTCAATTTCAATTCAAATTTCCAAACAATCACTAAAGTGGCAACGCTGCAGGTAACTAGTTCACAAAACTGGGGGCGGGGGGGGGTGTTGGGAAAATTCCGGGGGGGGGGTGTAGGGAAATCCCTGCCCCCAGCTTTCTCTGTGAAAAGTTTGCTGGGCTGTGAGAAGGAAGCTGGCATTATTTCGAATCCCGGAGCTGTGCTCCACCCACGCAGTGGGAACGGGAATTGCACCTTTCCACGTTGCTTTTGAACACACAGTTGCGTGAGCTAGCTTTCAGCACCCCCCACTATAAAACCGGATCGAGCCCTGCTGCCCTTTGCCCCCTTGTAGCCCCTGTAAAGAGCAGGCAGAAGAATCTGATTCCAAGTAAGGACAAGCTGAGGACTGCGGCTTCAGCAGATGTTACCGAGCATGCTCAGGACAATCTAAGCAGCAAATTCTGTCAGGGAGCAGTTTTTTGACAGGACACCTGCCCCCCCCCCCACCGCCATGGGTGGAGTCTAGAGGGGAGGGAGGGGGTGTGGGCGTGAGGTGTTGTAAATTTTATTACAATCTTAGGCAAAGAAAAGACAATTTCCAGGGTGAAACTGGGGTGGCCTAACCCTGGGGCGTTGGCGAGATCCGATGTCGTCGCTGTAGCCGGGTTGCAAGCTCCTGGCGTCGGTAGCACTGACACAAGGTTTACTCTGACTTGGACCGGAAACCTCAGGGCGTTGGGGCATTTTTTATTGTGCAGGGGGGATCGCCAGCCTGAAAAGGTGGGAAACTGGTGGTCTGCATGATGAACAGAAAGGCCGAATGGAGGGGGGAGGAGGGAGGATGGGGAGGGGCATGTTCAAGGCCATGAGGGAGAGGCTCACTGTGGTGGGGAGGATCCAGGGGCACCATTTCAGATTTTGGGGAGGGGGCAACTCCAAGTCCATGAGGGAGGGGGGAGAGGAGCAAACGATGGTGGGGGAGTTTGCTTCTGCCTGGTGGTACAAAACTATGGCCACCCCGGGGGAATCAAAGTATGAAACTTCTGGGGAATTCAACTCCTTCCCTATGGGGTCCGTCCCCTTTTAGGGGGGCCAAGAAAAGGCAGCACAGAAGAGCTGCCCCTCGCTCTCCTGGGCACGGTAAAGGGAGCCGATGCCAGGGTGAGTCACTCCCTGTGGGTTCTTGTGCTATGGGAAGTATTAGGACAGGCCGGGCTGGGCCTGCCCAAAACTAAAGGCCCTGTCCCTTGACAAAGGCGGAGGAACCACTAAGTCCAGGCTCCAGTTGATGGTGGGGGACAACAAAGGAGAAAACAGGAACGGGAGCCTGGTCTCAGGCAGAAAATCAGGGATCCGGAGGGGGATGCCGAGCAGAGAACCCCCGACAGCCCCCACCGCTCCTCCAAGGCGTCCAGGAGTCAGTGGGCCGAGAGGAACTCTGCCCGGAGACAGGAGCGGACAAGGGACTGGAAATAGGCCACAGTCGCAGGGCAAACCCCATCCAGCTTTCTGCTCCTGGAGTGACAGATGGCCGTCAGGCCAGCGCCAGGAGGTGGGTGAGGCTTTGTGGGGCGGCCGGGCCATGTGTGCAGCTCAGGAGGTGCAGGGAGAAATGCAGAGAGGTTCTGGAGGAGCTAGAAGAGGGGCTGCAACAAAAGTGCCATGTGCCTGGGTCTCTGTCTCCACAAAAGGGAGAGGCACCGGGGGAGCTGGGGAGCTGTGCCAGGTACACACCCCTGCTTTGGCTCCAGGGAGGATCCACCAACTAGTATCCTCGGCTGGCCGTGGGGCCGGACAGCGGTACTGGCCCCCCAGGGTTCCTCACGCGCTCAGGGGGCAGCAGGCCCTGCCACCCGCTGTTGAAGCAGGACGCGAGGGCGAGGACATGGGTGGGGTGAACATGAGAGGGTACAGATGTTCTCTGGTGCAGTTTGGAGGCGGAACATCTGGCTGTTCTCCAGCCGGATCAGGTGGAGTTTTTCCTAAGGGGACAATTCAGGTTAGATACACAGGGACATTGGGAAGATAAATCCATCCAAAGATTGTGAGATGCTCCCATACTACAGTGATGGGGTGCGGGGGACATAAGTGCCATAGATCAATGTATAGCCTTCTCTTCACAATCCACACCCTACCTGGCCTCTCTCATTCGCTATCACCCCTAGGAGGAGCTCCTCATCAACATTTGCAAAGCCTTCACATTGCCCTCTTTCAAATTGCCCCTCAAAACCTCTCCTGTGCCGGGAAATCTGAAACCAACTTGACACTGGTTTGGTTACTGGGGTGTTGAGACCACAGCCTCTATAGAAATCCATGGTACGCCCACATCTTGAGTACTGCATGCAGATGTGGTCGCCCCAACTCAAAAAAGAGATATTGGAATTGGAAAAGGTTCAGAAAAGAGCAACAAAAATGATTAGGGCTATGGAACAGCTTCCTTGTGAGGAGAGATTAATAAGACTGGGACTTTTCAGCTTGGAAAAGAGACAACTAATGGGGGATAAGATAGAGGTGTATAAAATCATGACACGTGTGGAGAAAGAAGGAAGTGTTATTTTTCCATCTCATAACACAAAAATTAATGGTCACCAAATGAAATTAATGACAGGTTTCAGAGTAGCAGCCGTGTTAGTCTGTATCCGCAAAAAGAAAAGGAGGGCTTGTGGCACCTTAGAGACTAACAAATTTGGTGTTTAAGTGTTTAAGTGACCATCACTTATTAGCAGCGTAGTGTCCAGGAAGTGGATCTCCTGTGTGGACTGGTCCAGGCTGAGGTTGATGGTGGGATGGAAATTTTCTATTTTTGGCTTTTTGACCATGAGCGAATCTCTTTGCTTCTGTGTGCCTCAGTTTCCATGACGATGAAATAAAGCTAATCAAGGTTCTGTTTTTTTCTCTCCTCTTTTTCAAGGCGGGACACTTAGATACATTTGGGGCCTGTCTAAGCTACCAATCTAGAGTGTATTTGTAAGCTGATGACCCCCACATGTTGTTCAGAAGCTATGGATGACACAAGCTCCTAAGGTTGTTCTGTGCTTAGCCCCTATGGCACAGCTGGGCTGGGCGGCCTTGTCTCGCTGTGCTGTGTGGAGCAGGTTCTGGGCACTAGGGATATGAAGAGGTTCTCAAGGACTAATTCTTGAAAATAAATATCAGTGAACTGCAACCCAAATAAAAAATCACTGCTGTGAACATTGGTGGATGATAAAATAGTAGCAGCATGGTAATTAATGATGAGGACAGGGTAGTGACACAGAGCAATCGGATCCCTTGAGAAGCTGGACCCATTCAAAGAAAACAAGTTTGAAAAGAACCAAAGGAAGGGTCCTATAGCTAGCAACAAAGCATGCAGGCCACACCTACAGAATGGGGAAGTGTATCCAGGAAAGCACTGAATGTGAAGAGGATTTCGGGGCCATGTTGGGCAAGCCATTCAACATGAGCACCCAGGGTGATGCTGTGGGGAAGGGGGCTAAAGCCGTCATTAGATGTATGAAAAGAGGAGTGAGGCACATAGGGAGGTGACACAACATGAGGAAGACTGATCATGGAATACTGCATCCAGTTTTGGCGTCCACCTTTGAAAAAAGATTTTGAAATATTGGAGATGGGGCAGCAAAAAGCAATGAAACTTTTTGAGGGTTGGAGAAAAATGCCTGCGAGTGAGCTATTGAAAGAGCTCAGCCTGTTTAGATGATTAAAACGATCGGGAGGTGACGTCATTGAAGTGCTGAAGTGACTTCATGGAGAGAAAATATCAGGTATTAAAGGGCTCATTAATCTAGCAGAGAAAAGCATAACAAGACCCAGTGGCTGGAAACTCAAAAGAGACCAATTCATATGAGAAAGAGGGCACACATAGTCAACCGTGAGGATGAATCACCAAAGGAACAAACTAGAAAGGGAAGTGGTGGGAATTTTCCATCTCTTGATGTCTTCTAATGAAGACTAGATGCCTTTCTGGAACGTGTGTAGTCAAAAACTAGCTCCTATGCTCTACAGAAAGCATGTGATATGCAGGGGGTCAGATGATATGCTCTAATTGTCTTTTCTGTCCATAAAGTCTGCTAATTTATGAAAAACTGAGCATAGCATGGGGAGAAGCCTCTGATGTTTTACTGTGTTCGGCTTGAGCCCACAATGAATGCTCATTGAGTGGGGTGATCCAGGGGAAGCAGGTCAAACATCCAATGTAGCTGGACAGGGGCAGGACATTAGCACTGCAGGGGAGGGGTGGGTGTGGCAGTGACATCACAAGGGCCTTTGGCAAGACCTCAGCCTATTGGACAAAGGTGGTGGGGAGGCGATGATCTCACAGAGAGATCTTGACATCAGCCAGGCAGGACAGGGGTGCAGGACAGGGGCAACCTCGGAGATCCCTGTGGCTTTGCTTCAGCACGTCTCCTTCTCGAGGTCTCTCCTGGAGGACTGAGAGAGCATTCACTTTCACATTCGTGAGCGCAAGGAGGACCCTCTTCGGAGTTTTCTCCTTTTCTTTTAGTGTTTTTGCTCGAAAACAGGCGTCCCTGTATAGAAGGTAAGAGCCTCGGAGAGGTTTGGAACGTGTTCAGTCTGATCTATGAGCTGCCGGCTGAATTCTAGGAATGGAAAACATTAGATTGTGGGGGCAGTATTTTATTTCCGACCTAGGACTTTGTCCCTTAGAATTACTGGGGACATTGGGGTTTCTCCTTTTTGTTTTCCCTTTTCCTGTCTCTCCCTCCTTTCTCTCTTCTCTTGCATCTTTGTCCTTTCCCCCTGCTTTCCTTTCACCACCAGGACCTGTCTGTGCGTGTGGAGTTGGGGACGGAGGGCGGGCGGGGGGGCGGGGGGCGGTGTTGCACTCCAACTCTCATTGCGGGAGGCCCTCCCAAAGACATGTGGCTGGAATGGTGCTCTAAGAGTGACTCCCTCCGGTGGTGACCCGGGACATCTGGTGAGAACTCTCAGCTTTCTGCTTCTCAGAGTCTCAATGCTGATTGGGGGAGCTTGGGGCTATTGTGAGGGAGGAGGCTCAGGTCCTTGTTACCCTCTTTTAAGACCAAGGAAATAGGCCATAACCAAGCATGTATTTGATTGCTCTTGCCGCTTTTCTCCATTCATTGTCTTTGAGTAATTCACGATTCTCTTTCTAATGGGCTAGTTCTTCTAAAATACTTACTAAATAATTAGGTTTTAATAAAGCCAAATGCAACCCCATACCTCCAGTAACAAAGGAGTCAGACGGCACCCTACAGAATTGAGGACAATCCGCTGGAAAGCAGTGACCCTGAAAAGGATTTTAGGGCCATAGTGGACGAGCTGCTCAATGTGATCTGTCAATGTGAAACTGTGTTAAAAAAGGTTAAAGCCATTCTTGGATGGATAGAGTAGTGAGGATGGAAAGGGAATTGAAACAGCATTGGTGAGACTGATGTTGGAATGTTGAATCCAGTTCTTGTGTCCACATTTTGAATATTATGTTAAAACAATTGGAGAGGGTGCAGAAAAGATTCATAACTGAGTGATGGGGATGATGCCCTATAATGAGACATTGAAAAAGCTCAATCTGTTTAGCATATACAAGAGAAGAATGAGAAGTGAGTTGCTTGACTTCATGGAGAGAAAATGTTGAGTATAAAAGGGCTCATTTATGTCGAAGAGAAAGGTATGACAAGACCCCATGGATGGAAGCAGAAATCAGAAAAAGTATAATGACAATAAGACCCAGATTTGTAAGAGGGTGTTTTATCATTGGCACAAAGAACCAAGAGAAATGATGGCTTCTCCATCTCTTGATCTCTTCGAATAAAGACTAGATGCCTTTCTGGAAAATGTATGAGTAAAAGTAAAGCCCAGCTCTTCTGACATACAGGAGGCCTTAGGATACGCAGGGGATCAGATTAAATGCTCGAACGGTTCCTTCTGGCCATAAAGTCGACTAACTTGTGAAACCTAATTGCGGCCTGGGGAAGAAGCTCTGTGTTCTACTGTGTAGTCGGTGTCATCCCCACAAGGAAGAGTCATTGAGTGGGGTGATGCAGGGGAAGCAGCTCAAACATCCAATGTAGCTGGACGGGGCAGGACATCAGCACTGCAGGGGAGGGGTGGGTGTGGCAGTGACATCACAAGGGCCTTTGGCAGGACCTCAGCCTATTGGACAAAGGTGGTGGGGAGGCGGTGACCTCACAGAGATCTTGACATCAGCCAGGCAGGACAGGGGCGCAGAATAGGGGCAACCTCGGAGATCCTTGTGGCTTTGCTTCAGCACGTCTCCTTCTCGAGGTCTCTCCTGGAGGACTGACAGAGCATTCACTTGCACGTACGTGAGCGCAAGGAGGACCCTCTTCGGAGTTTTCTCCTTTTCTTTTAGTGGTTTTGCTCGAAAACAGACCTCCCTGTATAGAAGGTAAGAGCCTCGGAGAGGTTTGGAACCTGTTCAGTCTGATCCATGAGGTGCTGGCTGATTTTTAGGAAAGGAAAATATTAGATTGTGGGGGCAGTATTTTATTTCCAACCTAGGACTTTGTCCCTTAGAATTACTGGGGACATTGGGGTTTCTCCTTTTTGTTTTCCCTTTTCCTCTGTCCCTCCTACCTTTCTCTTCTTGCTTCCTTTGTCCTTTTCCTCTGCTCTCCTCCCACCACCAGGAGCTCTGTGTGTGGAGCGGGGGCCGGGGGGCGGGGTGAGAGGCCCTCACAGAGAGGTGAGACTGGACTAGTGCTCCGAGAGTGATCCCCTCGGTGGTGACCAGGGCCATTCTTTGGGCTATTTGATGAGAGCCCTTAGCCTCCCACCCCTCAAAGTCCCAACCTTGATTGGCTGAGGAGGGGGCTATTGACAGGAAGGAAACTCTGCTCTTTGTTGTTCTCTTTTATGACCAAGCAAATAAGTCACAACCAGTTAGATGTCTGACCAATGTTGACGCTGCTCTCCATTCATTGTCTCGGAGCAGTTCATGATCCTCTCGAACATTCCAATTCTTCTGAAATAATTGCTGAATAATTACTAGGAACAATTGTTGGTCTGTAGCTTATTTGAGAGCAACTCTGCTACTGACTGGCTGCATCAGCTAAGACAAGTCACTGCTCCTTTCTCAGCCTTCGTTTCTCCTTCTGTCAAGTACAAATAACAATCCTCTCTCACCTACCTCGCTATGGGTGGATGCTGGGGATCCACTGAAGAGTGTCACTCGGAGCAGTGCAGACTAAGGGGTGTCCTATCACACTGAGCCATAGCAGATTATGACCTAATATTCAATCTCATTTGTATTTTATTGTTTTGAAATTGTGAAGAGCAGCAACTACTTAGCTCAGACTGAAGCATCTCATCTAATTTTCTAGAGCATAGTGTCTCCCTTTGTGTACGATGAGACAGTTTAATGCGCTGTGACGGACAGGAGATGCTCTTGTTTTGCAAACAAATATTTTTGCAAAGAATTTTCATCCTACTTGTTACGATTTCAAGAAACAAAGTGGTTTCATCTGAATGGATTTTCTGAGAGAAAACGGTTTCCATGCAAATGTTTACACCTTATTTCCTGGGTTTTATCCCTGCCTCCGGGGGGGGTTGTTGTCTGTTAGAACAGGAGTCAGGACTGTTGTCTTCTCTTTCTGGCTCCGTGACCGCTTTGCTGTGTGACACCTTGGGTAGGTCCAATGGGAACAGGGTCAATTCTCTAACTCCAGGCAGCAGGGAGCCTGGGTGAGATAAGGGATGTTAAGGCCCTCTGCGAAGGAGAAAGGGATGTTTCCAGGTGCTGAATGTCAAGAACTCTAAACTTTGCTAAAATGGCTAGACTCGAGAAACAAGAATTAGTTGGGGCCAAACTTTAACCATTGTCTTTTTTAAAGCCCATTCAGGGATGTGAGTCCCAGAGAGCCATAGAGAGGGGGAGCAACTTGCTCAAAGTCCCACAGATCAAGAGGCAGCAATGGAAGCAGGAGTGACCCTCCCTCTCAAAGGCAGGGGGACCAGCCATTAGGGCCTGGTTGCAATTGCCAGCTGTGGGAGGGAGTGTGCAGCAATGGTTAGTGAAGGGGTCCATCCATGGCTCTGACTCTCAGTGTGACCCTGAGCTGGTAGCTGAGGCCCGTTTGCCATCAGTCGGGTGGGGGTCCCATCACTACAGCCCAGCGGAGTTGGGAGGCTCCAGGAAGGTGTGTAAAGTGCTGGGATGTCAGGATCCTGGAGGTGCTGTCACCTCCGCCCTAGGGCAGTGTTCTGCACCCCTCTGCTGCTGGCTGAGTTTCTCCATCCCTTGGCAATAAGACAGACTCTTGTTTTCACAGCCAGTCGATCGCCCTCGTGTCATCACCCTGCCTGCTGGCTGGGCAGGGTAACTCCTGAGGTCACCACCCTCTCCAGGCTTGGAGAGTGAGGAGGAGGGCGAGGGACGTCTGCTGACCCTGAACATCCGCCATCCATCATACCATCACTGAGAGCAAGTGAGTGGCATTCGGGTTCCTCTGTGTCTTCCCCTGTCTGTCTGGGGAGAGGAGAAACAGGGGGAGAGACTATCTCCAAAGGGGGATTTCGTTTGCAAACAACCCCCAAGAGCCCCTCACTCTTAGGCCAGGCAGGGGCTTCTCCAGAGCCGTCTCCAGTGTGTTTGGAAAGGTTCCAGCAATGGGGCTCCCAGCCCTTCCCTTGTGGGACACTGTTCCGCAGGCTGAGAGTCTCTGAGCTGGGCCAGACCCTGTGAGCTGCTGAGCCTGGAAATCAATGGAGAATGAGGAGGGCCCTGGTCTTCCTGTGCCTAGGGTCTCTGTGACTTTGACATGGGGAATGGTTTCGCAGGAGAAGTCCGGGCTCCTGGGTTCTGTTCCTTCTCTAGCCTGGGCGGGAGAGTGGCCTGGGATGACGGGAGGGAGCTGCTTGTCCAGAGTAACCGATGGTCTTTGGGACTGACCCCATTGCTGGAAAAGGATGAGACTTCCTGGCTATTGCAGCAGCAGGGATTACGAGGGGGAACGTTGGGAGCAGATCATGCAATGAACTCCTGCCCGTGTGTGTAGATGGCACTCCCTGCACTCCTGTGGGGGCAGAGGGGGCGGCTGTGGTTGGAGCAGGGAGGAGGAGGGACGTAAAAGGGCCAGGAGTGAAAGGCTGCCTTGAACCCAGACTCACCTCTGCTCCCCGCTCGGTTCCAGGATGGCCAGGCTCCTGCGGATGTTGCGGAGGAAGGCTCTGCAGGTGGCCCCAGAGCCTGAGGGAAGCAGCTGCCGTCTTCCCAAGGGGCAGAGCAAGCCCTGCGTCCGCGCTGGCGGGGAAGCAGCTCCTGTCCAGGCCAGATGGCGGAAGTGCCCGGCCTTCTGGAAAAGGACCCCGGCTCCCGGCGCAGGCGCCGAGCTGGGAGAGGCCCCGACCAGGCCCCAGTGGAGCTGGCCCAGGCTGCGGTTTGGCAGACAGGACCCAGCCCAGGAGGGGCGCCGGGCAGGGTGGCTCTGGGGCTTGTTGTGTGGGCAGCAGCGGCCCCAGGAGCCCAGCCCTCCTTCCCATCAGGAGGCCTCGCCCTGCCCGCTCACTAAGCACCTTCCAGCCCCCGCCGGCCAGGAGGGGGAAGGTCCCTGTCCCAGCACCAGCAGCTCAGCCTGGGACAGCGGCAGCACCTGGGCCTCTGGCAGCAGCCAGGCCGACAGGCGCCACTGCTTTGTTCCAGGTGAGGAGCCAAGCTGGGCTCCGGGAGGGCTGAGGACGGGATGTGAACACCCTGGGCCCAGACGCTCTCCCAGGGATACGGGGGGGGGGTCCCCATCCCAGGTGTCTGGCCTGAGCCCCGCGAACCCCACGGACAGCAGCAGCCGTCACACAGCTGCCCCTTCCGCACGGGGACCTGGGGGTGGGGGCGTGAAGAGCTGCTGCCAGTTGGTCCTTGCTGCTCCGGGCGGGGGGAACAGGCACCTCCCCTGGAGTCCTGGGCAGGGGAGGGGGGCTCTGCTCTGGGCTTCTGCAGCTGTTGGGGGCTGAAGGCATCCCTGAGAGGGAGGTTTGGGGCCCCATCTGCCCTGGGTGCCTCAGGTGGGAAGGGGGGTCTTGAATCCTGCTCTGCCCACCACGCCCCTGTCCTTCCCTCCCTGGTGCAGGGACCCCCCGGGATTCGGAGCAGGAGGAAGGGGTGGACGTGGCCAAAGATGAAGCTGCTCTCAAGCTCATCCGAGAGCAGCTCCAGTGCAGAGATAAGGTACAAATGTTCCCCACCTGGGCTGGAACCAAGATTGCCCTGTCCCTTCCCAGCATCCCCACCCCCTGCCGAGGGTCTTGTCCCTCCTGATCCACCACCCCTAATGTGGCCCTTTTACATCCATGATGTTGGACCCCCAGATGGGGGTCTTTGTCGCACAACAGCCGAGGTTGTCTCCCCCCACAGGCACTGTCCCAGTTCCTGATCCTGCTTGCGTAGGAGTGGTGGGGGATTTGGACAATCGGCGGGTCCCCACAATCTCCCATTGAGGCCTGAGCCCTGGAGGTGGTTTGGGTGGGGAAGGAAGGTCCCTCGCTAACAGGTTCTCTCTCGCTATACCCCACTCCTGGTGGGTCCAGGATGAGGGGCAGCAGCTCCTGTTCCTTCAGGCCATCTACCCCGCATGTCTGGCTGCACGGGAGAGAGGGGAGGACACGCTGGAGCTGCGCTGCTGCAAGGCGGCTGTGGTGAAGAGGATCGTGGTGAGTGAGACATGCCATACGGCAGCTGGCGAGAGGAGAGAGACATGGGATTGGCAAGGGTATGGCCAGGCTATTGGGTGGGGGCTGGGTACTGTTGGAAGGGGCAGCAGAGGGCAGGGATTGCTGTTGCTGAAGACTTGGGAGAAGAGAAGGGAGAAATTCTGAGATTGGTGGGTAGTGGGCAGGGGGGGAATTGTGGGGCTGGAGGGCAGCTGAGAGTGGGGGACAAGGAATCACATGGTCCCAGATCGGTCATCGGGATGGGGCTAAATGGGGGAAGTTTTGACAGGGAGGAGGAAAGAAGGGGATTGGGAGTGAGCTGGGCAGGAATCCGGGAAGGGGCACAAGTCGGATGGGCAGGAAGGAATCAGAGGAGCAGGAGGTTGTGGGGGATCCTGCTGGCCATGTGGGGCACTGGCTGTGTCATCTCCTCACTGGGAGGTGTCAGTGGGGCCTGAATCTTACACGCTCCTTTGTCTCCTTCGCGTCTCACAGGAGCTCATCGAGGAGCTTCCCGATGACTCGTCACCCAGCGCCGTCCTCGCCCACTCCCTGGCTGCAGTGGGCAACCTCTGGTACCGAGACAGCCCCATCCCCCACCCCGCCGGCTCCCCTCACCCCAGTGCTGCTCGGGCCCAAGGCTGGGAGTCACCGTCACTGTCCCTCCCAGGTCACCTCCCAAGAGTGGCGCCTCTGGCAAGATGGTGGGGTGGGAAGGGTCACTCTCTCCTGGCAGGGCTCTTCTTTTCACTTCCATAACATGACAGGGGCCTTGGGGAGGGGCTCACTCCCAAGCTCAGATACAGGAGGGGCAGTAGGCTCCAGGGAACAGGAGTTATTCCTGTCCTGCCACTGTCTGTCTGGGACGCCTTGGCCTTGTCATTCCCTATCTAAGTGCCTCAGTTTCCATTCTCTCCAGCATGTGCCTCTATCCCTGTGGGTTGGTGTCTGTGTTGGCGACAGTCCCACCTCCGTACTGCACAGTCTAATACCAGCTCCTCTCTCTTGCCAGCATCATGAAACCTGCCCTGGAGCCAGCCCTAGAGACCCACCTCTTGCGAGCTGCTCTTCACTCCGTCTTCACCCTGGGCACGGAGAAGGACACCACCGACATCCAGGTACCTCCTCCTCCTCCATCCTTTTACTTTTCCAGAGTGGTCCTTGGCCCCTGCTCCCTTGATTCGCTAGAGCTCCAGATTTAGGGGTGGGGTAACAGAGTTGGAACAAGCTGCAGGGTTGGATTCTTCCCTTCAGCAGGGAAGAGATTACCCCTCCCTGGGGGATTTCTTTCTTTCTTTCTTTCTTTCTTTCTTTCTTTCTTTCTTTCTTTCTTTCTTTCTTTCTTTCTTTCTTTCTTTCATAAGCCATGTTTTATCCAGAAGCCCAGCTTCCATCCATAGCAACTTGGCTGTTTCATACTCTTCTGCCTACAAGGCCCTCTGCAGAGACCTGCTAAGCTCATGGATCAAAGGTCCAGGGGTCAACAATTCTTGCGAATTGCCTGCAGTGCGATGTGAAGGAGAGAGGCCAGGATATGTGTTTGGAGTCTCCCCAGTGCTTCCCAGAGACCCCTCTTCCCATTCTGTGGCACGTGTAGGCCCAGGTTCCCTAACTCTGACCCATGCTTTGCAGGCTCTGCACAAAGTCATCCCAGAGGTCCTGGATGCCATGCTGGGGAACCTGCTGGCAGAGTCTCCAAACACAGACAGGCTCCACTTCATCTTGGAGGTGAGCCCCATTTCACCTGAACTCTTTGGGGGACTGGTAAGGAGAGACTGGAAGATCCATTTTCTACTCTGTCCTCCTAGCTGGGTCCCCAGTGGGCCGTCCTTGGTTGGGGAGATCAGTGCAATGCAGTGTCAGGTCCTTCCTTCTTGAGGGACAGAGGAAAGAGCTGGGATTTGAAGCCAGAGCTCTGCCTGGTTCTGCTGAGCACTAACCACAGGGCTCCTGGCTGTCTTGGGGAGTGAGAGTCTGAAAACCCACCTTTCCCCCACCCCTCCAACACACACACCCCATGAGATTTGGGAGATGGTTCTCAGAGAAGAGGCACACGCTCCTTCCGAGAGAAACAGGAGGAGCCCAGGGAATCAGCCCTTCCCTCTGATCTGCTCTGAAATTCCTGGGGGGATTGTGTTCTCAGTCACTCCCTCCATCCCCCCAAGGATTTGCGTAGCAGGGAAGGGCCGAGGGTTCAGTCTCCTTTCTGGTGAACTGTTCAGGAATCAGGAGTTCTGGGAGGATGGGACCGGCCCCGACCCCGAACATTGTCCCAATCGAGAGAGACGCTGACAAGTTGTGACCTGCAGGGTACAAGCTGTGTCCTGGGGGAAAGAATCCCCTTCTAAAGCTCTGCCATCAAGGCCTCAGATATTCCCCCCTGCGCAGAATGTCTCAGGCCCCTGGGGCTGGGGGCGTGGGGGGCTCATTTGCAAAGCAGGTGCACCTGGCCACTGAGTCTGACCTGCCTCCTTTCCCCACAGGATATCAACTTGTGGGTCGTGTCCAGGGTGTCGCAGGAGCGAGCCAGGGCCATCAGGAGCAGCACAGCCCTGCTGAGATACACAGTCTCCCTCCCTGAGTTTGACGTAAGTGACCTCCGACCCCAGCTTGCTGGCTCCAGGCGGAGACGGGCTGGCTCCAGCGGGCTGCAGGATTTGCTACTGCCGGGGCTGTGGCTTAGGAGGGTTCTTCATGGGGAGGCAGAGTCAGAGCAGAGACTGAGCTCAGCTTGAGTCAAGTTCTTCTTGTCCTGGTTCAGTGTTGTCCCTGGGCCTTTAAGGAGCCCATCTGCACCCCTGCTTGGCATCCCAAAGCAGCTCCATGCTCCCTTGGCAGCAGAGCAAATGAAGGGTCGATCTCAAGCTCCTCTCCCCCAGCATCTCCTGCAGAGGAGCTAAGGGGAAGGAGCCCTCTGGCCCAGGGGAGCTGACAGGAAAATGCTGATGGAGTCCCCTCTCCTCTCTCTTCCATTAGATCTCAGCCGAGTTCCCTAGGATGGGTCACCATGTGGCCCAGCTGGCTCTATTTGTCAGCGATCCAGACAAGGACATCAGCCGGCAGGCCAGGGAGGGGACTTACCGGTTCTACCAGCTGCTGCTCCAACAGAGGGGTAAGGAACCCAGCTGGGACACAGAACCCAATAGGGGACTGAGAGTGACCACAGGTGGATAATGGGACCCCAGACCATTTCTCTCAGACTGACCCCAGCTGGAGGACAAGTCTCTCTCTGCCTCTGTTCTTCTCCACTCCACTGTGCAGCCACCAATGGGATTGGAAGGACACAGAAACTGCAACCAGAAGGAGGAGAAAAGTCTCTCTCTCTCTCTTTCTTCCAGGCCTGACCATACATAACGCGGAAGATCTCTGGTGCTATGACTGGCACCAGGAGAGAAGGCTCTTAGGCTACAAGAATACAGCCAGAGTGGGGGAGGTAAGGGCACTGTGCCAGGGCATGACACAGCTCAGGGAGTGTGGCTGGCTGGGTTCCCAGCAGTGGATGCCTCCTGGAGACAGGAAAAGAGCCCACTCCTTATTTCCAGCTCAGAATTCCTCATCCAGCAACCAGTGGGACAGGCTGGTGCTAAAGGTCCCACATTGGAACCTCGCTAGTTGCCGTGATTTGAGTGTCTTACATGGCTGCATTGCTCCGTGGCATAAGGAGGATCCCCGGGTGGGTGAGTTAATATAGGATTATGGCTCTGGGTGTCTCTCTGCTCCTTGTCCCCCTGGCTGATCCCCAAGTGTCTGAGAGGAGAGCCCTGAGTCAGTCAGTCACGATTGCTTGATCAGACCCTTGTTTAATTCCCTGCACCCTGTAGAAGCAGAGAAAGGAGGTGGGCTTTGCCCAATTCCATTGCTGGTCAGGAAGCAGAGTGTAGGGGACATAGTGAGCTCCAGAGCCAATATGGACCATATGCGCCCCCCTCATGTCTCCAGCCCTGGCCAGGGAATGGCAGAGTATCTGGACCTCAGCCACTGTTCCAAAGAAGCACATTGTCACTGAGCCAAGTTGCGGCTTCTTGCTGCACAAGTAGAAAATCAAAGACACCCCCGTGTCCCCATCTCACAACTGTGGTGAGAATATCCAAACCTTCCAACACACCGTAACACAGTGCCCCCAGCCTGAAGTCAAAGTGAAATGGGTGATTGCCACAACATCACAGAGGAGGCCCTGGAGCGGCTCCTGGATCGACAAGGGCATTGACAGAACGCTGCTCCACAGACGCCCTGTGAGAGAGACTGTGTGAGCTTGTCCCGCCTCCCACAAGCTGAATTGCTGCTGCGGAAGAAAAGTCTCCGAGGAGCGTCTGGGATGGGGACTGGGCCATGAGTCTCCTTGTCCTTGTGAGGCTGCAGGTTGGATTCCCCTTGAAGAAACCAAGGAGATGCAGAGGCCATTCCCAGCAATGAGAGAAATCACTAAGCTGGGGTGAAGAGACCTTTGGTCTGTCAGCTCCAACCCCCTCGCCCCACACAACACACACACACACTCCTCTAGCCGCTGAGGTGCAGGAGATCTCTCTGCTGGAAGCAACACAGGGTCCCCTGTCATCTCGGTGCCCTGCAGAGCAGAGTGGGCCTGCTCACACACATTAGAGATCCATTTCCAGCCCATCCTGGCCCCTGCCAGAAATTGCCCTCCCGAAAGAGCCACTGGAGGCTTTGGTCCCTCAGCATCTGCCACCTTTTAATAAAGGGGCTTCTCTGAGCCCTGGGACCCTGAAAGCCTCCTGGGGAATGAACTGCCTTGGCCACAGCAGCTCTCTTCCCCACCCTTTGGGGGACTAGTCGCCATTGTACTGCGAGGACTTGGAGGCTGGCTCTGGCCAATCTCCTCGAGCCCCATGTCCTCTTGGTTTTAGGTCTTTGGAAAATTCTTCTCCATCAGTCAGAAAAGATCCTTCCTTCAGACAGCAGTGCTGGCTATCCACGACCCCCTGCTGCGTGTCAGCCAGGCTGGGCTGGTGCTCGTCTACTCCCTCCTGGGGGAAGCCCAGCAACTGATGGGGGTCACGGTAAGCAGCTGCAATCGACTCAGGAGCTTGGGGTGGGGGCCAGGGCCTCATTCCCATCCTATTGCCATTCGCTGGCCTGGTGGCAAGGAGCCTAGTGGGGACTTCTGGACTTCATGGACTTCTCTTCTTAGGATGTGGTGCTCTGCTATCACTCCTGGAAAGGACAGGAGAGTCCCCTAAGAGCCCTCTGGGAACCTTTCCTGCCCCACAGAGCTGCCCCCATTTCCCCATAGCCTAGTGTCCATGTCACCTGAGCCACCATCGAGAGTTGCTCCCTTCCCTGGCAGGCTGGGAGGCCAAGGACTGACTGGTGATGGTGACCGAGCAGGAAGGGCTGAGGCACATGGGCGTGGGAAGCTGGTGTTGCTGCTGGTAGGGCTGGACCCGCTTTCGAGAGATTGGGAGGATTCAGTCAGCAGGGGCTGCTGACCTGCCTCGTTCACCAGGGCTGCCATCCTGTGGCTTCAGCTTTTGTCACTGGGGTGACTTGGGGAAAGGTCTCAACCTCTCCCCATCCCACTTCACTGCTGCCAGAATCCCTCCTGCCCCCTGCCACCCTGCTAGAGCCCCCTCCCTGCCCTACCTGGGTGGGGATGGAGGTAGGGGTGGAGGAGAGGGTTCTACGAACTTGAGCGGTGTCCCCAGGTGGGTTGGAGGTGGAACAGCTGTCAGGGGCACTGATGGGGAGGTGGCAGGAGCTCACCCGACAAGGAGGGGGGTTGGCACTGGAGGTCACTAGAGAGGACAGCAAGCCCCATCCTGGGGGTCAGGAGGGTGAATCCACCACTCAGACATGAGCAGCTGCTGGGTGGAAATGATGGTACTGGATCCAGGTGCCCTTAATTCTCCCTGATTCCTGGGAAGTGTCTCCGTCTCTGACATGTTCTCGTTCCCCTGCAGCACGAGGATGTCACAGCCAAGGTCATGGGCCAGCTTCACATCATCAGGCACTTGCACCAGATGCCCGAGGCGCTGCAAGGGCTGTGGCTCGTCTGATGCTCTTAAAGGTTCCCCTCCCTGTTCAGCAAGTCCCGCTCCCTGCTGCAGATACTGCTCTGTCTCACTGTAAATGCGGGGCTCGTGGAAGCGGAAATGGAGGCCCCTGGCACTCACAAAAATTCTCTGCCCTCTCTGTGGAGCTGGGTCCTTCCCTCAGCCCCCCAAATTCCTCCATCTGGGGCAGGAGCTCTTTCTCTCCCACCCATTCCCCTCCCCTCTTTCCTTGATCTCACCCCCATCCCATTCCCCATGCTCCCAGGCAGAGATCTTCCTGCCCCATATGGCGCAGAAGGACCTTTGGGTCAGGGCTACAGACTGTCTGCCCAACTGAAGCTCAGGAAGCTCCACATTTGAGGAGGTGAGGATGGGACAGAGGCTCAGGGCTAGCTTCCTCTCCTGCCCTTTATTCTTCTTTGGGCTCTCAGAGTCTGACATGAAGAGGAGCCTCCTCCCCCCATGTCTTCTAGGCCCTGGGGTGTGTGACAACCTCCCAGATGGCTGCAGTCAGAAGCTGAACCACCTCAGGGAGCAGTGGGGGCAGGTCCCTTGTCCGAGGAAACCAAGCAGTGGTAGTTCTCAAAGAGGCTGAGAGGGAAGACTCCACTCCCTCATGGAGGTAAGAGCCATTGGCTTCTTTGGGCATCTGGGTTTCTTGGGGGAGAAATGGGATCCCTGCTGCATAGCCTGGCTGGGAGCTTCCCCCATCCCTGGGACAGAGACATCTCCATCAATGTGCCACCCTTGTTTTTTTCCTAGCAAGCGACTCCCCAGAGAACTCCTCAAACCTGTTCTCCTGGGAGCGTTTCTGGGAGGAGGCTCCCATCCCTCAGTCTCCAACTCAATCATGCAGTCTCTTTCACCTAACTTCTCCACTCTCCAGCTCCACTTCCCGCAGCAGGACAAATGGACCTTCAGCTCCTACAGAACAGACTCTGGCCTCCTTCTGATCAGCAATGGGGTTTCACCATCCCCTCAGCAAACCTGTCAGCCGGGCTGGACCGGATTGGAAGGAGGAGGGTATCTAACAGGGTGGCTTGGCCTATGGCTGCCTAGCCTGGGGCTAGGCCAAATTGATGAGCAAGTGAGCCCCACCTGAGAGGAAACAAGGGAAAACAGCATCAAAAGTGCAGAAGCAGAGCGAGCTGTTCAGTCGACGGCCTTGGGTCAAAACCTGGAGTCCAGGGTAGGACTGGGTTCTCTCACCATCCCTAAGGAAGGGGACACAGAAGACCATAGAAACCCAAGCAGAGCAGTCCGAGCCGAAATCAGGCGGAGGAAGAACTCCCCACAAGGGTGGAAGGCCTTGTTTCTGTTCAAGACATTTTTGGACTTTGTTTAGAAGGAGCACGACCCAGGAAGGAGTGGAGTAAAGTCACCTGGTTGGAGGACTGAGTTCTCAGCCAACAAACTGCAAGAGTGAGTATCAGCGGGGTTGCTAGCCCAGCTAGAAAGCGGTGACACGAGGCCTGGCCAGCATCTAGCAGTGAGTGAACTCTGGTACGCACCTGCTTCCATTCTGGAAACAGCCTGGTATTGGAGAATGGGTGGGGAGAGCAGGGAGGTGGGAGGGGTTCCTGAGGCTGGGGTGAGGAGGAAGCTGTGGGGCTGGGAGGGGAAGGACATGGCCCAGCTTGTGGGAGGGATCCTGCTGGCTGTGTCAGGAGCCCTGTGTAGCCTCTTCTGTGGGAAGTTCCCATGGATCAGTGGGGCCTGAATCTCTCCTGCTCCTTTGGTCTCTTTGGGCTTCACACGAGATGTCTGGTGAACTGCCCTTGGACTCTGAGCCCAGCACCGCTCAGAAATTATTCGCTACCTTCAGAGAGACAGGGCACAGCTCAGCCTGTTGGGTAGGCTGGAGACTCACACTTCACTCGAACACACAACACTGAGGTGCTTTGGGAAGCACAGTAACAAAGAAGAGATTTAAGTGAAACTAAGCAAGAGAAAGAGACAAATTTCAAACAGACAAAAAAAACACAACACACTTTGTAGTGACGTAAACTGAACCTTAACAAGTCACAATCTTTGCCTTAGCAGTTTCCAGACTAACATCTCAGCTTTCCTAACAGACCTTCTTTGATGTCCCTGTAGGGTGCAAAACCTCTCTGTCGAATCCGCGGATTTGATTGCTTCGTCTTCTGGTTTCAGACCCTCTGTTCTCCTTCTAGGGTGCCTGGACCCTGACTGTAACATCTCTCTGGCCCAGCCTCTTACACAGATGTGTGCTGCAGTCAGCCCAGCGCAGGGAGCAGCGGGAACAGATGATCTCATCCCGTCAGACCAAGCAACAGGGGTCCCAGTGAGGCTTAGATGGAAGATCCCAGGCATGTCCTGGAGGTAAGAACCATCCACTCTTCTGGGCACTTGGGGCTGTTGCAACAAAGAGGGGACTCCTGTTCCATAGCCTATTTGCCATCCTGACTGTGTTTTTTTATTCTCAGAGGATGCGTCCGGGACCCTGGAGACTGTTTTGTGCAGGAGGTTTGAGCAGGGAGAGATCACTCACTGTCATGACCCATGGGTCATTAACCCGGGTCTGCAGGGTTCCTGGGAGCAGCCGCCCTCCAGCACGCCACCTGGAAGTCTACGAAAAACTGCTTAGCTAGGACTGACGAAGTCCAGACCCAGTTTGAAGCTCCTATTGGCAGAGTCCCAGAGCAGCTAATCGGCCCGCAGGACCTCCTTAAACCAGCAGCAGGAACAAGAAGCTGTCTGAACACCCGAGCTCCTCCCCGCCCGCTCTGGACCATGTGTTGGCTGTTCCAGCTCCCACTCCCCAGGCTTGATTTCCTGGCATCCTGACTCGGGGTGACTCATCTGACTTGAGGTGCTGAACACAATTTGGTCCTTTGCTTCTGCTCTTCCAGTGTCCTGACCCAGCTGACTCTCGACTCCTGTCTCATGAGTGTGGACTCTGCCTCTGACCACTAGATCTGGCTGCCCGTGACCCGGCCGTGACACTGATTTTTCTACAATTCCTCCAGTGCCCTTTTCTGCTCTCCAGCTCTGCTCTCCCAGGAAGACACACCGATCCCTGGCTTCCAGAGTCCTGCTTGCCTGCTAGTCAAGGGCTCAGAGGGAGAGCTTGTCTTGCCCCCTCCCCTACCACAGCTGCTTTTCCTCCGGGACTCTCCCTCGCGCAGAAGAGTATCCGTCCTGGCAGCAATTCAGGAAGTCACGGAAGGGACGGTCTGCTCAGCTCCCTCTGCAATGCCACTTCCCGAGACCATTACGAGTGGGTGCCCAGTGACTGCGCAGGCAGCTCCTTGAGAGACTCCTGGGGCAGGGCAGTCGTGTTTCCCGGTGACCGCGGGAAGCCATGCAAAGCGTGCGGCATTGAGGAGACTCTCATGCTGTCCCAAAGGGTTTCTGTTCTCCTGCACGGTCAGACTGTGGGGCCAGCTGGCAGAATGGGGAAGAGCTGGTTGGTGATGAGTTGGAGGAATCACCATAGTGGTTGCAGCAGCTGCAGATCCTGGAGTCCCTGTGGTCGGGTTACCATGCGTCCAGATTTTCACGGACATGTCCGGCTTTTTGGGTTTTCAATTGCCCACTCTGGGGGTTGGGGGAGGGAGCTGCGCGCTCTGCGGGGGAGCACGGCACTGTGTCTGGCTCCGCACCCCAGACACACTGCTCTGAGCAGCAGGGTACGGGGGCCGGGGGGCTGGAGAAGGGCCATGGGGTCCCAAGGGACAGTCAGGGGACAGGGAGCAGGAGGGATTGGATGGGTCAGGGGTTCTGGGGGGAGCCTGTTAGGGGGTGGGCATATGGAGAGGGGTCAGGGGAGTCAAGGGACAGGGAGCAGGGGGGGTTGGATGGGTTGGGGGTTCTCTGGGGGCAGTCGGGGGACAGGGAGTGGTTGGATAGGTGTGGGAGACCTTGGGGGTCTGTCAGGGGGCGGGGGTGCGGATAGGGGGCAGGCCAGTTAGGGGACAGGTAGGGGGGAAGTTCTAGGGGGGCAGTTAGGGTGGGGGGGTCTAAGGAGGGAGCAGTTGGAGACAGGGAGAAGGAAGGCTTAGATAGAGGGCAGGGTCCTGGGAGGGGGTGATCACGGGACAAGGAGAAGCGGGGGTTGGATGGGTTGGCTGGGTTGGCTGTTCTGGGGGGGCAGTCAGGGGGCAGGAAGTGGGAGGGAGTAGATCGGGGGCAGGGCTACAACTCCCTCCCGCCGGAGTGTCCTCTTTTTTGAAAGTTCAAATATGGTAACCCTACCCTATGGCCAAGCCTCCACTCCTGAGAGTTCAGGCGAACCTCCCCCTGTTCTCAGGGAGTCTTTGGCTTTCGCGGTTGGGCCTGCCTGCCGAGACAGAGGACTCCGTGTTTCCATCAGGCTGCTCAGCTGCAAATTCAGCCACCCAAAGATGTGAAGAATGGAAGCGAAAGAGCAAAGCTGGATCCTCCGCTGAGCTCCTGCCATCAAGTGAGCACAGCCTGGGAGACGAGGGAAAGCTCCAAGGTGGCTGGTGGCTGCAGGAATCCAGGGGAGGAGAAATAAATAGTTCATGATGAATCCTACGGGCTTTGTCTTGTGTGGTGAAGGTTTTAAAATGGGTCTAGTTACTATCACTTTCATCTTTACAATCGCTGTGTCTGATTGAAGGGCAGGTCTGGAAAGGTCAGAGATCACTCTAGGAGTTTCATGTCTCAGATTCTGTCCCTATTGCCTGCTTTGACCAGCTGATCTCACCCCAACACATCCCTCAGATGGTCGCAGTGGTGAGCTCTTTCCCTCTTTTTCTGGATTAGCCGCCAGCATGGGGACGGGATACATGTGGCCAAGGAAATGGAGAGGCATGGGGATCACTTGCAGAGGCATGCAGAGAACTTGCAGAGTTGCCTGTTAATGCAGCTCCTATGGGGGAAGCACGGTAGGGTACCGTGCACTCAGGGGCACCATTTCCAATTTTGGTGGTGGCAGGGAGGATAATTTTACCATGATTCAAAGGGCTACTTAGGCTCCTGAAAACTCTAATGTTTTGGCAGATAACTTAGCAAAGAGCTGACAGGACCACTTGCCAGACTGCTTTCCGGGGAAGACAGCTATAAGAATGGATCCAGGGAATGGGATTCTGTATCTCTGAGCTGTTTGGACACTTTCAGGGAACATTCCAGGTGCAAGACAGAGATCCCCAAAGTTATCCTGGGTAACCCTGAGAGACTTATGGAAAACTAGCAGATACCTCATCTCTGCTGTCACTTTGCACTGACAAACTTGGACTGTCCGAACCTGTTCATGTATTTTACCTGCTTTAACCTCTCAATAACCTTCATCTATAAAAGAAAGAAAATTAAATATATGACGTAGTTACACCGATATAGGGCCGTAGTGTAAACCCGACCTCAGAGTTGTCCCATTGAAATGGAATTATTCACAGCAGTCATTAAAGTTAAACATGCATGTAAGGGTTTCCAGGGCCGAGATTAAGGCCACAGCGTAGGAGAGGAGACGATGCAAGACGAGAAGAGCTGTGCAAAAACTGAAATACCACTTGGAACCTGGCCCAAACAATGCATCATGACAAATAAACTCATCTTGTTATACAGTAATAGAGCTGGTTCAAAATGGTTTTACACTCACAATGCAACCTTTTAATTAGAAATGCCACTTTGGATTACATTGATCATTTGAAAAAAGTTCCCTTTTTTAAAAAAACAGTTTGGATTTCTCTGCCCACTTGAGAGAGAACGTGGAGTTTTTCCCACCAAAACTAAACAGAAATTTGATCATTAAAAACATTTGCAAATAAGTTAGAAGAATATCGGGGTGGGGGGGGAAGTGGTTTCTTCTTCAATTTTCATGACCCTCTCCACCCCCAGTATTTTTGACCAGTTCTAATTATGAATAAATGTCTGTCTGTCCAAGAATGATAAATATGTCTGCTTCTGAAACATTTACAAACAATGGCTCTCATCAGGAGCCCTGAGGTCACATTACGCAGAGAAACACCCAGGCTTGCGGGGTTCACATTCACAAAGACATAAACCGCCCCAGGACGGGAATGTCACACACAACACAGCGTGAGTGGCCCGGGTTGGTGAGGTGCATGTTTTGCTGTTGCTGGCAAATTGTGCTTTTTTGAGGTGGAGGGCGGGGGGAGTTATATTTGCAAGGAGTTCTTCATCCTCTGCCACTCTCAGCCAGGGGTGCCAGAACAGGGGAGACCAGGGCCCACCACTTTTTACTGGCCATAAGTGTGAGCGACTGGATGACGGGGGACAGACAGGAGCCGGGGGGGGAGCGGTGTTTTGGGGGTGTCAAGGTTCCTCCCCCACTCTGAACTCTAGGGTAGAGATGTGGGGACCTGCATGAAAAACCTCCTAAGCTTATCTTTACCAGCTTAGGTCAAAACTTCCCCAAGATACAAAATATTCCACCCGTTGTCCTTGGACTGACCGCTACCACCACCAAACTAATACTGGTTACTGTGGAAGAGCTGTTTGGACGCGTCTTTCCCCCCAAAATACTTCCCAAAACCCTGCACCCCACTTCCTGGACAAGGTTTGGTAAAAAGCCTCACCAATTTGCCTAGGTGACTACAGACCCAGACCCTTGGATCTTAAGAACAATGAACAATCCTCCCAACACTTGCACCCCCCCTTTCCTGGGAAATGTTGGATAAAAAGCCTCACCAATTTGCATAGGTGACCACAGACCCAAACCCTTGGATCTGAGAACAATGAAAAAGCATTCAGTTTTTTACAAGAAGACTTTTAATAAAAAATAGAAGTAAATAGAAATAAAGAAATCCCCCCTGTAAAATCAGGATGGTAGATATCTTACAGGGTAATTAGATTCAAAAACGTAGAGAACCCCTCTAGGCAAAACCTTAAGTTACAAAAAGGATACACAGACAGAAATAGTTATTCTATTCAGCACAATTCTTTTCTCAGCCATTTAAAGAAATCATAATCTAACACATACCTAGCTAGATTACTTACTAAAAGTTCTAAGACTCCATTCCTGGTCTATCCCCGGCCAAGAAGACTACAGACAGACTATAGACAGACACACACCCTTTGTTTCTCTCCCTCCTCCCAGCTTTTGAAAGTATCTTGTCTCCTCATTGGTCATTTTGGTCAGGTGCCAGTGAGGTTACCTTTAGCTTCTTAACTCTTTACAGGTGAGAGGAGCTTTCCCCTGGCCAGGAGGGATTTCAAAGGGGTTTACTCTTCCCTTTATATTTATGACAGGGGGCAAGGGGGGGGCATGAAGTGGCAGCTCAGAGAGAAAGGCGGCATGAGGGGTGGCCTCGGAAAGGGGCAGTTTGAGGGGGCCGGACCTCGAGGAGAAGGGGTGGCACAGGGGCTGGGCTACAGTTTGGGTGACAGCAGCCCCCCTCCCCCTTTTAGGAAGCTTTTGCCCATCTTGCCCTCATCTCAAATCAGTTTGTTACAGTAAGAAAACTTTGAGCAACAAGGAGACTCAAAGACCCACAATATAACCGCTAAAATCCTCACCCACCCCTAGAGCTGGGCAAACAGAATTTTTTGGTCGCTGACAATTCCAAAAAAAAGAGATGGAAAAAAACTGGTTTCAGGTTGAACAAAAGTAACGTTTTCCAAATTTTTGATGAACGAAAAAGCTTTAAAAAACAAAAACAAAAAGACCCAGGAACATTTCCAGGGTGGTAACTTTTTGAATTTTTTTAAAAAAACTAAAGGACATTTTTAAACAAAAAATTGTTTCAAACTGAAAAATCAAAATGGTTTGTTTGGAAAGTGTCTAAACGAAATGCTTTGACTTTTTAACAACTGAGGGGAGGGGCTGGACGTGAACAATTCAGCAGAATGAATATGAATTCGCAAACTGCTGAACCTAAAATAGGTTTAGATGAAAGTTTCGCCCAGTTTAGTCCCCACCATTGAGGGGCATCGTAGGAGGGATCAGCTCTTCTAGCTGGTTTCCCAGCCCAAGTCTGTCTCCATTTAATGGGTCCCTCCCCCCCACTCCGGTTTAGGGTTGCCAATTTTAATTGGACCTATTCCTGAAGATTTTATCACGACATAATCTTTAATTAAAAATTAATCTTTAATTCCTGCAGACTCCCGGTCATCCTGGAGGATTGGCAATGCTACTCCAGTTTCCTGGGCCACACCCATAGAATCATAGAATCATAGAATATCAGGGTTGGAAGGGACCCCAGAAGGTCATCTAGTCCAACCCCCTGCTCGAAGCAGGACCAATTCCCAGTTAAATCATCCCAGCCAGGGCTTTGTCAAGCCTGACCTTAAAAACCTCTAAGGACGGAGATTCTACCACCTCCCTAGGTAACGCATTCCAGTGTTTCACCACCCTCTTAGTGAAAAAGTTTTTCCTAATATCCAATCTAAACCTCCCCCACTGCAACTTGAGACCATTACTCCTTGTTCTGTCATCTGCTACCGTTGAGAACAGTCTAGAGCCATCCTCTTTGGAACCCCCTTTCAGGTAGTTGAAAGCAGCTATCAAATCCCCCCTCATTCTTCTCTTCTGCAGGCTAAACAATCCCAGCTCCCTCAGCCTCTCCTCATAAGTCATGTGTTCTAGACCCCTAATCATTTTTGTTGCCCTTCGCTGGACTCTCTACAATTTATCCACATCCTTCTTGTAGTGTGGGGCCCAAAACTGGACACAGTACTCCAGATGAGGCCTCACCAATGTCGAATAGAGGGGAACGATCACGTCCCTCGATCTGCTCGCTATGCCCCTACTTATACATCCCAAAATGCCATTGGCCTTCTTGGCAACAAGGGCACACTGCTGACTCATATCCAGCTTCTCGTCCACTGTCACCCCTAGGTCCTTTTCCGCAGAACTGCCCCCTAGCCATTCCCCACCTAATGGATCCCTTCCTCTGGGTTCCTGGGTCAAGCGTCTGACCACCATTAGCAGGTCTCCTTCCCCATTCTCCAGGGCTGGGTCTCGATTCCTGTTTCTAATTCCCTGGGCCTAGTCCCCGTCCCTGTCACACACTGCGGTGAGCTCAGATTCCTGTGAATCCTGCGGACTTCCAGGCTGCTGGGAGGGATGAGTCAGCAGCTTCCTGAAGACGAGTCGCGGGTAGGCAAACACTTTCCCTCTACCTTTCCAAACCCACATAGGTACAGTAAGACCAGCACCCCCACCACCCCCACCACTCCACGCACCATGAGATGATTCCAGGACGCTGGCTCTGAAACAAAAGAGGGAGAAAGGCCCCATGACTAAGGGAGTCTGTTAAATCATCCCACTGCTGCCATGAGGATCCCAGAAGATGAAGACATTCCTGGGATACAGTAAGAGCTGAGTTGGGTCGTGTGCACATGGTCACCACTCAGAGCAGCGGGAATGAGATCTCCAGGCTCATTATCCCCATCGGCCAACGTGACGGAGGGAGAAAGGTGAGCCCGGCAAAGCAGCCCCTGTTCCAGAGTCTGGGAACCGTGATTTTTAAGATGCTCCCGGATGGGGTCCCTCAGGTCTTAAGGTTAGAGGGGAAGGTTATGATCATGTACTCCAGCATCTCTTGAAGCGTGGGGAAGGGCTAGCCACGGTGGGAAGAGTGGGGTTTGAAGACGAGTACAAGGAAAATGGGGGGGTGGGGTCGCTAACACATTGCTGGCAGGTGAGGGGCACGATCGGTTTCTTTGCTTTGAGGAGGGGGCTCAGCTTTTAAAAGTTTTGGGAAGAATAATTTAGTCTGAGCCCTGGCATAACCCAGGCCAGAGAACGTTGCCTACTGATTCCTGCACCCAGTCCAGTGATTTATAGCACTGACTTGGCATTGAGAGGGATTTTATCATACGCTGAAATCCAGCTGCAGAAGGGAAAGGGCATTAGAAGCTGAAAGACCCCAGAAGTGGCTCTGGTTTTCTACTCAAAATAACCACCCAGGGCTGATTTTCCCCAGCCCAGCACCTTGCAGTCATGCACCCAGCGCCTAGTGAGTTCGGTGTGCAGGCAGGCTCCCAAATCCAGACAGTGGCACTTCACATCCACTTTGCTCTGGCGTCAGGGACTGCCCTGAGCGCCCATCCTGCAAACACGTACGCACCTGAGCCCTCCCACTGTGATCCAAGGCTACTCCTGCTGATGGAGTTAAACACGTGGCTAAAGCGTTTGCAGAGGTTCCAAAGAGCTGAGGCTCCATGTAAAAGGAACATTACTTCAGTTATTCCAATCTTGGGTTGATGAGATGCTGCTGCCGGCCCCCTCCCTTCACAGCTGAGTCTCCCACCCAGTGGAATTCTCCAAGGAACTTCCCACTCCAAGAGACAGAGGTGCCTGAAGTGGCCATTAGCCTCTTAAGTCCCTTTGTGAATCCAGCCCTAACCGTTCATCGGGACAAGTCCTCAGCTCCCTGCAGGTGTCCCGTTACCCAGGTCACACGGTGCAGGTTTCCTCTCACCTATCAGACTTTGTTTTTAAAGGAAAGCTGAGATGCAGGAGATCAAGGTGGCGCTTCCAATGAACAAGTACCAGGTCACCCACCCCATGGGATTCAGCCTCGTATGGTCCTTGCTCCAGACCCCCTAACTCTGTGGTTCTCAAGCAGGGGTACAGGTATCCCTGGGGTACACAGAGCTCTTCCGAGGAGTAGGTCAACTCATCTAGATATTGGCCTTGTTTTACAACGGGCTACATAAAAAGCACTAGCGAAGTCAGTGCAAACTAAAATTTCAGACAGACACTGACTTGTTTATACTGTTCTATACTCCACACATGGACGTGTAAGTACAATACTTATTTCCAAAGGGTTTATTTTATAATTGTATGGTACAAATGAGAGTCAGCAATTTTTCAGCAATAGTGGCTGTGGCAACATTTGTATTTTCATGTCGGATTTTCTAAGCAAGTCGTTTTTAAGTCAGGAGAAACTTGGGGTACGCAAGACAAATCAGACTCCTGAAAGGGGTGCAGTGGTCTGGAAAGGTTGAGAGCCACTGCCCTAACTCATCTCACAGCCTGGGACGTCTTCTCGACTGACGCTCTGCAGGGAAGTTAGAGATGAAGGACAACACCAGAGCCCAGCTTCCCATTAGCGGGAGGGGGAGGAAAGACTCACCCCTGGGCCTTTCCTTGTTACAGGGACCCACAGTGACACGGACTCTCTCTCACTCTGCAGCTTCTCAGGCTCTGCTGCTGGGAACAGCTGCGGGTGGATAAAAGGCAGCCAGGTTCTGTCTGAGACGTGTGCCGCGGAGCTCAAATGGATCTGCCAGAAAGAAGCGGCCGTGATAGAAACAGTACAACTGAGGATCCACATTTGTGTAGCTGTAATGTGAAGTACCCCCCTGTTCAGTCTCCTGGGTACGGCCCTACCAAATTCACCCATCCAGTTTGGTAAATTTCATGGTCACGAGATTTTTAAAAGTCTTTCCCGGGCTGGAGGGGAGGGGCCCTCTCCCCCCTCTCCCTTCCCCCCCTTTCCCAGGCTGGGGGGGCCCTCTGTCAACCCTCTCCCTTCCCCCACTTTCCCGGGCTGGGGGGGCCCTCTGTCCACCCTCTCCCTTCCCCCCTTTTCCTGGGCTGGGGGGGCCCTCTGTCCCCCTTTCCACCCTTTCCTGGGCTGGGGGTCCTCCTCTTCCCCTTCCCCCCCTTTCTCTGGCTGGGGGGAGGCTCTGTGTGCCCCTTCCCCCCCTTTCGCGGGCTGGGGGGGCCCTCTGTCTCCCCTTTACCTGCCCCCCTTTCCCGGGATGGGGGGGCTGTGTCCCCGCTCTCCCTTTCCCCCTTTCCCCGGCTGGGGGGGCCCTGTGTCTCCCCTTTCCCTTCCCCCCCTTTCCCGAGCTGGGGGAGGCCCTGTGTCCCCCCTCTCCCTTCCTCCCCTTTTCGAGGCTGGGGTGGGCTCTATGTCCCCCTTCCCCCCCTTTCCCGGCTGGGAGGGGCCCTGTGTCCCAATTTCCAGGGCTGGGGGGGGGCCCTGTTCCCACTTGCCCCCCTTTCCCGGGCTGGGGGGGGCCCTGTTCCCCCCTCTCCCTTCCCCCTCTTTCCCATGCTGGGGAAGGCCCTGTGTCCCCCCTCTCCCTTCCCCCCCTTTCCCGGGCTGGGGGAGACCCTGTGTCCCCCCTCTCCCTTCCCCCCCTTTTCGAGGCTGGGGGGGCCCTGTGTCCCCCTTTCCTCCCTTTCCCGGGCTGGGGGGGGCCCTCTGTCCCCCTTCCCCCCTTTTCTGGGCTGGGGGGCCCTCTTTCCCCCTTCCCCCCTTTCCCGGGCTGGGGAGGCCCTGTGTCCCCCCTCTCCCTTCCCCCCCTTTTCGAGGCTGGGGAGGGGCCCTATGTCTCCCTTTCCCCCCTTTCCCGGGCTGGGGAGGGGGGCCTGTGTCTCCCTTCCCCCTTTTTCCCGGGCTGGGGGGGTCCTGTGTTCCCCTTCACCTCCTTTCTCGGGCTGGGGGGGCCCTGTTTCCCCCTTCCCCCCTTTTCCCGGGCTGGGGGGGGGCTGTGTCCCCCTTTCCCGGGATGGGGGGGGGGCCCTGTCTCCTGTTGTTTCAACTCCTGTTTTTCAAACAAACATTTTTCCTGTTGAGTTGAAGCCCTTTTGCACAAACACTTCAAAATCATGCTTCCTCTTAGTCATTCCCCAAAGTAACACATCAAATCAAATTCTGCTCCCCATTATATGGGAGTGAATCCAAAATAACTCATTGATCGCTATCCAAATTTACACCAGTGTAAGTGAGAGCAGAATTTGGGCCTATATAGTACAAATTGAAAAATACTGCTGTATTGTCTTGGGAGACAGCGGCTGTTTCTCTTAGAAGAACTATGGTATTGTCTTATGAAAACCTTCACGTGCAGAAGTGGTGAGAAAAGATGAATGTGTGAAGCAATGTTTGAACCAAACATGCCAAACCCACAGAAAAAAACACAGAAATTGGGCTTGTTTTTGGCTTAATTGGCTTGTGAGTTGCTTGTTGGCTAGGCTTTAGCTTGTAGCTTCTTGCCTGTTACTCTTTTTTTTTTTTTTTATCAGCTCCTGGCAATCAGCGGTAAGGAGGGGAAGAGAGTCGTGGACAGCGGGCCCACCACAGTCCCAGACTGCATGCTCGGGGGATCTAATCACATAGAGAGTTGGGGTTCTTAAAAAATGGCTTGTTTTGACCTTGTTTTAAAATGGGATTAGCTTGATTTTTGGCTTATTGTGAAAGTTGGGGTGCTTATTTACTACATGAAAGTTGGCAACTGTGGTTTGAACTGATCCAAACAGCGATGACATTTACTCCACTCCCCTCTTCATTAGAAGCTCCAACTTTTCCTCAGTGTTTCCCCCTCCCGCATTTTCTTCCCTGTCATCAGCCATGAGAATGGAGAGTATGGCATGCCCACTTACGTACCTATTCTGCCACATGCTATAAGGCTTTGTATGAAGCAGCATCTCCCAAAAAAACATGTTAAACATGCACGGCCAAAATGCAGCAGAACCAGCCAATCTGTTGAAATACTTTATGCCTCTGACATCGCTCGTGTCTTGTAGGTAAATGATAATGCTCACAGCTGCCCGTCTGCTCTTACCGTCAAAGCCCTGCATGGATACAAAATTTGTATCTGCATCCATGCTCGTATCATAGAATCATAGAATATCAGGGTTGGAAGGGACCCCTGAAGGTCATCTAGTCCAACCCCCTGCTCGAAGCAGGACCAATTCCCAGTTAAATCATCCCAGCCAGGGCTTTCTCAAGCCTGACCTTAAAAACCTCTAAGGAAGGAGATTCCACCACCTCCCTAGGTAATGCATTCCAGTGTTTCACCACCCTCTTAGTGAAAAAGTTTTTCCTAATATCCAATCTAAACCTCCCCCACTGCAACTTGAAACCATTACTCCTCGTTCTGTCATCTGCTACCGTTGAGAACAGTCTAGAGCCATCCTCTTTGGAACCCCCTTTCAGGTAGTTGAAAGCAGCTATCAAATCCCCCCTCATTCTTCTCTTCTGCAGGCTAAACAATCCCAGCTCCCTCAGCCTCTCCTCATAAGTCATGTGTTCTAGACCCCTAATCATTTTTGTTGCCCTTCGCTGGACTCTCTACAATTTATCCACATCCTTCTTGTAGTGTGGGGCCCAAAACTGGACACAGTACTCCAGATGAGGCCTCACCAATGTCGAATAGAGGGGAACGATCACGTCCCTCGATCTGCTCGCTATGCCCCTACTTATACATCCCAAAATGCCATTGGCCTTCTTGGCAACAAGGGCACACTGTTGACTCATATCCAGCTTCTCGTCCACTGTCACCCCTAGGTCCTTTTCCGCAGAACTGCTGCCTAGCCATTCGGCCCCTAGTCTGTAGCGGTGCATTGGATTCTTCCATCCTAAGTGCAGGACCCTGCACTTATCCTTATTGAACCTCATCAGATTTCTTTTGGCCCAATCCTCCAATTTGTCTAGGTCCTTCTGTATCCTATCCCTCCCCTCCAGCGTATCTACCACTCCTCCCAGTTTAGTATCATCCGCAAATTTGCTGAGAGTGCAATCCACACCATCCTCCAGATCATTTATGAAGATATTGAACAAAACCGGCCCCAGGACCAACCCTTGGGGCACTCCACTTGATACCGGCTGCCAACTAGACATGGAGCCATTGATCACTACCCGTTGAGCCCGACAATCTAGCCAGCTTTCTACCCACCTTATAGTGTATCCGCAGAAATGGTCCATGGATAAAAAGTGGATACCTGCGGATTTCCAGGGCTCTACTCACTTTTTCTCCACTGCACTTTGATCAAGTCCATTCATGTTAAATCAGGCTTCCCTTTAGGGTATTGTAACAGACGTCCCTCTCACCTTGGACAAGCCTGAACCTGACCCCATGTAAACACCATTGGATGGACATTTAGTAATGCGGGCAGTTGTAGCAACCATGCTACAAGCCTGAAGACCCTTGCTGTAGGTATTCCAATGGTTAGAGCCATGTGTCAGTCATGTCCATCTAACACTCAATGGACTGACCCAAAAATGACGCTCACAATCAGGGATCACAAATTTTAAGGCACCTTTATTCCCAATCTGGCTGAGACACAGCAAAAGATACAGGTTAGTTAGGATGCAGGGTACTTCAATTAAAGGGGTTACACTAAACAATATCAAACAGTGAATAACATGAGGGTATAACACAAGTAGTTCTAAGCCCTGTAGCCCCACATGTTCCGACTGATGACAGATATCTCTGGGTAACACCCAATATGATCCCCAGGAGGGTGAGAAATTAAGTTAATAAAAAGATCTATCTAGAATTTATTTAACCATCCTGTAGCATTTCATAGCTATTAAATTTCTATTAAATTATATTAAATTTCATAGGATGATTCAAACAAACCTGGAGAGAGGTAAAAATTTTCTATTCGATTTTATAGGAGTTCATAATGGGGAAGATGTTGACAAAGAAAAATTAAGGCAGAATATCAGGAAAAACTTGCTGATGGTGGGATACCAGCCTAAAGGATGAGGTGAAAGTCTTGGAACATTTAAAAATAAACCAGCCAAAATGTAAGCAAATGTACAATAGGGAACAATCCTGAAACAACAGTGAGATGGAGTAAATGAGAACTGCTGCATTAAGTCTTTTCCTTCTCGACCTTATCAGTTTATTTAAAGCTTCAGAATACACCCCATTCACAAGTTTGTTTGGGGAGTACATGGACTGCCCTGTATGTATGTCCTCAAGCAACTAAGGAGTACAAGTGTGATGCCTGGCAACTTGGCCAACACACTAGGAATTGAATCAGGAGCCTCTAGAGGTGGTTCTCGGGCTGCCAGCTGCTTGCAGCCCAATCAACACATGGCTGCAGCCCATGTGATATCCTCAGGGCCATACAGGTAATATATAGTGTGGATGCAGCCCACCTAACACAGAGAGAGTTGCATATGTGGCCCACAATGGTAAATACTTTGAGAACTACTGTGAGCTAAAAGCATGAGCAACTACAGCTTGAGCTAAAGAGCCAGATTTCTGTTACAGACTTCTATCTTCTGATTGGGCACACAAGGGCAACTGTGATACAGTACACAGTCACCAGTGGGTTACACGAGTTACATGAGTAAAACAAAACAAGCTCAAATTACAATCTGATAATTCATCCTTTTATTACTCTAATACATTTCTCTTAGACCCAGCAAGACAAGAACTGATATGGAACTATGTCCCCATTAATTCACATTAGGGTGAAGTAAACAAGTATGATAATGTGCATCACAGCAAAGGATCCACATTATGATAAAGCAAGTTCTAAAATTAACAAAGCAGTACAGAGAAACATGGAACACTTTTCCATGGATACACAAAACCTCTCTTTTTTATCAAGAGATTAGCTTACAAAATGTCTGCTTATCAGCAGCAGAGAATGAAACAGCTTCTTTATCTGTGGACTAGGTGATACTGGAAAACAAAACAACAATGGAATTCTTTTTTTAGCACTTTAACTGTCCAATTCATGCCTAACCTAAAACTTGATGACTAGGAGAGTGATTTATCATATTGATTTATTCAATGCTTTTAGGAAAACCGCCAGTCTGAACACCCACCTCACTTCATCTGAGCTTCCCTTAAATTTACAACACATTGTAAGAAAAAGGAAGGTCATGGACTAATGGACAACTTCCTGTCCAAATAAAAGACTATGCTGTGGATCTAATGCAGGAGGACCTGTGAACTGTTACATCCAGACGGTATTAAAATGCACTAGAAATATATCTTTTAAAAAAGCATAGAAAAACAGTAGCTTGATTTTCAAATAGTCTCATTGCCAGTCCAATCAAACAGTTTCATGGAGGTACAGATGCTTTCATACTCTGATGCCATAACTTGGATCCCTCAAATGGATTTTGCTGTCAGCCTGAACAAAATTATGGAATAACTACTTTGTAATGAGCTGGCCATTCATGCATTTAGTGAAAGAAATTCTTCCTCTATGAATTGGCAATGGGGAAATAAGTTAGATGTTCACGCTATTGCTATGGGAGAAAATTGGCCGCTTCCCAAACTACTTTGCTTTCAAACTAGACCACTTTAGCAGTCACAATGCACCAGAGAAATGTGCTTGAATACAGTGTGAGACACTGTCATGTCACTAACCATACATTACTATTAAAAACGTAATACTTCTCTATGAATTATTTAAAATGTTAAAAAGCAAAACAGACTGTGGGCAGGGTGTACCAGGCCTTTGTGGCTCCCTTCTGGAGGGTCCTCTGCTCTGCTGCACCCAGCCTCCAGAGCAGTTCTCCGAGAGGAAAAGAGCAGCAAGTGTTAAACCTCCAGCCTTGCCTAAAGAGACATCCAGAGAGCAGCCATTTTAGGAACCATTGAGAGCTGGTCCTCCAGCAGCTAAAAAGGCTGGGGACCAGTTACAAACAATCAAGGCTCAGCAGGCCAAAATAAAAGGAGCTGCCTGGGTTTAGCAATATGGTTCCTGGCTGGAGCCAATGGAGCAAGGTAGGATGTTCCCTATGCCACAGCTAAAGGAACTGGGCTGGGCCGGGCCGGGCCGGGCCGGGCCGGGCCAAGCCAAGCCAAGCCAAGCCAAGCCTGGATCTGTTTCTGGTCACCAATGAGAGTAGGAGTGTGGAAGAAACACTGCTGAGTTAATTCCACAAAGGGAGTTAAGTCGCAGGTGGGTAAGAAGCCATTTTTGTTATAATTGTAAGCAGAGACAGGGTGGGCTCCACCCTGACATCTGGTGGTGAGGTGTGGCAAGTTGTGGAAAAGAACTTCAGGGGCTGATCTCATTTGCATAGGCACACCCACCCCGCCTAGAATGAGGCCATAACTGCCCAAATGGTCACTTTGGCTGCTGTGGGATCCCCAGTGTCTCTGTTATTGGGGCGGGAAGAATAAATTGTTAGTACCCTGATTATGGGAACTGTGCTTGGAACTGTACTTGGCCTTTTTGTTATGATGGAGGACTCACCATCAACTGAGTAGCACTCGCTAGGCAAGGGACATGGGTTCCAAAACTCTGTGAATTGAGAGAGACTTGAGACAGGTATTAGTGCCTGGTGGTGTAGGCCCCTTTGTGAGGGCCTGAAGCACCAATTGCACCTCTGTCTCTCTCCACTGTGGAATGTCAGAGCTAATTTTGGGTCTATTAAGAGTTTTGTTACAGGTACTGTGCTGAATTCACTTCAGCCTTATGGTGCACCAGCACTAAGGCTCCCACTACTATGAGCTGAAATCACTGAGCACTGTGTCAAGTAGTGGGGAGCCGGAAGATCTAGTGTGCAGCGGAGCTGTTCGTGAGACGGCGAGCTGAGCGGAGCTGGTCGTGAGACAGCGGTGTGTTCGTGAGACGGCGAGCGGAGCTGGTCGGGAGACAGCGGTGTGTTCGTGAGACGGCGAGCGGAGCTGGTCGTGAGACAGCGGTGTGTTCGTGAGACGGCGAGCGGAGCAGAGCTGGTCGTGAGACAGCGGTGTGTTCGTGAGACGGCGAGCGGAGCTGGTCGTGAGTCAGCAGTGTGTTCGTGAGACGGCGGTGTGTTCGTGAGACGGCGAGCTGAGCGGAGCCGGTCGTGAGACGGCGAGCTGTGCAGAGCGGAGCCGGTCGTGGTGGAGCGGAGCGGAGCAGAGCCCTGTGGGGCAGTCAGCTTCAGGACACGTAAGGTGCCCCTTACCTCTTTCCCCCCCCCACCCCCAGGCACATTCCGGCCAGACTGGGGAGTAACACTCTGCAGATGAACTTTTGAACTCTGGACTTTTTTTGGACTTTGGGTGATTTGTGGATTGCTGGACTCAAGAGACGTTTGGGTTCTGGGACTCAAGGGCCTAAGGGAAAGGATGTGGCCCAATTTTTCTGGGGTGGGTCGGTGTTCATGGTTTGGTTAATGAACACTAGTTGTGGTGTTTCCCCAATTTAATGCTGATGTTGTTTACCTCATGTTATTAAAGATTCTCTACTACACCGAGACGCCGTGCTTGCGAGAGGGGAAGTATTGCCTCCTTGAGGCGCCCAGGGGGTGTGTAAGATTTTCCCAGGTCACTGGGTGGGGGCTCGAGCCAGTTTTGCATTTGCTTTAATGAGAGGGAACCCCTGTGTACTGAACCCGGCCCTTGCTGCTATCAACTTGGCCTGGCAGAAGGGTTACATAATTAATCCTGAAGGGCAAGGAACTCTTTCTATTGGAGTTTGTTGTACCCTAGAAGGGGTTGGACAGTGTGAGCCAGCTAGAAGCCTGAGGCCACAGAGGCCAACTGATAGCTTATAGGAGACTGAGGGAGCTTAAGAAAACAGCAACACTCAAAAAGACCACCACACAGACATATGTCCATGTCTTTTTAATGGCAGTTTTCAGAAGTATTCTATATATGCTACATCAGTTGAGGTAATTGAGCTGGATTCTCTCCTGAAGCTGGAAGAAGGAGGAGGTACCAAGGAGATGGCTCAAGCTCTCTGAATCTCAAGGCCATCTGTAGCCCCAACAAGAGTTGGAGCCACTTCTAGGCAGCTCTTAGTTGCACCACTGATGCACCATCCTTAATGGACCCCATACCAGTGCAGGATTGCTTTGACATGGCCCTTTCTAATGAATCAGCAGGTGCAGGACCTGGAGCCAACACATTTTCACTTACAGGCAATTCCCCTCCAACAGAGCCATTTTCCAGCCTCTTTGTAACTCCTGAGTGGTGAAAAGATGCCAGCCCTAAGTAGAGTTTGCAGCCCATTATGTTCAAATTGGATTATTCCAATTCTCTCTGTGTGCAGCTGCACTTGAAGACTGCTGCAAAACTCCAGCTGGTTTTGCTTCTGGAATCATAGACTATCAGGGTTGGAAGGGACCTCAGGAGGTCATCTAGTCCAACCCCCTGCTCAAAGCAGGACCAATCCCCAACTAAATCATCCCAGCCAGGGCTTTGTCAAGCCTGACCTTGAAAACCTCTCAGGAAGGAGATTCCACCACCTCCCTAGGTAACCCATTCCAGTGCTTCACCACGCTCCTAGTGAAAAAGGTTTTCCTAACATCCAACCTAAACCTCCCCCTCTGCAACTTGAGACCATTACTCCTTGTTTTGTCATCTGCTACCACTGAGAACAGTCTAGATCCATCCTCTTTGCAACCCCCTTTCAGGTAGTTGAAAGTACCTGTCAAATCCCCCCTCATTCTTCTCTTCCACAGACTAAATAATCCCAGTTCCCTCAGCCTCTCCTCATAAGTCATGTGTTCCAGCCCCCTAATCATTTTTGTTGTCCTCTGCTGGACTCTTTCCAATTTTTCCACAGCCTTTTAGTGTGGGGCCCAAAACTGGACACAATACTCCAGATGAGGCCGCAACAATGCCAAATAGAGGGGAATGATCACGTCCCTCAATCTGCTGGCAATGCTCCCACTTATACAGACCAAAATGCCGTTAGCCTTCCTGGCAACAAGGGCACACTGTTGACTCTTATCCAGCTTCTCATCCACTGTAACCCCTAGGTCCTTTTCTGCAGAACTGCTTCCTAGCCACTTGGTCCCTAGTCTGTAGCAGTGCATGGGATTCTTCCGTCCTAAGTGCAGGATTCTGCACTTGTCCTTGTTGATTCTCATCAGATTTCTTTTGGCCCAATCCTCTAATTTGTCTAGGTCCCTCTGTATCCAATCCCTACCCTCTAGAATAGCTTTCATTCCTCCCAGTTTAGTGTCATCTGCAAACTTGCTGAGGGTACAACCATGCCATTCTCCAGATCATTAATGAAGATATTGAACAAAACCAGCCCCAGGATTGACCCTTGGGGCACTCCGCTTGATACCGGCTACCAGCTAGACATGGAGCCATTGATCACTACCCGTTGAGCCAAACAGTCTAGCCAGCTTTCTATCCACCTTACAGTCCATTCATCCAACCCATACTTCTTTAACTTGCTGGCAAGAATACTGGGAAGACCGTATCAAAAGCTTTGTTAAAGTCAAGGAATAACACGTTCCCTGCTGTCCCCTCATCCACAGAACCAGTTATCTCGTCATAGAAGGCAATTAGATTAGTCAGGCATGACTTGCCCTTGGTGAATCCATGCTGACTGTTCCTGATCACTTTCCTCTCCTCTAAGTGCTTCAGAATTGATTCCTTGACGGCCTGCTCCATGATTTTTCCAGGGACTGAGGTGAGGCTGACTGGCCTGTGATTCCCCAGATCCTCCTTCTTCCCTTTTTTAAAGATGGGCACTACATTAGCCTTTTTCCAGTTATCTGGGACCTCCCACAATCACCATGAGTTTTTAAAGATAATGGCCAATTCTCTGCAATCACATCTGCCAACTCCTTTAGTACCCTCAGATGCAGTGCATCCGGCCCCAGGGACTTGTGCTCGTCCAGCTTTTCTAAATAGTCCTGAACCTCTTCTTTCTCCACAGAGGGCTTGTCACCTCCTCTCCATGCTGTGCTGCCCAGTGCAGTAATCTGGCTGCTGACCTTCTTCGTGAAGACAGAGGTAAAAAAGGCATTGAGTACATTAGCTTTTTCCACATCCTCTGTCACTAGGTTGCCTTCCTTATTCAGTAAGGGGCCCACACTTTCCTTGATCTTTTTCTTGTTGCTAACATACCTGAAGAAACCCTTCTTGTTACTCTTAACATGTCTTGCTAGCTGCAACTCCAAGTGTGATTTAGCCTTCCTGATTTCACTCCTGCATGCCCGAGCAATATTTTTATACTCCTCCCTGGTCATTTGTCCAATCTTCCACTTCTTGTAAGCTTCTTTTTTTGTGTTTAAGATCAGCAAGGATTTCACTGTTAAGCTAAGCTGATCACCTGCCATATTTACTATTCTTTCTACACATCGGGGTGGTTTGTTCTTCAACCTCAATAAGGATCCTTTAAAATACAGCCAGCTCTCCTAGACTCCTTTCCCCTTCATGTTATTCTCCCAGGGGATCCTGCCCATCAGTTCCCTGAGGGAATCAAAGTCTTCTTTTCTGAAGTCCAGGGTCCGTATTCTGCTGCTCTCCTTTCTTTCTTGCGTCAGGATCCTGAACTCAACCATCTCATGGTCACTACCTCCCAGGTTCCCATCCACTTGTGCTTCCCCTACTAATTTTTCCTGGTTTGTGAGCATAAGATCAAGAAGAGCTGTGCCCCTAATTGGTTCCTCCAGCACTTGCACCAGGAAATTGTCCCCTACACTTTCCAAAAACTTCCTGGATTGTCTGTGCATGAGCCTTAGTGGTATCTCCCATAGCAAGTGCATTTGTAATAATGCTCATGGTTATCTGCTGGAAGCTGTTGGGTTTAACCTATATATCTCTGATGGTTTTAATATTGGTGCATTGAGACTACCTCTCATTCTGTGTGACACAACCATAGGTGAGATCTGCTGAGGCCTTTGAGATAACAACACCACAGGTTTAGCACTGGGGTGCTGATGAAAGAGAATTTTCATTGGCGGGACCATCAGTGAAGGGACTCAATCTATTCCTTAGTCCAACAGAACCTGAATGCATTGAGCTGTGGGGCATGGTGCAAAGCTTATCTCATATCCCAGGCTTCTCATAAATGGGATTATGGGCATAGTGGGGCAGCGGGGGGAGAACTGTTCTGATATGGGAACCAGGCCAGTTGTATTTTTGTACATTGTTTATATATGCACCCAGAGTTGTAAGCCTAACAGGCGATGTCTCTGTGCAGGAGTGAGTGAATTAGAGTACATTTCCTGTTCTTTCTGGCCTCTCAGCATGGTTTTATGTGGCAATGAAGTAGTGGTCCTGGCTATGATTTTTATGTGGGTTTTGCAGGTTCGTGCTTCACCAGCTTATGTATAGAGCAGGCAGTTTTGCAAACAGTTATGTTGCTGGCGTGTGAAATTCAGGCAACCATTAATGATGCTCTAGGATTGAGTCCTGCTCCCACTGAAGTCAACAGCATAATCCCTAGAGGGTCAGATCCTGCCCTTTCCTCCATGGATGCAGAAGGGACACCTGGGAACAGAATCAATCAGCCCTGTTGAATAGGGGATAGGATATGGAGAGCCATGCCGGGTGTGTGCAGACCTTAGCTCTGCTCAGCAGTAGCTCCCTATGTGTGCTAAAAGGGAAAAGAAGCAGTGGGCTAAGGGTGTGCCTGAGGATCCTCTTTTATGTGGATCCTTCTGTTCCCCACTGTCACACTCAGAGGGCGAGCTATGCTTTAGATGCCTTTGCAGTATCTCTTGAGTACACCCCTTCAAGTGACAGATCTAGGCCTGTCTTTTTCTCAGGGTAGAATTCTGCAGTTCACTCTGCTATTAGACTGGGTTTCTTACTGCAGTCCCCTTGTTTCCCAACCATGATAATTCCACACATCCAGCTGTATTTTGAACCTTCAATAACTATCCCTTTGGGAGCTTGTCATCAGTGTCTGATTCAAGCTTCTTCCAAACAAACACATTTGTTCATTAATCCAAAGGTACATAGAAATGAGAGAACAGGGTTTAAAAATCACAAAAAGCCTATATGCATTTCGCTTTGCCTAACTTAGCCTTTCCTTGACGGTTTAAGTAGGTTCCACTTAACTCTGTCACTGGGCTGGGTGAGATGCGTTCCCCTGTAACTACTGCTCCTTGGACATCCCAGACAGCATCTCTCCCCTCTTAAGTCTCAGGTTGTCTTTTTAACTATTCTAAAGTCTCTTTGCTTCGTGTTTCTGACTAAAGATCTCCTGGGGTTTTGAGCAGGGCACCAAATTCACTTACGCACGTCTCCAGAGGGTACTGGAGGTGCTCTTCACAGAATGGATTGCTGGTATGGGCCCTCTGAACACCAGGAAATTGAATTCTATCTACTAGTGTTGTGTGTGGTTCCTGCAGGATTATCAACAAACTCACAGAGCTAGACAGAGATACAAAACATTCAAAAAATTAGTATATATAATGTCCATGTTCTTCACAGCCACCCTCAGAGGAATGAAGTGTTTTTGGACCACTGTGGCTAGTGCGTTTTCAGAGCTGCAATAATAGAAAGGTCCAGCAGCTACTTCATAGCCTGAGTATGGAAAACTCTTTTGCCCCAGTCTCAGTGCCAGCTCCAGGCACCAGTGTTCCAAGCTGGTGCTTGGGGCAGCAGTTAGAAAGGGGCGGCAGAGTTTCCGCCGCGGCGGCTATTCGGCAGCAGCTCCTCAGTCCCGCCGTCTGCAGTGGCAATTTGGCGGCAGCTTCTCCCCTTTGCCATCTGTGGCAGCAGTTTTTTTCACTGCTTGCGGTGGGAAAAACTTTAGAGCCGGCCCTGCCCAGTCTGCCATGGAGCTAGCTAGCATCCAGCCCAGCTACTGGGACGAAGGATTTGGGAACAAAGTCAGATGTGCCACTTACTGCTAGACTCTCAGAATCTGACCCCATGAGTTAAGTTCCTTTGAAAACTAAAATGAATATGGGATGTTCCCCTATCTCCTCTGAGGAAACCCTACCAAGAAGAATCACTTGGTTCAAAAACAAACATAAAAACTCTGATGTGCATGTTCACTATCAGAACTGGACACAAACGCTTATACGAGTGCACATATTAAAACAAAAATTAAATTCAAGTACAAGTAATCTCTACTTTAGTTTACTTGAGTTTGTATTTGAAAAGAGAATTTATAAACTCAAATTACTTGCAAATTTTGAGAGAACCCTTGTCAAGGGCATGCGTAATAGAAACATCGGCCTGCCACTGCCCAGGAATGACTGGCATTGAGCCTAACTCATTATTTTATCAAGGATCTGGCAGTCAATCAATAGGAAATTATCTGTTCTGTATTGATGTAAATCATAGTTGGTTTCCCTTGAATGCTATGCCAAATCCTTGACAGAGTGAGTTATTGTGTGTTCTATGCCAGTTTTCTTTCTATATCAGTTCAACTACAAATTCTTCTTTGAATGCAATCAAATAGCAGTAGAATCCAAAACAGAACTATCTCATGGGAACACAGAAATTGCTATATCTAGTGCATCACCCTGCTTCCAGCTGAGGCCAATACCCGCTGCATCAGAGGTCTAGGAATTGCAGGGAGAAATGCACCTTTTCAGTTATGCAATGTGATGCATAGGAAGGGGCAGAATTCATTGGACCTCCATATTTCACCCGGAAATAGAAGATTAATTATTATTTTTAACTCCTCTACAATTTGTCTGTAGCACCTGTAACCCCAGCATGTAAGTGCCTATCACCATAATATCTCATTTGGATTCACAAAGCATGATCCATGGGTGGTCTTCATAGTAATTATTACTCTTTGCTTCTCCACAGTTCTAGGGAAGCTCCCCTAGGTAGAGATTGCTTTGATTTAACCCCTTTCTCTCATGCTAGTATTCACTGCATAGATGTAAAGGTTATTAAAGGTTATGAAATTATACAAGCCTCTTAAATGCTTTTAGTCCCACTCTGCTCTGCTCAGTTGTCAAGCTTCGAAGGAAATGTAGCTCAACACTAAGCCTGCTCTGCTTTGAAGCTCCGCTACACAATCAACGGAGGGATGGAATTTTCTCTGAAGCCAGGCTAATGCCAAGTGATGCCAGCAGATTTTCTTTCAAGCCCTGCTGTCGCTGTGCTGACCAGCACAGGATGGGGCCAGCACCAGCAGCCTGAGTTGCTTGTTCTGTGGAGCTCTGACTCTCTTCAGTTGAAAGGAGTGGGGTTGGCACTGGTGGCTATTCTGAAGTTCTGCTCAAGCCACTGCAGGATGAAAGAAGCGAGGAGGGAGAGAAAAATATGAGGGAGGAGACCACCAGAGAGAGGAGGAAGAGATGGGGGAAACGGAGAGGAGAGAAATGGGTGGGGAAGTATTTTTTAGAATTGTCATTTACAATTGCCTCACAAACATGAAGCATTTTCACGTGGTCCCTATCTGGTTACAGACAGTGGGCTAGATTCCCTAGATTGCTTGGCTGCTTTGCCTCACTGGAGCTGCTTGTACAAGCTGAAGTATACCTGGCCCTATATAGTTATCCCTGAAAGTATAAACTAAATTCCTGAGTTACACCAGCTTTACACTGAAGTAACTCCACTGACTTCAATGGAGTCCTGCATAAAACTGAACTAACACAGCAGTGAATCACTCCCTGATTTTTATTTACGCGCTTTTGGTATGATGAGATTTTACATACCATTTGATTGAGATTTTTGGTGGATTAACAATCCATAAATTCATTATCAACAGTCAGAAATCACTTGTATTCTTTTTGCAATAAAACATGCTATGAATGCAATGGCACATTCTGGAATGTACTTTTGCTCAACCAATATTAGCATACTTTGCATCTGTTGAGGCATGAGGCACACACCTAAAATTATATTATATTTACAAAATTACAAATACTTACATTATTAACCCACTAACAAACCCACACCCAGGGATAATTCCTTGCCATTCAAGGAGTATACATATTGAGATCCCAGCTGGACAGTTTATTGATTAAAAGCAAGTCAACTAAACCACTTGCAGATGTCTGTACTTTATGCGAAATAATTATTCAGATAGTTTCCCAGATTAAGTGAGGGGAAAACCAGCTCTTTTGCAAAATATCAATTTAGCAAAGAGGTTAAGATTACTACGTTATACACCCCATATTTGTAATATGTTTGTTAAGCTTCACAGATAGTAAAAACACAATGCTGCATAGTCCATTTTATCTTAAATGCTTGCTTCTCCTTGTCCTATTAGCTGGCAGCGTCAGTGCAGACCCACAGAGCATGTGTGATTGGCACAACTTTTACAAACTGGTGAGCCAGGCCTGAGGTTGTTTGAAATCAGTGTTCCTTCTGCTGGGTTCCCTGCCTGCCAGGGCTGACAAACCCCCGCTGTCAGATGGAAGCACAGAGGAGCGAAGTGACTTGCCCAAGGTCACCCCAGTGGCAGAGTCGAGAATCTTGAATCCCAATACTTCACACTCTTCCCTGTACCATGCTGCCTTCTCTTGTCCCTCCCTATACACTCACATTTAATCTTAAATATCTTTCCTTGATGTTCATATTTCCCAAAGTTACTCTGGGGTTTAGGAATATGGTGATCACTGATGCCTATTCTGAGCTCAAATAATGCTTTTAAAATCAGTCAGTTGAACTCTATTTTTCAATTTTTGCAAATTAAAAACAACATTATTTTTTAACTTTCTAGAGAGCACAAAAAAACTCATGCCAGGAAAGTATGCCAGTGTACAAACGAATCAGCTACATGTTCTCATCAAAGAAGTTACCAAGTGTTCAGACGCAATAACACTAGAGTTTTGAGACTATATTAATCACAGTGAAGTGTGATGATAACTACAGACAGTAGAATGAAAAGGACGAGTAAAAGCGTGAAAAAGAACAGAAAAGGATTATGAAATACAAGAAAAATGAGATTCCTCACTACAAACTGTGGAACACATTTTCCCTTTCATTCTGCATGAGTACAACTCCCAGGATAGAAGTTATTTAATTTTGAGAGGCTGGTTTATAATAATGACTGTTTAGGAGATGTAAAAGTTATTGTGAGGAAACCACAGAGCACAAGGAAGGAGTTGGAAGTGGGGTGGAGGGAGGGAGGGAGAAGGAAAGAGAAAAAAATATTAGATATTATAAAATCAGACTAAAGGAAACAGACACAACTCTGGAGGCAGGTTAGTGAGTGACGATCTGTTGAGGTGTGTATATATTCACAAAATAACAGTTACCAGTAATTTGTCTCTTGTCCAGAGACATCCTGCCAGAACAGATACCCAGTCTTGGGTACTAAAATATTCCAGAGAAGTCTTTGAAACAATAAAAATGCAACACTACAAGAGGTACTGTAAGCAGCAACAGGAGGTAATAGAATGTAAAAACACACCTTCCACATAGTGTCAATATCTCACTTGTATATGGAAAGAGATAATATGATTTTCAATGAGGTTTTAATGTCTTCACTGAAAGAAAGAGAGCCTCAAAAACAATACAAACACAGAGTAAAATAAAGCCATGTCCTATCCCCTATTGAAAATTACAGGAGAGGAAAAGTTGAATTACTCCTATTTCCTGAATCCTGCCACGAATGGATGGTTGTATGCTGACAAACGATTATCTGCTGAGTGTAAGCTGGTTAGAAAATAGGTAAAACTTGCATTGGTTATGCAATTGGTTGGCGTTGATATTCAAAAATCAAAGGTCAAGGGGGCAGAAAGAGAGAAGCAACAAGACAGGTACTAACAGGGGATGAAAGATAAAGTAAGCCCTGGCTACCGTCTTTTGCACCCTCCTGCTAAGTGTTAGTTGTTTTTTCCTGCCTCCTGCAGGGTGTAAATTATTCATTTTACACAACTCATGAAAGCCAGACCAGTGCAAGTTACATTCATTTATTATTTGCAACTGTTTTCTGATCAATTTACACCTTTATATCCAATGAATGCCACTATTTACACCACTGCATTGACCCCTCTCCTAAGGATGAGCCCAAGAAATGCTTTGTCAAGGTGTGCAGAGAACGCCAAATAGCTGTGTTATGAACCTCCTCGATAGGAACTGATCAGGGATTGGCCACAGAGGCCAACGTTCCTTGGATCACATGAGCCTTGAGATGGCCTTCAGGTTTCACATTTGGCAAGCTGTAGCAATGATAATGACTGTCTGATTTATTTTAGACATGGTTTGCTTAGAAACAGCAAAAACCTAATGTTTTGGGGTCAAACAAAACCAAAAGCTGGGTGGATTTTCTGAAGGAATCAGACTCACTATCCATATTGTGTTCCTGGCTCACACCTGGTAGCTCTGGCAAATATGTGCTGCCAAATCCACACCCGTCCAGTGGTACTCAGACATGCACCAATGCTGAGTGCAGGTGCGGGCAGTGTTGGGTCAACTTCGTAATATTTACAAACTGGACACTCAAGCAGGAGTGCTGGAACCCCCCCCCTTCCCTGCCTCTTTCCTGCTGAGGCCCCGCCCCTGCCCTGCCCCCTGAGGCCCCTCCCCCCCATTTGCTCCTCTTTCCCCCTCCCTCTGTCATTCCCTACGTAGGTTGGGAAGGACTCACCTGCAGAGTGGGGGCTGGGAGCTGCAGCTGCCTGATGCAGGTAGGAGGTGGCCCTGGCTGAGTAGGGGCTGGTGCAGGTGGTGACTTGGCATCTCCCCACCTCTCCCACCTGCAGTGACCGGACTTTGGGTTTCAGATCAGGTCCCCTTTTTGGCCGGACTTTCCAATCAAAAGCCAGGCACCTGACCACCCTAGTGCCAGCAGCTTCAACTCTGATGCATCCATACCCCAGACACCCCTTTCTCCCATCCACACAGAAATCAGTCTGACTTGGGTCAGCAAGCATGCAGGTCCTAGTACTCTGCTAGGGGGTTCGGGTTAAAACCTGAATCTCACTCAGGTCCAAGCCCTGGCATTTTACGGTGTGGATGCCGGTCAAGCCACAGATCCAAATCAGAAGGGCTGCAAAGTGCAGAATGGATGCGTTAGCATTGCAGTGAGACCTGGGTCCAGGAATTGTAAACCTGGGTTTGCAGTGCAGTGTGGACACTCAAGCAGGAGCTTGGAAACACTGAGTCCACATGCCCTGGTCCCAAAGACCTAAGCAGAGTGTGCAGTTTAGACATAGTCTCAGAACCAAGCTCCAATCAGGCTAAGACAGCAATTGTGTTTTTTAACTCAGCTAAGCAAAATGGTGGAAGGAGGATAGCTGGATGTACTGTACTTCCAGCTGTTTCTTGGACTTCATATTATGACTGATTGGCACCGATGCATTTGGGGTCTGCACTGCTTACTCCCAGGTAACAAAGGAAGATAAGATGCTGTGTTTCGATTCAAGTGAGTTTTATTAATCCACTTGGAGGGATGATATTGGGGCCTCTGATGAATTGGCATTAAGCACCCTCTGTTAGCATGTTGAAGCACGGAAGGCATTTTTGATTCATTGTGCTCCGTTCAACTTCTAACACAGCCCGCCAAGGAAAAGCAAGGAAATGCTTAAACATACCAATCTGCTTATTCCCTACTTGCATTGCACATTCCTTCGTCATTTTCTGCACAACTTCTCAGTTCAGAAGTATAAAATAAACCCATCTGCCTGGTGGAATTCTTAACACTTACTTGAAAGAGACAGTGTTACATGGAAAAAATACTTCATTTCAGAGATTGTCTGTATTCAGTAGATGCCCAAAATGTAGTAAGACCACATAGCAGCTAGCTCCACCTCAGTAATCAGAGCCAGTCGGCATGGCAACACCATCCTAGTTTGTATCTTAGGGTCCTGTATAACCCACCCAACACCACACACAGCGGCAATACTGGGATATTCATATGAGCACAACCTATCGATTACTACACAATCCCAAATAGCATTTGCTGAATGGAGCTTAACAAGCTCTCCTGCAGTTCAACACAAAATGCAGTATGGAAAAGGCTTCCTTTTTAAGGCCGCCCACTGCACCATTATATGCAATGTAGAGCTCCCTGAAGTTTTTAAACATTGAGAGAAAAGCACAATTTGGCAGGAAATGTGTGGTAAACACTGTCTTCCCATAAACTAAATGAATAATTCATAGGAAATAGGTTGTAGAAAAGTAATTTAAAAAGGCATTTTTTCAGCACCCGAGTATTCTGACTTAAGTAATGAATTATTTTGTTTGTATTACTTTAAATTACAGTGTTTGAGGACTGATGGGTTGAAATCAAATCTACTGCATCGAAATCAGTTTCCTTCGTGTGCATTTTTATGCTGAAATGAAGTATTTGCCAAAACAGGTTATTCCACCTCGTAACCTTCTTTTTATATTTTACTCACTCAAATGTTTCTCATTTTTAATATTATTTGTATGTTTTATCAAACCTCCATTTTAACATGTCATCTTCTTAATGGCAAATGGAAACCTTCATTTTCGCTCAACACAGAAAAAAAAAAGGCCAGTGTAGGAGTTTAAGCAATTAGAAAAAAATAGATTATACCCTAGACCTCTTATCATCTAAACTAAGCATTTATCCAAACTGTCTTACACTATCTAGAAACACCAGACTAATTTTGGAAGGTTATATATGGTAAAGAAAATTAAAATAGGATCTAGCTCCTTTTTACTTTACTTCCCCTTTCCCTACTCTTCTTTTATGGGCTCTTCTGTATTGGTATGGTCGCACTACTGCTAGCAGAAGTGTAAGGCTGCTTCCAGTGACCTGTGTTGAACTACATCCTATAGAGGCCTACTGCTCAGAGCAACTGGAAGTAAGGCGATCTGAGATTTAGTTTCAGCCCTGCCACTGACTTGCTGTGTGACCTTCAGCAAATCATTTACCATCTCTGTACTTCAGTGTCGCCCCTCCATGAAATGGAGACAATAGTTACCTCTCTCAGAGGAAAAGTTGGGAGGGTTAGTTGTTTTGGTGAGGAAACTAAAAATGAAAAAAATCTAATGCCTTTAAAAGTCAGCCTAATCTAATCTGGAACTACAAACACTATTATGTACTGATTATAACTGTATGGTAGTTCCATAGCATCACTATAGGCAGAGAGGCAGAGTTAAGGTTACTGAGTGCCTTAACTGTGCATTTTCATACCTTGGATATCTTTTAAGTTTTACCTTAAATCTGAATTGCTAGGTTTCTAAAGCTTGATATTTGAGATAATTACAATGTTCCTGTAATGTTTTTGTACTTAAATTACCAAGAAATACTCACCCTTAACTCTGGTTTTCGGTATTTTTCATCTGGGGAATTATTTCATATAGCATTCAATAGTGCTAGGTGTCTCCCAACACACAAGTCACGGTCCATGCCCCAGGAATCTTACAAACTAACATCACAAATGATATTAACAGGAGAGTGAGGTTGCGGTTGAGGAAGGAAGGCCAAGGGTTACATCATTAAGAGAATATACTTACTCAGCAAGGGCACAACATAGTGGAGTGATTTCTTGGTAAAAGAAATAAGAAGTCTTAGCTGGCTAACTTTCTGTTGGAGTTGCAGCAGAAGCCAGGTTTAGGAGGAACTTGAAAGAGAAGGGGTCATAGCTTTGAGGACCAGCTCAGGAAGGGAGTGCTGAAAACAAAGTGATAGTTGAGGGACAAGTAGACAAATAGGGTAACATCTTTAGCAGAGGTGAGAGAAAGACAAGTGCAGTTAAGAGGCAAAGTTATGCAGGGCCTTGAAGGCGACAAGAAGAAACTGGATGTTGATGCAGTGAAACTGGGGGAGCCAACGGAAGCAGTCAAAGAAATGATTAGATTGATGCAGCAAGAAAATTACTTTAGCAACGATGTTGTGTATGGAAGACCAGAGAGGAGGAGGTTATCGTAACTGAGATAGGGGAAGTATTTCAGCTGTCTTGTCAGGAAAGAAAGGTCAGATCTTAGATACCACGAAGGAAGAAATTATAGGGCTTGGAGGTGGCTGGTATGTGATGGACTAGGGAGAGGAAGGAGCCTCCCTGCTTCCCAGGTTACAGTCATGAATCACCGCAGGAGGGTGGATGGTATCACTGACCGAGAATGGAGAGAGAGGAGGTTCTGGGGAAAGGATCAGCAATTTGGTTTTTGCCATGTTAAATGGCTAATGAGATATCCGAGAGGAGACATCAGAGAGTCAGGCTGAGGTGAGTTCATCACATAAAAGACATTATAGTAGTGCAATGTTGTACTACAATGTGATGTACCCTTACTACCTCCTTCTGCACTATGCTTTTACAAACAGCAGAATACCTCACTTACCACAAAGTGGGAAAAGAATAATTAAATTTACTTAGATTTTTCAAATGTGCCTCTGCAGAGTGGAATGGAATTGTACACAGCCAATAAGAGCTTGGATTTTAACTTTAATTGGATTGGCTTTTCATTGCTTATACTGATGGGCAAGATCATGCTTAAGGCCTGGATATTTAAAAATACACACAATTTGTGCCAACAATTATGACAATTCATGTTACCCATGCTGGGAAGGTAGACCTCTAACCAGCTTTCTGCTCCTGTATGTATCATGTATGCCCAGGATCACAATAATTATGCACATTATGCATGTGCATATTAAAAAATATATATATTCTAATATATAAATATAACAAAGATTAATCTTAACATCTGGACCTACAATTTGCTGTATACTTTTTGACATAGGTGACCACAACTTGAATATAGGTAAGACACAACTTAGGTAAGATCAGACCAATGATGTATGAAATGCCATTATAATATTTCTATTCTATTTCATATTACTACCACCTCTCCCTGGTCCTCTCCTATGCCTGTCATCTTCCTTACCTGTTTGCCCCCCTGCACCCTATCAGTAATTTTAGTTTTATCTGTGTGAGCATGTGACTGTCCATATTTTCTATTTCTTTGTAATTAACCCCACAATACTGCTTAAATGTGACATTTCACTCAAGTAGTTTTTTCTTTGTCTTTTGTTTTTATGCTTTTGCACGAGAAATGGCCAGGCTACTGAATATTTCAGAGAAAAGCAAAATGTCATAAATGCAAATAACCTACACCAAGCATGTGGAAAATTTCAAATAAGTATAATTTTGTCTTTTTTTTGGGAGGGGGGGAGGAACAAGTAGCATTATTGCATAATTCTAGTAAATGCCCTTTTCAATCCAGGTGGACTAGCAATACACCATCTGTTTTAGTATCTAATTTACTATATGCCATCCACGACCTTCAGTTTTAGCTTCACTTTAGAATCCATCGATCTGGGCACCTAGCACACATCCTTTGTGTGTGCTTGATAACTGGAATCTTCATTTTAATGGCTCTTGTAGAGAATAGCAACTATCTTCTATGTTCGACAGAACGGCTGGTGTGCTTTTGCATCCCTATCCATGGCACTGTTATTACCAGGAATTTGTCTACATCAGATTGAAATCCATTTATTATTTTGTGAGGTTAGGAATTTGAAACCCTCCTTGTTTTTTTTAGCACTTAACTTTGTGACATTTTTTCATGCAAATGCTTTAGAAAATATAAACAAGCAGCTTTCAAAGGGAATAGTTGTAAAAGAAAACTAAGTTGTGGATCTGAGACCAATTTCAGTACAGTAGAACTACCCCATAGAAAATTCCACCTATCCAATCAAGAGGTCATCTAGTCCAGCCCCCCTGTGCTGAGGCAGGACCAAGTAAACCTAGAGCATTCCTCACAGGTGTTTGTCTAACCTGTTTTTAAAAACCTCCAGTGAAGGAGATTTCCCCCTCACTTGTCTTTTCTCAAGACTAAACATGCCCAGTTTTTTTTACCTTTCCTCATAGCTCAGGTTTTCTAAACCTTTTATCATTTTTGTTGTTTTCCTCTGACTCTCTTCAGTTTGTCCACATCTTTCTTACAGTGTGAGAACCAGACATATCACTTGCATATGACACTCCTGTTAATACATCCCAGATTATTAACCATTTTCACAACTGCATCACATTGCTAACTCATATTCAATTTGTGATCCACTATAACTCCCAGACCCTTATTAGCTGTACCACTGCCTTGCCAGATATTCCTCATTTTGTCGTAGTGCATCTGATTTTTCCTTTCTAAGTGAACTACTTTGCACTTGTCTTTATTGAATTTCATCTTGTTCATTTTCAGACCAATTCTCCAAAGTCATTTTGTATTCTAATCCTGTCCTCCTAAATGCTTGCAACACCTTTCAACTTGGTGTAATCTGGAAATTTTATAAGCATACTCTCCACTCCATTATCCAAAGTGATTAATGAAAATATTGAATAGTACCAGACCCAGGACAGACCAAACTATATATGTCCCCACAATTTGACAGCAAACCATTGGTAACTACTCTTTGAGTACAGTCTTTCCACCAGTTATACAGCCACTTTTTAATAATTTCATCTAGACCACATTGTCCGAGTTTGTTTATGAGAATGTCATGTGGGACTGTATCAAAAACTTTACTAAAATCAAGATGTATCATGTCTAAAGCTTCCCCCTTTCCTCTAGGCCAGTAACTCTGTCCAAGAAAGAAATTGAGTTGGGTTGGCATGATTTGTTCTTGACAAATCAATGCTAGCTATTCCTTATCACTCTATTATCCTCGAGGCGCTTATAAATTGATTTCTTAATAACTTGTTCCACTATCTTTCCAGTAATTGAAATTAGGCTGTGTCAAGGTTCCTCCCCCACTCTGAATGCTAGGGTACAGATGTGGGGACCTGCATGAAAACCTCCTAAGCTTATCTTTACCAGCTTAGGTCAAAACTTCCCCAAGGTACAAAATATTCCACCCTTTGTCCTTGGATTGGCCGCTACCACCACCAAACAAATACTGGTTACTGGGGAAGAGCTGTTTGGGAACGTCTTTCCCCCCAAATACTTCCCAAAACCTTGCACCCCACTTCCTGGACAAGGTTTGGTAAAAAGCCTCACCAATTTGCCTAAGTGACTACAGACCCCGACCCTTGGATCTTAAGAACAATGAACAATCCTCCCAACACTTGCACCCCCCCTTTCCTGGGAAATGTTGGATAAAAAGCCTCACCAATTTGCATAGGTGACCACAGACCCAAACCCTGGGATCGGAGAACAATGAAAAAGCATTCAGTTTTCTTACAAGAAGACTTTTAATAGAAATAGGAGTAAATAGAAGTAAAGAAATCCCCTCTATAAAATCAGGATGGTAGATACCTTACGGGGTAATTAGATTCAAAACATAGAGAATCCAGTGAGAGCTTGGTTAAGGCAAGCTGGCCTTAGTATTTTACTTCTATTTAAGTTTAGGCTGGACAAAGCCATTTTATGTTTGGCTTTTTTTTTTTTTTTACATGAATGTTAATCTGAAGGAAGTCTGATTATTGATATATGGGCACCAACTATATCAGTCAGCCATTCCACGCACTTCACCCCAAACATCTTCTGTTTCCATTATTCTGTTTCAATTCAATTATTTCCATGGTTAAAGTTTTATTTTGTTGTTTGCTTATTTGTTGGCAAGAAGAGGACATTTCTGTCCCTTAATACATCTTTGTCTTCGGAGGCAGTGACAGTAATGTTACTTTCTGACCCACATCTTGGCTTCACCAAGAAGAATCAATAACGAGAGGACGTCCATGGAGGATATCATCCATGCAGCTGCATAGAAACATCATAGCTAAACAGATATGTTAGTAACACAGGCCCAGTTTGTACTGGCTTTTCTCAGGTTGAGTGGTACCTTGTCCTGTGACCAGCCCTACTGATTGTGCTCTCTGAGGCTGTTCAAGGGGAAAATATAATGCAATGTTAATGAGGATGTTGCAACTGGAACCACTCGGTTTTTGTCCCTTTATTTATTTTTAGTTAGAAAGCTAAATTGGGACCAATATTCTATGGATGAGGTGCGGATTGCTACATTTGGGGCGGGGGAAGAAGAGAAGAAGCCGATAGATGGGAAACAACATCTCAGCTTTAACTAGAGCATTCACCACCAGCATTCCCTCAGTTATGTCCAGACTGAGCTTCATTCAATTCATTCTCAGACAAGTCCAAGGAAATCAGAGACACTGTCACTCATGTTTAATGTAAGAAGAGAGAGTTGTGTACCAAACGTTCTGATGGTATTACTATCCAAGCTGTAGTTTCCCCCCAGCAGACAATAAGATGGGGACAGAAGAGGCCCCCTACAGAACTCCACACACAAGTGCCCTTTGGACTGATGAATAATTCCATCTTCTGGGACCTGTCTGAAAGGGAAAAGTGGAACCCCCTTAAAACTGAACCTATCTGCCCCTAATAGGGAATGTAGCTGATTCAACTAAACCTTGAGGTCAAAGGTGGCTGACAGATCTAAAAATTAACATAAAGATTTTACTTTTGTCCCACCATAGGTGTAGAACAACAGTTGTCCTGGAGACACCCATGATTCCTGTGGTTCAAAGCCCTATAGCTGGGGAAATTACAATTGAATATGTAACATGCTGCTGACATATTCAAATAGACAATTTTTGATTGGAGGGTACAGGCACAAGTGGACTTGCAGGGCGTAGAAATGGACAGCAGGACAGATACCTTAAACAGGATATTGACCTACACTGAAAAGTGTAGCTGTCTGACAGTGCGAGTGTATGGGCTTGGTTCTCTCCCATGGCTGAGCAATATTTCAGTATGAGAGAGGTGGGTGTCAGGCACCCAGTTCCTGCTTGTCGGGGCTCTGGCTGCAAAGCCACTTAGAGCTGTTTCCAGGCACTGCTAACTTATGCCACTGATACAGGTTCCTTAATGGGCTCATCCGCTCCCAGCTTCTAACAAGCTCCCTAGGCCAGCAGAGGAGGGGATGGAGGCTCAGGGCCTGTCTGTTGTGCCTATGTGCCAGAATGGAGTACCCCTATGCAGAGCATTTTCAGATAGGCCAGGTTTTATAGGTTAGGTTATAGCTCCTTGGCATCAAGCTGGTGGTTCAAGAGGCTGTAATCTAACACCTCTAGGACTAACACAGTTTAATACTCTGTATGCTCATGATGCCTATTTCAAATTATCATAACTTTGATCATTCATTTTTTCCCCAAACCTACCAAAAAGCCACATTAATGCCATGCTTCAGGTTTCAAAGTATTTGGTGTAGTCCATTTTCTTTAAATGAGGATGGTGTATTTGTTTTCCTCTTCACCTAATTTAAAAAGACAATGAAAGGATTTTGCTGAGACTTTCCAGAAAATATAGTGTTTGGACAGAGACCAAGTATGAAAAGTACATTCTGAATAGGTAAATTATTTTAATAACTTACCAGTCTGTGAAAACAGGGGCATATAATTGAAACCATTATGCAGCCTTAGCACTAGCTGCTACCTACGCTCTGACAGGTTTCAGAGTAACATCCGTGTTAGTCTGTATTCGCAAAAAGAAAAGGAGTCCTTGTGGCACCTTAGAGACTAACCAATTTATTTGAGCATAAGCTTTTGTGAGCTACAGCTCACTTCATCGGATGCATCCGATGAAGTGAGCTGTAGCTCACGAAAGCTTATGCTCAAATAAATTGGTTAGTCTCTAAGGTGCCACAAGTACTCCTTTTCTTTTTACCTACACTCTGTATATATACACACATTATAAATAAATAAACCATACTTAATGCTACTAAAGTAATTATAGCAATAATACACACACACAGCCACTTTATACCAATGTTAATCTTGTAGAAGCATGTCATTTGGGAAATACATATTTTTTAAAAACAAGTTTGAAATACCTCTATTTCTGAGCCTCCAATGAATCTTCCTGTCTTAATTTTGTGCTCTGGATAAACTGGTAGAACATTTTTATTTTTGCATTTATGTTCAAAATGTGTCTGTCACTGATCAGCGAGAGAATGCATTAATCTTAATTTTTAATGATCAAAGTAAGACAAAGCAGCTTTTATTTCAATTGTAATTGTGCTATACTGAAAGCTGCAGCTGCCTGATACCTTACCACTCTGCCCCATTGGAAGCTGAACAGTTTCCACAACAACACACAATGGAGTTTACTTTTGAAGAAAGTCATAGGCAGTTCAAGTATATAATCTGCCTCAGAACAATAGCTGTGCTGTTTATTTTAACTCCTGGGGAGAGCTTTTCAATTGCCATCTTCAGGTGCCTTTCTTTGAACCCTTGAAGAAGAAAAATAAATAGGATTTTGTGTTCCAAAATCTCTTAGGTTACATTCTATGTGTATTTTGTAATAATAATTTCCTATAAAGACGCTTTTATGTCCTACTTTTTTTTCTAAAGGTCTGTTTTATCTCACTCTTAATAATGGTGCCCAACAGGGTAGTTATATTTAAGTGTCCTAAGTTCTTTGAGCATTACTATTAAGAAATGCCTTTTTGAGGTTTTTTTTTTTTTTATAATGCTGCCATTTTTATTCACATCAGGCCAAAAGTTGGCAAGCAGGTTCCCACACTAGAAGTGAATTGGCTGTGCGTAATAAAATTGATTGGACTGTTTCTTAGACTGCAGCCCAAAAAAATGAGGTTCTGTGCTCCATTCCCACCACATGAAGGGAGCCATCTCATAGTTGGAGGATGGCTTACAGTTATTTAAACCTCAGGTTGGAAAAACCTGGTGCCATTGGCTTAAATCCCTCCTTATGATAAACTCTAGACTTAGAACTTAAGAACGGCCATACTGGGTCAGACCAGTGGTCCATCAAACCCAGTATCCTGTCTTCCGACAGTGGCCAATGTCAGATGCTTGAGAGGAAATGAACAGAACAGGGCAATTATCTAGTGATCCTTCCCCTGTTGTCCAGTCCCAGCATCTGGCAATTAGAGGCTTAGGGACATCCAGAGCATGGTGTTGCATCACTGACCATCTTTGCTAATTGCCATTCATGGACCTATCCTCCATGAACTTATTTAACACTTTTTTTTTTTAGCCCAATTATACTTTTGGCCTTCACAACATCCCCAGGTAATAACTTCTGCAGGTTCACTGTGTGAAGAAGTACTTCTTTTGTTTGTTTTAAACCTGTAGCCTATTAATTTCATTGGGCGATTCCTAGTTCTTGTATTACGTGAAGGTGTAAATAACACTGCCTTATTCACTTTCTCCACATTGCTGGTGATTAGTTGTTTCTTTTCCAAGCTGAACAATCCCAGTCTTTTTAATCTACCCTTATAGGGAAGCTGTTACATACCCCTCATTAATTTTGTTGCCCTTCATTCTTCCTGCTGAAGGAGATTAACTGAGTTCTATGTGACTTATTCTTGAAGGGGAAATGCATCCCCCTATGCCCCAGTAAAAGTCCAGTCTGCTCTGAGTAGCCATCAAAGGGCCTAATTCTCATTTATACTAGTGTACACTTACACCCACTTTATGTATCTCCTTTACAGTATAAAGAACCTTTTGTGCAAATGATAATCAGACCCCAAAGATTCCATGGTAATTGATAAGAGCCAGTTTTGCTATTGTCTTTGGTCAAAACTCTCCTCTTCCTGCACCACTGTGTTGCCTGTCTCCCTCCTTACGCAGGTGCTGTAGATATTTTGCAAAGTACTTTTAAAATACACACTTATTTCCGTAAGTCATCCTGAAGTGTCACCAGCACCCCTGCGTTGGTTGTCAGGAGCTGGGATCAAACATGGGACCACTGGATCTTAATACATGAATCTCTTCTGCTTGAGCTAAAAGACCCACTTGTGTTGGTCCAAGCTGTAGCAGACTCCTTAATCTCTGGTTGGTTTAGCCTCCCTGCCTGGGGCCAGATCATCCCACTGAGTAGGCATAGTTTATATATATTATTTCTCTAAAATCAGACCTCATTTTAAATGCCTCCCACTAAGTTATTTCATGATCAGCCCTCTCCCTGACAGAGTTTGGACTACCCCCTCTTTCAGGGATCAAACAGGAAATGTAGCCCTCGCTTTCCAAACCCCAGAAACACATTAAGTTACCAAAACTTCCAAATGACCATCATTTTCCCCTCCTATAGAGCCCCAGTGGGAACTGGAGTGGGATGAGAGTCTCGGAGTGTCCTCAAATGACAGCCTGTTGGAGTGTCAGGTCAGCTGAACACTGGTGCAAGAATAATAAAACATAGATTTATCAGCCTAGAATGGTTCCATATGAAATCCAGGCTAGATTTCTTGCAGGAAAGTTTCCAACAGGGGTCCTCTTATATAGTGTAAGGAGGTGAGACAGTGATTAGGTGAAACATGGCCATTTGGCTTACTATGTATCCCTTCGTTCAACTCTTTAAATGTCCCTGATATTTCGGTACAGAACAAGGATGAAGTTACAACGAAATGTCATGGTGACCCAGCCAAATATAATCAAAATAAACCAAGAAAATCCCTGTCAAATATTAAGATTGATAGTTCTTTTCATTGTAATAAGTAGATAAACAAGTTTTATAATTTAGGGTGTAATGTGGAATCTTATATTTGGTCACAGAGCATCCATTATTATGTAACAAGTCAGAAGCAAGGGGTGTTGATAAAAGTCTGGTAGTATCTTGGGTATAAAAGAGCATACTGAGACTTGTCTTTGCCTTTGCTGCATATATCCTTGTCTGTAAATACTTGGTCAGCTCACTGGCTGGTCACCCTCAGCTGATCACTGTGGTTTGGGACTTTATGCCTATGCTGAAATAAATCTGTTCTTTGGCTCTGGTTCTGGAGTTAGCCATTGTTTTGCCTGCTACAGCAAGCAGTCTGCTTTGCTAGGTTTGTAAGGTAACCCGTGGTCCTGAAAACATGCTTACATATGGAAATGTAACTGTGCTTGTCTCTGGATAATGGAGTCTAGAATGGTTAACTGTATTTAAATAACTTCTCTTGGTTCTGTGCAAAGCGTTCCTCTTCCTCCTGAATACATCGGTATCTTGTTCAGGACCTAAAAGTTTTTACATTTGTCCTGCACAATGATTGGCATTGTATAGCCTTCTCCCTCTGAGTGCAAGGCTCTTCTTATGTCCGAGTTCACATCAACAGTCCTTCTCTGCAGGACAGACATGTGCAAGTGCTACCCCACAAATATCTGGGTTAGTGAATTTCCCCATGAAAAATACGGAATCTTTCCATTTTCAATTCCTGGAGAGTTGATCCAGGAATGGGCTTTTTTTTTTTTTTTTTTTTGCAGGGGGGTGGGGTGGGGCCACAGGGCGGGTATTGATCATGCTCATTTCAATTTCTTGGAATTTGTCTCAGGTGTCCACTCTGGTTCTTCCTTTTGTAATTCATTCTTTGTATACTTATCCAAAGTTTTTATCACTTCCCTTATACAAATGTTCTCATACTTACAGTCAAAAGTATTTGCCACATCAGGTTGAATTTTTTTACAGATTGACAGAAAATGTCTTTTTTTTTCTTTTAAAAAAATCCATTTTTAGTTAAAAAATTCACTTTTGTAGAAAGCTTTTGGGATTTTCATTAAAAATCCCCAAATCAAAATATTTTCATCAACTAAAAATTTAGTCTTCAGGTTGTCAATGACAACCCAAAAAATCTCAGAATATTTTAAAAAAAACAAACAACCCCAGAAAAGTGTTTTCACTGATTTTTTGTTTTCGTTGGGAGGGGTAAGGGGGTATAATTTCCCTGGCACCTGTTTTTGACAAAGTGACACCAGCTATGCAAACATACAGCTTTTGACACTCAATTTGTAAGAATTAGCCCATGAGATTTCACTTATGCCTATTGGGTCACAATCTCTATTTGCATATCGCTTCTATCTTCTTCTTGCTTATCACTCATACAATTTGCAATTACAAATACATTAAACCTTTTTTTCTATTCTTATCCCATGTTGCAGAATGATTATCTTTTGTTCTTGTGCAAGTTGGAAGTACATGCTAGACTGTTTGAGTGACGCAGATCTTCTCCTTCCCTCCCTAATTAATATAAAGCTCACCTGTCAAGCCTTAATGATCTTCAACCCAGTAGGCTAGTACCTCTTCTGTTTAAGTGGAGGCCATCTAATCTTGTTGTGAACAACAGAAAACACTCATTCTTATATCATTTAGTCTCGAGTATCAGTCTTCCCCTTGTTTTTGCTTATAAGGTGATACTAGGAAGATCTCAGAAAAGGTTACCAGTGTTAATCTCACCTTCAGCATTTCTCAGAACCCTGAAAACGATTTCCCCCAATTCTTCTTCGTTTCGTCCCACATTAGATGCAATTCACTAGCATTCAGCAAGCAAATGTTGCACGGTGCCACATCAAATGCCTCACAGAACTCAAAATATATATTTCATCAACACCGTTAACTTTATCAGACAGACTTGTAATACCATGAAAAGATAATATCAAGTTGGACAATCTATTTTCCATAAACTTAGTTTGGTTGGTGTTAGTTTCATAATCCTCCTTTTATTTCTTTATTTATCAAGTCCCATATCAGCTGCTCCATTATCTTGCTGAGGATCAACATCAGGCTGACGGGTCTGCAATTACCTGGGTCCTCCTCTTCACCTTTTAAAAATATTGGCACCGCATTTATCTGTCGTCTTTGTTCCAAGACTTACAGAAATCAAAATGTACAGTTCATTGAGCTCCTGGGCCAGCTTTAAAAAAAATAAATAATAATCTTGGATGCAAGTTACCTGGTAGGCTGGGAGCAGAAATAGAAAAATGCACTGGATTTTTCAATATCCTGGCCTATATTTTCTCTCCATACATAGTTTGGTTGGGTAGAGAGGCCATAATCTGTGTGTTCTATTTAATGGGTATCCTTACATATATTCTAAGATGTAAATCAAAACCTTTTTAGCAAAAGGGAGGTGCCCTTCTAAAATATTAGGGTAATTAGGGAGAACTGGTTGGATGTCTTACCTGTTTATTTCAAGACTATTTGACATTTGAATTCATCTTATTAATATGTGGAGTTTTTGCAAAACTTGTCCTGTTGTTAATTACATGGACTCCAGGTTGCAGCTCGCTTTTCAGGTTGGTTACAGAAGTTCTGGAGGGGTGGGGGAAACACCATCATACATGGAGCCCTGAATCAGATTCACATAGTATTGGTCCTGGTTTCCCTTTCCCCTAAAGGGACTCATGTAAACGATGGGCAAGATTCTGCCACCCTTGCTCACTTATTCAAAGAGTCACAGCAATGGGCCTGCTAAGGTGCTATTCACTATGAGTAGGGCCAGGATCCATTCAGCCTTAACTGTGGAATCAGTCTCACAATGCTATAACCAGTGATCCTAGTTTTTTCGTGATCTTAAAAACAAACCAAAATTCTTCAAATAAAAAACCAAAAAAATCCATGTTTTCCAGTGATTCAAATGTAACTCTGAACTAACCTAGCCACTATATATATAATAAAATACTGTTTGATTATACATATGTATAATCAAACACAGTATTTTATTATATATTAGTATATTTATAAAATCAAACACAGTATTTTATTGATATATTTATAATTTTAAGCAAGTTCAAAGCCTACCAGTGCCATCAATCATAATAAAATTAAATTAATAGTATTTCCCCTTGTTTTTTCCTCTCCCCCCTCCCCCCCGACGTTCTTGTTAAACCCTGGATTTGTGTTGGAAATGGCCCACCTTGATTATCATACACATTGTAAGGAGAGTGGTTACTTTAGATAAGCTATTACCAGCAGGAGAGTGGGTTTGTGTGGGGGCGGGGGAGTGAGAAAACCTGGATTTGTGCTGGGAATGGCCCAACTTGATTATCATACACATTGTAAGGAGAGTGATCACTTTAGATAAGCTATTACCAGCAGGAGAGTGGGGTGGGAGGAGGTATTTTTTCATGCTTTGTGTGTATATAAAAAGATCTTCTACACTTTCCACAGTATGCATCCGATGAAGTGAGCTGTAGCTCACGAAAGCTTATGCTCAAATAAATTGGTTAGTCTCTAAGGTGCCACAAGTACTCCTTATTTTTTAAGATATTCTCATTTTAATTCAATCAATTCTGGTAGATCATTGTTTGATGCCTCTTAAACTAGGAATTAATGCTGACTTCTTTCTGTAACTGATTGCAATTTGTGTGCATTGAAGTTTCGTAAGGAAGAAAGTTATGGCCTCCGGACCTCAGTTATACAATGTTCTAGTACCTGTTCCCACTGTACTATTAAACAAATGTTCAGAGTTGTATTGTTTTTTTAAATCATGAGGCTGACTTCTGCTTTGACTGAAGCACTGAGATGGTTTTGCACACCATGTAGAAATTGAAATATTGCTGAATCATGTCAGTGAAGTTGTCTTTTTATTTGCTGTTGTTTATCAATAAAGTTTCAGGCATTCTCTAGGGTCCTGTTAGCCATGTTCACAAACGAAAGCAGCTCCAGACCTACACTTCTAACAATAAATTGTCTTGAACAACTAAGCTTGTATATTGCTCTGTATTCAATTAAGTTGTTCTTTTGCTACCTTAATTGTAAGTGACACTGGCAGTTTTATTTTCCCACTTGAGCAGTGTTCGCAGCCAGATAAAGTGTGTATGTCCGTTATGTATCCAGCTATGTCAAATTGAATGTCTTCTGTGAATTGGCATACCAAATCAATAATTTTTTTTAAATGCACTCAATAGCTTACAATTATTCCTGCTATCTTAACGCTTTTAACATTTTGCTATTTGTACATAGGACTTTTCTTCCTCTATTTATATCACATTGTTTACTAGATTAAGTAAAGTGAATTACCTACTATTTTATTCCAGTTTGTGTGCATTTACATTATTCCTTATGCCATTCAGTAAGTACTGAAAGCAGAAGGAAAAAAAACCTCTAGTAGAAATCTATATGCAATAACACCACTAGAATACTTAGGCTTGATATCTTCCAATTTGCAGCATACTAGACAAAGATATATCTTGAGGGCTTTGTATATCAAGGGCCTGATTCCACCATGTTTACTCCTTGCGTAGTACTTTGCTCCATGAATAGTCCGTATAAGTAAAAGTGGCAGAATTTGAGTTCCAAAATTTATGCTACAGATTCGAATTGTTCATTTCACCCAAAATAGCACAGAAAGTAGATATGGAAAATTCCAATTAGTTTATCTTGGCCACAACTGCGACAGTATAAGATTTTTCCCTACACTGTGTGTGCAAGTTTTTTTGTCTCGTTTGATAATGACTGAAATATTGGGGGGCCTTCAACTCCCTGTAGAGACTGTCTAACAGACTAGTTGATCTCACTGTTAGAATGTATTTTCTAGATGCCCAGTTTAATTTTTTCTCTGCTCCACTCATACCATTACCTCTAGCCAATAAACCTTTGTGGGCCACCCAAAACACTGTTTGACTTTCACTTAGATCCATTGTGGCTTTACAAGGCACAGTATAATGCGTTTTGGGAATCGGGAAGTGCTCAAATGCAAAGTGTATTAGAACCAGTGTGGGCCCCTTACTGAATGAGGGAGGCAACCTAGTGACAGAGGAGGTGGAAAAAGCTAATGTACTCAATGCTTTTTTTGCCTCTGTCTTCACAAACAAGGTCAGCTCCCAGACCACTACACTGGGCAGCACAGCATGGGGAGGAGGTGACCAGCCCCCTGTGGAGAAAGAAGTGGTTGGGGACTATTTAGAAAAACTGGACGTGCACAATCCATGGGGCCGGATGCGCTGCATCCGAGAGTGCTAAAGGAGTGGCGGATGTGATTGCAGAGAATTGGCCATTATCTTTGAAAACTCGTGGCGATCGGGGGAGGTCCTGGACGACTGGAAAAAGGCTAATGTAGTGCCCGTGTTTAAAAAAGGGAAGAAGAAGGATCCTGGAAACTACAGGCCAGTCAGCCTCATGTCAGTCCCTGGAAAAATCATGGAGCAGGTCCTCAAGGAATCAATTCTGAAGCACTTAGCGGAGAGGAAAGTGATAAGGAACAGTCAGCATGGATTCACCAAGGGAAAGTCATGCCTGACTAATCTAATTACCTTCTATGACAAGATAGGTTTCAGAGTAACAGCCGTGTTAGTCTGTATTCGCAAAAAGAAAAGGAGTACTTGTGGCACCTTAGAGACTAACCAATTTATTTGAGCATGAGCTTTCGTGAGCTACAGCTCCCTTCATCGGATGCATACCGTGGAAACTGCAGCAGACTTTATATACACACAGAGATCATGAAACAATACCTCCTCCCACCCCACTGTCCTGCTGGTAATAGCTTATCTAAAGTGATCATCAAGTTGGGCCATTTCCAGCACAAATCCAGGTTTTCTCACCCTCCACCCCCCCACACACAAACTCACTCTCCTGCTGGTAATAGCCCATCCAAAGTGACAACTCTCTACACAATGTGCATGATAATCAAGGTGGGCCATTTCCTGCACAAATCCAGGTTCTCTCACCCCCTCACCCCCTTCCAAAAACCACACACACAAACTCACTATCCTGCTGGTAATAGCTCATCCAAAGTGACCACTCTCCCTATAATGTGCATGGTAATCAAGGTGGGCCATGAGTGAGTTTGTGTGGGGGGGGGGAGGGTGAGAAAAACTGGATTTGTGCTGGAAATGGCCCAACTTGATGATCACTTTAGATAAGCTATTACCAGCAGGACAGTGGGGTGGGAGGAGGTATTGTTTCATGATCTCTGTGTGTATATAAAGTCTGCTGCAGTTTCCATGGTATGCATCCGATGAAGGGAGCTGTAGCTCACGAAAGCTCATGCTCAAATAAATTGGTTAGTCTCTAAGGTGCCACAACTACTCCTTTTCTTATGACAAGATAATTGGCTCTGTGGATGAGGGGAAAGCAGTGGACGTGTTGTTCCTTGACTTTGGCAAAGCTTTTGACCCAGTCTCCCACAGTATTCTTGCCAGCAAGTTAAAGAAGTATGGGCTGGATGAATGGACTATAAGGTGGATAGAAAGCTGGCTAGATTGTCGGGCTCAACGGGTAGTGATCAATGGCTCCATGTCTAGTTGGCAGCCGGTATCAAGTGGAGTGCCCCAAGGGTCGGTCCTCGGGCTGGTTTTGTTCAATATCTTCATTAATGATCTGGAGGGTGGTGTAGATTGCACCCTCAGCAAGTTTGCAGATGACACTCAAGTGGGAGGAGAGGTAGATATGCTGGAGGGTAGGGATAGGATACAGAGGGACCTAGACAAATTAGAGGACTGAGCCAAAAGAAATCTGATGAGGTTCAACAAGGACAAGTGCAGAGTCCTGCACTTAGGATGGAAGAATCCCATTCACCGCTACGGACTAGGGACCGAATGGCTAGGCAGCAATTCTGCAGAAAAGGACCTAGGGGTTACAGTGGATGAGAAGCTGGATATGAGTCAATAGTGTGCCCTTGTTGCCAAGAAGGCCAATGGCATTTTGGGATGTATAAGTAGGGGCATTGCCAGCAGATCAAGGGACGTGATCATTCCCCTCTATTCGACGGTGGTGAGGCCTCATCTGGAGTACTGTGTCTAGTTTTGGGCCCCACACTACAAGAAGGATGTGGAAAAATTGGAAAATGTCCAGCAGAGGGCAACAAAAATGATTAGGGGACTGGAACACATGACTTATGAGGAAAGCCTGAGAGAACTGGGATCGTTTAGTCTGCGGAAGAGAAGAATGAGGGGGGATTTGATAGCTGCTTTCAACTACCTGAAAAGGGGTTCCAAAGACGATGGATCTAGACTTTTCTCAGTGGTAGCAGATGACAGCATGAGGAGTAATGGTCTCAAGTTGCAGTGGGGGAGGTTTAGGTTGGATATTAGGAAAAACTGTTTCACTAGGAGGGTGGTGAAACACTGGAATGCGTTACCTAGGGAGGTGGTGGAATCTCCTTCCTTCCAAGTTTTTAAGGTCAGGCTTGACAAAGCCCTGGCTGGGATGATTTAGTTGGGGATCGGTCCTGCTTTGAGCAGGGGGTTGGACTAGATGACCTCCTGAAGTCCCTTCCAACCCTGATATTCTATGATTCAGGTTCCGCCCTTCACAGGTGTTTAAAGATGGAGAGAGATTATTTGTGCCTTCTCCCTGCATTGCGCAGGGAGGAGATGTAATCTGGATGTTGATGTAGATGCTCTTCAAATTCTAGTGAATATACAACCCTACTAAAAGACAGGTGGATGTGGAGCTCTTGGGTAAATGTGGGGAGGGTTGAATATTGATCTATTCTAGTTAGCTAGCTACACACAGCAAAAATATCGAAGCTCAAAAATCCCCATGTGAGGTGTGCGAAAACCTCTCTCTCTAAGGCAAATCGTACCTCAGTTTTGTAATTATTGGGCTCAGAGATCTTAGGTGTGTATAGATTCTGTATCCATCACTCTTTCTGGAGGATTGCATGCTCCAGCAGCGCAACAGTTAGAAATTGTTCTCTGGAACACTAGGAAGGAAAAAGAAAAGGAGGACTTGTGGCAAATTTGTTAGTCTCTAAGGTGCCACAAGTCCTCCCTTTTCTTTTTGCGGATACAGACTAACACGGCTGCTACTAGGAAGGAAAATTTTCTGATTCCCTCCTGATGACCTTAATGGTGAATAGGAGGGGAGTGCCCAGTCCAACTAAACAATGTTATGTACCTAGAACATAACACTTTCTGTGTAAATTCATAGGAGCCAGATGTCGTTGAAAACTTTACTTTCCTAGCACAAACTATCCCATCATTTTTTATCTTTCAAATGCTTAGCTTTTTTTAAAAAAAGATAATCCTGTAGAAAGAAAAGGAGTACTTGTGGCACCTTAGAGACTAACCAATTTATTTGAGCCTGTAGATGACCTTAGCGAGAAATACCTGTCTTAAATACTGCAGCATTCTAATTTATTGGGGAGGGGGAACATACTGTCTGTCCCATAAAGTGTTATGACAGGCTCTCCATTAAAGGCTTGCATAAAGGGCCTGTCACAACAGTTCCTACACTTACATAAGAGCAAGGAGCACTCCCTTAGTCCATCCCAGGAGCTCATAGTGTCCCACAGAGTGATAAGTAGGTAAGGCTATGGAAGAGTGGGCCAGCCACACCATTGGGAACAAACTGCACAATACTGAAGGATGGTGCAGACCACCTGCTCACTGAAGTGTTTGGGGAGGAATTGTTCCTCCCAGTGGTGATATACAATGCCTCCCCAAGATTCTGTACCCTCTCTCACTTTAGTTCTGTACCCTTTCCTACTTGGGGCAACGGCTAAATGCCACAATTTAACTCTTAATCATATGCATGCTTCCTATAGTTAGCAAAGAGATTCCATATAGCAACACAGTGGCATACGCTTTTAAGTTATTTCTAAATTAGAATGTCCCTGGCTTTTACAAATGATGTGTTAATCGAGATTCTGCTGAATCAATGTCCTCTCTCTTTGCCAGCAGTAAGCGATAATGAAAACTATACAACACTGATGAATATTTGAATTCAGAAATAATTCATTATTGGGTAGTTCAGATACTTCTGCTATAAAATCACTAATTTCACCACATCTATACTAACAGATTAGAATTAGAGAAATTGTATAGAGAAGATGGCCTGGATAAACTATGAAGTACAGACTGAATTTTGTTTGTAGAGTCATAGATATTAGACTAAAATTTATTTTGGACAGAGAAATTTAAAAGATTGTCACTTTCTCATATGGTTGGTAGAGGTTGGTTAGATATTAATAATTCACTAATCCAGCCTTGTAGGAAATTGTAGCAGCTTTGGGAAGGTTGACTCAGGCACCACTATATGAAATATTTTAAAAAGAATTAAGGTTTGCAAGAATATTTTCAAAATGTTAATTTCATTTTTTTGTAATCAGAGGCTTCTAGTAATTCTTGCATCCTATAATATTATTCAAAAGTGATATAAGGTTTAATTGAGATATATATTACACACCAGGGTGCTTTTCAGAAAAGTTTGCCTATTTAAATGAAAAGCACAATTCTAAGTAATTTTTAAGAGGCTGTGGAATAGAAATTCCCAATACTTTAATCTTCCCATAGTTCATTTAAAATCCAGAGTTATCCAAACAAATTGCATACATTAATTCAATGTGGGAGGAAAATAACTGGATTTGTTGGAAATATATATATGTAACCTGCATATTTCATTATTTTATATCCTCTGACATTGTTTTCAATCCTGCAATGTTTTCATCCTCTCTGCTTATGTGAAAAGTGCAACTGAGATGACAAATAATGAAGGCAAGAGGGAACAGCCCTGGCTCTAGATGGGGGAGGGAGGGAAATCCCTCTGAAGCAAATCCACTCAAAATATATTAAATCTTGGGTGTTTACACATACCTTTTCTCTAATCGAGGTACGAGACACTAGGCTGCATATTTTCCAAGTATGAACTAAATATTTCCACTCCTCCCAATCAAAGGCTTTCTTTGCATATGAGGATGGAGCTACTAATGAGGTTTTCTTTTTCAGATTGAATGGAGAACATTCAGGGCTTTTTTGTTGTCAGTATCATATCTACTTTTCATTGCATATAAAGCCCCTTTAATCCTCACTTACTATTTCCTAAAGTGTTTTTCATCCTGGTTGCTTAGATGCTTGCCATTACTTTTATACGGCCCCAATGCAACAAAGCATATATGAGTAGTTCTATTGAAATCACTGCAACCACTTACATGTTTGAAGTTCAACATGTGCTAAAAAGTTTTGCTGGATCATGACATGAGAACAAAATAGGTCTCTAAATATGATCTTTGTCTTTTCCATCTGTATGTTCTAATGAAATAGATGCTAACATCATAGGAGGTCCTAATGTCTTGCGCCTCATTTCTGCAAAGCACTTCTGCACATGTTTAACTTTATGTAAATGTTTAGCTTCAGTACAAAAGTCCATCACTATACTGCAAAGCACTGAGCCTGAGCTTAATTTTAAGCATGTGTTTAAGTTCTTTGCTAAATAGGGATGGATTTACTCCAGTGCTTAAAGTTGAAGATATATGTAAATGCTCTGCTGAATTGAGGCCTTAGACAGCATTAAATATATCTGTCAAATACGGTTCCATATTTTTTCCCTAAATTGTATAGTATAACCATGGCATCATCTTGGGCTATCTAGATGCTCTTTTGTAGGATGGCCAAGTTTTTTGTAAATTAGTAATATTTTCTATGTTACCTAAATTGTCTGACAAATAACTTTTCATAGTGTGTATTATATTGTAAAGCTGTGTCTTTAATTTAATTGAGTTAAATTGTGATCTTTGCATCTGTTCCTTGATCTGGTATGCAAAGCATTTGTTTTTCCTACCTCCGTTTTTTTCATAAAATTGTGATTTTTTTTTCATCTACCTTTGTATTTTCAGTCATAAGTGCATTTAATTTACATTTTTCATTGTATAATTTTCTACAAGTATAGCATTCTGTTTTTTATTAATTTTTAAAACTCCTTCTGCAGTGATTGGTTTTTTAATGTAAGGTTAATCAAGGCCAATATTATCAAACTTGGGTACCTAAACTTGGATTTATGCACCTGACTCTAGACACCCATGCTTAAAAATGTTAGTGCATATTTTCTATTTTGAAAGATCTCTAAGGAGGTAAGGTGACCTCTGTTCACAGACTTAGTGCCCCAATAAGATTGTGCGTGAAGCCAGGTATATTATATATAACTTATAGCCATGGACAAGGACCATATTGGGACAAGCACTGTACAACTACAGAACAAAAAGACGGTCTATTCATGAAGGGTGAATATTCAGACTGTATGTAAGTGATGCTTAGGTAGGCGAATTATGATAACTGTCGCAGCCCCTTAATCGCAGTTGCCTGGGGCACCAGGGCTCACAGGATCTGTATGAACAAGGATTTTTGACATTATATTATCTCTAGACCATCATTCTGCTCACTCTACGCTTGTATTATGTCCCCTAAATCCTTTGTCTGTTTTGTCTCTTTGAATTATTTTAGTCTGTTTGTACACACTCTACTACGGGGGCCTGATTTCAGTTGGGGTCCCCAGACATTTTTCTAATACAAATATTATCTATGTCCCTTTCTAGCCCCTCCTCAGCCTGTCCAAAAGAGGCCTTCTGTACTAGCCTTACACAGACCTGCAAGGAGATGTAGTGCATATAAAAACAGTTTTAAAATTGTAAGCTATCACTTTAAATGTCAGGGATTTTCCTGGTCCTGCTTGCAGGCTACGAGGATCTGTAAGGAAGGGTGTGATCTGAGTCAAATTGGCTGTCTGCATACTGACTGCTATCTAAAGTGAGGTGCTCTGTTTAGGGAGCAGCCTGCTTTGCCTCGTTCTGTTTTGGGATTCCTGTGTTATCATTTTGATTTCTAATAAATAAAGTAGTTATGTTGCAACCTTCCAGCAAGAGTATTTTGTTATTTTTTTATCTGATTTTCTCCACTTGTATGCTGACAAACATAAAAGGAGACCATTTCCCTGGCAAGTAGGGTGTGCTCAGCCAGTTGCCCCTTTAACACTAATCCCTCCACAGAGGTGTTCAGAGCTTTGGATAGCAAGCAAAGAAAGAACAATTATTAATAAAATATTTGTCTCCAACATTCACCTAACATTTGCCAACATACCAGTCAGAAAACTTATGAATGCAGACAAATACAACAAAAGATATTCAAACTGGGATATTTTCACAACACTTTCTCAGATGTACGTTATACTTCGCAAACTGGTTAGGTGTCAAAGAAATCAACCGATCATTATACTGTCATTGGTGTAAGATTAATATACGTACCTTGTTTTATAAAGCATATGTCATATCCAATATCAGCTCAGTACTAGATGTGCATAAGTTAGCAAATATCAAATACTATACAAATTCATCTTCCAGTTAATTCCTGACCTCCGCCTGTTGCAAGAGATAGTCCAAGCCGTCTATAATATCTGCTCAGCTCAAGGAGAATTTCATAAACTAGATTTATTTTGGCTCTGAATATCAACGCAACACACTGATTCATACAACAGAGGTTATCCTGAGTCAGAATCTACACATTTCCAAAAAAAGTCAGTGTTACTAAACTAACTCTGAAGTGCAGGGGCGTTGACTATTTTCTGATGTTACTTTATGCTTAGGGCTTGCTTCTAATCTCATGCCATTGTAAACCAGGAGTGACTCCACTGAAATAATGGAGGTAAAGGAGTTTTACACCAGTACAAGAACTACATCAATCCCTATTATCTGGGGGGAAATTTCTTTCTATTGTACTCTAGATAGCCTACTTATAACTGCATCTACCTGGTTGTTACATTTTTGGCTTTCAAGTGGTCCTTAAGGATTCTGACAGCTATGCTGTTTTATTCCCATTTTGAAATAAGAAGCAGTACTGGAAATCTAACCCCCATCCAAACCACACTGCTCAGTTATTGCTGGCAACTGTAACAGCATCCTCTCAGATTAAAGTACTAGGTTTTCTCACTGTTCTGTACAGTATAGTATAGTACTGAGTAATCGCTTCTGCCCTTTTTTGGGAGCCCATTGACACCACAAGAGTCATCAGTCACCCAAATCTGGAAACAAATCTCCCTATAAGTTTTACTATTTTTGCTCTCTTCTCTGTCTTTTAATATTTCCTCAAGACTCTCAAGGGTTTAGTTATGCACCCTTACTTGATAGTTTGGTCTCTCCTTTCCTCTTTTAAAAGAGCATCACCTCAGCACTGCAGAAGTTCATAGATGCATTCCTCACCACCACAGATTTTCATTGATGTATTCAGGGAAGTTAAATGACCACATGAGAGAGAGGTGAGGGCTCTTGAAGCTCACATGTGTGGGTCATCCCAGGTGTGAACATCTTTAACATGGGAGTGTTTCATACACAATAAATGTTGCTGTAATCTAGTGGTAAACCAGACAGGCATGCTGCCCTACTGCTTCATTTCTGTCCAAGCATACCGCCAGTGACTGAACAAAGTGAATTTTGAAGTGACTGAGAGCAAGGTGATGAATGTTTCTTATTATTAGGGACTAGATGCAAGATCATTTGGATTCTAGTAGCTATTGAGGCCCGGGAAAGAGTCAAAGCTGGGGTCAGTAGCTTTCTTCATTCTCCTAGAAGACCGAGAATAAAACTGTAATCATACTGCTTTTTTAAAATGTGGTGGCCGTAGCTAATGGCCCCAGTAAACAAGCAATTTAATAAAAGTATCTGCTGCTACAATTTGTGCATGTGTTAATTTACAGTGCTGGCAACAGTGGACCGGAAAGGCTGGCTGCTAGAAAAAACAGAACCAAATAGAAAGCAGTCATGTCTTTCTGGCACTGAATCAACTTTCTCCGGGCAACAGCGAGGGTTTCAGACACAGCTGAGCGAAAATGTTTTTGAAGAGTTTGCAAACATTTTATCAAAATAAAAATGGCACTTCCCACAATTATCTGAATCGATCATAGTTTCATCCATTTAATGGCTCAGAAGGAAAACACTCAATTTAACATTATTTTAAGCATGATTCTAAGATATGAAGACCTCTAGTCCACATAAATAAACATCATCCCTCAAAATATGGCCTCATTCTTCCATTAGTTTCCTACTGATATTCATATAAGTGAATGAAATGAAATGGATCAAGTATGCGAACGGACCTTTCACAAATAGCACCATGGAGCGAGTGGTTTGTAAATGAGGATGTAACGTAAAATGAGCCCATTGCATATAAATCTATATACATGGCAGGTATATAGGGTTTGGGTTTTTTTTTGTATATAAGAATACACAACTTCCCAAACCCCTCGTCCAGAGGCGTAGCTAGACAAATATCTGAGCAGAACCATCACATCAAATATGACTGCATGTACTTGCAATTATCTGGAGTGACTGTGACACAAGAAAAGTGGATGTAAAATAAGCTAGGCAGCTAATAAATTTGGCTCAGTGATTCTTTCCTTCAGAAAGGTCCCCAGCTATTTTTAAGTATTCAGCATAAATTTTCAAAAGTGCCTAAGTTGCATGAAAAAACAGGAAGAGATTTAAAGTGTCCTGAAATTCTCTAGGCCTGCTAGCTCTTTTCCTAAAGTCTTTTCCTCTATCTGTCTATCCCTCTGTTATTTGTTTGGGCAACCCTCCTGCTTATAAAAATTTGGCCATCCAATTAGGGAATGGAAGCTAGGCCATATGATTTAGATCACCACTCACGTAAACCAACTACTGAATTCCAATTACCCAATACAGGAATCAGAGTACAGGAAGGAATATTTCTTCAAACAGTTAGAGAAGAAAACCACACCAGTTCCAAGGGGCTTGTTAAAAGTGTTCAGCAAACAATTTTAAACAATGAACAATTCTAGGAAAATTCTCATTGATTCACAGATCATTCACAAGCAGGAAAAGAGACCGAAAAGTTTGCTTGTAAGAGGGTTCACACAGCTCTGCATTCAGATGGGCACGTTGCTTTTGGATAAAGAGTGAAATTCAAAGGGGATTCTGGAAGAAGAGTTTGTGTGAGGCACAGAGACCATCTTGAGGCATAATGACGGTCTGTTGTGTCCCCCGAGTTTCTGGGAGTCACACAGCAGACTCCGGACAAACTGAGCACAGAGGCAGACTCACTGAGCAAATGAGTTGGAGGAGTGGGTGCCCGTGCCTCACTGGTAACACTTCAGCTGTTACCAGCCTTCCATGCTTTGGGGTTGCATTAAGATATAAAATGACAAGGGGATTTGTAACCCTTCTGCCCGTCACAGTTGGTAGCAACAAGGGCCGGGTTCAATATCTAGGGGATTCATTCCAATAACACAATGCAAACCGACTCGAGCCCCCACCCAGTGACCTGGGACAAATATATACCACCCCCGCTGGGCGCCTCCAAGAGGCAATACTTCCCCTCTCGCAAGCACATAGTCTGAGTGTAGCAAAAAGCCTTTTAATAACAGAGAGAAACAATGTGGCATTATGTTGGGGAAACACCACCAACAGCATTCGTAACACAACCCATGAGCAAAAAACCCACCCCAAGCAAATTGGGGCATGCCCTTTCCCTTTGGTTCTTGAGTCCAGCAACCTGAAATCATCCAAAGTCCCAAAAGTCCAATGACCCAAAAGTCTCTGTCCCTGGTCAGGGCAGCCCCAGAGTTCGAAAGTTGATGTGCAGAGCTTTACCTCCTAACCTGGGTGGAGATGGGAGGGAGAAGAGAGGTAAGGGGCACCTTACATGATCTGAAGCTGACCGCCCCACAGCTCCATAGGCCTTCACTCCGCTCTGCCAGCCGCCCCACAAACTGCTTCGCTCCGCTCCGCTCCCCACAAGCAACTCCCGCCATCCCACAAACTGCTCCACCAGCCGGTCCACGAACTGCTCCGAGTCCCACAAGCAGCTTCCACCGTTCTATGAATTGCTCCACCAGCCTGTCCTGTCCTGCTGCGCTATAAAGGCAGACTTGACCACTGGATTGGCCTCTGGAGGGACCCTGGGCAGCTCTGGAAATGGGCCAATGGCACCAAATTCAACAACCTGTAAGTCCTCTGTGAATTCCCTGGGCTTTGGGTCCCTGGCGTCTGAGATAGCGAGTTCAGGCCGACGCACCAGTCAGTGCTATGTACTCTGTGTATTAGTGATGGGTGGAAGCAAGTGTTGTCTGCTGGGAGACTGGCCAAAGCTTTCAGATCTGTCTGGCTTTAGTGGGGCCATCTGCGTTAAAGATGCCTGATAGTCACAAACGCTGAGTGCCTGGGGCTGCCGTGAGAACTGGGGTACAGTAGAGATGGCCCAGACGACATCCCAAGAGGGATTTCAGTGGGATGTGGGTGGGATCAAATAACCAAACCCCAGTTGATCCGATAGCAGGGTTTGACCCTGGACCATCAGCGCTGAAAGAACGGCAGAGTAGGTCACGCTGGCGGGGGGGTGACACTACATGTCCAGGAAAGCATAGAGTAAATTAGAGTAAAAATCTTAAACAAATGCAACTGTATCCTAGCATCTCTCAGAATAGAAATTCCACACTTGAAGAATAGGAATCTAGCAGCAGGAATATACTACTGACCAGGATGGGGACTGTGAAATTTACGGAGATTAGAGAGGCTACAAAAGCAGAAAACCCAATAATAATGGGGGTTTTCAACTATCCCCATATTGTCTGGGAACATGTCCCCTCTGGATGGGATGCAGAGAAGTGATTTTTAGACACCATCAATGACGGCTTGTTGGAGCAGCTAATCCTGGTACCCACAAGGGAAGGGGCCATTCTTGATTTAGGCCTAAGCGGAGCACAGGGTCCGGTCCAAGTGGGGAATGTAGCTGAACTGCTCGGTAATAGTGACCATAATGTAATTAAATTTAACATTTAACAGCTCACTTCATCGGATACATTCAGTGGAAAATAACAGTGAGTAAATTTATATACACACAGAACATGAAAAAATGAGTGTTTAACACGCATACTGTAAGGAGAGTGATCACTCAAGATGAGCTATTACCAGCAGGGGAGTAGGGTTGGGGGAGAGAGAGAGAGAAAAGCTTTTGAAGTGATAATCAAGGTGGGCCATTTCCAGCACATTTCTAGGAGTTTACAAGAGCATGTGAGGAACAGTGGTGGGGGGGGGGGGCGGGGAGAAATACTTTTAAACACCCATTTTTTAATGTTCTGTGTATATATAAATTTACTCAATGTTATTTTCCACTGAATGCATCTGATGAAGTGAGCTGTAGCTCACGAAAGCTTATGCTCAACTAAATTGGTTAGTCTCTAAGGTGCCACAAGTCCTCCTTTTCTCCTTGCGAATACAGACTAACACAGCTGCTACTCTGAAACCTGTCACAATTAAATGAATAGGCAGCAGGTCTGACACAAACAAAAGGAAAAAGAAAAAGAGTACTTGTGGCACCTTAGAGACTAACCAATTTATTTGAGCATGAGCTTTCATGAGCTACAGCTCACTTCATCGGATGCATACTGTGGAAACTGCAGAAGACATTATATACACACAGAGACCATGAAACAATACCTCCTCCCACCCCACTCTCCTGCTGGTAATAGCTTATCTAAAGTGATCATCAAGTTGGGCCATTTCCAGCACAAATCCAGGTTTTCTCACCCTCCGCCCCTCCACACACAAACTCACTCTCCTGCTGGTAATAGCCCATCCAAGGTGACCACTCTCCTCACAATGTGCATGATAATCAAGGTGGGCCATTTCCAGCACAAATCCAGGTTTTCTCACCCCCCCACCCCCATACACACACAAACTCACTCTCCTGCTGGCAATAGCTCATCCAAACTGACCACTCTCCTTACAATGTGCATGATAATCAAGGTGGGTCATTTCCAGCATAAATCCAAGTTTAACCAGAACGTCGGGGGGGTGGCGGGGAAAGAAAAAAACAAGGGGAAATAGGCTACCTTGCATAATGACTTAGCCACTCCCAGTCTCTATTTAAGCCTAAATTAATAGTATCCAATTTGCAAATGAATTCCAATTCAGCAGTTTCTCGCTGGAGTCTGGATTTGAAGTTTTTTTGTTGTAAGATAGCGACCTTCATGTCTGTGATTGCGTGACCAGAGAGATTGAAGTGTTCTCCGACTGGTTTATGAATGTTATAATTCTTGACATCTGATTTGTGTCCATTTATTCGTTTACGTAGAGACTGTCCAGTTTGACCAATGCACATGGCAGAGGGGCATTGCTGGCACATGATGGCATATATCACATTGGTGGATGTACAGGTGAACTAGCCTCTGATAGTGTGGCTGATGTTATTAGGAAGTATTTCTTCACACAACACACAGTCAACCTGTGGAGCTTGTTGCCAAGGGATGTTGTGAAGGCCAATAGTATAACTCTGTTCAAACAAGAAGTAGATAAGTTCACAGAGGATAGCTCGACCGGTTCCTATCAGCCAGGATGGTCAGGGATGCAACCCCATGTTCTGAGTGTCCATAAACATCTGACTGCCAGAAGCTGGGTGTGAATGGGATGGATCACTCGATACTGACCCTGTTCTGTTCATTCCCTCGGAAGCACCTACCGCTGGCCAGTATCGGAGGACAGGACACTGGGCTAGATGGGCCATTGGTCTGACCCATGTGGCCAGTCTTAGGTACTTACAGCTGAATGGCATTTTTAAAAGAGCCCTTTGCGGTTGATGGGAAGCTGGAAAATGTGCCCAGAGGAGGCTTAGAAAACAAGTCAGTTGATGACCTGTTGTTTGATCCCAGCCAGATATTTTCACATATTCCAGCAAGGATGCCCTGGTGTCGGCAGCAGTCTGTCTTTGTGATTGCCTCAGGAGCCCATCTGTTAGCCGGCCTATTTGGGGTCTGTCCACACCGCAGCTGGCACCATGCCGTTGCAGAGAAACGAAATGAATTCTTTGCAGCAGTCTTCACGGCTGAGCATGTGAGGGAGATTCCCAAACCTGAGCCGTCCTTTTTAGGTGACAAATCTGAGGAACTGTCCCAGATGGAGGTGTCATTAGAGGAGGTTTTGGAACAAATTGAGGAACTAAACAGTAACAAGTCACCAGGACCAGGAACTCAAATGTGAAATGGCAGGACTACTCACTGTAGTCTGTAACCTACCATTTAAATCCGTTTCTGTACCCGATGACTGGAGGATAGCTAATGTGACGCCAATTTACCGGAACTGGGTAAACAGGCATCTCAGTGGGATGTGAACCCTGAAATCTGCCACCCTGTGGGCGCCCCCCCCAGCAGGAGGCTCTGGGTGCATCATTGCCATCCCCTCAGAGCTCGTCTGGGGTGATGCTGGTGGGGGAGCCACCCACAGCCATCTGCTCAGGTGGCTGTGAGCTGAGCTCTCCCTTCTCTGGGACAGATCTCACCCCGAGCCAGAGGCTGGTGGCCTGAGGGCAGGGAGATCCCGGCCTGCCCAAAGAGTAGTGCTGGACCTCCTCCCAGCCCAGCACATGACAGCTGTGAGTAGCCAGGATGGGACCATGGGGGAGGATTTGCCTGTGGACCTGGATCCCACCCTGTTCCCAGGTGGGAAGCGCTGGCCTCCAGCTCTGACGGGAAGCTCTGTGTGAGTGGCTGGGGTCACCCCATGGCCGCTGGGTTTGTGCGTCTGGCATTTCACTCCAGCCGCCCCCTGCAATACAGCCTGTCCTGACAGGCCTCTGGCCTGAGAGCTGATGTAAACTGTCCAGGGAGCCCTGGACCCAGCTCTTCTGTGCAGCATTACTCCTGCTCCTCGCCACGCTGAGAGTCACCTGGAACCTGCGCCCAGGGCAGTTTGGGTGGGTTGGGCCTGCAGGGGCCCATCCAGACCCAGCTGGGTGTGTGCGGGGGGAGAGTAGGAACTGGGTTAATACCCACCCGGCATAAATGCTTCATGGAGGTCAGTTGATCTTAGAACCTTTCCTGGCCTTGCTGCCCCACTGCCCCCTTTCTAGCTGGGGCCTGTGGCAGGTGCAGGAAGGGGAATTGTGAGAGGCTGTGAGTGCAGCAGCTCCCTGCACTGTGCGAGAGCGTCTCTCCCTGCCTGTGACTGATGGGAAATGTCCAACTCCGACCTGACACCAGCTCCCTGGCTTCTGTCTTGCAGGTTTCCGATAAGAGGAGGAGGAGACTGAACGATGTGAATCTGAACGATGTGAATGGGGTCAGCAGCTGGCGATGCACCAGTGAGAGACCCTGGATCTGCACCAAACCCGATGCATTTACAGAGGCACAGGAGGCTGCCGTGGTAGGGGGCTTGTAAGGAGAGTACTGTGGAATTAGTCCCGGAAAAGCCGGACTGATCTCTTTACAAGATCACATCTGAGCAATTCCAGAATTATTACAGGTTAGCCGATGGGGATAATGAGCCTGGAGATCTCATTCCCGCTCCTCTGAGTGGTGACCATGTGCACATGACCCAACTCAGCTCTTACTGTATCCCAGGAACGTCTTCATCTTCTGGGAGCCTCATGGCAGCAGTGGGATGATTTAACGGACTCCCTTAGTCATGGGGCCTTTCTCTCTCTTTAGTTTCAGAGCCAGCGTCCTGGAATCGTCTCATGGTGCGTGGAGTGGTGGCAGTGGTGGGGGTGCTAGTCTCACTATACGAATGTGGGTTTTGGAAAGATAGAGGGAAAGCGTTTGCCTACCCGCGACTCGTCTTCAGGAAGCTGCTGACTCATCCCTCGCAGCAGCCTGGAAGTCCGCAGGATTCACAGGAATCTGAGCTCCCCGCAGTGTGTGACAGGGACAGGGCCCAGGCCCAGGGAACCAGAAACAGGAATCGAGACCCAGCCTTGGAGAATGGGGAAGGAGACCTGCTCATGGAGGACAGACGCTTGACCCAGGAACCCAGAGGAAGGGATCCATTAGGTGGGGACACGGATGTGGCCCAGGAAACTGGAGGAGCATTGCCAATCCTCCAGGATGACCGGGAGTTTGCAGGAATTAAAGATTAATTTAATTCAGGCCTTGGTGTTTCTCTGTGTAATGTGACCTCAGTGCTCCTGATGAGAGCCATTGTTTGTAAATGTTTCAGGAGCAGACATAGTTATCATTCATGGACATACAGACATTTATTCATAATTAGAACTGGTCAAAAATAGCGGGGGTGGAGAGGGTCATGAAAATTGAAGAAGAAACCACTTCCCCCCATATTCTTGAAACTTATTTGCAAATGTTTTTAATGATCAAATTTCTGTTTAGTTTTGGTGGGAAAAATGACACATTCTCTCTCAAGTGGGCAGAGAAATCCAAAATGTTTTTTTTTAAACGGGAACTTTTTTCAAATGATCAATGTAATCCCAAGTGGCATTTCTAGTTCAAAGGTTGCATTGTCACTGTAAAACCATTTTGAACCAGCTCTATTACTGTATAACAAGATGAGTTTATTTGTCATGCTGCATTGTTTGGGCCAAGTTCCAAGTGGTATTTCAGCTTTTGCACCGCTCTTCTCTTCTTGCGTCTGCCCCTCTCATAAGCTGTGGCCTTAATCTCAGCCCTGGAAACAATTACGTGCATGTTTAACTTTAATGACTGCTGTGAATAATTCCATTTCAATGGGACAACTCTGAGGTCGAGTTTACGCTACGGCCCTATATCGGTGTAACTACGTCATATATTTAATTTTCTTTCTTTTATATGTGAAAGTTATTGAGAGGTGAAAGCAGGTAAAATACATGAACAGGTTCAGACAGTCCAAGTTTGTCAGTGCAAAGTGACAGCAGAGATGTGGTATCTGCTAGTTTTCCATAAGTCTCTCAGGGTTTCCCAGGATAACTTTGGGGATCTCTGTCTTGCATCGGAAATGTTCCCTGAAAGTGTCCAAACAGCTCAGAGATACAGAACCATTCCCTGGATCCATTCTTATAGCTGTCTTCCCCAGAAAGCAGTCTGGCAAGTGTTCCTGTCAGCTCATTGCTAGGTTATCTGCCAAAACACTGGAGTTTTCAGGTGCCTAACTAGCCCTTTGAATCATGGTGAAATCACATTCTCCCCGTCACCACCAAAATTTGAAATGGTGCCCCTGAGTGCACAGTACCCTGCCGTGCTCCCCTGTAGGAGCTGCATTAACAGGCAACTCTGCAAGTTCTCTGCATGCCTCTGCAAGTGACCCCCATGCCTCTCCTTTTCCTTGGCCACATGGATCCTGTCCCCATGCTGGCGGCTCATCCAGAAAAAGGGGGAAAGAGCTCACCACTGCGACCACCTGAGGGATGTGTTGGGGTGAGATCAGCTGGTCAAAGCAGGCAATAGGGACAGAATCTGAGACATGAAGCTCCTAGAGTGACCTTTGACCTTTCCAGACCTGCCCTTCAGTCAGACACAGCGACTGTAAAGTTGAATGTGATAGTAACTAGACCCATTTTAAACCCTTCACCACACAAGACAAAGCCCGTAGGATTCATCATGAACTATTTATTTCTCCTCCCCTGGATTCCTGCAGCCACCAGCCACCTTGGAGCTTTCCCTCGTCTCTCCCAGGCTGGGCTCACTTGATGGCAGGAGCTCAGCGGAGGATCCAGCTTTGCTCTTTCGCTTCCATTCTTCACATCTTTGGGTGGCTGCATTTGCAACTGAGCAACCGAATGGAAACACTGAGTCCTCTGTCTCGGCAGGCAGGCCCAGCCAAGAAAGCCAAAGACTCCCTGAGAACAGGGGGAGGTTCGCCTGAACTCTCAGGAGTGGAGGCTTGGCCAATAGGGCAGGGTTACCATATTTGAACTTTCAAAAAAGAGGACACTCCGGGGGGGGGGGGGGAGTTGTAGCCCTACCCCCTATCTACTCTCTCCCACTTCCTGCCCCCTGACTGCCCCCCACAGAACTGCTAACCCCTCCAACCCCTGCTGCTCCTTGTCCCCTGATCGCCACCCCCCCGGACCCCGCCCTCTGTCTAAGCCTTCCTTCTCCCTGTCTCCTCCTTAGACCCCCCCACCCTAACTGCCCCCCTAGAACTTCCCACCGTACCTGTCCCCTGACTGCCCCGCCCCCTATCCGCACCCCCGCCCCCTGACAGACCCTCAGGTCTCCCACACCTATCCAACCACTCCCTGTCCCCTGACTGCCCCCGCAGAACCCCCGACCCATCTAACCCCCCCTGCTCCCTGTCTCTTGTCTCCCCGACCCCTCTCCATATGCCCACCCCCTGACAGGCTCCCCCCAGAACCCCTGACCCATCCAACCCCTCCTGCTCCCTGTCCCCTGACTGTCCCTTGGGACCCCATGCCCCTTTTCCAGCCTCCCGGCCCCCTTACCCTGCTGCTCAGAGCAGTGTGTTTGGGGTGCGGAGCCAGACACAGTGCCGCGCTCCCCCGCAGAGCGCACAGCTCCCCAACCCCTGCCCCCAGAGTGCTGCATTGGGAGGGAAATCCCGGCCCTCTGGAGAGTTTTACAAATTCCTCCCGGAGGGCGATTTAAAACCCCAAAAGCCGGATATGTCCGGGAAAATCCGGACGCATGGTAACCCGACCACAGGCGACTCCAGGATCTGCAGCTGCTGCCACCTCTATGGTGATTCCTCCAACTCATCACCAACCGGCTCTTCCATATTCTGCCACCCGGCTCCACGGTCTGACTGTGCAGGAGAACAGAAATCCTTTGGGACAGCATGAGAGACTCCTCAATGCTGCACTCTTTGGATGGCTTCCCGCGGTCACCGGAAAACACGACTGCCCTGCCCCAGGAGTCTCTCAAGGAGCTGCCGGCGCAGTCACTGGGCACCCACTCGTAATGGTCTCGGGCAGTGGCATTGCAGAGGGAGCTGAGCAGACCGTCCCTTCCGTGACTTCCTGAATTGCTGCCAGGACTGATTCTCCTCTGCACTAGGGAGAGTCCCTGAGGAAAAGCAGCTGTGGTGGGGGAGGGGGCAAGACAAGCTCTCCCCCTGAGCCCTTGACTAGCAGGCAAGCAGGATTCTGGGAGCCAGGGATCGGTGTGTCTTGCTGGGAGAGCAGAGCTGGAGAGCAGAAAAGGGCACTGGAGGAATTGTAGAAAAGTCAGTGTCATGGCCGAGTCATGAGCAGCCAGATCAAGTTGTCAGAGGCAGAGTCCACACTCACGAGACAGGAGTCGAGAGTCAGCTGGGTCAGGACACTGGAAGAGCAGAAGCAAAAGACCAAATTGTGTTCAGCACCTCAAGTCAGATGAGTCACCCCGAGTGCGGATGCCAGGAAATCAAGCCTGGGGAGTGGGAGCAGGAACAGCTAACACACGGTCCAGAGGGGGCGGGTGGGAGCTCGGGTGTTCAGGCAGCTTCTTGTTCCTGCTGCTGGTTTAAGGAGGTGCTGGGGGCCGATTAGCTGCTGTGGGACTCTGCCAACAGAGCCTCAAACTGGGTCTGGACTTCATCAGTCCTAGGTAAGCAGTTTTTTGTAGGCTTCCAGGTGGCGTGCTGGAGGGTGGCTGCTCCCAGGAACCCTGCAGACCCGGGTTAATGACCCAGGGGTCATGACAGTGAGTGATCTCTCCCCGCTCAAACCTCCTGCACGAAACAGTCTCCAGGGTCTCGGACGCATCCTCTGAGAATAAAAAAACACAGTCATGATGACAAATAGGCTATGGAACAGCCCCAAGTGCCCAGAAGAGTGGACGGTTCTTACCTCCAGGACATGCCTGGGATCTTCCATCTAAGCCTCTTTGGGACCCCTGTTGCTTGGTCTGACAGGATGAGATCATCTGTCCCCACTGCTCCCTGCGCTGGGCTGGCTGCAGCACACATCTGTGTAAGAGGCTGGGCCAGAGAGATGTTACAGTCAGGGTCCAGGCAGCCCACAAGGAGAACAGAGGGTCTGAAACCAGAAGACGAAGCAATCAAATCCGCGGATTCGACAGAGAGGTTTTGCACCCTACAGGGACATCAAAGAAGGTCTGTTAGGAAAGCTGAGATGTTAGTCTGGAAACAGCTAAGGCAAAGATTGTGACTTGTTAACGTTCAGTTTAAGTCACTACAAAGTGTGTTGTGTTTTGTTTGTCTGTTTGAAATTTGTCTTTTTCTCTTGCTTAGTTTCACTTAAATCTCTTCTTTGTTACTGTGCTTCCCAAAGCACCTCAGCGTTGTGTGTTCGAGTGAAGTGTGAGTCTCCAGCCTACCCAACAGGCTGAGCTGTGCCCTGCCTCTCTGAAGGTAGCGAATAATTTCTGAGCGGTGCTGGGCCCAGAGTCCAAGGGCAGTTCACCAGACATCTCCTGTGAAGCCCAAAGAGATCAAAGGCGCAGGAGAGATTCAGGCCCCACTGACCCATGGGAACTTCCCACAGAAGAGGCTACACAGGGCTCCAGACACAGCCAGCAGGATCCCTCCCACAAGCTGGGCCGTGTCCTTCCCCTCCCAGCCCCATAGCTTCCTCCCCACCCCAGCCTCAGGAACCCCTCCCACCTCCCTGCTCTCCTGACTCATTCTCCAATACCAGGCTGTTTCCAGAATGGAAGCAGGTGCGTACCAGAGTTCACTCACCGCTAGATGCTGGCCAGGCCTCGTCTCACCGCTTTCTAGCTGGGCTAGCAACCCCACTGATACTCACTCTTGCAGTTTTTTGGCTGAGAACTCAGCCCTCCAACCAGGTGACTGGCCTTTACTCCACTCCTTCCTGGGTCGTGCTCCTTCCAAACAAAGTCCAAAAATGTCTTGAACAGAAACAAGGCCTTCCACCCTCGTGGGGAGTTCTTCCTCCGCCTGATTTCGGCTCGGACTGCCCTTCTTGGGTTTCTATGGTCTTCTGTGTCCCCTTCCTTAGGGACTGTGAGAGAACCCAGTCCTACCCTGGACTCCAGGTTTTGGCCCAAGGCCGTCGACTAAACAGCTCGCTCTGCTTCTGTACTTTTGCTGCTGTTTTCCCTTGTTTCCTCTCAGGTGGGGCTCACTTGGTCATCAATTTGGCCTAGCCCCAGGCTAGGCAGCCATAGGCCAAGCCACCCTGTTAGATACCCTCCTCCTTCAAATCCGGTCCAGCCCGGCTGACAGGTTTGCTGAGGGGATGGTGAAACCCCATTGCTGATCAGAAGGAGGTCAGAGTCTGTTCTCTAGGAGCTGAAGGTCCGTTTGTCCTGCTGCGGGAAGTGGAGCTGGAGAGCGGAGAAGTTAGGTGAAAGAGACTGCATGATGGAGTTGGAGACTGAGGGATGGGAGCCTCCTCCCAGAAACGCTCCCAGGAGAACAGGTTTGAGGAGTTCTCTGGGGAGTCGCTTGCTAGGAAAAAAACAAGGGTGGCACATTGATGGAGATGTCTCTGTCCCAGGGATGGGGGAAGCTCCCAGCCAGGCTATGCAACAGAGATCCCATTTCTCCCCCAAGAAATCCAGATGCCCAAAGAAGTCAATGGCTCTTACCTCCATGAGGGAGTGGGGTCTTCCCTCTCAGCCTCTTTGAGAACTACCACTGCTTGGTTTCCTCAGACAAGGGACCTGCCCCCACTGCTCCCTGAGGTGGTTCAGCTTCTGACTGCAGCCATCTGGGAGTCTGTCACACACCCTAGGGCCTAGAAGACGTGGGGGGAGGAGGCTCCTCTTCATGTCAGACTCTGAGAGCCGAAAGAAGAATAAAGGGCAGGAGATGAAGCTAGCCCTGAGCCTCTGTCCCATCCTCACCTCCTCAAATGTGGAGCTTCCTGAGCTTCAGTTGGGCAGACAGTCTGACGCCCTGACATAAAGGTCCTTCTGCGCCATATGGGGCAGGAAGATCTCTGCCTGGGAGCACGGGAAATGGGATAGGGGTGAGATCAAGGAAAGAGGGGAGGGGTATGGGTGGGAGGGAAAGAGCTCCTGCCCCAGATGGAGGAATTTGGGGGGCCAAGGGAATGACCCAGCTCCACAGAGAGGGCAGAGAATTTCTGTGAGTGCCAGGGGCCTCCATTTCCGCTTCCACGAGCCCCGCATTTACAGTGAGACAGAGCAGTACCTGCAGCAGGGAGCGGGACTTGCTGAACAGGGAGGGGAACCTTTAAGAGCATCAGACGAGCCACAGCCCTTGCAGCGCCTCGGGCATCTGGTGCAAGTGCCTGATGATGTGAAGCTGGCCCATGACCTTGGCTGTGACATCCTCGTGCTGCAGGGGAACGAGAACATGTCAGAGACGGAGACACTCCCCAGGAATCAGGGAGGATTAAGGAACTAGCACCATCATTTCCACCCAGCAGCTGCTCATGTCTGAGTAGTGGATTCACCCTCCTGACCCCCAGGATGGAGGCTTGCTGTCCTCTCTAGTGACCTCCAGTGCCAACCCCCCTCCTTGTCGGGTGAGCTTCTGCCACCTCCCCATCAGTGCCCCTGACAGCTGTTCCACCTCCAACCCACCTGGGGACACCGCTCAAGTTCGTAGAACTCTCTCCTCCACCCCCACCTCCATCCCCACCCAGGTGGGGCAGGGAGGGGTCTCTAGCAGGGTGGCGGGGGGCAGGAGGGATTCTGGCAGCAGTGAGGTGGGATGGGGAGAGGTTGAGACCTTTCCCAAGTCACCCTAGTGACAAAAGCTGAAGCCACAGGATGGCAGCCCTGGTGAACGAGGCAGGTCAGCAGCCCCTGCTGACTGAATCCTCCCAATCTCTCGAAAGCAGGTCTAGCCCTACCAGCAGCAACACCAGCTTCCCACGCCCATGTGCCTTAGCCCTTCCTGCTCGGTCACCATCACCAGTCAGTCCTTGGCCTCCCAGGCTGCCGGGGAAGGGAGCAACTCTCGATGGTGGCTCAGGTGACATGGACACTAGGCAATGGGGAAATGGGGGCAGCTCTGTGGGGCAGGAAAGGTTCCCAGAGGGCTCTTAGTGGACTCTCCTGTCCTTTCCAGGAGTGATAGCAGAGCACCACATCTTAAGAAGAGAAGTCCATGAAGTCCAGAAGTCCCCACTAGGCTCCTTGCCAGCAGGCCAGCGAATGGCGATAGGATGGGAATGAGGCCCTGGCCCCCACCCCAAGCTCCTGAGTCGATTGCAGCTGCTTACCGTGACCCCCATCAGTTGCTGGGCTTCCCCCAGGAGGGAGTAGACGAGCACCAGCCCAGCCTGGCTGACACGCAGCAGGGGGTCGTGGATAGCCAGCACTGCTGTCTGAAGGAAGGATCTTTTCTGACCGATGGAGAAGAATTTTCCAAAGACCTAAAACCAAGAGGACACGGGACTCGAGCAGATTGGCCAGAGCCAGCCTCCAAGTCCTGGCGGTACAATGGCGTCTAGTGCCCCAAAGGGCGGGGAAGAGAGCTGCTGTGGCTAAGGCACTTCATTCCCCAGGAGGCTTTCAGGGTCCCAGGGCTCAGGGAAGCCCCTTTATTAAAAAGTGGCAGATGCTGAGGGACCAAAGCCTCCAGTGGCTCTTTCGGGAGGGCAATTTCTGGCAGGGGCCAGAATGGGCTGGAAATGGATCTCTAATGTGTGTGAGGAGGCCCACTCTGCTGTGCAGGGCACAGAGATGACAGGGGACCCTGTGTTGCTTCCAGCAGAGAGATCTCCTGCACCTCAGCGGCTAGAGGAGTGTGCGTGTGTTGTTACATGGGGAGGGGGTTGGAGCTGACAGACCAAAGGTCTCTTCACCCCAGCTTAGTGATTTCTCTCATTGCTGGGAATGGCCTCTGCATCTCCTTGGTTTCTTCACAGGGAATCCAACCTGCAGCCTGACAAGGACCAGGAGACTCATGGCCCAGTCCCCATCCCAGACGCTCCTCGGAGACTTTTCTTCCTCTGCAGCAATTCAGCTTGTGTGAGGCGGGACAAGCTCACACAGTCTCTCTCACGGGGCGTCTGTGGAGCAGCGTTCTGTCGATGCCCTTGTCGATCCAGGAGCCACTCCAAGGCCTCCTCTGTGATGTTGTGGCAATCACCCATTTCACCTTTGACTCCAGGCTGGGGGTACTGTGTTACAGTGTGTTCGAAGGTTTGGATATTCTCACCACAGTTGTGAGATGGGGGTGGGGGGGTGTCTTTGATTTTCTACTTGTGCAGCAAGTAGCCGCAACTTGGCTCAGTGACAATGTGCTTCTTTGGAACAGTGGCTGAGGTCCAGATACTCTGCCATTCCCTGGCCAGGGCTGGAGACATGAGGGGGGCGCATGTGGTCCATATTGGCTCTGGAGCTCACTATGTCCCCTACCCAGTTCGCAGGTTGGGGCATTCTGCTTCCTGACCAGCAATGGAATTGGGCAAAGCCCACCTCCTTTCTCTGCTTCTACAGGGTGCAGGGAATTAAACAAGGGTCTGATCAAGCAATCGTGACTGACTGACTCAGGGCTCTCCTCTCAGACACTTGGGGAACAGCCAGGGGGACAAGGAGCAGAGAGACACCCAGAGCCATAATCCTATATAAACTCACCCACCCGGGGATCTTCTTTATGCCACGGAGCAATGCAGCCATGTAAGACACTCAAATCACGGCAACTAGCGAGGTTCCAATGTGGGACCTTTAGCATCAGCCTGTCCCACTGGTTGCTGGATGAGGAATTCTGAGCTGGAAATAAGGTGTGGGCTTTTTTCCTGTCTCCAGGAGGCATCCACTGCAGGGAACCCAGCCAGCTGCACTCCCTGAGCTGTGTCATGCCCTGGCACAGTGCCCTTACCTCCCCCACTCTGGCTGTATTCTTGTAGCCCAAGAGCCTTCTGTCCTGGTGCCAGTCATAGCAGCAGAGATCTTCTGCGTCATGTATGGTCAGGTCTGGAAGAGAGAGAGAGAGAGAGAGAGAGAGAGACTTTTCTCCTCCTTCTGGTTGCAGTTTCTGTGTCCTTCCAATCCCATTGGTGGCTGCACAGTGGAGTGGAGAAGAACAGAGGCAGAGAGAGACTTGTCCTCCAGCTGGGGTCAGTCGGAGAGAAATGGTCTGGGGATCCATTATCCACCTGTGGTCACTCTTAGTCCCCTTTTGGATTCCGTATCCCAGCTGGGTTCCTTACCCCTCTGTTGGAGCAGCAGCTGGTAGAGCCGGTAAGTCCCCTCCCTGGCCTGCCGGCTGATGTCCTTGTCTGGATCGCTGACAAATAGAGCCAGCTGGGCCACATGGTGACCCATCCTAGGGAACTCGGCTGAGATCTAATGGAAGGGAGAGGAGAGGGGACTCCATCAGCATTTTCCTGTCAGCTCCCCTGGGCCAGAGGGCTCCTTCCCCTTAGCAACTCTGCAGGAGATGCTGGGGGAGAGGAGCTTGAGATCAACCCTTCATTTGCTCTGCTGCCAAGGGAGCTCGGAGCTGTTTTGGGATGCCAAGCAGGGGTGGAGCATGGGCTCCTTAAAGGCCCAGGGACAACACTGAACCAGGACAAGAAGAACTTGACTCAAGCCGAGCTCAGTCCCTGCTCTGACTCTGCCTCCCCATGAAGAACCCTCCTAAGCCACAGCCCCGCCAGCAGCAGATCCTGCAGCCTACTGGAGCCAGCCCGCCTCCGCCTGGAGTCAGCAAGCTCCGGTCGGAGGTCACTTACATCAAACTCAGGGAGGGTGACTGTCAATCTCAGCAGGGCTGTGCTGCTCCTGATAGCCCTGGCTCGCTCCTGCAACACCCTGGACACGACCCACAAGTTGATATCCTGTGGGGAAAGGAGGCAGGTCAGACTCAGTAGCCAGGTGTACCTGCTTTGCAAATGAGCCCCCCACGCCTCCAGCCCCAGGGGCCTGAGTCATTCTATGCAGGGGGGAATATCTGAGGCCTTGATGGCAGAGCTTTAGAAGGGGATTCTTTCCCCCAGGACACAGCTTGTACCCTGCCGGTCACAACTTGTCAACGTCTCTCTCGATTGGGACAATGTTCGGGGTCGTGGCTGGTCCCATCCTCCCAGAACTCCTGATTCCTGAACAGTTCACCAGAAAGGAGACTGAACCCTCGGCCCTTCCCTGCTATGAAAATCCTTGGGGGGATGGAGGGAGTGACTGAGAACACAGTCCCCCCAGGAATTTCAGAGCAGATCAGAGGGAAGGGCTGATTCCCTGGGCTCCTCCTGTTTCTCTCGGAAGGAGCGAGTGCCTCTTCTCTGAGAACCATCTCCCAAATCTCATGGGGTGTGTGTGTTGGAGGGGTGGGGGAAGGGTGGGTTTTCAGGCTCTCACTCCCCAAGACAGCCAGGAGCCCTGTGGTTAGTGCTCAGCACAACCAGGCAGAGCTCTGGCTTGAAATCCCAGCTCTTTCCTCTGTCCCTCAAGAAGGAAGGACCTGACACTGCATTGCACTGACCTCCCCAACCAAGGACGGCCCACTGGGGACCCAGCTAGGAGGACAGAGTAGAAAATGGATCTTCCAGTCTCTCCTTACCAGTCCCCCAAACAGTTCAGGTGAAATGGGGCTCACCTCCAAGATGAAGTGGAGCCTGTCTGTGTCTGGGGACTCTGCCAGCAGGTTCCCCAGCATGGCATCCAGGACCTCTGGGATGAATTTGTGCAGAGCCTGCAAAGCATGGGTCAGAGTTAGGGAACCTGGGCCTACACGTGCCACAGGATGGGAAGAGGGGTCTCTGGGAAGCACTGGGGAGACTCCAAACACATATCCTGGCCTCTCTCCTTCACATCCCACGGCAGGCAATTCGCAAGAATTGATGACTCTGGACCTTTGATACATGAGCTTAGCAGGTCTCTGCAGAGGGCCTTGTAGGCAGAAGAATCATAGAATCATAGAATCATAGAATATCAGGGTTGGAAGGGACCCCTGAAGGTCATCTAGTCCAACCCCCTGCTCGAAGCAGGACCAATTCCCAGTTAAATCATCCCAGCCAGGGCTTTGTCAAGCCTGACCTTAAAAACTTCCAAGGAAGGAGATTCCACCACCTCCCTAGGTAACGCATTCCAGTGTTTCACCACCCTCTTAGTGAAAAAGTTTTTCCTAATATCCAATCTAAACCTCCCCCACTGCAACTTGAGGCCATTACTCCTCGTTCTGTCATCTGCTACCATTGAGAACAGTCTAGAGCCATCCTCTTTGGAACCCCCTTTCAGGTAGTTGAAAGCAGCGATCAAATCCCCCCTCATTCTTCTCTTCTGCAGGCTAAACAATCCCAGCTCCCTCAGCCTCTCCTCATAAGTCATGTGTTCTAGACCCCTAATCATTTTTGTTGCCCTTCGCTGGACTCTCTCCAATTTATCCACATCCTTCTTGTAGTGTGGGGCCCAAAACTGGACACAGTACTCCAGATGAGGCCTCACCAATGTCGAATAGAGGGGGACGATCACGTCCTCGATCTGCTCGCTATGCCCCTACTTATACATCCCAAAATGCCATTGGCCTTCTTGGCAACAAGGGCACACTGTTGACTCATATCCAGCTTCTCGTCCACTGTCACCCCTAGGTCCTTTTCCGCAGAACTGCTGCCTAGCCATTCGGTCCCTAGTCTGTAGCGGTGCATTGGATTCTTCCATCCTAAGTGCAGGACCCTGCACTTATCCTTATTGAACCTCATCAGATTTCTTTTGGCCCAATCCTCCAATTTGTCTAGGTCCTTCTGTATCCTATCCCTCCCCTCCAGCGTATCTACCACTCCTCCCAGTTTAGTATCGTCCGCAAATTTGCTGAGAGTGCAATCCACACCATCCTCCAGATCATTTATGAAGATATTGAACAAAACCGGCCCCAGGACTGACCCTTGGGGCACTCCACTTGACACCGGCTGCCAACTAGACATGGAGCCATTGATCACTACCCGTTGAGCCCGACAATCTAGCCAGCTTTCTACCCACCCTATAGTGCATTCATCCAGCCCATACTTCCTTAACTTGCTGACAAGAATACTGTGGGAGACGGTGTCAAAAGCTTTGCTAAAGTCAAGAAACAATACATCCACTGCTTTCCCTTCATCCACAGAACCAGTAATCTCATGATAAAAGGCGATTAGATTAGTCAGGCATGACCTTCCCTTGGTGAATCCATGCTGGCTGTTCCTGATCACTTTCCTCTCATGCAAGTACTTCAAGATTGATTCTTTGAGGACCTGCTCCATGATTTTTCCAGGGACTGAAGTATGAAACAGCCAAGTTGCTATGGATAGAAGCTGGGCTTCTCGGTAAAACATGGCTTAAGAAAGAAAGAAAGAAAGAAAGAAAGAAAGAAAGAAAGAAAGAAAGAAAGAAAGAAAGAAAGAAAGAAAGAAAGAAATCCCCCAGGGAGGGGTAATCTCTTCCCTGCTGGAGGGAAGGATCCAAACCTGCAGCTTGTTCCAACTCCGCTATCCCACACCTAAATCTGGAGCTCCAGCGAATCAAGGGAGCAGGGACCAAGGACCACTCTGGAAAAGTAAGAGGATGGAGGAGGAGGAGGTACCTGGATGTCGGTGGTGTCCTTCTCCGTGCCCAGGGTGAAGACGGAGTGAAGGGCAGCTCGCAAGAGGTGGGTCTCTAGGGCTGGCTCCAGGGCAGGTTTCATGATGCTGGCAAGAGAGAGGAGCTGCTATTAGACTGTGCAGTACGGGGGTGGGACTGTCGCCAACACGGACACCAACCCACAGGGATAGAGGCACAGGCTGGCGAGAATGGAAACTGAGGCACTTAGCTAGGGAATGACAAGGCCAAGGCGTCCCAGACAGACAGTGGCAGGACAGGAATAGCTCCTGTTCCCTGGAGCCTGCTGCCCCTCCTGTATCTGAGCCCAGGAGTGAGCCTCTCCCCAAGGCCCCTGTCATGTTATGGAAGTGAAAAGAAGAGCCCTGCCAGGAGAGAGTGACCCTTCCCACCCCACCATCTCTGCCAGAGGCGCCACTCTTGGGAGGTGACCTGGGAGGGACAGTGACGGTGACTCCCAGCCTTTGGCCTGAGCAGCACTGGGGTGAGGGGAGCCGGCGGGGTCGGGGGGTGGGGCTGTCTCGGTACCAGAGGTTGCCCACTGCAGCCAGGGAGTGGGCGAGGACGGCGCTGGGTGACGAGTCATCGGGAAGCTCCTCGATGATCTCCTGTGAGACGCGAAGGAGACAAAGGAGCGTGTAAGATTCAGGCCCCACTGACACCTCCCAGTGAGGAGATGACACAGCCAGTGCCCCACATGGCCAGCAGGATCCCCCACAACCTCCCGCTCCTCCGATTCCTTCCTGCCCATCCGACTTGTCCCCCTTCCCGGATTCCTGCCCAGCTCACTCACAATCCCCTTCTCTCCTCCTTCCTGTCAAAACTGCCCCCCATTCAGCCCCATCCCGATGACCGATCTGGGACCATGTGATTTCTTGTCCCCCACTCTCAGCTGCCCTCCAGCCCCACAATTCCCCCCTGCCCACTACCCACCAATCTCAGAATTTCTCCCTTCTCTTCTCCCAAGTCTTCAGCGACAGCAATCCCTGCCCTCTGCTGCCCCCTCCAACAGTACCCAGCCCCCACCCATTAGCCTGGCCATACCCCTGCCAATCCCATGGCTCTCTCCTCTCGCCAGCTGCCATATGGCATGTCTCACTCACCACGATCCTCTCCACCACAGCCGCCTTGCAGCAGCGCGGCTCCAGCGTGTCCTCTCCTCTCTCCCGTGCAGCCAGACATGCGGGGTAAATGGCCCGAAGGAACAGGAGCTGCTGCTCCTCATCCTGGACCCACCAGGAGTGGGGTACAGTGAGACAGAACCTGTTAGCGAGGGACCTTCCTGCCCCACCCAAACCAGCTCCAGGGCTCAGGCCTCAATGGGAGATTGTGGGGACCCACCGATTGTCCAAATCCCCCACCAGTCCTACACAAGCAGGATCAGGAACTGGGACAGTGCCTGTGGGGGGAGACGACCTCGGCTGTTGTGGGACAACGACCCCCATCTGGGGGTCCCACATCATGGATGTAAAAGGGCCCCATTTGGGGTGGTGGATCAGGAGGGACAAGACCCTCGGCAGGGGGTGGGGATGCTGGGAAGGGACAGGGCAATCTTGGTTCCAGCCCAGGTGGGGAACATTTGTACCTTATCTCTGCACTGGAGCTGCTCTCGGATGACCTTGAGAGCAGCTTCATCTTTGGCCATGTCCACCCCTTCCTCCTGCTTCGAATCCAGGGGGCTCCCTGCACCAGGGAGGGAAGGACAGGGGCGTGGTGGGCAGAGCAGGATTGAAGACCCCCCTTCCCACCTCAGGCACCCAGTGCAGATGGGGCCCGAAACCTCCCTCTCAGGGAAGCCTTCAGCCCCCAACAGCTGCCGAAGCCCAGAGCAGAGCCCCCCTCCCCTGCCCAGGACTCCAGGGGAGGTGCCTGTTCCCCCCGCCCGGAGCAACAAGGACCAACTGGCAGCAGCTCTTCACGCCCCCACCCCCAGGTCCCCGTGCGGAAGGGGCAGCTGTGTGATGGCTGCTGCTGTCCGTGGGGTTCGCGCGGCTCAGGACAGACAACTGGGCTGCCCCCCCCGCAGTATCCCTGGGAGAGCGTCTGGGCCCAGGGTGTTCACATCCCGTCCTCAGCCCTCCCGGAGCCCAGCCTGGCTCCTCACCTGGAACAAAGCAGTGGCGCCCGTCGGCCTGGCTGCTGCCAGAGGCCCAGGTGCTGCCGCTGTCCCAGGCTGAGCTGCCGGTGCTGGGACAGGGACCTTCCCCCTCCTGGCCGGCGGGGGCTGGAAGGGCCTCAGAGAGCGGGCAGGGCGATGCCTCCTGATGGGAAGGAGGGCTGGGCTCCTGGGGCCGCTGCTGCCCACAAAACAAGCCCCAGAGCCACCCTGCCCGGCGCCCCTCCTGGGCTGGGTCCTGTCTGCCAAACCGCAGCCTGGGCCAGCTCCACTGGGGCCTGGTCGGGGCCTCTCCCAGCTCGGCGCCTGCGCCGGGAGCCAGGGTCCTTTTCCAGAAGGCCGGGCACTTCCGCCATCTGGCCTGGACGGGAGCTGCTTCCCCGCCAGCGCGGACGCAGGGCTTGCTCTGCCCCTTGGGAAGACGGCAGCTGCTTCCCTCAGGCTCTGGGGCCACCTGCAGAGCCTTCCTCCGCAACATCCGCAGGAGCCTGGCCATCCTGGAACCGAGCGGGGAGCAGGGGTGAGTCTGGGCTCAAGGCAGCCTTTCACTCCTGGCCCTTTTCCGTCCCTCCTCCTCCCTGCTCCAACCACAGCTGCCCCCTCTGCCCCACAGGAGTGCAGGGAGTGCCATCTACACACACGGGCAGGAGTTCATTGCATGATCTGCTCCCAACGTTCCCCCTCGTAATCCCTGCTGCTGCAATAGCCAGGAAGTCTCATCCTTTTCCAGCAAGGGGGTCAGTCCCAAAGACCATCGGTTCCTCTGGACAAGCAGCCCCCTCCTGTCGTCCCAGGCCACTCTCCCACCCAGGCTAGAGAAGGAACAGAACCCAGGAGCCCGGACTTCTCCTGCGAAACCATTCTCCACATCAAAGTCACAAAGACCCTAAGCATAGGAAGACCAGGGCCCTCCTCGTTCCCCATTGATTTCTAGGCTCAGCAGCTCACAGGGTCTGGCCCAGCTCAGAGACTCTCAGCCTGGGGAACAGTGTCCCACAAGGGAAGGACTAGGAGCCCCATTGCTGGAACCTTTCCAAACACACTGGAGATGGCTCTGGAGAAGCCCCTGCCTGGTCTAAGAGTGAGGGGCTCTTGGGGGCTGTTTGCAAATGAAATCCCCCTTTGGAGATAGTCTCTCCCCCTGTTTCTCCTCTCCCCAGACAGACAGGGGAAGACACGGACGAACCCGAATCCCACTCACTTGCTCTCAGTGATGGGATGATGGATGGCGGATGTTCAGGGTCAGCAGACGTCCCTCGCCCTCCTCCTCACTCTCCAAGCCCAAGGGAGGCTGGAGAGAGTGGTGACCTCAGGAGTTACCCTGCCCAGCCAGCAGGCAGGGTGGTGACACTAGGGCGATCGACTAGCTGTGAAAACAAGAGTCTGTCTTATTGCCAAGGGACGGAGAAACTCAGCCAGCAGCAGGGGGGTGTAGAACACTGCCCTAGGGCGGAGGTGACAGCGCCTCCAGGATCCTGACATCCCAGCACTTTACACACCTTCCTGGAGCCTCCCAAACCCACTGAGCTGTAGCCATGGGACCCTAACCCGACTGACAGCAAACGGGCCTCAGCTACCAGCTCAGGGTCACACTGAGTGTCAGAGCCATGGATGGACCCCTTCACTAACCACTGCCGCACACTCCCTCCCACAGCTGGCAATTGCAACCAGGCCCTAATGGCTGGTCCCCCTGCCTTTGAGAGGGAGGGTCACTCCTGCTTCCATTGCTGCCTCTTGATCTGTGGGACTTTGGGCAAGTTGCTCCCCCTCTCCATGGCTCTCTGGGACTCACATCCCTGAATGGGCTTTAAAAAAAACAATGGTTAAAGTTTGGCCCCAACTAGTTCTTGTTTCTCGAGACTAGCCATTTCAGCAAAGTTTAGAATTCTTGACATTCAACACCTGGAAACATCCCTTTCTCCTTCGCAGACGGCCTTAACATCCTTTATCTCACCCAAGCTCCCTGCTGCCTGGAGTTAGAGAATTGACCCTGTTCCCATTGGACCTACCCAAGGTGTCACACAGCAAAGCGTGACGGAGCCAGAAAGAGAAGACAACAATCCTGACTCCTGTTCTCACTAACAGACAACAACCCCCCCGGAGGCAGGGATAAAGCCCAGGAAATAAGGTGTGAACATTTTCATGGAAACCATTTTCTGTCTGAAAATCCATTCAGATGAAACCACTTTGTTTCTTGAAATCAAAAGAAGTAGGATGAAAATTCTTTGCAAAAATATTTGTTTGCAAAACAAGAGCATCTCCTGTTTGTCACAGTGCATTCAACTGTCTCGTCGTACACAAAGGGGAGACACTATGATCTAGCAAAAAGAAAAAGGAGTACTTGTGGCACCTTAGAGACTAACGAATTTATTTGAGCATAAGCTTTCGTGAGCTCCAGCTCACTTCATCGGATGCATCTGTAGCTCACGACAGCTGTAGCTCACGAAAGCTTATGCTCAAATAAATTGGTTAGTCTCTAAGGTGCCACAAGTCCTCCTGTTCTTTTTTGCAAATACAGACTAACACGGCTGCTACTCTGAAACCAACTATGATCTAAAAAATTAGATGAGATGCTTCAGTCTGAGCTAAGTAGTTGCTGCTCTTCACAATTTCAAAAGAATAAAAGACAAATAAAAGAGAATATTAGGTCATAATCGGATATGGCTCAGTGTGATAGGACATCCCCTAGTCTGCACTGCTCCGAGTGACACTCTTCAGTGGATCCCCAGCATCCACCCATGGCGAGGTAGGTGGGAGAGGATTGTTATTCGTACTTGACAGAAGGAGAAACAAAGGCTGAGAAAGGAGCAGGGACTTGTCTTAGCTGATGCAGCCAGTCAGTAGCAGAATTGCTCTCAAATGAGCTACAGACCAGCAATTGTTCATAGTAATTATGCAGCAAGTATTTGAGAAGAATTGGATTGTTCGAGAGGATATTGAACTGCTCCGAGACAATGAATGGAGAGCAGCATCCACATTGGTCAGACATATAACTGGTTGTGACTTATTTGCTTGGTCATAAAAGAGAACAACAAAGACCAGAGTTTCCTCCCTGTCAATAGCTCCCTCCTCAGCCAATCAAGGTTGAGACTTTGAGGGGTGGGAGGCTAAGGGTTCTCATTAAATAGCCCAAAGAATGGCCCTGGTCACCACCGAGGGGATCATTCTCGGAGCCCTATTCCAGTCTCACCTCTCTGTGAGGGCCTCCCACAACACCCCCGGCCCCCGCTCCACACACAGAGCTCCTGGTGGTGGGAGGAGAGCAGAGGAAAAGGACAAAGGAAGCAAGAAGAGAAAGGTAGGAGGGACAGAGGAAAAGGGAAAACAAAAAGGAGAAACCCCAATGTCCCCAGTAATTCTAGGTCGGAAATAAAATGCTGTCCCCACAATCTAGTGTTTTCCTTTCCTAAAAATCAGCCGGCACCTGATGGATCAGACTGAACAGGTTCCAAACCTCTCCGAGGCTCTTACCTTCTATACAGGGACGTCTCTTTTCAAGCAAAACCACTAAAAGAAAAGGAGAAAACTCCGAAGAGGGTCCTCCTTGCGCTCACGTACGTGAAAGTGAATTCTCTCTCAGTCCTCCAGGAGAGACCTCGAGAAGGAGACGTGCTGAAGCAAAGCCACAGGGATCTCCGAGGTTGCCCCTGTCCTGCGCCCCTGTCCTGCCTGGCTGATGTCAAGATCTCTCTGTGAGATCATCGCCTCCCCACCAGCTTTGTCCAATAGGCTGAGGTCTTGCCAAAGGCCCTTGTGATGTCACTGCCACACCCACCCCTCCCCTGCAGTGCTGATGTCATGTCCCTGTCCAGCCACATTGGGTGTTTCAGCCACTTCCCCTGGGTCACCCCACGCAATGAGCGTTCATTGTGGGCTCAAGCCGAACACAGTTAAACATCAGAGGCTTCTCCCCATGCTATGCTCAGTTTTTCATCAATTAGCAGACTTTATGGACAGAAGAGACAATTAGAGCATGTCATCTGACCCCCTGCATATCACATGCTTTCTGTAGAGCATAGGAGCTAGTTTTTGACTACACACGTTCCAGAGAGCCATCTAGTCTTCATTAGAAGACATCAAGAGGTGGGGAATTCCCACCAGTTCCCTTTCTAGTTTGTTCCTTTGATGATTCATCCTCACGGTTGAATATGTGTACCCTCTTTCGAATACGAATTGGTCTCTTTTGAGTTTCCAGCCACTGGGTCTTGTTATGCTTTTCTCTGCTAAATTAATGAGCCCTTTCCTACCCGATATTTTCTCTCCATGAAGTCACTTCAACACTTCAATGACGTCACCTCCCGATCTTTTTTATCATCTAAACAGGCTGAGCTCTTTCAATAACTCACTAGCAGGCATTTTTCTCCAGCCCTCAAAATGTTTCATTGCTTTTTGCTGCCCCATCTCCAAGATTTCAACATCTTTTTTCAAAGGTGGATGCCAAAACTGGATGCAGTATTCCATGATCAGTCTTCCTCATGTTGTGTCACCTCCCTATGCTCCTCACTGCTCTTTTCATACATCTAATGATGGCTTTAGCCCTGTTCACCACAGCATCACCTTGGGTGCTCATGTTGAATGGCTTGCCTAGCATGGCCCCTAAATCCTCTTCACAGTCAGCGCTTTCCTGGATACACTTCCCCATTCTGTAGGTGTGGCCTGCATGCTTTGTTGCTAGCTATAGGACCTTTCGTTTGGTTCTTTTCCAACTCTTTTTCTTTGAATGGGTCAAGCTTATCAAGGGATCCGATTGCTCTGGGTCACTGCCCTGTCCTCATCATCAATTACCACTCTGCTACCATTTTATCACCCACCAATGTTAGCAGCAGTGATTTTTTATTTGGGTTGCAGTTCATTGATATTTATTTTCAAGAATTAGTCCCCGACAGCCTCTTCATATCCCTAGTTCTCAGAACCTGCTCCACACAGCACAGCGAGAAAAGGCCACCCAGCCCAGCTGTGCCAGAGGGGCTAAGCACAGAACAAACTTCGGAGCTTGTGTCATCCATAGCTTCTGAACAACATGTGGGGGGGTCATCAGCTTACAAATACACTCTAGACCGGTAGCGTAGACAGGCCCCAAATGTATCTAAGTGTCCCGCCTTGAAAAACAGGAGAGAAAAAATCAGAACCTTGAGTAGCTTTATTTTGTAGTCATGGAAACTGAGGCTCACAGAAGCAAAGAGATTCGCTCATGGTCAAAAAGCCAGGAATAGAAAATGGCAGATCTGCTGATAGTCAGGCCTGGGCCCTAGCCGTGTTTGTCCTGGCCTCTCTGCTTCAGCTCCAGTAACAACCCGAGTCAAGGTTTTCTTCTTCTCCGTGTCCTTTAACTTCATGTCACTGCAGAAGAAAGATTGTTTCTGACCAGCTCGCTCTAATGCATGGAGATGTCTTTCCAGAAGACATGCTCTGGCTTAGTCACATGTCGTAGGTTTTCTGGAGGAAGCGCTCGGTGCCGTTCTAGGGCCTGTGTTACGCAGAAGATGGACAGAATGGTCCTTTCTGACCTTAATTTTTTTCTTTCGCTAGGAGGATAACGCTGGACATTTTTTCTCATTCACTTTCCTTTGGAATAATTTCAATCCAGTCCAAAGGATTTCCTCTTCCACTGTGTCTTCAGCACCTTTCCTAGCAAACAGTTACTGTTTGAGAACAGGTTTCCAGTTTCAGGCTGTCCCATGGTGAGATGGCCATGAAAGCGGTAGTAGCTCAACTGAGCCTATCTCCCGGGGAAGGGAGTAAGTGCAAGGGTCACATGAGAAGGAGCAGCATGCAACTAGGATCCAGGCCTGTTGGGCAATATAAGAACAGCCTGTGCTCAGCCAGGAGAGAGACCCGCAGTGGGAGCAGGCCTGGGCGGGGCTTGGATAGTCCTTTCAAGGCAGTTTCGGTACACAGTAGGGGATGGAACAGCCAAGCTGCTAGGGTTGGGAGCTGGGCCTCCTCGCAGTATCCAGGAACGAAAGCACAGCATCTGCCAGGAAGGGAGTCCCCACAGAGGGACACCGTAATCTCCCAGGGAGGGAAAAGGCTCTCACTGCCGTTTCTTAACCTCATGGGGTGTTCTCCTGCTCCGCCAACCCCACCCCTATTTCAGCATCTCCAGGTGCCTGAGGGAGCAGGCACCAGAGGCCATCCTGAAGCTGGGACAGAGATGGAGGTTGATGACCTACCTGTCCGTGGTGACCATGGTGCAGGACAGCCCTCAGGACATGCGAATGCAGCTCCAGATCTGGGAGCAGCTTCCCTTTGCTGGCATGAGACCTTGCAGGTTGTGGGGGGTGAGACAGGCACTAACTTTTGGTAACCCTCAGTGGGATCAGAGGGTAATGGTTTGTAGAAGGTGGTGTTGGAGAGCTTTACAAAAACTAGGCAAGCCATTTACAACACACACTTTGCTTCTCTACAAAAGAAAAAGGACACTGGCTCTGTAGACTCCCTCCTCAGGCCCTAAGCTACCAGCACTCCCAGCTATCTTCGAGACACCACTGACTTCCTGAGGAAACTACAATCCATCAGTGATCTTCCTGAAAACACCATCCTGGCCACTATGGATGTAGAAGCCCTCTACACCAACATTCCAAACAAAGATGGACTACAAGCTGTCAGGAACAGTATCCCCGATAATGTCATGGCAAACCTGGTGGCTGAACTTTGTGACTTTGTCCTCACCCATAAGCCTGGACCAGTCCACACAAGAGATCCACTTCCTGGACACTACAGTTTTAATAAGCGATGGTCACATAAACACCACCCTATACTGGAAACCTACTGACCGCTATTCCTACCTACATGCCTCCAGCTTTCACCCAGACCACACCACATGATCCATTGTCTACAGCCAAGCTCTACGATACAACTGCATTTGCTCCAACCCCTCAGATAGAGACAAACACTTACAAGATCTCTATCAAGCATTCTTACAACTACAATACCCACCTGCTGAAGTGAAGAAACAGATTGACAGAGCCAGAAAAGTACCCAGAAGTCACCTACTACAGGACAGGTCCAACAAAGAAAATATCAGAACGCCACTTCCCATCACCTTCAGCCCCCAACTAAAACCTCTCCAACGCATCATCAAGGATCTACAGCCTGTCCTGAAGGATGACCCATCACTCTCACAAATCTTGGGAGACAGGCCAGTCCTTGCCTATAGACAGCCCCCCAACCTGAAGCAAATACTCACCAGCAACCACACACCACACAACAGAACCACTAACCCAGGAACCTGTCCTTGCAACAAAGCCCGTTGCCAACTGTGTCTTCAGGGGACACCATCACAGGGCCTAATCACATCAGCCACACTATCAGAGGCTCGTTCACCTGCACATCTACCAATGTGATCTATGCCATCATGTGCCAGCAATGCCCCTCTGCCATGTACATTGGTCAAACTGGACAGTCTCTACATAAAAGAATAAATGGACACAAATCAGATGTCAAGAATTATAACATTCATAAACCAGTTGGAGAACACGTCAATCTCTCTGGTCACTCGATCTCTGACCTAAAAGTCGCAATATTACAACAAAAAGACTTCAGAAACAGACCCCAAGGAGAGACTGCTGAATTGGAATTAATTTGCAATGGGCTTTAAAAAAGACAATGTACAATCTTGAGTAATTTTGTATCATCTCCTGTGAGAGCTACATCTCAGTCACTGTAGTGTTATGTTTAAGAGCCTTCTGTAAAGTAACTAGCCAACTCTTATGATTTCATCATGAGTCTCATGATAATGATTGTTTTCCTTAAAGCCCCAGCTCCTGGAGTCAAGTGGATATGTGAAGATTTCAGCCTTCATTCTTAAACAAAAATGAAGTTTCTCGCCCCCATGGATATGGAGATAGCTTCAAAATGTTACCCCAGTGCACCCTAAAGGCTCAAAAAGCAGACAGCAAATAAAAAGAACTCCAAAGCTGTTATTTTTATATAATCTCATGATTTCAAAGCCAATCTCATGATTTTTGGTGGGCCTGATTCATGATTTTTGAACATTTGGGGTCAGCAATACTGTAAAAGTTACTTGAAAGGGTCAGTTTCACTCCTTTTTAAGGTCAATTTCTATTTTATTATTTGCAGTGGGGTAACACCCCTAGAGCCCGAGGCAGTACAGTATAAACTCAGAGGGCCTTGCCCTCGAAGAATGTTTCCAAAGGTTAAATGATCTGTTCCATGCTTGGTGAACTACTAAAAGGTGATAGAAAGTAATCTAGATTTTTCTACAGTTGTTTTAGTTGTTGTAATCAAGAGTTAATAACAAAGTCAGAATATACATTAAAATTTTAAACCTAACCAATGTCCCTTAAGTGAATTGACACAAGATGTGAGAACATTACTATGAGAGCCGAGCGAGTGTAATATTTATTTAATTCTCTTTTTTTATATTGGAATTAGACACAGTGCTCCTGTCAGCTAATTTCTAAGTAGCCCCTGGAATCATGGTTAAAATTGCACCCCCACCCTCCACCAAAATCTGAAATGGCGCCCCTGTGTTCCTGGGAAAAAAAAGCGGGCGGGCAGGGGGGTGTAATTCACCAGGCAGAAAATAACTTTATTTTAAATTGTGATTCATAGGAAATAAGCTGGATTTGAACACCTTGCGAGGGATCATTTAATAATCAGAACAGAAACCAGGAACAAAATTTGTACAAACTTTTTCAAGGCACTGAAATGGCTAAATTTCTCCAGGACTAAAGCATTAAAGGAATGAATTCTCTAAACAACAAATGACACCATCACTTTCAATGCAATCTACAAATCTCACTGTCAAACAGCTTAGTCATGTAAGACCAGTTCCTCAAAGGTTTTTAGGTGCCTCACTCCCATGGATTTAAATGGGAATTAGGTGCATAAATATGTCTGATTATCTGGGCCTTTTTCCTTCTCACTTCTATTCATTTTTTCCCCTTCAATTCCCAGGTTCCCCACTCCAGTCCCCATTGTCTTCTACCCGCTATTGCCTCAGAGTTCAAAAATGGTGAGCCAGGCCACCAGAAATCATGGGATTGCCCTAAAATTCAGGAGTATTTTAAAATATATATATTTTTAAAAAATCCTGGCTTGGGTCAAATGTTTGATTTTTTTACCTATTTCCTCCCCTGCCAAATGTTCCAGAGATCATTTCAGTTTGAAAATATGATGAATAAATACTCATATTAAAGAAATTAATATAATAAATACTAATGCATAATATAATCAATAAAATACATATATTTGGCCCATCATGTATTAATATGTATAACGATCACAGTAATTAATTATCATTAATTCAATACTCCACCAATATCCCCAGCCCTCCCCTCTCCCTTTTGAGACCAGCTTTCTGAGATCTCCCTTCACCTCTCTCCCACTTCTCCCAGCCCCCTTTCCTCCGTAGCCCTGCTTCCTGGCAGCTGTCTCTAACTTTAGATTTTGGATAACCTAAGAAATGATTAATAAGAGTAATAACTTGGGATTTTAATTACAGATTAATTTGATAGCAAGTTGCCTATCATGGCTATTGGTGTAACTGCATCTCTGAGCTCTGTAAAGCCTCCATTGTATGAAACAATAAAACAAATATTGTTTTAGAAAATTGATTTGGAAAAATGTCTAAAGAATTCTTTTTAAAAAAGAAAGAACAACACATACAAAGAAATATATGTACAACAGAAATAAACTTTATTTACGAATGTGGAATGAATGTGGGAGGGGGAAAGCGCATTCATTTGCCTTTTAAAAACACATACACTGATCTTGTCTGTCACAGATCAGTGTATATGTGACTGTGATGTCTGTACTCTCCCGCAGGGTGGAGTGGCAGTGATAGGGCACCAGCCCCTGACACCATGTGCAGTGTGTGGGGGGACTGCCGCATCATGCTGGAATGCAGTTCTGAATGGGTTGCAGAGGGAGGCGAGCTCAAATGTGTTGCACTTGAAGGTCAGCCAGGCTCTTCAGCATGTCTGTTTGCTCCTTCAGAAGTGCTGTCATCTCCTGCTGCGTGTCACGCTCATTCTGCTGAGCTTTTCTCCTGTCCTCAATGTCCCTGTCCATTTTGTGCGAGACCATGACCTCCATGCCCTCTGCTCAATGTTCGCTGCTCCAGAGGCTTGCGTGATCTCTGCAAACATGTCATCCCGCATTCTCTTCCTTCACCTCCTTATCTGGTTCAGCTTCTCCACTGGTGTGGAGGGAGAGATGAAGGTTGCATTTTCAGCTGCAAAAGAAACAATGTACAGAGGCACTATTGTGAGTGCATAGTGAAGCTATAAGGCTATATTGAAATCACTCCCCTGAATCCATGCAAGTTTAAAGAAGTACCATCTCACTTTGGCCAGGTATTCATGGACAGCGCTGGCTTCCCAGCCATGGTGAGTAGAGCCCAGGCGGGGGAGGGGAGAGGGAGTAGGGGATGAGCTGGCACAAGACGGAAGCGGGGGGGCATACAGGCAGTAGTGTTTGCGGTTTGGGCAACTGAACTAAGTACAGGCATCGTTTCCCACAGGCAGCGGTGACTTTAGCTGATATCTCACTCCTGAGGGTAGCAGAGGTGGAAAGGGAACAGCTGCTGCACAGTCCTGGTCCGTATGGTGCTAGCCTGGGTGCTGCAATAATGCCTTCTGAATTAATAGATGAATGGCGTAGGAAATTGTCCTACTGTGGCAGAAGAAATAAGGCAGCCCTTCCCAGAAACCTTCGGCAACAGACTGCAGATTACCGCCAGGAAAGTTTCCTTGAGATCTCTATGGAGGATTCACAGGACATCCCAGTGTGCATAACCAACTGGTTTGCAGGGTCCCCTTTGCCTAGCTGTGCCTGGCAATGAGAAGCAGACAGCCACTCTACCTCAACTGGGTATTTCACTATCTCTTGTAACACAACTAAAGCATAGTGAATGAGAAGATATGTTCCCACAATATCAATGCAAACTGCTTACTTACCAGACGTTCATTCCCTGATATTACGGTTGCCCATGCTGGACTGCTCCAGGGTTACAAACAGCTCCTGGCTCGGCGTGACAATGGGTCGCTTGTTCGCCTGTGCCCCTTTCTCCTCCTCCTCTTTCTTGTCCAATACCTCATCCTCAGGGTTGCCTGCAGTGGCCACTGACTCCATCTCCTCCGATGTATCCAGGGAGCCCTTGGCGGGGAAGTTGGGTCATCGCAGAGGACAGTATGCAGATCTTTGTAAAAGTGGCGTGTCTGCGGCGCTGCACGAGAGCAACTGGTTGCCTCCCTTGCCTTCCGGGATGTCTGCCGCAGCTCCTTGGCTGGGTGTCTCTCTCGTAGTCCTTCTCCCCCATTCCCCGAGCGATCTGCTCATTGATGCCCACATTTCTATGGCTGGATAGGAACTGTGTCTATACAGCCTCTTCCCCCCACAGACCCAGGAGATCCACCGTCTCCTACACTTAGCCCAGACAGGAGCACATTTGGACTGTGTAGCCAGCACGCTCAGCTGGGCAGTTTCTACGTGAGCTCTCCAGGCCAAGCAAACAGGAAATGGAATTTCAAAAATTTCTGGTTCTTTAACGGGGAGGGGCTTGTTCCAGTGCACCTGGAAGCTGGGCAGCACAGTTCAAAATGGTGACCAGAGTGATCACAGTGGGGCATTGTGGGACACCTCCTGGAGGCCACTTAAGTCAACATAAGCAATGCAGTGTCTACAGTGTTGTCCTAACTACATCAGTTTAAGCACTACGTCTCTCACAGAGGTAGAGTTATTAAGTCAATGTAGCAGGTGAGTTACATCAGAGAGAGAAACTCTGGAGTGTAAACGCTGACATTATTAGGTCAACGTAAGCTTGTGACACACTATACCTTGGGGGAGAGCCCTGTAAGCCCCATATTCCTCATTTACATATAATTATGATATTTCATATAAAGCATGCCATGTGAGGTATTGTGGGAAAGGTTATGATCTGCTGAAACCCACTCTTCCATCTAAATATGTGTACCATTAATGTATATAAAATTATAAGAATAGTGTTGTGTTAGGGGGCTTATTCCTTCACCCACTTACTTCCCTGGTCCTTCTCTCATGAACAGAGAGCAACAATACCCGAAGTCCAAAGGTGCAAACAATTCGATGTTTATTGGGGTGAACTTCTAGCAAGCATGATTCCAGTTTCCTTCCTTAGTGTCCCCCTTCCCAGCTCTGACACCACAGAGCCTTACACGTGTGTCCCTGTTCCCATTTCCCCCTTTAGCAAAACATGACTCCAATTTCCCCACCCCCATTCCCTGTTCCCATTTTCCCCACACACACCCACCCACTCACTTCCTGATTGACTGCAGACTATATAGTAAAACCTGAGTTCTGCTTAGCTATACCTTAACCAATCATTTTCCTGAAATTTAACTAACCAATCCTAACATATTGTAACATGATTATGTAAACAATTATATCCCACCACCTTAATTAGTTTACACCCAGCAAAATTAATTATACAGCAGGCAGAAACAATCACAGAACCAGACAGACATTATACAGACAAACAATAGCAAAGTGGGAACTATAATGACAAAACAATACAGAAGTGAGGATTTCACATCCCAGCTATTGATAAGTGAGTTCTTGCCAGACAGGATGCTATCAAACTAAGTTTCCTTTTACATTTTCTAGGCACTTCCCTTTCTCTGGAGGTGATAGGCACTATCAGGACAGGATTGTATTCCTAACAGCGCAATAGCACCTTATTTCAATGTGACTAGGTTGGAATGTGAGGATGTGACCATTCACTTCCCAGCTTATGGCTGCCTCTGTTGCTTAGCCAAAGGCCTTAGCCTAAGCACAGGGCGTCAGACGGTCACAGTAAGAGAAGGCCCTTACACCGGCAGACAGTGATTTTGATTCTTTCTTTTATACCTCTATAACTAGCCAAGTGATAAGAATACACCTAAATTCTTAGAGTCTAGGCCTTTACAGACAGGCCTGAATATCTATATCCTAACACTCCACCCCTTTTTTTTTCCTTTTTCTGTTGGGATCCTCCTACCCAGGTATCCCTGGAAAAGCATAGGACATATGGCGACACATTTCCTGATAGGGCCAGGCATCAAGGTGGAAGGTGTCGATATTCCATTTGTCCCACTGCCCCTTGTGTAGTATAGTGCCCTACACCTTCTCTCATACGGGCATACCACACCTATTCCAATTAGTGTTCCAGACTTCCCATTAGAGTGGGCCCGAGAAGGTTGGGTCTGGGTTGTCTAGTACACTGCAGGGTTTGGAGGGCTTATTACATTACTTATAGGTTATCTCCATATGCAACGTAACACAAGTACAGTTAACAATACAAAATCCACAGCAACACCGAGTCCTGACCACCGCAGTATAGTCCAACATCCGAGACACCCCCAAAACACTGCCTCTCCTCCTTCGATGGGGTCACGATCTTATGTGTCCAGTTGCTGGCAGTTGCAACAAGCTGCCCCTGCAGGTTTTCCTTGCTTTTGTCCACATCGTAAGTCCATTGAATGTTCACAGAGAAATGGGATATTGTCCAAACCAGCTTGACTACTTGGTATGGAATCAGGCAGTAGGCCCTAGTTTGATTATTCACAGCAATAAGATTCACAGATCCATTTGTGCACCAAAGTCCAGATAGCAGCATGTGGATGTGTGTAATTTTGTTATGGGCTGGTGTAAATGTGCCCCCAGTAATATGTATGTAAGCAGTGTCAGGATGAGCTCCACCCTGACATCTGGTGGTGAGGTGTGGCAAGTTGTGGAAAAGAACTTCAGGGGCCAATCTCATTTGCATAGGCACACCCACCATGCCTAGAATGAGACCATAGCTGCCCAAATGGTCACTTTGGCTGCTGTGGGATCCCCAGTGTCTCTGTTATTGGGGCAGGAAGAATGAATTGTTATTACCCTGATTATGGGAACTGTGCTTGGAACTGTATGTGGCCTTTTGTTATGATGGAGGGATTCACCATCAACTAAGTAGCACTCGCTAGGCAAGGGTCATGGGTTCCAAAACTGTATGACTGGAGAGAGGCTGTGGAACAAGTATTAATTTTTGGTAGCATGGGCCCCTTTGGTCAGGGCCTTATATGCTAGTTGCACTTTCTCTTCTCTCCACTGTAGAATATCAGAGCTAATTTTGATTTCGTTAGAAGTCTGGTTATAGACTGCTGAGCTCACTTTGGGCTGACAGTACACCAGCACTGGGGCTCCCCTACTACAAGCTGAATTCACCAAAGAGCTGAAATTACTGAGTGTTGTGTTAAGTAGTGGGGGAGCCTGAAGATATATTGTGGAGCAGTTTGTGGGACGGCTGGAGTGCCTTGCAGACGGGCTGGTGAAGCAGTTTTATGCGGAGCAGTTTGTGGATAGCAGGAGCTGCTTGTGGGCCGTGGAGCTGAGCAAAGGAGTTAGTGGGGCGGCTGGCGGAGCGAAGCGAAGGCCTATGGAGCTGTGGGGCGGTCAGCTTCAGATCATGTCAGGTGCCTCTTAACCCCGTCCCATCTCCACCCAGGTTGGGAGGTAAAGCTCTGCAGATAAACTTTCGAACTCTGGGGCTACCCTGACCAGGGACAGAGACTTTTGGGGCATTGGACTTTTGGGACTTTGGGTGATTTGGGGTTGCTGGACTCAAGAACCAAAGGGAAAGGGGCATGCCCCAATTTGCTTGGGGTGGGTTTTTTTGCTCATGGGTTGTGTTATGAATCCTGTTGGTGGTGTTTCCCCAACATAATGCCACATTGTTTCTCTCTGTTATTAAAAGGCTTTTTGCTACACTCAGACTATGTGCTTGCGAGAGGGGAAGTATTGCCTCTTGGAGGCGCCCAGCGGGGGTGGTATATATTTGTCCCAGGTCACTGGGTGGGGGCTCGAGCCGGTTTGCATTGTGTTATTGGAATGGATCCCCTAGATATTGAACCTGGCCCTTGTTGCTGCCAACTCTGACGGGCAGAAGGGTTACATGTACATTCCCAGCATAACACCTTATACACAGTACACCCAATTGTCCACCCCTTGCATAGGCCATTGATCCTGCTCCTCTATAGTCATAGGAGAGGGGCACATCCAAACATTTTCTGTTGATTTACACTATTTTACACACCCCGCCATTGATTCCCAGTGAGCTCCTCCCCTTCTCATTATTTCCATAGGGTTTGTGGGGACCACCTTAGTTGCCATTCCTTTTCCAGGTACCACGGTAGCTATTACACAGGTGCTGGCCTCCTAGTTGAGTATTTTGCATTCCCATACACATCTCCCCCCCAAGGTCAGCCTTTTGAAGCTATCCCCCACCCACATCATGAGGTTTTTTGTTCATTGAAACACAGCAGTGCTAGCAACAAGACAAACACCACAGACAAACACCACAAAACATAGATCCATGGTATTCTGAGTTACTCTTCCGCTGGCACCAGCTTGCTTGTAGAGTGTCTGAAAAGCAAAAGAAACAATTTCCACCCCCCTGGTGGGGACAGATTATTGCTTAATAATAATACCACTTTCTTTTACAAACTTCCTTGCTAATTGCAGGAAAAACAGAAGAATTACCTCCAGGCTGTCCTTATTTTGTTCTATAGTCAGGCTAGTGAATTACCCCACTCACTGGTCACTTATGAAATTCCTGAGGTGGTTTACCTCAGTTTCCCCTCTTGTACAACAGACCATGTTTGCAATAGTTTCTCTGTTGTACCAAGCTTTAAGTTTATTCTCAGGTAATAGCTGAGAGACAGCTTCAGATTTTAGCACTGTACACACACACACACACACACACACACCCCTTAAGGTTAACCTGTCCCCCTTACTTTCAGGCTTGACTTGTTTTTTCACCTCCCTTTCCTGGAGGGCCATAATCTGAGTCTTCTAGCAGCTTGTTTGCTGACCAGATGTATTCGTTATTTGCAGCTCCTTTGTGCCCATCAGCTAGGTGATTTGCCTTTACACACAGAGGCTTACTAGCTTGCTTTTTTCAGAGTAACAGCCGTGTTAGTCTGTATTCGCAAAAAGAAAAGGAGTACTTGTGGCACCTTAGAGACTAACCAATTTATTCGAGCATGAGCTTTCGTGAGCTACAGCTCACTTCATCAGATACATACCGTGGAAACTGCAGCAGACTTTATGTATACACAGAGAATATGAAACAATACCTCCTCCCACCCCACTGTCCTGCTGGTAATAGCTTATCTAAAGTAATCGTCAGGTTAGGCCATTTCCAGCACAAATCCAGGTTTTCTCACCCTCCACCCCCCCACACAAATTCACTCTCCTGCTGGTGATAGCCCATCCAAAGTGACAACTCTTTACACAATGTGCATGATAATGAAGTTAGGCCATTTCCTGCACAAATCCAGGTTCTCTCACTCCCTCACCCCCCTCAAAAAACCCACCCCCATACACACACAGACTCACTCTCCTGCTGGTAATAGCTCGTCCAAACTGACCACTCTCCAAGTTTAAATCCAAGTTAAACCAGAACATCTGGGGGGGGGGCGGGAGGGAGGAAAAAACAAGAGGAAATAGGCTACCTTGCATAATGACTTAGCCACTCCCAGTCTCTATTTAAGCCTAAATTAATAGTATCCAATTTGCAAATGAATTCCAATTCAGCAGTTTCTCGCTGGAGTCTGGATTTGAAGTTTTTTTGTTTTAAGATAGCGACCTTCATGTCTGTGATTGCGTGACCAGAGAGATTGAAGTGTTCTCCGACTGGTTTATGAATGTTATAATTCTTGACATCTGATTTGTGTCCATTTATTCTTTTACGTAGAGACTGTCCAGTTTGACCAATGTACATGGCAGAGGGGCATTGCTGGCACATGATGGCATAAATCACATTGGTGGATGTGCAGGTGAACGAGCCTCTGATAGTGTGGCTGATGTTATTAGGCCCTGTGATGGTGTCCCCTGAATAGATATGTGGGCACAATTGGCAACGGGCTTTGTTGCAAGGATAAGTTCCTGGGTTAGTGGTTCTGTTGTGTGGTATGTGGTTGTTGGTGAGTATTTGCTTCAGGTTGCGGGGCTGTCTGTAGGCAAGGACTGGCCTGTCTCCCAAGATTTGTGAGAGTGTTGGGTCATCCTTTAGGATAGGTTGTAGATCCTTAATAATGCGTTGGAGGGGTTTTAGTTGGGGGCTGAAGGTGACGGCTAGTGGCGTTCTGTTATTTTCTTTGTTAGGCCTGTCCTGTAGTAGGTAACTTCTGGGAACTCTTCTGGCTCTATCAATCTGTTTCTTTACTTCTGCAGGTGGGTATTGTAGTTGTAAGAAAGCTTGACAGAGATCTTGTAGGCGTTTGTCTCTGTCTGAGGGGTTGGAGCAAATGCGGTTGTATCGCAGAGCTTGGCTGTAGACGATGGATCGTGTGGTGTGGTCAGGGTGAAAGCTGGAGGCATGCAGGTAGGAATAGCGGTCAGTAGGTTTCCGGTATAGGGTGGTGTTTATGTGACCATTGTTTATTAGCACTGTAGTGTCCAGGAAGTGGATCTCTTGTGTGGACTGGACCAGGCTGAGGTTGATGGTGGGATGGAAATTGTTGAAATCATGGTGGAATTCCTCAAGGGCTTCTTTTCCATGGGTCCAGATGATGAAGATGTCATCAATATAGCGCAAGTAGAGTAGGGGCTTTAGGGGACGAGAGCTGAGGAAGCGTTGTTCTAAATCAGCCATAAAAATGTTGGCATACTGTGGGGCCATGCGGGTACCCATAGCAGTGCCGCTGATCTGAAGGTATACATTGTCCCCAAATGTGAAATAGTTATGGGTAAGGACAAAGTCACAAAGTTCAGCCACCAGGTTAGCCGTGACATTATCGGGGATAGTGTTCCTGACGGCTTGTAGTCCATCTTTGTGTGGAATGTTGGTGTAGATGGCTTCTACATCCATAGTGGCCAGGATGGTGTTATCAGGAAGATCACCGATGGATTGAAGTTTCCTCAGGAAGTCAGTGGTGTCTCGAAGGTAGCTGGGAGTGCTGGTAGCGTAGGGTCTGAGGAGGGAGTCTACATAGCCAGACAATCCTGCTGTCAGGGTGTTCTTTTTGTCTTAACAGGGAAACATTTTACTTCCACCAGAGTTCTGATTACTTTCCACTTTCATCTCCTGCTCCAAAACACACAGAGATCTGAAAAAGAAAGCACAACCTATTGTGGCTCCTTTTGGCGCCCTATTAGGATTTTAATGAAGTACCATGTTTTATTTGCATTTCTTTTACTCCTTCTCCAATATACACTGCACACATCCTGGGAAAATGAAAATTCCTTCCATATAGTTTAACCTCCATAACATTATATTAGCCATATTAATTTTACACAAGGCATAACTGCCTCTCCCATGCCCACAGAGTTTTCATGCACACCCACCAAAGTAACAATCTGATCCCCCAGAGCCACCCCAAGGCTCAGTGTTCCCATCATTCCTCCTCTTTTCCTTTCACCTGTGCACACACACAAAATTCTCTTTTGCCTAACATCGTTTGCACTGTGATTACTCTTTTACATAACTGTACCCCAATTACATCTTGTACAACGAGACACAACCAGGAGCAGCCAAGTTAAGTTCCAATAGAACCCCTTACATCCTTTAGTGATTTTGATTACATTACCCAATAGTCAAATAATTTTGATCAGATTCTCTCTCTGCCTGCAGCAGTCCCTTATAGACCGCATTTCTGTGGGAAAAGGGCCCATTTTCCCTCAGAATAGCTGTAAAGACTTCTGGGGACAGAAGCATAGTGGTGGGAGTAGCCAATCTACCTGACCCCCTTGGATAATTTAATTACCAAGCTTCCAGCCAATGTGACTGCACAGAGTTGCACGTACAGTTACATTTATATAACTGGGTTTTATCATTAAACAAAAACTTCCTTCTTGACATCTCACATAAGTACCCAAAGTACCCTCTATTAAAACTTCAGAAAAACAAAAGAGTGTGGAAAGGCAGGTTGCACTTGGAAACTTTTTTTTTCTTCCCCTTCTTTCTCTCCACTCCCCCAGGACCAAGTCCCAGCTCCAGTCTCTAAAGGTCGTCTGTTAACTCTGCTTTTGACTATAAACCCTTTTGTGCCAAATCATCTTTCACTACCCCTAACTGATGTAAGCAGTGTCAGGATGAGCTCCACCCTGACATCTGGTGGTGAGGTGTGGCAAGTTGTGGAAAAGAACTTCAGGGGCCGATCTCATTTGCATAGGCACACCCACCACGCCTAGAATGAGACCATAGCTGCCCAAATGGTCACTTTGGCTGCTGTGGGATCCCCAGTGTCTCTGTTATTGGGGCAGGAAGAATAAATTGTTATTACCCTGATTATGGGAACTGTGCTTGGAACTGTACGTGGCCTTTTGTTATGATGGAGGGATTCACCATCAACTAAGTAGCACTCGCTAGGCAAGGGTCATGGGTTCCAAAACTGTATGACTGGAGAGAGGTTGGGGAACAAGTATTAATATTTGATGACATGGGCTCCTTGGTGAAGGCCTTATATGCTAATTGCACTTTCTCCTGTCTCCACTGTGGAATATCAGAACTAATTTTGATTTTGTTAAAAGTCTAATTATAGGCTGCTGAGCTCACTTCGGGCTGACAGTACACCAGCACTGGGGCTCTTCTACTACAAGCTGAATTCACCAAAGAGCTGAAATCACTGAGTGATGTGTTAAGTAGTGGGGGAGTCTGAAGATATATTGTGGAGCAGTTTGCGGGACGGCTGGAGTGCCTTGCGGACTGGCTGGTGAAGCAGTTGGATGCGGAGCAGTTTGTGGATGGCAGGAGCTGCTTGTGGGCCATGGAGCTGAGCAAAGGAGTTAGTGGGGTGGCTGGCGGAGTGAAGCGAAGGCCTATGGAGCTGTGGGGCGGTCAGCTTCAGATCATGTCAGGTGCCTCTTAACCCCGTCCCATCTCCACCCAGGTTGGGAGGTAAAGCTCCGCAGATAAACTTTTGAACTCTGGGGCTACCCTGACCAGGGACAGAGACTTTTGGGGCATTGGACTTTTGGGACTTTGGGTGATTTGGGGTTGCTGGACTCAAGAACCAAAGGGAAAGGGGCATGCCCCAATTTGCTTGGGGTGGGTTTTTTTTGCTCATGGGTTGTGTTATGAATCCTGTTGGTGGTGTTTCCCCAACATAATGCCACATTGTTTCTCTCTGTTATTAAAAGGCTTTTTGCTACACTCAGACTATCTGCTTGCGAGAGGGGAAGTATTGCCTCTTGGAGGCGCCCAGCGGGGGTGGTATATATTTGTCCCAGGTCACTGGGTGGGGGCTCGAGCCGGTTTGCATTGTGTTATTGGAATGGATCCCCTAGATATTGAACCTGGCCCTTGTTGCTGCCAACTCTGACGGGCAGAAGGGTTACACTAATTTACAACCTTTCAGCAAGCAGCACCAAACTTGAAAGGTTAGAGGCAGCTTCCCATAATGCTGCCCTTATTTCAAACCTCTCACAAGCAGACTGAAGTGCCTCCTTTCCCTGGAAGGCATTCAGTCCCCATGGGCAGGGACCTTCTTCCACTACCCATATACCGAGGAGGGTGGGCTCCTCAGCCACCCCCCATCCCTCTGGGTCCCCTAACACTTCCTCCGTTTCCTTTTTAATCTCATCCCAGGTTGACCTCTGCACCTGGGATGGGCCCTGGTTCTTCCTTATCCATTTATTCAAAAAATCCTTTACCCTGGCTTGCCAGAACCCCCAACTACCATCACGAGAGTTTGGGATACCCCCTCAAAGCAGCTGCGCGGACTGTTGGGGAGGGGGACTTACAGGCTGCCACTCACCTATCCAATGCGATGCATCCGAGTCAGTCACCGGCACCAAGATGTTAGGGGGCTTATTCCTTCACCCACTTACTTCCCTGGTCCTTCTCGCATGAACAGAGTGCAACAATACCCGAAGTCCAAAGGTGCAAACAATTCGATGTTTATTGGGGTGAACTTCCAGCAAGCATGATTCCAGTTTCCTTCCTTAGTGTCCCCCTTCCCAGCTCTGACACCACAGAGCCTTACACGTGTGTCCCTGTTCCCATTCCTGCCCTTAGCCAAACATGATTCCAATTTCCTTACCCCCATTCCCTGTTCCCATTTCCCCCTTTAGCAAAACATGACTCCAATTTCCCCACCCCCATTCCCTGTTCCCATTTTCCCCACACACACACACACACTCACTTCCTGATTGACTGCAGACTATACAGTAAAACTTGAGTTCTGCTTAGCTATACCTTAACCAATCATTTTCCTGAAATTTAACTAACCAATCCTAACATATTGTAACATGATTATGTAAACAATTATATCCCACCACCTTAATTAGTTTACACCCAGCAAAATTAATTATACAGCAGGCAGAAACAATCACAGAACCAGACAGACATTATACAGACAAACAATAGCAAAGTGGGAACTATAATGACAAAACAATACAGAAGTGAGGATTTCACATCCCAGCTATTGATAAGTGAGTTCTTGCCAGACAGGATGCTATCAAACTAAGTTTCCTTTTACATTTTCTAGGCACTTCCCTTTCTCTGGAGGTGATAGGCACTATCAGGACAGGATTGTATTCCTAACAGTGCAATAGCACCTTATTTCAATGTGACTAGTTTGGAATGTGAGGATGTGACCATTCACTTCCCAGCTTATGGCTGCCTCTGTTGCTTAGCCAAAGGCCTTAGCCTAAGCACAGGGCCTCAGACGGTCACAGTAAGAGAAGGCCCTTACACCGGCAGACAGTGATTTTGATTCTTTCTTTTATACCTCTATAACTAGCCAAGTGATAAGAATACACCTAAATTCTTAGAGTCTAGGCCTTTACAGACAGGCCTGAATATCTGCTGAAACCCACTGTTCCATCTAAATATGTGTACCATTAATGTAAATAAAATTATAAGAATTGTGTTGTATGGTTTTCACTAAAATATGCTGTGGTTTTGGGAAGAGCCCAGATACTAGCTTTCTAGAGATAATGACAAGGGAGGTAACTAACCCCAGGGTGGGTGCTGAACAGACATCACCAGCACAGGAGTTACAATTCAATGACTCACTCACAGGTGACATACCTCACCCTGTGACTCAGCAATGTCCACCAGACATGCCTGGACTTGTGTTCTCCAAGCACATGGACTAAGGATATAAAACAGAACACAGTGGCCCCATGCTTGGCCTTTTATCCTCCACCAAACCTGTGCTGCAAGCAATAAGGACATTCAGAAGATTGAAGACTCTAACAGAGGAGATTGGCCCAGATTTCAAGAGTGAAACCTATGTACTATGAACTGCAATATTCAGTGGGGTGAGAAAAACTGCTTAATCTAGATGTTGCCCAGTCTAATTGGATTGAGAGTTTAGACTGCATACTTATATTTTATTTTATTTTATTTTGGTAGCCACTCTGACGTTTTGCCTATCACTTATAATCACTTAAAATCTATCTTTTCTAATCAATACACTTATTTTACTTTTCATCTTTACCAGTGAGTTTAAATGAAGTGCGTGGCAAATCTGCTCAGGTTTACAAAGGCTGGTTTATATCCACTTTCCATTGATGAAGTGGTGAACCAATTAATGAACTTGCACAGCTCGTCTTGAGAAGTGCAAGATGGTATATTCCTGAGGTATAAGGCTGGCAGCAGGGGGGATTCGGCTTGTGCCTTTCTCTGTGTGATTCATGAGTGGCTTTGGGAGCATTCATGCAATCTAGTTGCCTGGGGGGGCTCCACGTGTGGTGGTGCTGAGTGATAACAGTGCCTGCAGAGGTTTGCTGCTTTTCACTAGCAAAGCATTGTGAGAGACAGCCCAGGATGGAGAGATAAGAGGGCACAGTGGTCCCATGGCCCTAGGGTGCACCCCGGGGATCCCGTCAGAAAGCTGCCTTATGATGACCTAACTCTGTAATGTGGAACAGGCCTTAGTGTGCTTTACTTTCCCCCTCTCTCCTCACCCTCGCATCCAGTTTCAGTGACACAGTCTGACCCATGATTTCCAGAGTCCTCCCAGATCGTAGCAAATAGTGATAAAGGGGCTGCACAATGCCTGGGACAATGGGATTGGCTTCTCCATCTTGATCACCCCCTGCTCTCTATGGTTTGACAGTCCAGACCCCATGGAACTTCCAAAGTCAAAGAAATTGCACAGAAGAAAGTCTGCATAGAGACTGGTGCATCTGAGACTAGACAGGCTGATTTCAGGGTCCTCAGTGGGGTGTTCCCTCCATGTCTCAGTAACACAGTCTGAGCTGGGATCTGGCCCCCACCCAGAGACAGGGGTGGATTTTCTCTCCAGGGAAAGAGGCTGGCGGGAAAGTGAAGAGCGGGGCCTCATTATCAGCATCAAAAAATGTCACCTGGCCCCTTTCATAGTCCAGACAACCCCGGATCCTGCTGGGGACATGACTCAGGGTCAGGGGAGTCTCGGGGGAGGTGAGAGCTTGGTACCAATCCACCCACCACATCACAGCCCAGATCCCCCCCTCAGGATTACGTCTGATCCCTCCCTTCCTCCTCACAGACTCTCTGGCCACCCCCACAGCCCAGCACATCCCATCTTCCAGCTCCACCTCCCAGCAATGTCTCCCTGAGGTGAATCCTCATGTAGCTGGAGTGGGGATTCCTTCACCTGTCTCATTAAACTGTCAGAAACTGCTCAGCAGGGGCACAGTCTTTGGGGAGTTCCCAGCTCCCCCTTCCTTAGAGTCAAGCCAGAAGCTTTATCGTGCAGTACATATTTCAAGTTTCCTTTTAAGGCATAAATATTTTCCCCAACTCTTTGATGTTCCTCAAATCTTAAAGACATTTGAACAATTTTAATGAGCATTTAATGTGCCCCCTCTACTGCAGTCACAGAGATTGAATGTGACAGTGAATGAGCAAAGCAGGACTTCAGTAAACTCATTGTTTGTGGTATTAAAAAATAACAGCTCTCTCTAAAGAAACACAAAGAACTGTGACAATCTATGCGAGGTCTCAGGGCCTGGTAGTGGCCTGGCTACTACTTCTGTTCTCCTGCCAGTGTCCCCACTTCTAGCAAGGTCCCGGCCCTCTTTAGAGCTCCTGCACAGCGCACGGGCTTGGCAAAATAGAGAACGGCAAAGTCCTCAGGCCACTGGTTTACCCCAGCTGCAGAAGGGGGATCAGGGGCCAGACTGAGGGGGCCTGTGAGAGTCTGGGGCACGGCCACCTGGGACCAGGAAAGGGGAGTCAACCATGAAGGGAAGGAAGCACTGGCAGGAGATGCTTTTGGGGATGCAGGCAGTTGCACAGGTTGCTCTGTAACTGGCTATAATAAGAGGCTACTTCTTCAAGCTGCACCAGCTCGCTGAGATCCATTGAAGCCAGGGAACACACTCAGTGCCCCAGCTGAGAAACTGGCTCAGCGTCACTGCTGTTTCATCACACTGGCCATATTGTTGCAGCTGAGTAATGTGACCTACCCGTGTTGTTGTAAATTAGCTTCCCAGGCCCTGATGCTCCCTGGCAGCCATATGCAGTGTGCTAGCTATTTCATTAAGGAACAGATGGAAAACAAATTCTCAGCTCTGACAGCAAGGTGGGGGGAAGGGGGAGCTCAAACTTTTGCAAAGTTTGGACCCCATCTCAAAGTGACTGTCTCTAGCAGCAGCTCCCCTCCCCTTAACACACTGTGGCCACCACAGCAAATGCTGGTGAGGAAAAGAAATGTGAACAACACATGCCTTATATTTTAGTTGCCTTTGAATGTAAGTTACCTACTGGAAAGAAGAAGGAAGATCAGCACCATATGATGGGCAGAGCTCCCAAGTTACTAGATTGGTGTGTAACCTTTCTGCCAGGCTGAGTTGATAGCAGCAAGGGCCGGGTTCAGTACATAGGCGTTCCCTCTCAACAATGCAATGCAAAACTGGCTCGAGCCCCCACCCAGTGACCTGGGAAAATCTTACACACACCCCTGGGTGCCTCAAAGAGGCAATACTTCCCCTCTCACAAGCACAGAGTCTCGGTGTAACAGAAAATCTTTAATAACAAGAGGTAAACGACATCAGCATTAAATAGGGAAACCACCACAACTGGGGTCCATAAACCAAACCATGAGCAAAGACTCACCCCAGCAAATTGGGCCATGTCCTTTCCCTTTGGTTCTTGAGTCCAGCAATCCAAAAATCACCCAAAGTCCCAAAAGTCCAACAAGTCAAAAGTCTCTGTCCCTGGTCAGTGAAGCCCCAGGGTTCAAAAGTTTATCTGCAAAGTTTTACACCCCAGTTTGAGTAGAAATGCGGGTGGGGTGGTTAAGGGGCACCTTACATGGTCAGAGGCCAACTGCCCCACCTCTCTGTCAGGTTCTGCTATAGCCTTCACTGCGAGCCATCCTGCAAACTGCGCTGCTCTGCCATCCATTCTGCAATGTATCTTCAGCCCCCCCAACACAGCACTCAGCAATTCCAGCTCTTTATTGACTTCAGCTTGTAAAAGGAAAGCCTCAATGCTAGAGCACCATTGGCCCAAAGTGAATCCAACTCAGCAGCCTGTAACTAGACTCCTAATAGAATCAAAATTATCTCTGATAGTCTACAGAGACAAGAAGATGTAATTAGTAGTTCAGACCCCTAAAAACAGACCCACACCACCTAGTACAAATATCTAACCCCAACCTCTTTCAACCTACTGGCTTTTGGAATCCATGTCCCTTGTCTAGCGAGTGCTACTTAGTTGATGGTGAGTCCCTCCATCATTAAATAGTTCCACTGTCCTTGATTCATATAATCAGGGTAACAACACTTTATTCTTTCTGCCCCAATAATAGAGAAACTGGGGATCCCAGAGCAGCCAAAGTGACCATTTGGGCTGCTGTGGGCTCATGCTAGGTGGGATGGGTGTGCCTATGCAAACAGAAAAGGAGTACTTGTGGCACCTTAGAGACTAACCAATTTATTTGAGCATAAGCTTTCGTGAGCTATAGCTCACTTCATCGGATGCAACTCACGAAAAGCTTATGCTCAAATAAATTGGTTAGTCTCTAAGGTGCCACAAGTACTCCTTTTCTTTTTGCGAATACAGACTAACACGCCGGTTACTCTGAAACCTATGCAAACAAGATCAGCGCCTGAAGTTCTTTTCCACAACTTGCCACAATTCACCACCAGATGTCAGGGTAGAGCTTAGCCTGACTCTGCTTACAGATGGAATGTTCATCAGTTGTGCTGATTTTGGCTGCTTGTTCTGTTGCTCCAAAGAAGGTAGCAGCCTGTCACAGACGCAAGGGAAAGAGAGACATTTGTCCAGTAGCTGATGGCAAAGTGCAGCAAACTAAGAGCTAGCAACCAATGAGTTCAAATATCACCTCTCCTTTTTGTTGTTTGCATTTCCATGCACATCACAACCCATATCCCTAATGACACACCACATCCCCTACCCTGGAAAGCAGGCAAGTATTAGACACTTTCTCCCTCAATTTACTGAGAGGCTGCACAAGGTCACTTCAGGTGGAACTGGGAAGAAAACGTAGCTCTCCACTATAGAAAGCCCAGATGCTAGCCACTCACTTCTACTGCTCTTCAGGATCAATGCCTGTAATAGATATGATTTGGTAATCTATCGCTATCCCACACTCAAGCCAGGAAGAGAACCTCCTGGCAAAGTGTGTGTGTCAAGGCCCATTCCAGTGCTTGGTCCTCAGCAAGAATAGCAATTCCTCCTGAAGGTCAAGTGGTGGAGGTGTGTGCTGGGGACAGGAGTGGCCATAGCACCAGCCCTGTTGCCGTGGAAGTGGGGATTGTGTGGTTCTCTTTGATACATATTTTAATTTCCTTTTTTAATAGTTTATTTAATTCACACAATAATTAAAACCATTATAATCTGTTGAATCTGGTATATTGTGCCATAAAATTCAAGTGTTCCATATTGCCAAGATCTATCACGCCTTTTGATTGCTGATGTCAGCCACTGGCAGGTTTGGGGGTTGAGAGGTGAAGTGATCAAATCAGCTCTCTGCAGAGCATAGATGAACAATTCCTGATGTATATATTTATATAAAGCACATGACCCAGAGTGCAGGTGGGATAGCAGCACAAGACCCAGGCTATCAACGGAGTCTCTCTCTCACACACACACACACACACACACACACAGATGTGGGGTAACACAATCAGCTTGGGGGAAAGGGAGAATCCCTTCACTGCCTTCAAAAATCACAGCTGGGTAATTAAAGGGAAATACACAAGGAGAATGGTTTATATGTTTCATTTAAGCGAATGTCAGGCTTAAAAGGAACTGAGAGGGATCTTTCATAAACAGAACCCACTGTAAAAACATACAAAATTTGAAGACGCGTTGTTCTGAAAGGCACTACAGCAAAAATAATGTCCATGAACTATGGGGTGGAATGAATGAGTTGCAATCTCACTTTTGGTAACATTTTATAGATCTCCCTCTCCCTCTCACATTCCCTTTCATTCTTCTTTTTAGAATCAGCAGATCATAAAACTATAGGGATGGAAGGGACCTCAAGAAGTCATCAAGTCAAGTCCAGCCACCAGCACTGTAGCAGGACCAAATAAACCTAGACAGTCACGGACAGCTGTTTGTCCGATTTGTTTTTAAAAGCTCCAATAATAGGGATTCCACGGTTTTCCTTGGAAGCCTATTCCACAGCTTAAATACCCTTATAGTTCAATAGTTTTTCCTAATATCTAACTGTGATGGGGTCCCCGGGGTACAACCTGGAACTGGGGTACCACTGTGCCCTCTTAACTCTCCAGCCTGGGCTATCTCTCAGAATCCTTTGTTAGTGACAAGCAGCAAACTCCTCCAGACACTGTTATCACTCAGCACAACAGTACGTGGAGCCACACACCCAGCTAGAATGCATGAGTGATTTGTGAGTGGCTTTGGGAGCATTCATGCCTTGCACCCCAGAGCTGTACCATCATGCCCTGGTCAGAACCTGACCAGTATACATTTATTACCCAGTCTACCCCTCTCTCAATGTGGAGATAACATACACAAGCCTTTGTAAGCTGAGCTGAGATTTCCCAAGCACTTCAACTGAAACACAGTGTTTTAGGGAAAATATAAAACAAGTTTATTGTCTACAGAAAGATAGATTTTTAAGTGATTATAAGTGGTGGGCATAAAAGGTCAGAGATAGTTACCAAAGAAAATAAAAGATAAGCATGCAATCTAAATCTTAAACCTTACTACTCTCAGCAGTATTAAGATCAAGCAATTTTCTCACCCCACTGGATGTTACAATTCATAATACACAGGCCTCTCTCTCAAGCCTGAGACTAGTCTCCTCAGCTGAGTCTTTCTGTCTTCCCAGCATTCTTGTTGCTTCCAGTGTAGGTGAGGGAGAAGAAAGGGAAAAGCACGATACTACTGTCTCCTATTTTATATCCTTAGTCCATGTGCCTAGAAGACACTTGCCCAGACATTTTCTGGTGGGTTTTGCTGAGTCACAGGGTTGAGCAATCCCCCTGATGTGGTCTTTTGCGACTGAGTCATAGAGTTGAGCAGTCACCATTGTGTGGTGCTTGTGAAACTGTCATTGAATTGTATATCCCTTGATTACAACTCCCCTGGTGATTAATGGTCGTTGAACTCCCTCCTGGGTGGAGATCATCACCCTTGTAATAGAGACTCTCAAATTTGCAATGTATTTCAGTAACAAACATAAAGCAAAATTTCATAACTTCATGCACGCTAATGATATACATATTTCGACAGAACAATGGGCTTCAGCAGATCATAATCTTTCATATGATATCTTACATGGCATGCTTTGTATTAAATATCCCAACCATATATGGATGATGAATATGGGGGTACAGGGTGCTAATTTGAGGTACGTGTCACATTAACCTAAACCTCCCTTGCTGCAGATTAAGCCCATTACTACTTTTCTTTTATTTCATCCAGTTTGGCACATCATTTTCTCTAGCACACATTTTCCATCACTGCTTCTCTGTCTCCCTCTAACACTCCTCTGTTCCCTATCACAGATCATTCCAACTTGGTTTCCCAGTTCTCTCGCTTGAGTTTATCACTTCCCCTTGTGCTGCCCCCTGAGCATTTTCCTTCTCAGGATTGTTTTGCTTTCACTCTCTCCATTTCAGTTTCCCTCCACTTGCCCAGGCTTCACTGTTTACTCTCGTTTTAATTGATTTTTTTCTTTCATGATTTTTCTCCCTTCTGGTCAAATATGTGCCATATGTGCCTTTCCACTCCACACAGCCAGCTCATCTTCATCCAGATGATGTCACTCCCCTATTATATGCTCCTTTTCCCTGGGGTCCTGGAGGTCACACTCTCCAGTCACTGGGTCTCCTTCTCCTAGGATCCCTGCTGGTGCAGAGCCTCCTGCTTCTCCTCATGTTTCCCTGCCACCCCCACATCTCCCTGTCCCCCAGCCCAGCTAGTAATTTGCCACCAGCCTCCAAATCAATTCTGCCCTCAATCCTATATCAATTCTGATCCCTGAAGCCCCACATCTGCCCCTTCCCCTCAGAGCCCCTCTGCTCCTCCTGCAGCTCCAGGGTTTTCCCTCTCTTCTTATTCATGGAGGGAAGGGGCAGGAGATTTGAGGGCTCATATGGATGTTGTGGGTTTGGTAAAGAGGGGTCATCCAGGGTCATAGAGATGAGCCTAGCCAGATGGGAGTCCTCCAGGGTCATAGAAACTAGGACGACTGTTGAAAGAGAAGCCAATTTTTTCATTCCCAGTGAGCTATACCCCCTCCCCCCACAGGTCTCAGTGACACAGTCTGACACAGTATCCCCAGAGTCCTCCCAGATCATGGAGGACAGTGACAAACAGGCTGCACAATCCCTGGAACAATGAGATTGACTTCTCCATCTCAGTCAATCCCAGCTGCCTATGGTTTGACAGACCAGACCCCACAGAACCTCCAGGGCAGTAGAGACTACACAGTAGAAAGTCTGGAAGAAGACAAGAGTCCTCCAGGGTCATAGAGTCTGGTGTCTGAGGCTAGAGAGACTGATCTGAGGGTCCCCAGTGAGGTATTTCCCATGTATCTCAGTGACACAGCCTGAGCTGGGATCCTGCCCCCCACCCAGAGCCACAGGCGGATTTTCTCCCCAGAAAAAGAAGTCAGTGGGAAAGTGAAGATTGGGGCCTCATTGCCAGCACTGAAAAATGTCATCTGCCCTTGTTCATAGTCCAGAGAAACCCAGATCATCTGGGGTACCTTGCACAGGGATAGGTGGGTAACAGGGGAGGTTAAAGCCTGGTACTGACCCACCCACCGCTGCACAGCCCAGATCCCTTCCTCAGGGTTCTGGATGAGATGTCCCTTCCTCCTCACAGACTCTCTGGCAACCCCCACAGCCCAGCATCCCTTATCCCACACCTCCACCTCCCAGGCATGTCTCCCCGAGGTGTATCCCTCACAGCTCAGCACACAGGGATCAGTGTCAAATCTCTCCTGGGTTACTGGGCAGATCCTCACACGTGAATCCACATCTCATATTTTTCTGATCTTCAGACAGCATAAGGATGGGATGAGCCATGTCTGGATCCAGAGTCACATTTTCTGGGGAGAGAAAGAATCAGAGCATTAGAGGCAGAGCTCAGCCCTGGGGGAGACTGGGACCATTTCTCACACTCCCAACAGCCTTGTTCTGGCTGGGACAGTCCTGGGTCCCAGGGAGCTGCCTCTGTCCTGGGCGCCTGAGACTGAGCAGAGGGGTCACTGCAGTTTCTCATTCTGTTTAATGGGAGCCACTCATTACTTTCATGTGTTTTATAGAGGCTTCAGGTCCCTGATTCCCCTGCTGGGGCCGCTCCATTCTCAGCTGCAGAGACACAGAAAGGATTTGTGCAGGAAATGGCCTAACTTGATTATCATGCACATTGTGTAAAGAGTTGTCACTTTGGATGGGCTATCACCAGCAGGAGAGTGAATTTGTGTGGGGGGGTGGAGGGTGAGAAAACCTGGATTTGTGCTGGAAATGGCCTAACCTGAAGATTACTTTAGATAAGCTATTACCAGCAGGACAGTGGGGTGGGAGGAGGTATTGTTTCATATTCTCTGTGTATATATAAAGTCTGCTGCAGTTTCCACAGTATGCATCTGATGAAGTGAGCTGTAGCTCACGAAAGCTCATGCTCAAATAAATTGGTTAGTCTCTAAGGTGCCACAAGTACTCCTTTTCTTTTTGCAAATACAGACTAACACGGCTGTTACTCTGAAACAGAAAGGAAGGTTTCAGAAGCTTTTAGTGAGGAGGGAGCAGAGGAGGCAGGTACCAGCTCTAAACCCCAGAGGGAAGCTCCCTCCCCTAAATGCAGCCTCCACTCCCAGGCTGAGGAATAGAAAGGAAGGTTCAGCATTGGGGAATGCTTTAAGACCAGAGAGTAGGTGGTGGAATTGGGAGGGGTAGCCCCATCTTCAGCTCTGAGAGAAGGGAGGCGGTGCCACCATCTGAGGCAGAGCATCTCCCCAATCCATGAAGCAGGGAGCAGCTCTAATGGCAGAGCACCATCCTGCCCAAAGGAAACGTAGGATGTTGGAGAAGAGTGATGGGCGAGACCCGCCTCTGGCAGGGTAAAGGAGAGGGATGTGTCAGCCCTCAGGGGAGAGAGCTCTGTCCTCATTCCTCTCAATTTAATATTGAAAGGGCCTGTCAATGTCTATGAAAACCCCGGGGTCAGAATTAAGGGTGTTTGGATGTTGGTCAGTGACTGTTTCTATTCACTGGTGTGCGCATGAATTGAGCACTAAGGTTGTTGTCAGGATTGTTTGTGTGACTTCAGCTTGGGATCTCCTTAGTAGTGAATGTTTTCTTTTTTAGGGCTGTGAGTGTCATGGTCTGTGTTGGTTTGGCTGGTAACTTTAGCTTCAAATTCATGAAATGTTTTCATGTGAATTTTCTCCTTCTTTAAAAGATAATGTCCACCTGCAATCTCACCATGTCTGTGTGCCCCATCTCCAGTTCAGATGGCAGAGTGTCTGAAGAGGAAAAGGATAAAAGAGAGGTGAGATTTCATGCTGTCATATTTATAACAGCATTCTCATTTGTAACTAATATAACTGTCTTTTAATTATGGTTGAGCCCTGAAGTACCCATGGAGTCGGCACTTATGCTCACAAGCACCCTACGAGATACAATCTGTAAGAAATATTTACTTTCCCCTCCTCATCTCCTCCCACCCTCTACATCCCAGCTGGTTTGTCTCATTCACCTATTGCATTTTGTCAGACCCTAGACCCAGATCCTGCAAAGACCTTAGTGTCAATGTAACTGTACACACTTTGGTCTCTTTGACATTAATAGGATGTTAAGGATTTGCAGGGTCAGAGCTCTGAATTGTGAGCTCTTTGGGTCTATTTATTCAGTGTCAATGAAGTGCTCAGCACAACAGGGCCTTTGTCCTCCATAGACAGGAATACAAATAATAGTAAGTTTTTTTATGTATGTGGAAATTCAAGCTGGGAAGGGTCGGCTCAATGGGTCAGATTCCCCCTGAACTGGCAAAGGGATAGAGGGGGGCAGTTTGTGACTCCCCTATTCAGTGGCTGCTTGGCACAGGCTAGGGAAGTCCTGAGATCCGGCCAGAGTAAACACCCCTGTTTCTGTGACCCCCAGGGACTTTGCAAGTTTTGTAGTTAGGAGAGAGAAACTCTCAGGGACCCAAAATTAGGCCATTTTGCTAAATTTGGGCCTTAAGGTTGTCACCTTCGGTAAGTCATGAATTAATGTGAGATGTCCTGATGCTTGGGCCCTGCTACACCTGCTCAATAGCTCTACTCTCCACCTTTCATTCAATAGATATGTACAGTATTTTAAATCAAGAACACATCTCCTCCCACAGACTCAGAGGTTCATCCCAATTTCCTCTCCTAGATCCTTTCTCAGTGCCTTTGAATTTCCTCAGAGTCTCCGTTAGAACAATAGTTTTCTGGGAGAAATCACTGAGTCTCTTTTCTTGTTCAGGGAAAGTCTCCACAGGCTGCTGGAACTTCCTCTTTTCATAGCTGGAGAGAAACCATTTCACTTTGTGTTATTTCCTTTAGTGACTCATTATAATTCCTTGTTAGTGAACGTTGCTGCTCTAATGGGCTTGGAGTTAGAATTCCTCTACTTCTCCCAGCCTCAAAGTAGGTGCAACACAGGCCATGGCAGTGTAACATTTTGCTTAAAGGTCCCATTAATATTCTTCAACTCTGGCCTGGAGAGACAAGCTCTGGGGATAAAAGGGGAAGTGAGTCTCCATGGACAATTCACTCCTTGGCCTCCACGCTATGATGGACAGGAAGTTCCCATGCCAACTTCCCCCTCCCAAGCTCATTGCACATAGTTCTCCAAACAGTCCTCAGGTGGGAAAGACTCTTCATCACTGCTGATCTGGGTTGGATTGCAGTGTCCCAGCAGTGAAAGGCTCACATTTCACCCACATAATCCTGAGGCAGCCAGTCCCCCAGGGATGTGACATCTCTAAGAAATACTTTAGGTTAATCTTTCCCACTGAATGGATAATTCCAGAGTCTTCTCTAAAAAAGGTCAGTGTGACACCACCAGGCCAGCTCAGGTCAAAGCCATAGGCCAATTCACTTCTGTGTGAATATCAAAGAAATGTTAAGTGTACTAATTCGTTTGAGTATTAATCTAGTTCAAAGGAAATGTGAATGATATTGTCTTCACTCATCTGTAACCTGTTCTCTGCTATCTCATACATAATGCATATTGTTAGGTAATAGCACGTAACAATCCATTAGTTTTCATGAAGTTTACGCATCAGGTAAATTCTCATCTTGATGCTAACACACACTTTTGATCTAGGGTCAATTAAGTACAGGGACATACATAACATAATATCTCTGTAATTTAATTGCCCATCAGACAGGATTGGGGCCTTGGAACGGGAAATGAAGAAGCATGCTGACTTCAAGCATGGGTCATTGCATTCGACAATGGAAATCTTCAGGCTCAGACTGCATTTAGTCAACAAAGGAAAAATGCACACTGTGATGAAAACACTTGGATGATTGCTTTCTGTGGAAAGAAGCTGTAAATACTGATTCCAGGGAATGATCCTGTATCTCTGAACTGTTTTAGATTCGAAGAGGGTGGAATACTGAGCGAGTGGAAGGAGGTCCCCAAAGTGATTTTAGGTATCCCTGAGACTTTTGGAAAACTAGCAGACTACTACATCTCTGCTATCATCTTGGAGTTATACACTTTGACTCACCTGTTAATGTATTTTACCTGCTTAAACCTCTCAATAAGTCTCAGTTCTTTTTCTTAGCTAATAAATCTTTAGTTAGTTTACTAGTGAATTTACTTCAGCGTTGTCTTTGGTGAGATCCAGAGTACAAATTTGACCAGGGTAAGTGACTGACCCTTTGTGGTTGGGAGTAACCTAATGTGATGTGATATTTGGTATAGTGACCAATATCACAAAGCCCAGTTTGTCTGGGTGGCAAGAAGGGCTGGAGATCCTAAGGGGACTGTCTTTGACTCCATGGTAAGACTGATACAGTGATCCAGGAGTGCATGTTCGTTACTGGTTCGGTGAAATCTAATTATAGAATATACCACCAGTTTAGGGTGTCTGCCCTGTTTTCTGGCATCTGACCTGAATTTGGCATTCACAGCTGTAAGCCATTCCAGACAGCAAGTGAGAACATCAGGATTCAATTCATTAGAGAGATTTGTATCCAAAGTGTGAACCTGCCCCACACATTTTGCCACGTAGCCCTGGAGAGAAGTGGTGTTAACATGGCTTCCAAGTCCTTTCCCAGCATGTGAAGTGGGTGTGGGAGTGAGAAAGAGCCATGTACCTGCTCAAGATACTTCTGACATCCTAGAGGCGAAAGAGAGAGAAAAATAATCTGAGACCCACTTGAAACACACTGAGGATTGCATGGAAGGGATTTTGCAAATCTTGAAAAAAGAAGCTCTGGTCTGGCCCCAGAACCATGGATTATCTCAGCTAATGGGGCTTTTCCATCTCTCATATCTATATATCTCTAATTGGTCATAGAAAAATTGTAATGCACATTTCAGGAATTCACTGACAGCTGGACTCCAGTGCTCACAATTTGGGCACGGTCCTGTCCCTGTGGTGGGATCTGGGGTATTTCTTACTCTTTCTCACCTGCAGGAATTTGCTTACTGGCTTCAGATACTTCCCCTCCATCTCACTGATCAGCTCACTGAGACGGGAAATCTCCTCTGAGAGTTTGGTGATATTTTCATTCTGTATCTTCACAATCTCCTTGTCCAGCTTTTCCAGCTCGGCCAGCAGAAGTCAATCTTGTTCCTCCAGGAACTGCCGCAGTTTCTGAAATTCAGATACAATCTTCTGCCTCTCTGTTTCTGTCTGTTTCTGTAAGAAAATAGGGAAAGGGCTTGTTTGGGACGTGAATGGAGCCTGGGGTCCTTTCATGGAGTGCTGAGTGTGCAGGAGGGAGAATTTCTTTGCACATTCTAAGACATCTAACACTTGCCTGTGACCTGTGGTTAGTAGAAAGAGGATTTTCTCACACCTTCCCATTTGGCCCCTATATCTCTTAAAGGGATATTCTCATGCCTGACATGGTTAGGATATCATGTTACCAGCGGCCTTTAAAAATGCAGATCCAAGGCAGCTGGAGGCAAGACTCAGCACTAGATCTGGGTGACATTTTTTGCACTAAACTTTTTTGGAGGGAAAAGGCAGATTCATTGACTCTGAAATATTTAATGAATTCCTCTCAATGTCACCCACATTTTTTGGATGGATAAATAAAGAAATAAATAAGCAGATAAATAAATAAATAAATCCTGAAAAAAATCAAGAAAATGTTTTGATTATTCAATTTGAAATTAGTTTTTGCTTCAAAAAGTCCTTCTTCGTGGTCAAAATTGAAACAAAACACTGCCCAAGAAAAAATGGAACACTGATTTGCTGCACTTTGTTTAATTATTTTAGGTTTGACCATTTTTTTCCCAATTTCCAGTCAATGAAAAGTTTTGTTGTTTACTCAGCTCTACACAGAACTACGTTGACACAGATGTATGGAAAGAAAAAATGAATCAATTGAACAAAAAGTGCAGACAGGCACAGAACTGTGCATTGGATACATTCAGATCATTTTGGCAAGATTTTCGTCAAAGCCACAAAAGGTGGACAAGAATTCATTACCAGAAATGAAAGCTTAGAATCTGAAGATGGAGAAGAGGATTTTTCAGGCCTTCTGTTTGGAGGTGAGTGCACACATACGCACAGAGCATCCGTGGTAACGGAGTAGTAGATAAAAGCCAACATTTCCTAAGGCCACAAGGGAATCTGCCTACAAACCAACCTCGCACCCCATGTCAATGCAGGTTAATAACAACAGGAGCCTACCAGATACTCCTGGCTTTTCTTCTCTCTACTCAATTTAAATCCCTGGAAATTTTCTCTCTCTTCCCTCAGAATCTTCAAATAGAGCTGGATTTTATCCTGAATCAACAGAAATGATTTGGGTGGTTTGATTTTTATTTTTAGGGGTGAAGGTGCATCTCAGTTTAACCCCTCATGGAAATTCAGAATCCCAAGGAGAAACTTAATGTAACCCTTCTGCTCGTCAGAGTTGGCAGCAACAAGGGCCGGGTTCAATATCTACGGGATCCATTCCAATAACACAATGCAAACCGGCTCGAGCCCCCACCCAGTGACCTGGGACAAATATATACCACCCCCGCTGGGCGCCTCCAAGAGGCAATACTTCCCCTCTCGCAAGCACATAGTCTGAGTGTAGCAAAAGCCTTTTAATAACAGAGAGAAACAATGTGGCATTATGTTGGGGAAACACCACCAACAGGATTCATAACACAACCCATGAAGAAAAAAAACCCACCCCAAGCAAATTGGGGCATGCCCTTTTCCCCTTGGTTCTTGAGTCCAGCAACCCCAAATCACCCAAAGTCCCAAAAGTCCAATGCCCCAAAAGTCTCTGTCCCTGGTCAGGGTAGCCCCAGAGTTCGAAAGTTTATCTGCAGAGCTTTACCTCCCAACCTGGGTGGAGATGGGACGGGGGTTAAGAGGCACCTGACATGATCTGAAGCTGACCGCCCCACAGCTCCATAGGCCTTCGCTCCGCTCTGCCAGCCGCCCCACGAACTCCTTCGCTCAGCTCCCCCAGCCGCCCCACGAACTCCTTCGCTCAGCTGCACTCCGCTCCGCTCCGCCAGCCACCCCACGAACTCCTTCGCTCAGCTCCACGGCCCACAAGCAGCTCCTGCCATCCACAAACTGCTCCACGTCGAACTGCTCCACAATATATCTTCAGGCTCCCCCACTACTTAACACAACACTCAGTGATTTCAGCTCTTAGGTAAATTCAGCTTGTAGTAGGGTAGCCCCAGTGCTGGTGCCCTGTCAGCCCAAAGTGAGCTCACCAGCCTTTTACTAGACTTCTAATGAAATCAAAATTAGCTCTGATATTTCACAATGGAGAGAGGAAAAAGTGCAATTAGCATGTAAGGCCCTCACCAAGAAGACCATGCCACCAAGTATTAATACTTGTCCCCAGCCTCTCTCCAGTCACACAGTTTTGGAACCCATGACCCTTGCCTAGCGAGTGCTACTTAGTTGATGGTGAATCCCTCCATCATAACAAAAGGCCACATACAGTTCCAAGCACAGTTCCCATAATCAGGGTAATAACAATTTATTCTTCCTGCCCCAATAACAGAGACACTGGGGATCCCACAGCAGCCAAAGTGACCATTTGGGCAGCTATGGTCTCATTCTAGGCGTGGTGGGTGTGCCTATGCAAATGAGATCGGCCCCTGAAGTTCTTTTCCACAACTTGCCACACCTCACCACCAGATGTCAGGGTGGAGCTCATCCTGACACTGCTTACATTAATCTCCTTACTGGCTTCAGACTTTTCTCAAAGAGTCTTCCCCTTCTAACAGACTTCATCACTGCTAGGAGCTGCTAGGGCCACAACAGCGTAGTCTCATGGTTCAGGCACTGGTGTGGGCCTTGAGAGACCTTGGTCCTATTGCCCACCCAGTCACTCTCCTGCTGGGTGACCTTAGGCAATTAACTTCCCCACTCTGGCCCTCCATTTCCTATCCCACTCTGCATTTTTCTTCTCAGATTAGCCTATACATTAGATTATCCCTGCTCAGAGCAGGGATTGTCCCTCACACTGTTTTGTGCAGGTTCCAGCAAAATCAAGGTCAAATCTCATCTGGGGTCTGTAGTGGCACTGGGATGCAAATAACAAGAATGATGATAAATGCTAAGATACAAATCAGCAATGACAACATCAGCTTTTTAACTTGATATTCTCCAGTCTGAAGGCAACAGTCTCACATAGACAGGCCTGCAGGTGATTTAAACCTCACTGATCATTTAACAGCTTCTGTTCCAGAGAGAGTTCCCTTAGTTCACCAGTGGGAGCTGGGTTTGAAAAGGATTCTGCTTCTCAGGTAAAACTTTCCCACATTAGAAATTTTTCAAGTCTTAATTGTTTGCCCTTCCTGCCACCCAGCTGTCTCATTTATTGTTTATAGCATCTCCCATACAATGAAGGCCTTACAGAGTTGAACAATGCAGTCACACCTCTGACAGGCAACTTCCACCTGGCATAAAAATCCAAAGCTGTTACTCATTGAACTTGACAGCAATTCCCTACCTTGTACTCCTGGTTATCCTCCCTTATGGGAACCACAGTGTGAGCTCGGTGAGTCCGGGACAGATGGCAAACCACACAGATGGGGGTTTGATCTTCTTCACAGAACAGTGTCAGAGCCTTCTGGTGTTCCACACACACTCCTGATCCCTTCGCTGCCTGGACACCCAGCCATTTGGCTATTTCTAGGACATTGGCCAGCTGCCTGTTTGGCCTGAGGTTTCTCTGTTGCACAGCTTGTCTGCACTTAGGGCAGGTGATGCCTGTGTCTGATTCTCCCCAGCACTGGGTGGTGCAGGCTCGGCAGAAATTGTGCCCACACTCCAGAGTGACAGGTTCTGTGAAATACTCCAGACAGATGGGACAAGTAGCTTCATCCTGGAGACTTTCCACAGAGCTCCCTGCAGCCATGGCTCCCTCTGGACAGTGTAACAGGGTAAGGTTCACTTTCCCGAGCTCAGAAACAAGCCCCCCCTGTAGCAGCACCTGGGTGTTTCCCTTCCTGGAACTGACTCCTGCTGTTTGCTGAGCTGGAGCGAGCCCCCTGGTAACATTACAGCCCTGGGGCTCTTGTGAAAACAATACCACTAGGCTGGGCTGTGGTCCTGCAACCAGCTCCCTCTTCCTGGCAGCCAGGTCCAGGCAGTGAGACAGGAGGCGAGCCACCCCTTCCCCAGCCAGGCTCTATACACAAAGGCAGCAAACCAGAGTAGCCACCCTCAAACGTGAGAAGCATCTCTGTCCTGCCCCCTCTGCTCCACATTTGGGCCTGGCTGCCAGGGAGAGAAGCTGAGTGAGCCAGAAAAATGCCAGGGGGAGGTGCAGCAGGAGAAGGAAAGGTCTCTCACACCCAGTCGGTAACTTTGGCAGGGAGAGCGTGGCAGCACTGGGCTGGGCAAAGGGTGGGAGGATTGCTGGGGAGGGCACTGGGAAAAGGTTCCCTCTGCTCAGCCTGAGTTAGGGTCATTGCCCGCTGTGAGAGGTTGTCACTCCCCGGGGTGTAGTCTGGGAGTGGTTGGAACTGCTGTGCCTCCTAACAATTCAGCTGAGTTGTCCTTTCTCACACTGCTCTACTGGTGATACACAGCCAGCCCCTCCAGGCCCTGTTATCACCCAACATGACAGCGGGTGACGCCACACACCTAACTGAGGGGGGAGAGGAGGGTGAGGGAGTGAGAGAACCTGGATTTGTGCAGGAAATGGCCTAACTTCATTATCATGCACATTGTGTAAAGAGTTGTCACCTTGGATGGGCTATCACCAGCAGGAGAGTGAATTTGTGTGGGGGGGTGGAGGGTGAGAAAACCTGGATTTGTGCTGGAAATGGCCTAACCTGACGATTACTTTAGATAAGCTATTACCAGCAGGACAGTGGGGTGAGAGGAGGTATTGTTTCATATTCTCTGTGTATATATAAAGTCTGCTGCAGTTTCCACGGTATGTATCTGATGAAGTGAGCTGTAGCTCACGAAAGCTCATGCTCAAATAAATTGGTTAGTCTCTAAGGTGCCACAAGTACTCCTTTTCTTTTTGCGAATACAGACTAACATGGCTGTTACTCTGACACCTAACTGAGTTACCTCAGTGCTTTACCTAAGCCACGCAAGGACAAACAGGAGACAACCTCCATTTTCCCAGCTCCCCAGCCTTGCACCCCTGTTGGAGTATGAGCCCAGAATTATATCATCTTGCACTGCACAGGATCTGTACAATGCAAGCTCATTAATTAATTCTCCCCCCCCTCGATGTGGGGAAGATGTGCAACAGCCTTTGTTTACCAAGCAGAGATTTTCCCAAACACCTCACTTAAAGACACACTAGTAAAGGTTTAACATCCCTGTGCTGGGGAAAACACTACAGCAGCCCAACACCATAGCATTTAATTTCAGAAAGGGGAACTACACAAAAATGAGGAGGTTAGTGAAACAGAAATTAAAAGGTACAGCGCCAAAAGTGAAATCCCTGCAACCTGCATGGAAACATTTTAAAGACACCATAATGGAGGCTCAACTTAAATGTATACCCCAAATTAAAAAACATAGTAAGAGAACCAGAAAAGTGTCACTGTGGTTACACAACAAAGTAAAAGAAGCAGTGAAAGGCAAAAAGGCATCCTTTAAAAAATGGAAGTTAAATCCTAATGAGGAGACTAGAAAGGAGCATAAACTCTGACAAATGAAGTGTAAAAATATAATTAGAAAGGCCAAAAAAGAATTTGAAGAACAGCCAGCCAAAGAGTCAAAAACTAAGAGCAAAAAAATTTTTAAGGACATCCGAAGCAGGAATCCTGCTAAACAACCAGTGGGGCCATTGGACAATCGAGATGCTAAAGGAGCGCTCAAGGATGATGAGGCCATTGTGGAGAAACTAAATGAATTCTTTGCATCAGTCTTCATGGCTGAGAATGTGAGGGGGATTCCCAAACCAGAGCCATACTTTTTAGGGGTCTAAATTAGCTGTTACCACTCAAGAAAGAATTCTTGGAGTCATTGTGGATAGTTCTCTGAAAACATCCACTCAATGTGCAGTGGCAGTCAAAAAAGCAAACAGAATGTTGGGAATCATTAAGAAAGGGATAGATAAAAAGACACAAAATATCATATTGCCTCTATATAAATCCATGGTATGCCCACATCTTGAATACTGTGTGCAGATGTGGTCGCCCCATCTCAAAAAAGGTATATTGGAATTGGAAAAGGTTCAGAAAATGGCAATAAACATGACTAGGGGTATGGAACAGCTTCCATATGAGGAGAGATTAATAAGACTGGGACTTTTCAGCTTGGGAAAGAGACGACTAAGGGGGGATACGATAGAGGTCTATAAAATCAGGATTGGTGTGGAGAAAGTAAATAAGGAAGTGTTTACTTATTCTCATAACACAAGAACTAGGAGTCACCAAAAGAAATTAATAAGCAGCAGGTTTAAAACAAACAAAAGAAAGTATTTCTTCATACAACGCACAGTCAATCTGTGGAACTCTTTGCCAGAGACTGTTGTGAAGGCCAAGACTATAACAGGGTTCAGAAAAGCACTAGATAAATTAATGGAGGATAGGTCCATCAATGGCTATTAGCCAGCATGGGCAGGGATGGTGTCCCTAGCCTGTTTGCCAGAAGCTGGGAATGGGCGACAGGACTTGATGATTACCTGTTCCGTTCACTCCCTCTGGGGCACCTGGCATTGGTCACTGTCAGAATACAGGATACTTGGCTAGATGGACCTTTGGTCTGACCTAGTATGGCCATTCTTATGTTCTTATAAAACAAGTTTATTAACTACAGAAAGATAGATTTTAAGTGATTATATGTGATAGCAAACAGATCAAAACAGATTACCTAGCAAATAAACAAAATTGGAAACTAAGCCTAAATTACTAGATAGATATGAATTAGCAAAATCTCCCCGTGACTGATGATACAAGCAGGCTTGCACATTCTTAAGGCACAAGGAACATGTGCCTTGCAGCTTGGCTTCCCCTCCCCTGTTCCCAATCCTTTGTCTTCCAGAGCTTCTTTCAGGTGTTGAATTGTGGGGGAGTGAAGACAAATCATGATGTCACTCCCCACCTTAGATAGTCTCTCCATATGGCAGAAACCTTTTGTTTCAAGCTAAGTTCCCAGCCCAGTTCATGGAAAAACACAGGTACCAAAATGGAATTTAGTGTCATGTGGTCTGGAAAAGGAAGGGAGTGGGCACCTGACCAAAAGAGCCAATGGGAAGGCCAGAACTTTTTAAAATTGGAAAAAACTTCCCCTTTGTCTGTCTGTTGTTCTTCTCCGGAGGAGCAGAGACAGGGCTGGAACTATGCTGTAAAAGCTTTGGGCCAGGTATGAAAAAATCATCAGATCATACCTAGAAACTACTCATTTGAAATCCCAGGTATGTAATAGATCAGGAAATGTCTAGAAAGATGCACTTAGGTTTATCTATTTCTTTATGGCTTGTGGACTCCTCTGTGCTAACCCCAGGTGCTTTTGTTTTGCTTGTAGCCTTTAAGATGGACTTCAAGAGAGCTATCTTGGTGCTTAATCCTTGTAATTGATTGTTTGGTTTTTTTAAATCTAGCAAAAAGCCTAAGTTCCAAATGTATTTTCTTTCTTTTTGTTTTTAATAAAATTTACCTTTTTTTAAGAACAGGATTGGATTTTTGTGTCCTAAAAGGTTTGTGCATATGTTGTTTAATTAGCTGGTGGCAACAGCTAGTTTCCTTTGTTTTCTTTCTCAGCTCTTCCCCAGGGGGCGGGGGTTTAAGGGGTTGAGGGTACCCTACAGGAAGGAATTCCCAAGTGCGCCTTCCTGGATTCTCAAAGGGGTTTTTTGCACTTGGGTGGTGGCAGCATCAACCCATCCAAGGTCAGAGAAAACCTGTGAACTTGAGAGTTTAATACAAGCTTGGAGTGGCCAGTATTAATTTTTATAATCCTTGTCGGCCTCCACCTTCTGCACTCGAAGTGCTAGAGTGGGAATTCTGAACCCTCCCAGGAAAAGAGTCTCTGAAGCAAACGCTAGAAAAGAGTAGGATCAAAAGAGCCACTTTGGGGAATTCCCCTGACACTGTCCTCGAGGGCAGCGCATCCCTCCAGCAGTGACTCAGAAGAGACACAAACTGGCTTCTGCTCTCTGGTCCTCACTTTGTTCCCGGGACAGGCAATCTTCTGAGACCCCTGGGGCAGCAAATGGATCTACTCCAACTCAGCTCAGGAGTTGGAGTGAGCAGAGCCCAGGGCTGCCCCAGGGGTCTCATTCTAGCCACCAGAGAAAGTCCCCAGCTGGGCTGGGCATGGAGGGAGCTTTAATGAAGGTCTCTCCCCAGAACAGACCGCACTGGGGGAGCAGCAGCTGCTCAGGTTCCCAGATCACAGTGCAGGGAGCTGCATCTGCCCCAGGGAAACCAACTCCAGAGCGCTAATAGCATGAGCAGAGAGAGACAAGGTGGGTGAGGTAAGAGCTTTTATTGGACCAACTTCTGCTGGTGAAAGAGATACGTGTATGAGCTACACAGAGATCTTCTTCAGGCCAGAGAGAGGCAGACACCAGCCTCTTCTCCCTAAGTAATACCGAGATCCTGCTGGTGGCAGCAGCTAATGACTGTGCCCCACTGGGCTCCCTGGGCAGCCGCAGGGACAGCCAGGCAGATACTGATCCCATTTGCCCATCTGGACCCAACCCCTGCTATTCTGGGGGTGACTCTGAGCCCTGAATCCTGCACAGAAATCCAAGAGGGACCCTGGTCCATCCTGTCACCCCAAACAGTCCCAGTCAGAAGCCAGAGCCCAGAAATCATGATTTTGGCCTAAGAAAATAATGCAATAGTGTGTCTGTTGGGGGGTGAGTTCTGTGGGGATATTCACCTTGTAGCTTTGGAGCCCATAGGGGTTAGTCCTTTGCCGCCCCCCCACCCCCAACACTTTGACCGTTTCCAGAAAAAACAAAATCTCCCCTGGCTGCTGGGTGGGGAAGACCCCTCCCCCTCTTACTGCCCCTGGCCTGTACTATGGGCTGGGAGAGCTGCCATTGGATCTCTCACCATCCCTCTACTTTATCACTAGCCTCTCTCCCCCTCCCCCAGCCAGTCTCCTCTGTCACTCTCTCTCCAGCCCTAGTCTCACCCCCCCACTTTCTCCCCCTCTTCCCTTCTCACTGTCCCCCATTCACATTTTCCTTCTCTCCCAGCCCTGTTCCCACCCGCCCCATTATTCTCCCCCTGCATCTTGATTCTCAGGAATTGCCTTATCCTCCCTCCAGTGCACCCATGGCCCCCAATCCCATCCTATGCCCCGCACCCCTGTTCCCTCCCTCCTGCCCCCTCACACATCCCATTTCATGCCTCAATCCCCTCTGGCCCACACTCCCCCTGCCCCTTTTCAGCCCCCTTCCAGCTCCCACTCCCCAGGTGTCGTTGACCCAGCTGTCCCCACAGCGCAGTCTGGAAAAGGCTGCCAAGTCTCACAAAATAAAAAATCTGCACTGCCTTTTCCCAGCAAGCCCAAAGCAAGCCAATCCCATTTCGGAGGCACCGCCCAGTCCCACTCACCAAGCCCCAAACAAGCCACACACTTCAATGGCAAAACGAGCAACAGGCTGCTTAAAGAAAAGCAACAGGCTAGTGAGAGAAATGAATGGGCAAGTACAAAGAAGCCATTATAGGCTTCCTAATAGAAGCCTCCCCACCCCACCCAAAGCCCCCAAACAAGCAAAAGTCTACTTAAAGAAATGAATAAGCAGTTACATAACAAAGAAGCCAAAGGGAGCCCTTTGGCTCCCAGCAAATGAGATCAGCATCGGCCTGACTGTCCCTGGGGGCTGCAGTGATCGCTGGGGTCACTCAGTCCAGCAGCAGGAAGTGAATCGCTCTCGCTGCAGTGACTCTGCGGCGCTGTGGGGAGCCCAGGCTCCTTGCAAGATCCCCGAGCCCCGGCGGCTGCTGCTGGGGACCCCGGGGCCCTGGCTGCAGCCGGGAGAGGGGAATTTCCAGCAGTGACATTCCCGCTGCTCCCCAGGAGCCTCCCCTGGTGCAGAGACCCCAGCCTGGCCAGGACCCCCCATCCCGGGCTCCAGCCCCTGCTCCCGGGGAGGGCACCGCTTGGAGGGAAGGTAAGAGAGACCTGCCCATCCCCCCAGGGAGAGGTGCCCCCCGGTGCCATCCTGGCTGCAGGGGGAGGGTTTGGCCTCAGGCTGCTCCCCGCGGAGCTGGCTGCGATTCCCTGCCCTGGGCCCAGGAAAGCTGCCGCCAGCTCCCTTTGGCTCCGATGCTGATCCCATTTGCCCATCTGGTCTCACACTGGAACCGGAGAACTAATTCAAACCGGGATTTCGTACTGGAACTGGAGCTGAACCTGAACCATAATTTTGTTTTACTGATTGAACCTGCACTGAAGTGAAGAAAAAAAAAAAAAAAAGTGTGTGTGAGTGTGTGAGTGTCCAGTTAAAATTAAGATTTCGCATTTTTTAAGCTCATCATTTAAAAAAAATTACAGTCATCTTATTTTCATTTTGAGAGATGAAAACAAAATACACAATGGGCTGGTGATTTTCCCACAATGGGAGCAATCAACTGTTTCACTGTCTGAACCTGAACTGTAACAGATCTGTGGGCGGGCGGGGGGAAAGACGAGAAGGGGTGGCAAGCATGGAGTTGGGCAAAATTTCATTTCACCAAAATGTGGGTGCAGATAGGCTTGAGTCAGAAGTCAGAAATAATTATATCTTAGAATCAATGTCAGACACATTTGAAATTGAAAGATGAATTGGAACTTCTTCTGAAGCTTGTGAAATCTCCAAAACGGAAGCAATATCTGGACCAAGGAAAGCCCCAAAAGGATTGGGCTAATTCTTGATTCGTTTGCAGATGAGCCACTTATCAATAAGAAAGAAAACATACCAATCTATTGAAAACATCAGAAAAATGTCATGCCCAAGCTGTATCAACGAGCAAAAATTGTACCAGCAGTTCCAGCAACACAAGTGAGTCTTAAAAGAAAATTTCCAGACCTCAAAGGTATCTTTTTACTGCAGAGGTCCAATATCACAAACCAAATGTTTCAAGATGTTATTTTAGGTTTTTCAAACAAATGGTTCATCAAAAAAATGATGTTTATTTAACAACACAAAAACACTAGGAAAATTCATGTAAAGTTTAAGTTAAAAAATAAATAAATAGTCAAAAATTAAAACAGTTTTCAGTTGCAGCTCTGTTTTTTCAAGTTATCTCCACAGAGATTTAAATAGGATTTGAACATGTAACTGAACTTTTACTTTTGTTTCTTTGGGTGGCTTGAACCATCGATGAAACTGAACATATTTAATGCAACTTAACCCGAACTGAACCAAACCAAAATAAATACCAGTTGGACTCCCTGCCTGCTGTTGCTAGCAGTGACTTTGGTTTGACCCAGAATCCTGCACATCAGTCAGAGCAGGGCCCTGTTCTGTCCTGTCAACCCCAAACATTTAACATTCAGGAGTTGGACTCTCAAATAATGAGACTGTCTGTCTGAAAAAAATCAAAGAGTAAATTGGGAGCAGGGTGTGTGTGTGTGTGTGTGTGTGTGTGTGGAGGGGGGCGGGATATTTGCCTAGTGAATTCTGAGCCCTTGGGGGAAGTCCACTGCCCACCCTTCCCCCCCTGCTTGTTTGACCATTTCTAGGGGAAAAGATTCCCCCCTGAAACTCTCCTACCCCATGGGCTGGGGGAGCTGCTATTTTCTCTCTCACCATCCCCCTCCCTTCTACCCTCCGGCTCTCCCTTCTCCAGCCAGTCTCAGCTTGCTCTCATATTCTCCCTCCAGCCTCCCCACAGCCCCTCTCCACACATCCCACCCTTTCCTTCTCTTTATCCCGCCACTCAGAGTTTCCCTCTATTCCAGCTCTGTTCCCCTGAGCCCCAGAATTCTCCCCCGCCCCCTGATTCCTGAGTATTCCCTCAGCATCCCTTCAGCAGCCCCACATCTCCATGGCCCCATCCTGCCCCGTGCATCCCTGTTCACCACCCTCCTGCCCCCTCACACATCGCTGTTAACCCCTCAGTGCCCTCTGGCTCTCAGAGCCCCCTGCCCCTCTTCACCCCCCTTCCGGCCAGCCCCACTCCCCTTCCCCTAGGACCCGCTCCCTTCCCCTGCCGAAGCCCCCCTCTCCATGTCTGCCAGCCCCCCCCAACCCAGAGCACAGGGAGAGCAGGCGGCATGTGCTCCCCCACCCCACAGCACAGGGTGGGCAGGCGGTGCGTGCCCCCCCAGGCTCCCAGCACAGGGCGGGTGGCATGCAACCACCACCACCCCCCGCCCTGACCACCCCACGCACAGGACAGGCCACCTCAGCACCTCCGTTCCCCTCCCTCCCCCAAGTAGCAGGCCGCACGGCCTCGGTGCCTGAGGCCCCCCAGCAGTGGGCAGCCTCAGCTACGCCAAATCCTGGCCACCCTAGCCCCAATCTTTAAAAGCAAGGTGTGATAGAGCCTTCAATGGCCAGATGAACTAGTGGCTAGTTAGTTGCACAAAGGGGACTTAGGGGGATCTGGGCCACACCCCCCCCCATCAGGTCCCAGCCCAGGGCCCTGTGTGGTTCAACCCCTAAACAGAGGAGATGAGTCTCTCTCCCTGTCGGGGGGGCAGGGGGGGCCTTCAAAACCAGTTTCCTCGGGCTGCTTCCTTCTAAAGTCTCTCTAGTTTGGGGCACAGCCCCACTAGTCCAGTCGCCCCACAGTTGGGGCTTATCTGCAGGCTCCCCTTGGCTTACTTGCCTCCAGTGGCTGCGTTGGCTGGCAAGTCGCTACTCCGTCCCTTCAGGCAGGCAAACAGGGAGCTCCTGCCCCTCACCAGTCATCCCCTGGCGGAGCCGGCTCCCTTCTTTTCTCCTCCCTCCAGGCCTGGCATTGGCTGCAGGTATAGCGGGGCAGGGCTAGCTGAACCCAAAGGTTTTCTTTAATCCCTGCTGTGCCAGTCGGCACTTTCTCTTCTCCTTCATAGAAGGAAATACAGATTTAAAGAGAATACCTACCCCATTCCTGACTACACACTTCTAAAATCATTCACTGGCAATAGGACACTGCCCCATCCCAGGTAAGTGCCTTTGACAGAAGAGTTCTACACACAACACTGAGTGTGTTCATCTCACTCACAATGTAACGCAAATCCTGAATTCTGAACTGAGCAAAAATGGCTTGTGCCTGGAACATGGCCTGCGCCCACGTTGGTGGGGAATAACACTATGTTAAAACTTTCTTATACATTATGAGGGCTGTAGGCATAAGGGCTCTGCTTAGATAGAAGTTGCCAGAGTCTCACCTAATCACAAGCTTCCAGGAGCTTGGGGTTCTAACAAACACATCAACTGTCATGAAGCTCATGAAAAAATCCTGAAGGTTGGCAACACTGCAAGGCCCTTTTACACTGAACCAGAACAGTCTTAGCATGCATGAGAATCAGTCCTTGGAAACACTCCAACTTAACCAAGTTTTTAGCCTGTGAATTTAACAATTTCCTTCCTTAAACACACAGACCCTGCTTCTGCAAGCTCACCATCAGAGGTGGACATTGGTGTCTTTGTGAAGCCCCAGTGACCCTCCACACCAGCACAGGGGGGGCTGGTTGCAGCACCAGAGCCCTAGTGGTTCATTTTTCAGAAAAGCCTCTGGGGCTATAATGTTACCAGCTGGCACCTTCCAGCTCACCAAACCGCATGAGTCAGTGCCAGGTAGGGAAACACCCAGTTGTTTTTGCAGGAGGGGCATATTTCTGAGCTCAGGAAAGTGAAACTTACACTTACACTGTCCAGAGGGAGCCATGGCCGCAGAGAACCCCATGGAAAGTCTCCAGGAGGAAGCTAGTTGTCCCATCTGTCTGGAATATTTTCAAGACCCAGTGATTATAGACTGTGGGCACAATTTCTGCCGAGGCTGCATCAGCCGGTGCTGGGAGGGATCTGACTCGGAAGTATCCTACCCTCAGTGCAGAGAAACTGCTCAGCAGAGAAACCTCAGGCCAAACAGGCAGCTGGCAAATGTTGTAGAAATAGCCAAACAGCTGAGTTTCCAGGCAGGAACAGGGTCAGGAAGGGATAGTGTGTGTGATGAGCACCAGGAGCCTCTCAAACTGTTCTGTGAAGAGGACCAAACCCCCATCTGTGTGGTGTGTGACAGATCCCAGGCTCACAGAGCTCACGCTGTGGTTCCCATAGAGGAGGCTGCCCAGGAATACAAGGTAGGGAACTTCTCTCCAGCCTAATGGGAAATAATTTTGAATGTTAGTTGCAGGTTCATTTAATCACAAGTTGCCAGTCACACATATTCTCTCTCTCCTACAGCTATTGATGTATCTGCATCATTCAGCTCTGTGAAGAAAAGAAATGTATGAAAAATTATATAGCAACTCCTTAATAAAGGCCTCAGGCCCAGCAGGGAGATGAGGTTTCCCACTGGGATTCTGAATTCCTGTGTTCCTCCGTAAGGGATTAAATTCAGATGCCAGCCTGCATTAGAGGAGGTCACTGTGCTAAACCCTGTGTGGACCCCAAGCAGCTTGAGTCCACACACAAAAGGGCTCCAGACAGCGTAGGTCCATGCCGAACACCATGGGCATTAGCCTGGGTTGCCGCAAAACTAACCTGGGAAGAGCTGTCCTGTGCCAGTCTGAACTGTTTTATTGTGTGTGTGGGCAAGGACCAGCCAGAGTGGTTCCATTAGTCCTACAGTGCAGCCTTTTGAAATCTTGCAGAATCCACTGCTTCTGGACACTTTTCCAGGGACGCTGGGGTAACTACACAGCGGGCATTGCCACTGAAAGGGTTTAGAACAGCACTAAGTCAAACTCCAGCCATTCTTAACACTAATCAGCATCTCTAGTAGGGTTTGCTTTAGTGCTTAAGCAAGTTCTGCCCAACTAGTATGCTCCCCAGGGGTTCAGGGCTGAAGTTCAATGGTCCTGGTAGTTCCTGTTGTTTGTATCACAAAGTAAGCTAAACCTTCTCAAAAATAGATTTATTTGTTCCCCACCATGGCCCATTAACACCTAATATCCCAGGACCAACACAAATACAACACTGCATATAACACCTGGGATTTGTATCATTTTGTGAGTTAAACCTTCTCAAAAACAGGTTAATTGATTCACCATCATGTGACTCCAGTTTCTTGCTCGTTTAATTCTATGGAGAAAGGGGACAAATAATTCAAAACAGTCTCAATATAAAACACTCCCTGTCTCTGTTAATGAGGTTTCATTTCCTTGGTGTTCCTGATGTCATAAACCTGGTAGGGTTGACAGTCACCTACAGAGTCTTCGGTTTGACATGGAAACCCCCCACCCCACCCCAAGCACTCTCAAAATGAAACCTCCCAACATCATTTCTGTTTCTTCAGGAAAAGATTCAGGCCCATTTGGAGATTCTGAAGGAAGAGAGAGAAAAGCTTCTGAGATTTAAAGTGACTGGAGAGGGGAAAAGCCTGGAGTATCTGGTAGGTGCCCATTGTTATTAACTTGCAGGGACTTGCAGTGGGCCATCTATTAGGAATCTGGTCTTGGGATCCCCCACCCATGGCTTTTCCCAGCAGCCTGGGTTCCCTGGGCCTCTCTTACCCTGGCCGGGCTCCAGCTTCCAGCCTGGCCGGGGGGCTGGACCTCGGCGAGAAGAGGAGGGGGAGAGGGCTGGGTCTGTGGTGAAAAGTGGATGGGCCAGGCCCCTTGGCTTCCCTTTTCAGGTGCACCTGGTAGGACATCTGTTTGTAGGCAGCTTCCTCCATGGACTTGGGGAATGTGGGCTTTGTGTTTCTTCATGAGCATGGATGTCTGTGTTAGAGTCCTGTGTCTTCGCACACCTACACAAACCGGCCCTGAGAAATCCTCTCTCAGGAGCAGGACCACATCATATTCTGTAGAATCTAAGCTTCCATTCCAATTAATGAGTTAATTTCTAGCCCTTGTGTCTTTCACAAAACTCCTCCCAAGGTGAGCAGACCATGTCTCGTGCAGTGCTGTCTGCCTGAGTCTGCAGACATTTCTTGCATTGTTAATTATTTCTCTCCCCTCACATCTCTGTTAATGTAGTGCTCAGTCCTGCTGGCTGCTGCTCTGGGTCTGGCTTAACACAGTGTGCTGACTATGTCAGACATAGAAACATCCCATGATAAAATATTAGGGACAAATGGGAAAGTGGTAGAAAATCCTCTCCCTACTAAGGACAGGGTATAATCATGCGTTAGACATCACAGAATTTTCAAAGAAATTCTCTCTCCTGCACAGTCAGCACTCCATGAACGGACCCTAGACTCTCTCTCTAACCCTTACCTGTCCTTTCTTTTAAAAAAAATAGATACAGACACAAAACAAGAGGCAGAAGGTTGTATCTGAATTTCAGCAACTGCGGCAGTTTCTAGAAGAAGAAGAGCAACTCCTGCTGGGCCAGCTGGAAAATCTGTAAAAGGCGATTGTGAAGATACAGAATGACGATGTCACTAAAATGTCTGAGGAGATTTTCCGTCTCAGCAACTTGATCAGTGAGCTGGAGGGGAAGTGTCAGAAGCCAGCAAGTGAATTCCTGCAGGTGAGACTGAGTTATAAACTTCCCTGATCCAAACACAGGGACAGGACAGCTCCTGAATCATGGGCACTGGAGACCAGCAGTCAGAGTTCACAGTGTAATTCAGTGTGTGCATTCCTGAAATGTGAATTATTGTTTCTCTTTGAAGAATTACAGACTCATTTATATTAGAGATGACATTAACTCAGCAAATCCATGGCCCTAGGGCCAAGGCAGGGCCTCTCTTTCCCATATCTGCAAAATCCCTTCTCTGGGATCCCCAGTGGGCAGCATTTGGGACTAAAATTGTTTTTCTGTCTCTTTCCTCTCTAGGATGTCAGAAGCACCTTGAGCAGGTATGTGGCTCTATTTCACTTCCCCTCATTCTTTACGATGCTTTGAAAGGGCTTGGAGAGTGTATTGACTCTACATTTCATAAAAATATAAGAATGGCCATACTAGGTCAGACCAGTATCCTGTCTTCCAACAGCAGCCAATGCCAGGTGCCCCAGAGGGAACGAACAGAACAGGTTATCGTCAAGTGATCCATCCCCTGTCACCATTCCCAGCATCTGCCAAACACAGGCTAGGAACACCATGCTGGTTTATAGCCACTGATGGACGTATGCTCCATGAACTTATCTGGTTCTTTTTTGAACCCTGTTTGTGTCTTGGCCTTCACAACATCCTCTGGCAAAGAGTTTCACAGGTTTACTGTGCGTTGTGTGAAGAAATACTTCCTTTTGTTTGTTTTAAAACTGCTGTCTATTAATTTCATTTGGTGACCCCCTAGTTCTTTCGTTATGAGAAGGAATAAATAACACTTCCTTATTTGCTCTCTCCACACCAGTCATGATTTTATAGACCTCTATCATAGCCCCCCTCTTAGCCGTCTGTTTTCTAAGATGAAATGTCCCAGTCTTATTAATCTCTCCTCATATGGAAGCTGTTCCATAACCAGAATCATTTTTGTAGTGCTTTTCTGAACCTTTTTTGAGATGGGGTGACCAGGTCTGCATGCAATATTCAAGATTTTGCATGGATTTATATAGACGCAATGTGATATTTTCTGTTGTATTATCTATCTCTTTCTTAATGATTCCCAACATAGTTAGCTTTTTTGACTATCGCTGCACATCGAGTGGATATTTTCAGAGAACTATCCACAATGACTCCAAGATCTCTTTCTTGAGTGGTAGCAGCTAATTTAGACCCCCTCATTTTATAACTATAGATGGGATTATGTTTTCCAATATGTATTACTCTGCATTTATCAGTATTGAATTTCATCTGCCAAATTTTTTAGCCAGTCACCCAGTTTTGTGAGATCCCTTTGTAACTCTTCACCGTCTGCTTTGTACTTAACTATCTTGAGTAGTTTTGCATTATCTGCAAATTTTGCCACCTCACTGTTTACCCCTTTTTCCAGATCATTTATGTATACGTTGAATAGGACTGGTCCCAGTACAGACCCCTGGGGAACACCACTATTTATCTCTCTCCATTCTGAAAACTGATAATTTGTTCCTACCTTTTGTTTCCTGTCTTTTAATCAGTTACTAATCCATGAGAGGACCTTCCGTCTTATCCCATGACAGCTTACTTTGCTTAAGAGCCTGTAGTGAGGGATCTTATCAAAGGCTTTCTGAAAATCTAAGTACACTATATCCACTGGATCCCCCTTATCCACATGTTTGTTGACCCCCTCAAAGAATTTTAGTAGATTGGTGACGCATGATTTCCCTTTACAAAAACCATGTTGACTCTTCCCCAACAAATCATGTTCATCTATGTATCTGATAATTCTGTTCTTTACTATAGTTCCCCAGGGCACTGCAGCAAAATATATGGGGCAAGGTCACATTCTGAATGTAATTCCCATTTATGCATTTAATCCTCACCCTTTTACACAGGACTCTTGAATTATCTATTCAGTGGGAAAGACTGGCCTACAGTATTTCCTAGAGATATTACATCCCTGGGGAATTGGCTGCCTCAGAACCCTGAGGATCAATATGGGCCTTTCAGCTCAAGGCACTGGTTACAATCATGCCCTGGACAGCAGGAATCAAGAGCCTTTGCCACCTCAGGACTGTTTGGAGACCTGTGTGGAAGGAACTGGTGGGGGCGGGGGCCCCTGAGGTTTCAATCTAGTTCCTGAAAGAACAATCCGATAGCACTGTGCGCATGAAATAGGGGAACATACTAGTATTAGTGCATGGAGGCGAAGGAGTGAATTGGTCATGAAAACATGATTCCCCTTTGATGTACAGATCTGCTCTGTCCAGGCTAGAGATGAAGAATATTAATGGGGCCTTTAGGGAAAGGTTGCACTGCCATGGCCAGTGCTGTGCCTGCTCTGAGACTGGGAGAAGTGGAGGAATTCCAACTCCAGGCCCATAAGAGCAGCAACTTCCACTAGCAAGGAATTATAATGAGTCACTAAAAGAAACATAATATCATGAAATTCTTCCTCTCCAGGTGCGAGAAGGGGAAGTTCCTCCAGCCAGTGGAGATTTCTCCTGAGCTGGAAAAGAGACTCAGTGATTTCTCCCAGCGAAATATTGCTCTAACGGAGATTCTGTGGAAGTTCAAAGGTACTGAGAAGGGATCTAGGAAAGGAAACCAGGGTGTGTCTCTGGGACTATGGGTGGAGATGGGCTCTGGGCAACTGGTTCAATTAGATTATGTACCTATTTAATAAAAAGTAGAAAGCAGACAAACTGCGCAGATGAAGTAAGGGCCCAGGTGCCAGGATCTTTCACATTATTTCACTCTGTGAACTTTGGTACAATCATTAAGGTAAAAATGTACAAAATTTGGGGTACCTCAGTTTCACTCTTCCAACTACAGAACTACAGGGCATGTGCTCCAGAGCTGTTTAGCAGCCCCACATGCAGCTGGAGTCCATAGGATCTGCAGGTGCCCATTACCAAGGAACTCCGGGCCCCAGGTGCCTAAGGCCTTGTCTATCTACACTACAGAGTTTTGTTGATTCCAGTTACGCCAACAAACAGCCACTGCTATAATTAAACCACTGTTGCATGTCCACACTGTGCTCCTTGTGTCGGCAAAGCACATCCACAATAGTAGCTTTGCATTGACACAGACAGCAGGGCACTCTGGGTAGCTATCCCACTGTACCCCTGGCCAGAAGGTGCTTTGTGAAGGGTTTGCAATGCCTCATGCAGGCAGGTAGAGAGTCACATGATGAAGGTTTCTCAATCTCATTGTTCCATGGGCATCCTACTGTATGGCCAGCTATTTTTCAACTGCCCTGGCAACCTGCACCCCAGCCATCACTGTCAGAAAGCATGGATACTACCCTGCTGTTCAGTATTGTGCTGTGCTGTGTATTGTGCTTGTATTGAACACAAGGCTATAGGAGGAGCCCAATGGGGGGCTATTTGGCTGGAGGATGCCTTGAAGGAGCATTTTAACACTGAGCCACAGTAACATTTGTTGCTGTAGTGTGCTGAACCTGGCATTGTTTCTTTGCACTGTGCTATGAACCTTGTAATGATTTCTGTGTGTGCCTGAAAAGTTACACATCTTAGATCACTTTTTAGAGTAACGCTTGATAACATGATCAAACTGACACTGCTGAATAGTAATTAGGGTTACCATACGTCCGTATTTTCCTGGACATGTCCAGCTTTTTGGTTCTTAAATCACCATCTGGGAGGAATTTTTAAATATCTAAAAACGTCTGGGATTTTGCCACATCGGTTGGGACACCCTTTGTCCCGATATTGGGGACCGCTCACCTCACCACACACACCAAAGTCCCGGGGCTGGTGGCGCTTCCTGGGGCAGCTCCCGGCACCTGCCCGCTGGCAGGAGCCTGCAGTGTGGGCGGCCCCTAGGCACAGAGGCGGAGGTGGTCTCCGCGTGCTGCCTCCTGCCCAATCAGAGCTGCGGGGGCAGGGCTTGCAGGTGCCGGCAGCGGGCAGCAAGCCCTCCGCCCTCACCCTGACCCGACCTGACCCGAACCTAGGAGCCAGAGGGACCTTCCGGATGCTTCCTGGGAGCCGCCCCAGGTAAGCACCGCTGGGACTCCCCACCTCGCCCCCCGGAAGGTGCCTCTGGCTCTCAGGGTCGGGTCGAGTCAGGGGTGGGGGGGCGGAGGGCTCTCTGTGTGCTGCCGGCACCTGTAAGCCCCACTCCGTGGCTATGGCAGCTCCCATTGGTGCTTTTCTTTGGTGCTGGCCAATGGGAGCCACGGAGCTCACGCTTGTGGCGGGTGCAGCACGTGGAGACCCCTTGGCTGTCCCTGATCCTAGGAGCCAGAGCGACCTGCGGCAGGAGGGGTGAGTAGGTGAGTGGGGCATGGTGGTGAAGAGGCGAGCGGCGAGGGAGCCAGTGGCTGGCTGGTGGGCGGGTGAGGAGGCAAGTGGCAGGCGGGGAGGGTGAAGAGGCGAGCGGCGAGCCAGCGGTGGGCAGTGAAGAGGCGAGCGGCGAGGGAGCCAGCAGCGGGGGGGGTCCAATGGGGCAGAGAGGGGGCAGAGTCGAGGACTTTGGGGAAGGGGTTGAAATGGGGACGGGGAAGAGGTGGAGTTCGGGTGGGGGCAGGTGGGGTGAGCAAATACCCCCTTCCCCGCCCCCGCCATAGTGTCCTCTTTTTTGAATATTCAAATATGGTAACCCTAACAGTAATAGAAGAAGCCCACAGAAGTGTGTGTTTGTGTGGGGGAAGCATGTGTGACAGGGTGTGGGTGGGTGTGTGTGTGTGAGAGAGAGAGAGAGAGAGAGCATGTGTTGGCGGAGCGTGTGAGAGACTGTGTGTGTGGGGAGTGTGTATGTGAGAAAGAGAGACAAATTGTGTATGGGGGACTTCCTGGGGCTTTGAAAGGGGAGGGACACATGTCTACATAGCTGGATGAATGGCAGCAGATTTCCAAACAGTGAGCAGAGCGGTCATGGTGGGCATTGTGAGATACCTTCCGGAGGCCAGTTACAGCAACGTAACAAACACAGTGTCTACACTGACACTTTGTTGATCTAACTTTGCTGCAAAAATCTCTATGCCTCCCATTGCGGTGGTTATATTTTGTCAGTAAAGCAGGAGAGTTTTGTCACCAAGAGGTGCATTGTAGTGTGTACACCTCCACTGTTTTGTCAACGAAAGCTGCCTTTTGCCGACAAAACGATGTAGACAAGGCCTAAAGGTTGGCACCAAAATGTAAACCCTCAATTTAAGGCCACTTTTGAAATGTGGACCCAGCTCACCATTGTGCTCTGGCCCCGTGTGGCAGCTTGTGTGGGCCAAAGGGGCTGTAGGGAAGGTGTAAACCCAGGAGAATCCTCCCAGCACAGGAGCCTCTTGTGCCTCTAGCTCCTCCACAGCAGCTGCAGGCTCAAGGAGTGTCCCGGGAAAGCAGGGAACAGAGGGGAGCTGTCGAGGGCTGGGCAGAGGAGGAAGGGGTGGAGCAGGCTCAAGGAGTGTCCCGGGAAAGCAGGGAATAGAGGGGAGCTGTCGAGGGCTGGGCAGAGGAGGAAGGGGTGGAGCAGGCTCAAGGAGTGTCCCGGGAAAGCAGGGAATAGAGGGGAGCTGTCGAGGGCTGGGCAGAGGAGGAAGGGGTGGAGCAGGCTCAAGGAGTGTCCCGGGAAAGCAGGGAATAGAGGGGAGTTGTCGAGGGCTGGGCAGAGGAGGAAGGGGTGGAGCAGGCTCAAGGAGTGCCCCGGGAAAGCAGGGAACAGAGGGGAGCTGTCGAGGGCTGGGCAGAGGAGGAAGGGGTGGAGCAGGCTCAAGGAGTGTCCCGGGAAAGCAGGGAATAGAGGGGAGTTGTCGAGGGCTGGGCAGAGGAGGAAGGGGTGGAGCAGGCTCAAGGAGTGCCCCGGGAAAGCAGGGAACAGAGGGGAGTTGTTGAGGGCTGGGCAGAGGAGGAAGGGGTGGAGCAGGCTCAAGGAGTGTCCCGGGAAAGCAGGGAAGAGAGGGGAGTTGTCGAGGGCTGGGCAGAGGAGGAAGGGGTGGAGCAGGAATAATGGGGTGTGGCCAGGGTAAAGCTGTGCCTTTGACACTGCCTCCGGGAGAAGTCATCTAGGGGCCACTGGACCAGAGGTGCAACTCAGGCTGGACCTCCGGACTTCCGCAGCCTGTGCCAATGTCTGCACTGACCCCAGCAGCTACTGAATAGGAGAACCACAAACTGTTTCCCCCGTCCCTTTACCAGTGCAGGGGTGAATGAGGCCCATTGAGCCAATTCTCTCCCTGACTCAGTTTCCGCATTTATGAAATAATTTTAATATTATTTGTATTTCAGTCTATGCAGAATGAAAGCCCCATTGTGCTGAGCTCTGTACATATACTGAGTAAATAGACCCAAAGAGCTCACAATTCAGGCTCCTCATCCTGAAAAGTCTCAGCATCCCACTGATGTGAAAGAGGCCAATGTTTGTAAAGTTACATTAATGCTAAAATCTTTGCAGGATCTGGCCTGGCTTATGACAAAATGCAAAAGGAGAATGAGAAATCAGCTGGGTTTGGAGGATGAGGGAACAGAAAATCTGTCTTCCACATAGTGTCTCTTTGAGTGGTTCTGAGGCTTCATGGATATTGGTTCTGTTGATTTGAGACGCTTGAATGAAAGAGAAAATAGGATGATTCATATTAGTCTTTGTTAAAAATCTGGGTGTGTCTCTGTCTCTCTTCAACTGTTTTTCTCTCTTAATTAAAATACAATTATGTCAATTAAGAGTGAGGATGTCACAAATATGACAGCATGAAATATCATCTATCTTATCCTTTCCCCCTCCAGACATTCTGCCATCTGAACTGGAGACAATAAGAGGGAAATCCTTAGGATCACACAGACCAGGTGAGACTTCAGGTGGAGATTATCATTAAATAAAGAGGAAAATCCTATGAAAACATTTTCATGAACTTCTAGATAAATGTCCAAACCAAACCAACACTGACCATGACACACACCCCTAAAAATAAAAATAAAAACAAAAACATGAAATACTAAAAGAAAAGGAGTACTTGTGGCATCTTAGAGACTAACCAATTTATTTGAGCATAAGCTTTCTGAGCTACAGCTCACTTCATTGGATAAAGTGAGCTGTAGCTCACGAAAGCTTATGCTCAAATAAATTGGTTAGTCTCTAAGGTGCCACAAGTACTCCTTTTCTTTTTGCGTATACAAACTAACACGGCTGCTACTCTGAAACATGAAATACTAAGAGCTCCCAAGCCGAAATCACACAAACAATCCTGATACCATCCTTAGTGTTGAGTCCCTGCACCCACTGACGAACAGAAACTCTCTCCCTGACCAACAAACACTCTGAGGCTAGGCCTACATAGCAATGTAAGCGTAAGGGATTTGAGTCAGCTGACCTCTTGTCAGGGAATCCTGGGCTTGAGCATCAACATTGCATTTTAACTCTAGGTTAAGAATTTTCTGCACTTGGGGGGAAACTCGACTGCCAATCCTGTTTCCTAACTGTGACCGTGCTATTGATGGGACGCGGGTGCCCGTAAGGAGCACATGAGTACATACGCCGCATAATTAGCTCATTTGGTGGCTGTCTCCATTTGAAAGGGCATTATACTGAATTACTGTCTAATCGGATAACTGGGTTCTCCAGCTCTAGGCTCGGTCACATTGGCAAAAAACATGCCCCTGTGCCTGTCCTAAGGATAATGAGGACATCAGTCTCCAGGGTGTCAAACTATTACAGTGAAACTTTGTAATTCTTAATTTTTCAAATAGGATGATCAATGAAGGTGAGGAGTTTTTGCTTGCTTGCTTGATTTTTTCAGTTTGTTTTGAAGTTTGACATAAAATGAAGGTGTCAGAGGGAAGGCACACACACATTCCAGTCTGGCTGCTGCTTGCTGCAAAGTGGCAAAATCTATCCCCAAGGCTTGGGATGCAGTGTGCTCCAGCAACCCTGGGGAATCCTTTATCCCTGCCATCACCACACCCCCAGACCTCTGGGATGCTGCGGAGAAGTTTTGGTGCTGGCTCCCACTGACCACCCTAATAGTGCATGCTGCCCAGGTGACCCTGCACCTGCAGCCCAAGAGAGGGCAGGAGGGCCTGGAGTAAGGGCCAGTGAGCAGAGCAGGGACCATAGCAGCTGCCCTGCAGGGAGAAGAAGTGACAGAGCTCTCGGCTCAGTATGGCTGAGGGAAGGATGACCCACCTCCTAACTTTGCTCCCTGCTCCAGGCAAGCTCCGTGCACCACCATGGAGGAGAAACTTCCACCACCACTGTGGGAGGAGCAGGAAGGGGGACCTCTCGGCCAGGTAGTAATGCTGTGTCTGGCATGCTGTGCTGGCTGCCTGTAGCACTGCTCCTCCGCCTCCAGGAACTATAGGATACACCCAGAAGACTTCTACACCCAAGTCAAGCCACGGATGCATGCACATAGGAAACCAATAGGGCTTGGACCCTGGGTTCCAGTTTAACATGGGCTCTGACCCTCCAGACCTGCAGGGTCCTGGGACTCTGGATCAGAGCCCTAGATTAGCATATTTGCAGTGTGGATGCAATGAGGGTTTGGCTTGAGCCCAGGCTCAGACCCAGGCTTAAACTGCTGTGTAGATACACTCTCCCTCACCAACACAGATATGTCATTAATGCTGACCCTGGCATTTCCATACATGTCCGTAAGCCCTTTAAATATTAAATTCAGATGGGTTGCCACCTTTTTTTCCTTTCCCCTATGTGAGGGGCTCGCTCCGATTGCTCTTCACCAGCATCCCATCTTTCTCTTCAGCTGGGCTGGGCTGAGATCTCCCATTTGAGTTGCTCTCTTTCTCCTCTGTTCGAGATATGGTCCCTCTGTGATGTTGCCACATCCTCCCTGCTCTCTGGGCTGGAGAAGGGGCCACTCTCTGGCCTGAGTGGATCATCCCCAATACCCATCCCCTTCTCTTCTCCCAGGCCAGGGAGAGAAGGACAGGTTCAGTATAGAGCTTCCCCCAGGTTTATATCTATTACCTTCCTCCTCTAACTCCCCTCCCTGCAACTTCAGGTTCTCACCTTCCTCTCTAACCCTCAGAGGAGAAGCTCCAGCAGGAAAAGCAGGGAGATGCTATTTGCATGTACTGGGACATGGTGGATCTACGCCTTCCCAAAGCTAAAGGCCCGTCCCCTCAACTAAGGGGGAGAAAGCATGAAGCCCAGGGAGCAATGGAGTATTTGGGACAATGAAAGAGAAACCTGGACAAGGAGAGAGGTCAGAAATTAAAAATGAGGGAGCCAGAAGGGGACACCAAGCAGAGAACCCCAGAGAGCATCCATCGCTCCTCAAAGGTGTCTAAGGAGTCAGTGAACACTGCCCAGGGGAACGGTGCCTGGAGACATGATTTTAAAAGGGAATGGATATACATGCCACAGTCTCAGAGCACTTCTCCCTCCCTCCAGATTTGTCCTCCTGCAGTGATGTGTGGCCATCTTGGCCATCACCAGGAGGAGATTAATAAGGAGGTCTTGCCACTTTCCGAAGTCACAAATGGGGTGTGTATACATCAGGAGGTGCAGGGAATATTGCAGCCAGAACTTTAGTAAGAGGTTCAAAAAGAGCTGGAAAAGGGGCTGCAAGCTGATACACCACCTAATATCCCCAGTGGGCTGTGGAACAAAAGTGGAGTGCAGGCTGGCCCACCACAGTTCCTCATTTTCTCTCCTGTAGGTCCCACCATTTGGAGTCAGGATGGAACACAAAGGCAAGGAAGTGGATGGTGTGGAGCACGAGCATGTACAGATGTTCTTGGGGACTGGTACAGAGGTGAACCAGCTGGATGTCCTTCAGCCAATACAGGTGGCATGTCAAAGGTGGCTGGGGAGGCTTGTGGTGCAAGAGGCGATGATGAGTTACAGAGGGCCAGCTGTGAGGGATGGATGGGAAACGCCTTCTCACGGGACCTGGTTGAGGAAAGCAAGAGAAGCAAGAGGCTAGATTGTCCTCACCTTCTGGAACACAAAAGAGGGGACATGTAGGGTGGGCAGCCCCGTGCACTGGCTGAGCACTGTGGGCTCCATCCAGTCACTCTAGTTCTGAGTCTGGTTGTACCATCCAGGGCTATCCTCTGATGCACCAAGGGGGCTTCAACCACCTGCACACTAAGGTGTGGAAGAGTAGGGAGATGCAGCTGGGAAGGAGGGAAAAAGCAGCCACCACAGAAAGTCTCAGCAGCCAGGGGGACGAACTGCCAGGGCATCTCTGCTTATTCTCAGGCATTCAGGAGAGAGAAGCAGCTCCCCAGGCTGGTGTTGTAAATCAGAGACGCTGTGCTCTAATCTCTGTGACCCTTTTCCCCTCCAGACTCTTTCCCACCTGAGCGAGAGCAGGGAAGGGAGGATCTCTGGGATCACACATCCAGGGTGAGCTTTGGGGGAGTTTGGGGCCAAGTGACATTTTTCAATGCTGATAACAAGGCCCCAATCTTCACTTTCTCACTAGCCTCTGTCCCTGGGGAGAGAATCTACCCCTGGCTCTGGGTGGGGGCAGGATCCGAGCTCAGACTGTGTCCCTGAGACACAGGGGGTGGAATATTGCACTGAGGACCCTGAAATCAGCCTCTCTAGCCTTGGAAACTCCAGTCTTTATGACCCTGGAGGGTCCTTGGGGTCTCATGTCTGGACTGTGAAACCACAGAAAGAAGCAAGTAATCAAGATGGAGAAGCCAATCTCATTGCCCAAGGAGCTATTTAGACTGTTTGTCGCTATCTTCTATGGTCCAGGAGGACTCTGGGGATCTTCAGTCAGACAGTGTCACTAATACATGGGGGGAATTAAAAAATGGGCTTCCCTAGCCACAGTCATGCTAGTCTCTATGACCCTGGAGGACTCCCGTGTACCCAACCCTCTGGTTCCTTATTCCATCTCCTCCCCCTCCATCTCTGCAGCACCAGGGATTTTGGGAGGCGGGGGGGGGGAGAGAGAAAGGGAGACCCATTGAAGCTGCAGGAGAAGCAGAGGGTCACTGCAGGGCAGGGAGGGATGTAGGGTTTTGGTGGGAGAAGTAATTGCTGGGCTGGGGGACAGGCAGATGTGGTGGCAGCAGGGATAGAGAATTAATTAATTGGGATTTGGGGTTTAGAGAGAAGCTGGAACCTCTACACCAGCAGGGAGCGTTTTGTACAAAACTCTTTAATCAGATCTCATTGGGGCCCCCCAGTGACAGCTCCTGCAACAGGGGCCAAAGTCACATTCCTCTGTAGATATGGGATGTCTCTATTTGTCACACAGATATAGGGGATAGGCAGGAGAAAATTAAAAACCAAGAGACAGACCAGAAACCATTATAGAATCTTCTTTAAAAATCTCTTTTTGGGGAGGGGGGGGGCGAGCGGTGTGTCAATCTCATGATTTTCTGAGAATTAAGAACATAAGAATGAATCATAGAATCATAGAATCATAGAATATCAGGGTTGGAAGGGACCCCTGAAGGTCATCTAGTCCAACCCCCTGCTCGAAGCAGGACCAATTCCCAGTTAAATCATCCCAGCCAGGGCTTTGTCAAGCCTGACCTTAAAAACCTCTAAGGAAGGAGATTCTACCACCTCCCTAGGTAACGCATTCCAGTGTTTCACCACCCTCTTAGTGAAAAATTTTTTCCTAATATCCAATCTAAACCTCCCCCACTGCAACTTGAGACCATTACTCCTCGTTCTGTCATCTGCTACCATTGAGAACAGTCTAGAGCCATCCTCTTTGGAACCCCCTTTCAGGTAGTTGAAAGCAGCTATCAAATCCCCCCTCATTCTTCTCTTCTGCAGGCTAAACAATCCCAGCTCCCTCAGCCTCTCCTCATAAGTCATGTGTTCTAGACCCCTAATCATTTTTGTTGCCCTTCGCTGGACTCTCTCCAATTTATCCACATCCTTCTTGTAGTGTGGGGCCCAAAACTGGACACAGTACTCCAGATGAGGCCTCACCAATGTCGAATAGAGGGGAACGATCACGTCCCTCGATCTGCTTGCTATGCCCCTACTTATACAACCCAAAATGCCATTGGCCTTCTTGGCAACAAGGGCACACTGCTGACTCATATCTAGCTTCTCGTCAACTGTCACCCCTAGGTCCTTATTGAACCTCATCAGATTTCTTGGCCAGACTGGGTCAGACCAAAGGTCCATCTAGCCCAGTATCCTGTCTTACGGCAGTGGCCAATGCCAGGTGCTTCAGAGGGAATGAACACTGGAAGAAGCAGGGACAGAGTGGGTTTAACCAGAGGGAGCAGAGGAAGCAAGAATAAAGGGAGAGTCCTAGAAAAAGGGTGAAAAACAGAAATGGATAGAGTGAAAGGAAAACATTCTTGAGAGGGAAAACACCCAGGGGGAGCAAATGGGGAAGGGGTAAAATTGGGGGACAGAATGGAGACTATGAGAGAAAAATAATCAGTTAACAGTGACTAGAGGAGAATGGAGAAGTCAGAAATAAACCAGGGTGGGTAACAAAAGCTAAAAAAGATTATGAGCAAAAATGGATAGAATGAAAGTAAAGAGAGAAGGAAAGAGAGAGTGTGAGAGAGGGAAAGATGACTTATAAAATGTTACTGAAAGTGAAGCTGTAACTCTTTAATTTCATACATTAGTTCATGGACATTTGTGCCATTTTAGTTCCTCAAAAGAACTATGCTTCAATTTTTTGGACATTTTCCCATATGTTCTGGTTACTGAAGATCTTCTCAGCTGCTTTAAAGCCTGACATTTACTTAATGTAAATGAAGCCTACAAAAAGTTCTATTGGCTTGTTTCCCTTTAATTTCCCAGCTGTGATTTTTGAAGGCCTTCATGAAGGGGCAGGACTAACTCAGAAATTTTAAAAGGCAGCTCCTAACTACCAGAGGAGCTAGCAAATCAGGGAGCTTTGCGAGGGAGTTTAGAGATGGAAAACGAGAGCCAGATATACCTAACAAACATTCATAGAATCGTAGAAGATTAGGGTTGGAAGAGACCTCAGGAGGTCATCTAATCCAATCCCCTGCTTAAAGCAGGACCAACCCCAACTAAATCATCCCAGACAAGGCTTTGTCAAGCCAGGTCTTAAAAACCTCTAAGGATGGAGATTCCACCACGTCCCTAGGTATCCCATTCCAGTGCTTCACCACCCTCCTAGTGAATAGTTTTTCCTAATATCCAACCTAGACCTCCCCCACTGCAACTTGAGACATTGCTCCTTGTTCTGTCATCTGCCACCACTCAGAACAGCCTAGCTCCATCCTCTCTGGAACCCCCCTTCAGGTAGTTGAAGGCTGCTATTAAATCCTCCTCCTCACTCTTCTTTTCTGCAGACTAAATAACCCCAGGTCCCCCAGCCTCTCCTCATAAGTCATGTGCCCCAGCCCCCTAATCATTTTTGTTGCCCTCCAATTTCTTCACATCCTTTCTGTAGTGGGGGGCCCAAAACTGGACGCAATACTCCAGAAGTGGCCTCACTAATGCCAAATAGAGGGGAGTGATCACTTCCCTTGATCTGCTGGCAATGCTCCTACGAATGCAGCCCAATATACCGTTAGCCTTCTTGGCAACAAGGGCACACTGTTGACTCATATCCAGCTTCTCGTTCACTGTAATTCCCAGGTCCTTTTCTGCAGAACTGCCGCTTAGCCAGTCGGTCCCCAGTCTGTAGCAGTGCATGGGATTCTTCGTCCTAAGTGCAGGACTCTGCACTTGTCCATGTTGAACCTCATCAGATTTCTTTTGGCCCAATCCTCCAATTTGTCTAGGTCACTCTGGACCTTATCCCTACTCTCCAGCATATCTACCTCTCCCGCAATCTTAGTGTCATCCACAAACTTGCTGAGCGTGCAATTCATCCCACCATCCATATCATTAATTCTCTAAATGTAGGCCAATAAGCACCCCCCTGCAAAACAAACAAACTAACAAACAACAACAACAAAATCCTGCTGAAGTAAAAATTATTGCTCTGAATGCAGCATCTATGATTACCTGTCTTGTGGGGTGGTGGCATGCGTGGGCATTTGGTGAAAGCAGTTCAAGGTCCTCAGAGACTGAGGGCATGTCTGCACTACAAACGTAAGTCAAACTATTCACATCCACACTACTCTCCTTCTGTCAGTCATGCGCATCCTTACCAGGAATGCTTCCATCAACTTAAGAGAGGCAGTGGAGTGGGGGCGGGGGGGGGGAGAAGGACTGAGAGACTGGGCTCCCCACTCCTCCCTGGCAGAATTTTTTTTAAGTACATCAGAAGCAGGAAGACTTCCAAACAATCGGTGAGGCCACAAGGTAACCGAGGTGCCAAAGGAGCACTTTCAGAAGACAAGGCCATTGCAGAGAAGCAAAATATATTCTTTGCATGGGTTTTCATTGCTGTAGCCCATAAGGTCAGTTTGCTAGCTTGCCATATTGCGTAATATGTTTTCTTTTGGTTTGATTCATATTATTTTGTTATCATATCCTATTATTAATTAATCATAGTATTTTCTGGGGTTTTGTTTATGTGGAATTCCAGTTTATGCTATTCATAAGGGTTATTCATGGTTATTCATAATAGTTGGCTGTAATGCAAGTAACCTTCAGGCCTGTATCCTGTACGATTAGCTAGAGTAAGTTAGTATAAGTGTTTGTAAACTTTGGCATAGATAAATGGCATACCAGTTGCCCCCCTTAGCTTTGGGGAACTGAACAAAAAACTTGAATCTGCTAACCTTAAGTCTGGAGCAGACCGGTAACTGCAAGGCACACTGCAGAACATGGAAGTCATGAGTTAGGCCAGGGGTAATGGTTTCGGGAATGAGATAATCGATACTAATACATATGAGTATATGGCATAACATGTTAACCTGTAGAGTAAGTGTACCTGAAGATTTATGGGGTTGAGGAAATAAGATTTAGGCATGGTAGGTTGGGCCTAGATTCTGACAGTGGGCAGTACCGAGACCCTATAAGATGGCAAACAACCATACAAAGGGGTCACATTTTCCTATCTTCTATCAAGCTATCACCTCAGTTTCACAATATATCCTAGCCACTCAACACTTGAACCTAATCCCTACCAATTTGGGAAGCCTGGACCATTAGTTCCTCGGACATGCCAGAGACAAGACTGATCCTCTGTCTCCTACTACCAGGTCTTCAGGGAAGGGTGTGAATATGCTAGCTTTAGTAGTCTTTTAGAATAGAAATGTTACCACCAGGGCTCATAGAATTGTATTACTTCTTTGTGACTCTGTGTTTTGTAGCATTTATGCTTCTTTCTTTTATTTTAATAAAGATCTTAACAAGTTGGTATTGTCCTCAGTATAAGTGTCCTTGCCACACACCCGGAAGGTCCTCCCACAATATTGAACTCTCTGTGTTCTCTATCCCTGTAGCCTGAACTGGGACAAGAACCTAAAGTATCTTCTGATCAGATCAGTGCTGAGCGGTAAACACATTAGCCCATAAAATTCAGGTCAACACTGCAAAGGTGTGGGAGATTCCCACACATCAGCCATTCTTTTTACGTGACAAATCTGAGGACCTGTCCCAGATTGAGGGGTCAATAGAGGTGGTTTTGGGGAAAACATACAAAAATACAAAAAATATTCAAAACAATGGGATCTAAATTAGCTGTTACCACTCAAGAAAGAGATCTTGGAGTTCTTGTGGCTAGTTCTCTGAAAATTTCTGCTCAAAGTGTAGTGCAAGTCACAAAATTTAACAGAATATTAGGCACCATTAGGAAAGGGATAGATAATTCCACTATATAAATCAATGGTATGCCCACACCTTGAATACTGCATGCAGTTCTGGTCACCGTCATCTCAAAAAAAAAAAAAAAAAGACAAGAAAAAGAAAAGAATTGGAACGAATACAGAGAAGGGGAAACCAAAATAATTAGGGGTATGGAACAGCTTCCATAAGACTGGGACTGTTCATTTTAGAAAAGAGACAACTGAGGGGAGATATGATAGAGGTCTATAAAACTATGACTTGTATGGAGAAAATTACTAAGGAAGGGTTATTTACCCCTTAATCTAACAAACAAACCAGGCGTTACCCAGTGAAATTAATAGGCAGCAGGTTTAAAACTAACATAAGGAAATACTTCTTTCACACACTGCACAGTCAATCTTTGGAAGTCATTGCCAGGGGAGATTGTTAAGGCCAAAAGCATAATTGGTTCAAATAATAAGAATTAGACAAGTTCATGGAGGACAGGTCCGTCATTGGCTATGAACCAAGTTGGTCAGGGACTCAACCCCATGCTCTTGGTGTCCTTAAATCTCTGACCGCCAGAAGCTGGGATCAGACAACAGGATGGCTCCTACCCAAGCTGCTGCTCCTCAGTGCTTCTTCAGTGGAGACTTTCCCCCACTCTGGATCCTCAGTCCCAGTCCATCTCCAGGCCATCTGCCTGGGGGTTGGCCTTTCCTAAGACCTGCCTGGCTCCCTGCTTTCAGTGCTGGTGCCCAGGGCCACAACTCCCAAAGGTAGGAAATGCTGGAGGGAAGAAGGTGGTGGAACCTCAATCTGCCTCCTCATCTGGCTGCCTCGTGGTGCAGTCTGTGAGTACATGGGCACTTGCTCAGCTCCCCTCTTTGCCCCCACCCCCTACGTTCAAGTCGGGATGCCCAATCTGTGAGTCATGTTGCACACTATGTCATGTCACAGTAAATCCTAGCAGGTCTGACAAATTCACCACACCCAAAGCACTGTTGTCAAATGTTTATCCAAACATTGTCTTCTAAGGTGCTTTATAAAAACTGGTGACATGCTGGTCATTGCTTGCTGAATGTACATGTTCTGTATGAAGAGTTTTGTGTGTGCTGGAAATGTGTTGTTGTGGAGGTAGTTGATAAACAAGCCTGCCCCAGACAAAGGAAGGTGGATTTACCTGCCTGCCTGGATCAAGCTAACAGGTGGATGAGAAAATAACATCACCTGATTACAAGCAAAGGCTAATAAAAGTACATTCACATCTAAAGGTAAACAAAGTGATCAAGCCAATCAGAAAAGCAAAGTGACCAGAGGACAAAGAAGGGTCTTGGCGCCCGTAGCCTAAAGACGCAGCAGCAGGGCAGAGGAACTTTACCTTGGTTAGTTTTCAAAGAATAGATTTCAAATGTTTTCTGTACTTTAAAATAGAAAAAAGGTGACAGCTTCATTGTTCAACACTTAAGGGACAAAGAGGCCCATGCTCTTGTGAAAGGTGGATCCCCCAGCCACATGGGTTGAGGACTCTAAGTACAGCTTTTTGGAGAGAAATTGCCTGAAGCCTTGTTCGTGACTTGTTCAGTTCCAGCCACTATAAAGCATGCTTTATTTTGTTTTATTTGTAGCAATTTTCTTCTCTATTGTCCATGTTTAGCACAATTTAAATCTCTGTTCTTTCTTAATAAACTTATTTTTGGTGATGCTATCAAATCCTGTCAGTGCGTTACACTAAAGTGAGGTGGGTGTCCTCATATGAGCCAGCAGGCTAGTGTGTGTTCTCTCTGTCTGGAGACGGGGGACTTGGTATTTCTGTGAGCATGTAGTGATGGGGCTGGACTCTGCAGAAGAATGCTCTGCCAGGGAAAATTGAGATTCGCTCTGAGACCTTTTCCACTGGACTATCCACTGGGACTATCACTTGGGAAACAAAGGCAGAACACTTGGGACTTAACCCCAGCTGCCATGAATGAAAAAGGGGGAAGGAAAGGGCCACTCACACAATTTCCCCCCTCCCCCCGAGTGGGGGAAGTTTTGGACATGAAGTTTTAATGGTTCTATCCCACTTGGCCTTAGAAAATTACTGAAGTATAAATGGAAAAGTTGATTAAAATTGATCATTTCAATTGTGGCGTTGGACTTGGTGATTTAATTGCCTTGATTTTATTCAGTCCATCCTGTTTCTCTCCCCCCGCACACCAACTCCCCACTCCTGTTAGGAATCTCGACTTGCTCTTGATTGCAGGAGGTATGTGTGGGGAGGGAGGGTTTTTTCCTCCTGTCAACCCCAGCTGGGTGCCTGTCACAGGTGGGTGGTGCCCAGTGGGTGGGGTCCGTCACAGATCAGGTCTCTGAAGCCCTGGGGGGTGGAGGGGCTGATGGCGTTTAAGGGGGTTTTATCATCATGGCACCGCCTCTGGCAGGGGGTTGGGCTGCTGAGCAGGGAACGAGAAACCACAAATCGTGCCCATGCTCTGAGTGTCCATAAACATCTGACTGCCAGAAGCTGGGTGTGAATGGGATGGATCACTCGATACTGACCCTGTTCTGTTCATTCCCTCGGAAGCACCTACCGCTGGCCAGTATCGGAGGACAGGACACTGGGCTAGATGGACCATTGGTCTGACCCATGTGGCCAGTCTTAGGTACTTACAGCTGAATGGCATTTTTAAAAGAGCCCTTTGCGGTTGATGGGAAGCTGGAAAATGTGCCCAGAGGAGGCTTAGAAAACAAGTCAGTTGATGACCTGTTGTTTGATCCCAGTCAGATATTTTCACATATTCCAGCAAGGATGCCCTGGTGTCGGCAGCAGTCTGTCTTTGTGATTGCCTCAGGAGCCCATCTGTTAGCCGGCCTGTTTGGGGTCTGTCCACACCGCAGCTGGCACCATGCCGTTGCAGAGAAACGAAATGAATTCTTTGCAGCAGTCTTCGTGGCTGAGCGTGTGAGGGAGATTCCCAAACCTGAGCCATCCTTTTTAGGTGACAAATCTGAGGAACTGTCCCAGATGGAGGTGTCATTAGAGGAGGTTTTGGAACAAATTGAGGAACTAAACAGTAACAAGTCACCAGGACCAGGAACTCAAATGTGAAATGGCAGGACTACTCACTGTAGTCTGTAACCTACCATTTAAATCCGCTTCTGTACCCGATGACTGGAGGATAGCTAATGTGATGCCAATTTACCGGAACTGGGTAAACAGGCATCTCAGTGGGGTGTGAACCCTGAAATCTGCCCCCCTGTGGGCGCCCCCCCCAGCAGAAGGCTCTGGGTGCATCATTGCCATCCCCTCAGAGCTCGTCTGGGGTGATGCTGGTGGGGGAGCCACCCACAGCCATCTGCTCAGGTGGCTGTGAGCTGGGCTCTCCCTTCTCTGGGACAGATCTCACCCCGAGCCAGAGGCTGGTGGCCTGAGGGCAGGGAGATCCCGGCCTGTCCAAAGAGTAGTGCTGGACCTCCTCCCAGCCCAGCACATGACAGCTGTGAGTAGCCAGGATGGGACCATGGGGGAGGATTTGCCTGTGGACCTGGATCCCACCCTGTTCCCAGGTGGGAAGCGCTGGCCTCCAGCTCTGACGGGAAGCTCTGTGTGAGTGGCTGGGGTCACCCCATGGCCGCTGGGTTTGTGCTGCTGGCATTTCACTCCAGCCGCCCCCTGCAATACAGCCTGTCCTGACAGGCCTCTGGCCTGAGAGCTGATGTAAACTGTCCAGGGAGCCCTGGACCCAGCTCTTCTGTGCAGCATTACTCCTGCTCCTCGCCACGCTGAGAGTCACCTGGAACCTGCGCCCGGGGCAGTTTGGGTGAGTTGGGCCTGCAGGAGCCCATCCAGACCCAGCTGGGCCGGGGTGGGGGGGAGCGGGGGAGAGAGTAGGAACTGGGTTAATACCCACCTGGCATAAATGCTCCATGGAGGTCAGTTGATCTTCGAACCTTTCCTGGCCTTGCTGCCCCACTGCCCCCTTTCTAGCTGGGGCCTGTGGCAGGTGCAGGAAGGGGAATCATGAGGGGCTGTGAGTGCAGCAGCTCCCTGCACTGTGCGAGAGCGTCTCTCCCTGCCTGTGACTGATGGGAAATGTCCAACTCCTACCTGACACCAGCTCCCTGGCTTCTGTCTTGCAGGTTTGTGATAAGAGGAGGAGGAGACTGCGCGTATCTGAACGATCTGAGTGCGGTCAGCAGCTTGCGATGCACCAGTGAGGGACTCTGGATCTGCACCAAACCCGATGCATGTACACAGGCACAGGAGGCTGCCGTGGTAGGGGGCTCATAAGGAGAGTACTGTGGAATTAGTCCCGGAAAAGCCAGACTGATCTCTTTACAAGATCACATCTGAGCAATTCCAGAATATCGGGGAATGCTCTGCGCATGACTGGGCAGAGCACTGTGGATGCAGGTGAAAACCAGAGATGCCATTTGCACATCTTGCCCCCCCACCCGTGCCATCTCTTTTTCCGCCAGCGGAATGGCTCTAATCCAGCCTTTCCAACCTACCTCAGCTGGACAGAGCTAACTGAGCCAAGGCACCAGCCTCCACTTTCACTGCCCTGACATTCCCCCACAGATCAGGCTGGCTCACCTGTGTGTTAAAATAGGTATTAGCATTATAAGACTGCGTTCAGCCTTTATTGAATGCTTGTGAGCTGCTGCAGCATTAATCTCATTTCTTCTGACCTCTGTATCCCACATTGTAAGGTAATATTGGAGCGTTTGTTTTGGGAGCCTCTGTGACTGTGTAAATCACCAGACAGGAGAGTGAATTGAGGCATTTAGGAGTGTGAAGTGCTGATCTCCAGCAGCTCAGAGCACAAGGGAGGAGGTGGGATACAAGAAGGAACTGAATCTAGCTCGTTGATGCTGGGGGGCAAGGTTTTCTAGGCATAAGCAAGAGTTCCCCAGCTGCTTAGCCTGGGTTAGCCCTAAAGGACAGAGTTTATAATGGACCAGTGATACACAGACTGCGGCTCACGAGCTGCAAGTGACTCTTTAATGTGTCTCCTGCCGCTCTTTGTAGCACATGATATTAAAACACTGATTTCATTGTTAACCAGTCAGGATGCTTTTACTATGTTATTAGCCACTAAGTTATTTGCTGCGAGCATTTATATAAAAATCTAAATATTTCCCCTGCCCTTCTGTTTAAATAGGAGAAGTACTATAGTAAATCAAACAATGAATTCACGCTACTGTGTCTCTTTGGGTAAGGTTGATCACTAATTTGGCTCCTGAACCACTGAGCTCGGAGCATCACTGCTATAGATGCTTCTGTTACCTTTTTGAAACTTTGTAGCTTAGTTGTGTATGTATGTTCACCCGCTTTAGCCTTGTAAATAAATCTTATTTCCTTTTTAATAAATTATCATAGAATAAGACTGGCTACATGCGCTGTCTTTGGTGTGACATCTAAGGTGCAGTTCACCTGGGGTGCCTGAACCTGTGGGACTGGGAGTAACCTGAATACTGTTGTGATTCTGAGTGCAAGAGACCATCCGTCTCACAAAGGCAGGCTCACCTGGGTTGCGAGACAGATCGGAGTACCCAAGGGGACTGCATGGCTAGGCTGTTAGGATGCCGGGGGAGGTTACCCTGCATGTTTGGTTGGTGAAATCTATGTCTAGAATTCTCAACCAGTTTGGATTTGTGTCCTGGTTCCCAGCAGTCTGCCCTGAGGTTGGTGCGCACTCTCTCAAGACACTGCAGACAGCACTACTGCATGGCCTTGGCTCCAGTTCCCTCCTTCCAGGAGAGAGGAGCTGAGCCTGCCCAGAGATGAAGTTTGGGGGAAAGACGTATGTGACCCAGGGACCCCTTGGTGCCAACTGGCAGGCAGCACAGAAGGTTTTCCAGGAATCCGCTGGGTCTGATCTTTACATCAGTCATTTTAAACCTTTCCAGATGACTGTACCTCTTTCAGGAGTCTGATTTGTCACCTTACTTAAAAAGTGAAATTCCAGTTAAAAACTACTCTCTTACAAAATCAGACATAAAAAATACAGAAGCATTACAGACATTATTACTGAGAAAAGAAAAGGAGGACTTTTGGCACCTTAGAGACTAACCAATTTATTTGAGCATAAGCTTTCATAGGCTACAGCTCACTTCATCGGATGCATAAAGGTGGAAAATGCACTGAGGATGTTTTTATACACATAGATCATGAAAAAATGGGTGTTTATCACTTCAAAAGGTTTTCTCTCCCCCAACCCCACTCTCTTGCTGGCAATAGCTTATCTAAAGTGATCACTCTCCTTACATTGTGTATGATAATCAAAGTGGGCCATTCCCAGCACAAATCCAGGGTTTAACAAGAACGTCTGAGGAACAGAGGTGGGGGGTGGGAGCAGAGAAAACCTTTTGAAGTGATAAACCCCCATTTTTTCATGATCTGTGTGTATAAAAACATCCTCACTGCATTTTCCACTTTTATGCATCCTATGAAGTGAGCTGTAGCCCACAAAAGCTTATGCTCAAATAATATTTGGTTAGTCTCTAAAGTGCCACAAGTCCTCCTTTTCTTTTTGTGAATACAGGCTAACACGGCTGCTACTCTGAATCCTGTCTTTATTACTGAAAAATGGCTGACGTTCTCATTGTTACCATATAATAAAATAAATCAATGGAAATATAAATATTGTACTTCCATTTCAGTGTATAGGATATAGAGCAGTGTAAAACAAGTCACTATCTGAAATTTTAGTTTCTACTGACTTCGCTCGTGCTTTTTGTGTAGCCTGTTTTAAAACTAGGTAAATATCTGGATGAGTTGATGTATCCCCTGGAAGACGTCTGCATACGGCCAGGAGTACATGTTCCCCTGGTTGAGAACCAGTGGTCTACAGAATAGTTCACCAAAGGGGGCATGTGAGGTCTGTATCAAGGGCCAGTAGCCCAATGGTCACCATAATGGGAGCAAGACCTCTGTACAGATACTATGTAAGGAGCTGTGTCTCCAGACTGACAATGGTGCCTTTAAGGTCTTGGAGTCAAGGCAGGTCACGGGAGGTGATGTACCTCAGATGCTCCTTTCAGACAGGAGGCAACTGAGGTTCCCTCCCTGTCTGGCCATCTGTGTATTGTGAGCCTGACATAGGATGTCTCTTTGCGCACTGAGCCAGGTGCAAAATTAGAGTGCAAAATCCACAAAAAAGGGAAATCTACAGGAAGAAACTAACAGCAGGGGGCTGTGTTTGTGTCCATCTGTCGTGTTTAAGCATAAAGACAAAGGATCGGTCTGATCTCTCTCGGTGTGCAGAGACATACTGGATCCTTGCCCTTGGAGACAAACTGACAGCATGCATGTCTCATGAAAGAAGGGTCCGAGCCTGCCTGGCTGTGAAGTGCTGCAAGGATTTTGGGTGAGCTGTACTTGGTTAGACAGGAGAATATCTTGTTAGTTCAGTCTCGGCTCTAGAACGTATGTTGTGACTTTGATATATGTGTAACCCTTCTGCCCGTCAGAGTTGGCAGCAACAAGGGTCGGGTTCAATATCTAGGGGATCCATTCCAATAACACAATGCAAACCGGCTCGAGCCCCCACCCAGTGACCTGGGACAAATATATACCACCCCCGCTGGGCGCCTCCAAGAGGCAATACTTCCCCTCTCGCAAGCACATAGTCTGAGCGTAGCAAAAGCCTTTTAATAACAGAGAGAAACAATGTGGCATTATGTTGGGGAAACACCACCAACAGGATTCATAACACAACCCATGAGCAAAAAAAAACCCACCCCAGGCAAATTGGGGCATGCCCTTTTCCCTTTGGTTCTTGAGTCCAGCAACCCCAAATCACCCAAAGTCCCAAAAGTCCAATGCCCCAAAAGTCTCTGTCCCTGGTCAGGGCAGCCCCAGAGTTCGAAAGTTTATCTGCGGAGCTTTACCTCCCAACCTGGGTGGAAATGGGACGGGGGTAAGAGGCACCTTACATGATCTGAAGCTGACCGCCCCATAGCTCCATAGCGGCGCTCCGCTCCCCTCCGCCAGCCGCCCCACAAACTCCTTCGCTCCGCTGCGCTCCGCTCCGCCAGCTGCCCCACAAACTCCTTCGCTCCGCTGCGCTCCGCTCCGCCAGCCACCCCACAAACTCCTTCGCTCCGCTGCGCTCCGCTAGCTACCCCACAAACTCCTTCGCTCAGCTCTACGACCCACAAGCAGCTCCTGCTATCCACACACTGCTCTGCGTTGAACTGCTTCACCAGCCGTCCCGCAAACTGCTCTACAATATATCTTCAGGCTCCCCCACTACTTAACACAACACTCAGTGATTTCAGCTCTTAGGTGAATTCAGCTTGTAGTAGAGGAGCCCCAGTGCTGGTACACTGTCAGCCCAAAGTGAGCTCAGCAGCCTATAACTAGACTTCTAATGAAATCAAAATTAGCTCTGATATTCCACAGTGGAGAGAGGAGAAAGTACAATTAGCATGTAAGGCCCTCACCAAGGGGCCCATGCCACCACATATTAATACTTGTCCCCAGCCTCTTTCTATTCACACAGTTTTGGAACCCATGACCCTTGCCTAGCGAGTGCTACTTAGTTGATGGTGAATCCCTCCATCATAACAAAAGGCCACGTACAGTTCCAAGCACACTTCCCATAATCAGGGTAATAACAATTTATTCTTCCTGCCCCAATAACAGAGACGCTGGGGATCCCACAGCAGCCAAAGTGACCATTTGAGCAGCTATGGTCTCATTCTAGGCGTGGTGGGTGTGCCTATGCAAATGACATCGGCCCCTGAAGTTCTTTTCCACAACTTGCCACACCTCACCACCAGATGTCAGGGTGGAGCTCATCCTGACACTGCTTACATCTGTAACCATTTGTTTCCAACACTTTCACTCGACTCTTGGCTTTGTTGAACTGAGGTGTGATTTCACTGTGAGCCTATGGCAGCGCTGTGTGTTAAGTGGAGCAGTGATCTGAGCTGGAGCTGGTAAGCTGGGGCAGAGGATGTTAACTGTTCCTTTGGAAATAGTGAATCTGTGAATCCTGCCAATGCCCAGGGGACCAGGGACTGGACGCTCCAGACAGATGCTCAGAGGGCTTGAGGGCAGAGTGGGCCTATTGCTACCCTGCAGTGACGGCAGGCCCAGCAGCGAGTGCGTGTGGCCACTGGAGTTGGGGAGCTGACCCCTGGCAGGCACAGACAAGGCTCCCTCAGGCAAAGGGCAGGTGGTGGCGAGGTGCCTCCCAGCCCTGGGTACCCTGGGAAGCATTGCAGGGTATTAACTTACTGCAGGTTTGGGGCAGTTAGAAATTACACCCCAAGGCCCCAGCCCAGTGAGGAGGACCGAGGAGAGGAACTGTGACTCTGCGGGGGGCACCTGAGTCCCAGCCCCGCCCAGAGTTCTGCTCTGCCTAAAGCCCCAGTCCCGCCCCGTGAGTAGGGCTTTACCAAATTCATGACCATGAAAAATGCATCACAGACTGTGAAATCTGGTCTTCCCTGTGAAATCTGGCCGGGGAGGAGGGGATATGTCCCAGTACTGCCCCCCTTACGTCTACGCTGCCTTCAGAGCTGGGCGGCCAGAGAGCAGCAGCTGCTGGTCTGGTGCCCAGCTCTGAAGGCAGCGCTGCTGCCAGCAACAGTGCAGAAGTGAGGGTGGCATGGGGGGCGGGGGGGGGAGGGCCAACCTTATGGGTGGGTGATGCAGGCAACTACTCCGAGCGCAGTAGTCAGGAGGGAACCCCGCCACCCGCCAGCTCCAGGCCCTTTTAACCTCTGAGTGCTGGACTCTGGAACGGGGGAGGGGCAGGGCTGGCAGCGTCCCGGGCAGGGGCTCCTACCGTGTGCCAGGCTCTAGCTGCAAGTTCGGGCTGGGCTGGGCTGGGGAGGAACCGGACCTCGTCCCCTGCATGGGCTGCTCTCAGGGCCAGATCAGAGCCACCGCCAGGAACCTCCCCCAGCAGCAGAAAGCTCCGTGGCTGCCGGCCGGGAGCCCAGCTCTGAAGGTCGCACCACTGCCAGGAGCAGTGCCGAAGTCAGGGTCGCAATACCGTGACACCCCTCCCCCAATAGCCTTGAGACCCCCCCCCCCCCTTGACCCTCTTCTGGGATGGGATCCACACAGTTACAACAGGGTGACATTTCAGATTGAAATAGCTAAAACTGTGAAATTTAAAAGACTTTTAAAAATCTCATGACCATGAAATTTACCAAACTGGATGGGTGAATTTGGTAGGGCCGTACCCAGGAGACTAAACAGGGGGTACTTCACATTACAGCTACACAAATGTGGATCCTCAGTTGCACTGTTTCTATCACGGCCGCTTCTTTCTGGCAGATCCATTTGAGCTCCGCGGCACACGTCTCAGACAGAACCTGGCTGCCTTTTATCCACCCGCAGCTGTTCCCAGCAGCAGAGCCTGAGAAGCTGCAGAGTGAGAGAGAGTCCGTGTCACTGTGGGTCCCTGTAACAAGGAAAGGCCCAGGGGTGAGTCTTTCCTCCCCCTCCCGCTAATGGGAAGCTGGGCTCTGGTGTTGTCCTTCATCTCTAACTTCCCTGCGGAGCGTCAGTCGAGAAGACATCCCAGGCTGTGAGGTGAGTTAGGGCAGTGGCTCTCAACCTTTCCAAACCACTGCACCCCTTTCAGGAGTCTGATTTGTCTTGCGCACCCCAAGTTTCTCCTGACTTAAAAATGACTTGCTTAGTGTATGTCTATACTACGGAATAAGGTCGAATTTATAGAAGTCGGTTTTTTAGAAATCGGTTTTATATATTCGAGTGTGTGTGTCCCCACAGAAAATGCTCTAAGTGCATTAAGTGCAGTAACTCGGCGGAGCGCTTCCACAGTACCGAGGCTAGAGTCGACTTCCGGAGCGTTGCACTGTGGGTAGCTATCCCACAGTTCCCGCAGTCTCCGCTGCCCATTGGAATTCTGGGTTGAGATCCCAATGTCTGATGGGGCTAAAACATTGTCGCGGGTGGTTCTGGGTACATATCGTCAGGCCCCCGTTCCCTCCCTCCCTCCATGAAAGCAAGGGCAGAAAATCGTTTCACGCCTTTTTTCCCGAGTTACCTGTGCAAGCATGGAGCCCGCTCAGGTAACCTTCACCGTATGTCTCCTGGGTGCTGGCAGATGCGGTACGGCATTGCTACACAGTAGCAGCAACCCATTGCCTTGTGGCAGCAGACGGTACAGTACGACTGGTAGCCGTCCTCGTCATGACCGAGGTGCTCCTGGCCACTTCGGCTGGGAGCGCCTGGGCAGACATGGGCGCAGGGACTAAATTTGGAGTGACTTGACCAGGTCATTCTCTTTAGTCCTGCAGTCAGTCCTATTGAACTGTCTTATGGTGAGCAGGCAGGTGATACGGATTGCTAGCAGTCCTATTGCATCATCTTCTGCTGAGCAGCCATGAGATGTGGATGGCATGCAGTCCTTCTGCACCGTCTGCTGCCAGCCAAAGATGTAAAAGATAGATGGAGTGGATCAAAACAAGAAATAGACCAGATTTGTTTTGTACTCATTTGCCTCCTCCTCCGTCTAGGGGACTCATTCCTCTAGGTCACACTGCAGTCACTCACAGAGAAGGTGCAGCGAGGTAAATCTAGCCATGTATCAATCAGAGGCCAGGCTAACCTCCTTGTTCCAATAAGAACAATAACTTAGGTGAACCATTTCTTATTGGAACCCTCCGTGAAGTCCTGCCTGAAATACTCCTTGATGTAAAGCCACCCCCTTTGTTGATTTTAGCTCCCTGAAGCCAACTCTGTAAGCCGTGTCGTCAGTCGCCCCTCCCTCCGTCAGAGCAACGGCAGACAATCTTTCCGCGCCTTTTTTCTGTGCGGATGCCATACCAAGGCAAGCATGGAGGCCGCTCAGCTCACTTTGGCAATTAGGAGCACATTAAACACCACACGCATTATCCAGCAGTATATGCAGCACCAGAACCTGGCAAAGCGATACCTGGCGAGGAGGCGACATCAGCACGGTCACGTGAGTGATCAGGACATGGACACAGATTTCTCTGAAAGCATGGGCCCTGCCAATGCATGCATCATGGTGCTAATGGGGCAGGTTCATGCTGTGGAACGCCGATTCTGGGCTCACGAAACAAGCACAGACTGGTGGGACCGCATAGTGTGGCAGGTCTGGGACGATTCCCAGTGGCTGCGAAACTTTCACATGCGTAAGGGCACTTTCATGGAACTTTGTGACTTGCTTTCCCCTGCCCTGAGGTGCATGAATACCAAGATGAGAGCAGCCCTCACAGTTGAGAAGCGAGTGGCGATAGCCCTGTGGAAGCTTGCAACGCCAGACAGCTACCGGTCAGTTGGGAATCAATTTGGAGTGGGCAAATCTACTGTTGGGGCTGCTGTGATGCAAGTAGCCCACACAATCAAAGATCTGCTGATATCAAGGGTAGTGACCCTGGGAAAAGTGCAGGTCATAGTGGATGGCTTTGCTGCAATGGGATTCCCTAACTGTGGTGGGGCCATAGACGGAACCCATATCCCTATCTTGGCACCGGAGCACCAAGCCGCCGAGTACATAAACCGCAAGGGGTACTTTTCAATAGTGCTGCAAGCTCTGGTGGATCACAAGGGACATTTCACCAACATCAACGTGGGATGGCCGGGAAAGGTACATGACGCTCGCATCTTCAGGAACTCTGGTCTGTTTCAAAAGCTGCAGGAAGGGACTTTATTCCCAGACCAGAAAATAACTGTTGGGGATGTTGAAATGCCTATATGTATCCTTGGGGACCCAGCCTACCCCTTAATGCCATGGCTCATGAAGCCGTACACAGGCAGCCTGGACAGTAGTCAGGAGCTGTTCAACTACAGGCTGAGCAAGTGCAGAATGGTGGTAGAATGTGCATTTGGACGTTTAAAGGCACGCTGGCGCAGTTTACTGACTCGCTTAGACCTCAGCGAAACCAATATTCCCACTGTTATTACTGCTTGCTGTGTGCTCCACGATATCTGTGAGAGTAAGGGGGAGACATTTATGGCGGGGTGGGAGGTTGAGGCAAATCGCCTGGCTTCTGGTTACGCGCAGCCAGACACCAGGGCGGTTAGAAGAGCACAGGAGGGCACGGTATGCATCAGAGAAACTTTGAAAACCAGTTTCATGACTGGTCAGGCTACGGTGTGAAAGTTCTGTTTGTTTCTCCTTGATGAAACCCCCCGCCCCTTGGTTCACTCTACTTCCCTGTAACCTAACCACCCTCCTCTCCTCCCTTCGATCACCGCTTGCAGAGGCAATAAAGTCATTGTTGTTTCACATTCATGCATTCTTTATTCATTCATCACACAAATAGGGGGATGACTACCAAGGTAGCCGAGGAGGGGTGGTGGAGGAGGGAAGGAAAATGCCACACAGCACTTTAAAAGTTTACAACTTTAAAATTTATTGAATGCCAGCCTTCTTTTTTTTGGGCAATCTTCTGTGGCGGAGTGGCTGGTTGGCCGGTGCCGCCCCCCCCCCCCCCGCGTTCTTGGGCGTCTGGGTGTGGAGGCTATGGAACCTGGGGAGGAGAGCGGTTGGTTACAGAGGGGCTGTAGTGGCAGTCTGTGCTCCAGCTGCCTTTGCTGCAGCTCAGCCATACACTGGAGCATACTTGTTTGGTCCTCCAGCAGCCTCAGCATTGAATCCTGCCTCCTCTCATCACGCTGCCGCCACATTTGAGCTTCAGCCCTGTCTTCAGCCCGCCACTTACTCTCTTCAGCCCGCCACCTCTCCTCCCGGTCATTTTGTGCTTTCCTGCACTCTGACATTATTTGCCTCCATGTATTCGTCTGTGCTCTATCAGTGTGGGAGGACAGCATGAGCTCGGAGAACATTTCATCTCGAGTGTGTTTTTTTTTCTTTCTAAGCTTCACTAGCCTCTGGGAAGGAGAAGATCCTGTGATCATTGAAACACATGCAGCTGGTGGAGAAAAAAAAAGGGACAGCGGTATTTAAAAAGACACATTTTATAAAACAGTGGCTACACTCTTTCAGGGTAAACCTTGCTGTTAACATTACATACATAGCACGTGTGCTTTCGTTACAAGGTCGCATTTTGCCTCCCCCCACCGCGTGGCTACCCTCTCAACCCTCCCCCCTCCCTGTGGCTAACAGCTAGGAACATTTCTGTTTAGCCACAGGCAAACAGCCCAGCAGGAATGGGCTCCTCTGAGTGTCCCCTGAAGAAAAGCACTCTATTTCAACCAGGTGACCATGAATGATATCTCACTCTCCTGAGGATAACACAGAGAAATAAAGAACGGATGTTGTCTGAACGCCAGCAAACATACACTGCAATGCTTTGTTGTACAGTGATTCCCGAGTACGTGTTACTGGCCTGGAGTGGTAAAGTGTCCTACCATGAAGGACGCAATAAGGCCGCCCTCCCCAGAAACCTTTTGCAAAGGCTTTGGGAGTACATCCAGGAGAACCGCGAATGCCAGGGCAAAGTAATCCTTTCACATGCTTGCTTTTAAACCATGTATAGTATTTTAAAAGGTACACTCACCGGAGGTCCCTTCTCCGCCTGCTGGGTCCAGGAGGCAGCCTTGGGTGGGTTCGGGGGGTACTGGCTCCAGGTCCAGGGTGAGAAACAGTTCCTGGCTGTCGGAAAACCGGTTTCTCCGCTTGCTTGCTGTGACCTATCTACAACCTCCTCCTCCTCCTCATCTTCTTCATCCCCAAAACCTGCTTCCGTATTGCCTCCATCTCCATTGAAGGAGTCAAACAACACGGCTGGGGTAGTGGTGGCTGAACCCCCTAAAGTGGCATGCAGCTCATCATAGAAGCGGCATGTTTGGGGCTCTGACCTGGAGCGGCCGTTCGTTTCTCTGGTTTTCTGGTAGGCTTGCCTCAGCTCCTTCAGTTTCACGTGGCACTGCTTCGGGTCCCTGTTATGGCCTCTGTCCTTCATGCCCTGGGAGATTTTGACAAAGGTTTTGGCATTTCGAAAACTGGAACGGAGTTCTGATAGCACGGATTCCTCTCCTCAAACAGCGATCAGATCCCGTACCTCCCGTTCGGTCCATGCTGGAGCTCTTTTGCGATTCTGGGACTCCATCATGGTCACCTGTGCTGATGAGCTCTGCATGGTCATCTGCAGCTTGCCACGCTGGCCAAACAGGAAATGAGATTCAAAAGTTCGCGGGTCTTTTCCTGTCTACCTGGCCAGTGCATCTGAGTTGAGAGTGCTGTCCAGAGCAGTCACAATGGAGCACTCTGGGATAGCTCCCGGAGGCCAATACTGTCGAATTGTGTCCACAGTACCCCAAATTCGAGCCGGCAAGGCCGATTTAAGTGCTAATCCACTTGTCAGGGTTGGAGTAAGGAAATCGATTTTAAGAGCCCTTTATGTTGAAATAAAGGGCTTCATCGTGTGGACGGGTGCAGGTTTACATCGATTTAATGCTGCTAAATTCGACCTGAAGTCCTAGTGTAGACCAGGGCTAAGACTTTTCAGTGTAGACCAGGCCTCGAACAGACGTTGGACATTTAACATGAGCAAGTTATACAATGGGAGCTTTTCCCAAACATCTCAAAGAGTAAACGTCAAGCAGCACTCTCCGCACTGGATCTAATTAGGAACCGTCCACCCAGGTCCATTTCCCCCCGGGGGTGTCACTTTAAGGCCAATCCAGATGTAGTTTGCATCTTGTACAACATCTTGTATGAAATCCTGTGATGTGCAAAGCAGAGGGGGTGGGGATGAGTATCCTGTAACATGCTAGAATTCCCTTAGTGATCCCTGTCACGGAGTGTGGGGGAGTCCAGGCCCTGCACCCCTCTTCTTGGGATTCACTGAGACTCTCAGCCAGCCAGTAAAACAGAAGGTTTATTGGACAACAGGAACACAGTCCAAAACAGAGCTTGTGGGTACAACCAGGACCCCTCAGTCAAGTCCTTCTGGGGGAGCAGGGAGCTTAGACCCTAGCCCTGGGGTTCCCTGTGTTCCTCCACCCAGCCCCAAACTGAAAACTAAACCCTCCTAGCAGCTCCCTCCTGCAGCCTGTCTTCCCATTCCTGGGCAGAGGTGTTACCTCCCCCTCACACTCCTGGCTCAGGTTACAGGCTCTCAGGTCTCCCATCCCCAGGGCACATTCCCAGGTCAACACTCCCCCCTCCCTGGTGCGTCACATCCTCACAATCCCATGAAGTGCCTGCTCTCTCCTTCAGCAGCTCTGCCCATAATGCCAGCAGGAGACCCCACCAGCCCCTGAGTTAGTTCACCCTCTCCCCTGGGTGGGCAGGGTCCAGTGCAGGTAAACGTGGCTCTCTCTATGCAGACATGGTAACACCAGTACCCGTCCTTGGTGGCACAGGGTGAGCTGGCCCTTTAAGGGAGTCCTGGATTGAGCCTCACCTGTGACTAGGTGCCCCTGGATTTAGAGGCAAAGGTGATGGAAGCAGGTGACCAGGAGCCAGGCCTGGTGGGGCTACAAGGGCAGCCAGTCTGGGCAGGGAGAGATTTGATGGGGTAGGAGGTTTGTGTGAGTAGCTCTATGCAGAAGGGCTCTGCTGAGCTCTCAGAAAGAGGGCCTGGGAGTGAAACGCCTACAGGAGCCAGCTGGGCAGTCTGGGGTGGGAAAGCTGTGGGGTTCTTGTTCTGAACTGTATGTTAATAAGCCAGACCCCTAGAAGGGGAGAAAACACCCCAGTGTGGAGTTTGATTTGTGGGGGGGTGGTAGAGTCAGGCTACACTGGGATTGTAACTAGTGACACACGTCTTTCTCCAGCTGGAGTTGGATGAGCCTGTATTTTCTGTTACCATCTCCTCCCGGTTCTGGATCACGAGCATGCGAGAGCTCTTCCCCGAGCAGTCGTCACGGCTCCCAGTCCAGTCTTTACGCTCCTTAGACAGCCAGTAGCACTTGTCCCCATGCAGCAGCCAGACCCTGGGGCAGAGGTTGCACCCGGATCCCTCTGGAGGGAGAGATGGGAACCGAGGTGTCATTAATTCTGAACCTTCAAACTACAGCTGGATGAAAACTCTTGTTCAAAGTTGTTTTTTAATGGAAAATGCCATTTTGACCCAAATTAAAGTTTTTATTTTGATTGCCGTTTTTCATTTTTTGATGGGGGAAATGGACTTAAAATGGAAATACTGGTTTTGAGGGTGAGAGGGAAGATTTCATTCAGTTTTGGAGGGGAAATAAACATTACTCTTAACATTTCCCTCCATTTGAAAAGTGGGGGAGGACTTTCACTTTTCTACTTCCTTCAAAGGACATCAAACTGTCATTTCTTTTCACGTTTTTCATGACCTAGGCTTACACTGTATCAGCTCTAGTTCTAGACATTGCTGAAGTTTCCCCTACAGTTGTGTAAAAAGCAGGGCTGTCAATTAATCGCCGTTAACTCACGTGATTAACTGAAAAAATTAACTGTGATTAAAAAAATTAATCGTGATTAATCACACTGTTAAACAATAGAATACCAATTGAAATTGATTAAATATTTTTGGATGTTTTTCTACATTTGCAAATATATTGATTGCTATTACAACACAGAATACAGAGGGCACAGTGCTCACTTTACATGATTATTTTTGATTACAAATATTTGCACAATAAAAATGATAAAAGAAATAGTATTTTTCAATTCACCTCATACAAGTCCTGTAGTGCAATCTCTTTATCGTGAAAGTGTAACTTACAGATGTGGATTTTTTTCTTACATAACTGCACTCAAAAACCAAACAACGTAAAACTTTAGAGCCTACAAGTCCACTCAGTCCTACTTCTTATTCAGCCAATTGCTAAGACAAACAAGTTTTGTTTACATTGATGGGAGATACTGCTGCCCCCTTCTTATTTACAATGTCACCTGAAAGTGAGAACAGGCATTTGCATGGCACTTTTGTAGCCGGCATTGCAAGGTATTTATGTGCCAGATATGCTAAACATTCATCTTCCCCTTCATGCTTTGGCCACCATTCCAGAGGACATGCTTCCATGCTGATAATGCTCGTTAAAAAAAATAAACACGTTAATTACGTTTGTGACTGAACTCCTTGGGGGAGAATTGAATGTCTCCTGTTCTGTTTTACCCACATTCTGCCCTATATTTCATGCTATAGCAGTCTCGGATGATGATCCAACACATGTTCATTTTAAGAACACTTTCACAGCAGATTTGACAAAATGCAAAGAAGGTACCAGTGTGAGATTTCTAAAGATAGATTCAGCACTCAACCCAAGGTTTAAGAATCTGAAGTACCTTCCAAAATCTGATCGGGACGGGGCGTGGAGCATGCTGTCAGATGCCTTAAAAGAGCAACACTCTGATACGGAAACTACAGAACCCAAACCACCAAAAAAGAAAATCAACCCTCTGCTGGTGGCATCTGACTCAGATGATGAAAATGAACATGCCTCGGTCCGCTTTGCCATGGATCGTTATCGAGCAGAACCCGTCATCAGCATGGACGCATGGCCTCTGGAATGGTGGTTTAAGCATGGAGGGACATATGAATCTTTAGCACATCTGGCACATAAATATTTTGTGCAGTGCCATGCGAACGTCTGTTCCTACTTTCAGGTCATATCGTAAATAAGAAGTGGGCAACATTATCTCCTGCAAAATGTAACCAAACTTGTTTGTCTGAGCAATTGGCTGAAGTAGGACTGAGTGGACTTGTAGGCTTGAAAGTTTTACATTGTTTTATTTTTGAATGCAATTATTTTTTGTACATAATGCTACATTTGTAAGTTCAACTTTCATGATAAAGAGATTGCACTCCAGTACTTGTATTAGGTGAATTGAAATATTCTCTTTCTTTTGTTTTTTACAGTGCAAATATTTGTAACCAAAAATATAAAGTGAGCACCGTACACTTTGTATTCTGTTGTAATTGAAATCAATATATTTGAAAATGTAGAAACCATCCAAAAATATTGAAATAAATGATAGTCTCTTTTTGTTTAACAGTGCGATTAAGCGCGATTATTTTTTTTAATCGCTTGCCAGCCCTAGTAAAAAGCCTTCAGGCCCAATGTACTAGTGTACTACTTTTCTCAGGGTCAGCACTCAAACAGCCGGGCACGCTGTAGGTCAGGAAAGCAAGGTGCTGGGAGGCCAGAGAGGAGAGAATTCACTCCAAGTCTTTACACGGAGTTGCTCTCTTACGAATGATCTGCTCTAACTCAGTCACAAGTTCTGGGCTCAGTGCAGGAATCACTGGCTGGGAGGAATCTCTGGCTTGGTGCATTCAAATGTACCTAGGGAGGTGGTAGAATCTTCTTCCTTAGAAGTTTTTAAAGTCAGGCTTGACAAAGCCCTGGCTGTGATGATTTGGTTGGGGATTGGTCCTGCTTGAGCAGGGGGTTGGACTAGATGACCTCCTGAGGTCCCTTCCAACCCTGGTATTCTATGATTCTATGATTCAGAGACTCAACCTGGCCTCTGGGGGCGCTGTTACCTCTGCTGGTGTCAGAATTCAGCTGGAAGTTAAAAGCAAGGTCCCATTATGGTCGTTACAAATCCTATGGCTCCTCTTTAATGGGGGAGACCTGAGTTGGTTCAAATGACAGTTCGGGGGACTACAATTTGCCTCCCTCAAATGCCCTGTGAAATTCCAATAGGTGAGTGGATTCTATTTCAACCATTCCCCTAAGGCATCGTCTGCCCGTGTTGTGTGCTGCTGAACAGTTGTGGAGTTTCACCCCAGAGGTGGCTGCATGTCAGTAGTCGGGGGGGGGGAAGGATTCCCATAAGTATGGCGTGGTTGGTAAAGCACTTTGGGATCCAAGCTCTCGACCAGTTGTATTCTTTATTACACTATTGTTATGGTTGTCTGTGCTCCAGCAATGGGAATTCCTCTTCCCACTAGAGGTCACTGCTGCTCCTCTGCGCAAGCGGCTGAGAATTACTTATTGTGCTTCGCCTGCACACTCCCTGGGGAAAGGATCGTCTTTTTGTGATGTGTTTTTTATGGCATCTGGCACAATGGGGCCTCGATCCCTGAGGCAGGACTGCAGTGGAAAGAAATACGGTAGAGCTGAGAGGTTCCTGTCCTGGATCGGGTTAGGGGTTGGTCTAGGGATGCTGCGCACAGATAGTAAGACAATCTCTGCCACAAAGAGCTCCCAGCCTGAACATCTGATGTGAAACGGGTGGCGATAAAGAGGAGGACGGCAACAAGGCAAGAGAGAGACCAGCCGGGTAATTCCTGTTCCTGGACTAACTTCCAGTGGTGGAAGATACAAACTCGAAGCTCCACAGAGCTCGTCTTCAGGGCTGGGGGAGGACATCAGAGGAAACCCGAAGAAGAGCTCTGTGGCGCTCCAGAGTTTGTACCTTTCACCACCAGAAGTTGGTCCAAGAAAAGCTATCAGCTCCCCGCCTTGTCTCTCTCACATTCTGGGACCAGCCCGGCCACAACACCCCTGCCCCCGAGAAGGGAGAGGAACCCGGCCATCGGGGTACAGACAAAGGCAGCCACAGCCTGGGTCTTGCACCCATCACCTGGGAGAGATGAAGTGACAGGGGCGCTGGGGGTGACAGCGCATCACAAAGGCACCCAGAGCATTCAAGCAGATTAAAAGAAAAGGAGTACTTGTGGCACCTTAGAGACTAACCAATTTATTTGAGCATGAGCTTTTGTGAGCTACAGCTCACTTCATCGGATGCATACCGTGGAAACTGCAGAAGACATTATATACACACAGAGACCATGAAACAATACCTCCTCGTCCCCGGGGTGGGGGTTGAGAAAGCCTGGATTTGTGCTGGAAATGGCCCACCTTGATTATCATGCACATTGTAGAGAGAGTGGTCACTTTGGATAAGCTATTACCAGCAGGAGAATGAGTTTGTGTGTGTGGTTTTTGGAGGGGAGTGAGGGAGTGAGAGAACCTGGATTTGTGCAGGAAATGGCCCACCTTGATTATCATGCACATTGTAGGGGTCACTTTGGATGGGCTATTACCAGCAGGAGAGTGAGTTTGTGTGGGGTGGGGCGGAGGGTGAGAAAACCTGGATTTGTGCTGGAACTGGCTCAACTTGATGATCACTTTAGATAAGCTATTACCTGCAGGACAGTGGGGTGGGAGGAGGTATTGTTTCATGGTCTCTGTGTGTATATAATGTCTTCTGCAGTTTCCATGGTATGCATCCGATGAAGTGAGCTGTAGCTCACGAAAGCTCATGCTCAAATAAATTGGTTAGTCTCTAAGGTGCCACAAGTCCTCCTTTTCTTTTTGCGAATACAGACTAACATGGCTGTTACTCTGAAACCTGTCATTATGCAGATTAAAAGGTGTTTCTCCCCCCGCCCCCACCCCCCATCAACTTAAACATCACCCTGGTGGTGGAACATTGTTCTCCCGCTGTAGTTACGAGCAGAGCGAGCCCGCCCGCCCCAGCCAGGCCAATGCAGGGTCAGACACCGTCTCCCCTTCACCCGGAGAGCTCCCCGCGACACGGCCTGTTCACGGCTCCTGCTCCCAGCCCCCGAGGGGTGAGCGCAGCTGTTGGGTTGCTCGGGTGTGAGCTTCTCTCGTGAAGGCTCCTGCAAAGACCCCGGCTACCCTGTCCCCCAGGAGCCTGCCCCCCATCAGCTGCCGTAACACCCCTCCCCAGCCACAAGCATGGGACCCCAGAGGTTGGAGGGGCCAGGGCAGGAGGCCAAGAGATGTACGCCGCGCTCTGGGCCAGGCTCCTCGGGAAGAGAGAAGTGACGTCTGCACACGGGGTTGATTTGTCCCCCGAAGGGAGGATTTGCCAGAGAACAGGAGCCCTTTCTGAAAGGCAGGACGTCTCGCCGACTTGGGAGCAATTCTGGGGTTTTTGCTAGGTTTTCTGGCACGTCTAAAAGCTACTGTTCATTTCCTGGAACCCCCCCTCCCCAGTCTCCCCTTAACCCAACACCTAGCTTCGGGGGAAACGAAAATATTCAATCTCAATTTGTGGCCGAAGAATGGACACACAATTAAACAGCGGCTGCAGTACACATCGTACGTCATTCACAGACACTGCGAGGCCCTGCAGCCTGCCAGGCTGTAAAAATAATCACAGGGCTGCTATGACACTGGGATCTTGAGAATAACCCCCCGTCTCCACCCTTACCCCAGTCCCTGCATTGCAGAGCAGGGGTGGGAGTCAGGTTCCCAGGGCACTGCTCTGGAGGAAGATCACAGCTTACCTCCTCCAGGGACTCCATGGCTGCAGCAGCCTTTGCAAGGCAGGTCCCTGCTCCATCTCCCCCTCTCTGTGCATTAGCTGAGGGGGGAACCCCAACTCCCCCCTTCACACAAATCATGTCTTCCCCCATGGCTCGGGTAAGGGAAAGCGCGCGAAAAAGCCAGCCGCGAGGAGAACGAAACTACACAGCACGGGGGAGATCATACACCTTATTAGCATATTGCTTCTGATTGGACAAGGGGCAGGAGCGCCGCAGGGGGAGGAGGGTCCACTTGCTCTGGCCCAGGGCCCCAGGAAACCCTCCTCCGCCTCTGCTCGTCTCGCTATTGGCCTAGTTTTACCAGGGGCTGCCTGAAAGCACTGGTGACATCAGTGCAAACCAATATTCCAGACAGTGACGTCTTTATCTTGCTCTATGGAGTGTACACCGACATGTACATTTCCAGCTGATTTCTTTTATAATTATATGGTAACAAGGAGAGAGTCAGCAATTTTTCCATAATAGTGGCTGTGTGACACTTTTGTATTTTTATGTCCGGCTTTGTAAGTGAATGGTTTTTAAGTGAGGTGTAACTTGGGGTCTGTAAATCAGACTCCTGAAAGGGGTACAGTAGTATGGAAAAGTTGAGAACCACTGCAATCCTTGGGCGAGCAGGGGCAGAGACTGGTGGGACGGGGGGAGAAGGGGCAAAGAAGGGCCTCTCTGCCCCAGGCACAGAGGGGGGAGGGTTGGAACTGTGACAGAGTGAGAATTTTTTGTACTATTTTGTATGAATACTATGTGCCTCAGTTTCCCCTATGTGCTGCATGGTTAAGTAGGTGGTGGGAAAAGGTTGTTTATCCTTTGTAGAGACCCAGAGATACAGATGTGGCCGACGCCTAGATGCCTGGGCCCTGGGGCCTCATGCCCATGGAGACCCCCAGAAGACAATGGCCACTCCAATTGCCCAGAGATTTGGCACCCAGCAACTAACAACCATGGATGGCCCACCCTCTGCAGGAAGCCAGTGGGATGGGACCATCTGGAGAACAAAGGGCTGAGGAGGAAGGCCAGGGGACAAGGTTTGCCCAGGAACAAAAAGAAAGGGCTGAAGAGGAGCCACGTTGGGGGTTGTTCAGTGTGGGGCCGCTGGAATCGGGGACGCTCTCCTGAACTGGGACAACAAAAGGGTCAAAGAGCTCTCGGTTGACGCGGATGGACCATGCCGGAACTCTCTGTTCTAACCAAGGACTCTCTACGCTGTGTTCCAGACAGCTAATAAACCCTCCTGCTTTTACAACAGTGGCTGAGAGCCACATCAGTTTAAGGAAGTTGGGGGTACATTGCTCCCTTTGGGTGTACAAGTCTCCTTGATGTAAGGCGACTGTTGTCCACTTCCTAAAACTCAGTGGGGGTGTTTGGGTTAGCTAGCTCCCAGTACCAAAAGGAAGGGGAAGGGTCAATGGGAAATCAGGACCCTGAGACTGCCAGTCCCCAGGAACAATGGGGAGAGGCCAATGCACCAGGTCAGCCTGATTGACAGGGCGAGCAGGTTACTCAGGGAGTCAGGAGGCCAGGGGGGTCCCATCCTCTGTGTAAGCCAGAATTGCCTGGGTCAGAGAGAGGGGCCGAGCTAAGGAGAAAGCAGGGGTCCAAACTGAGCTGGGGAACAGGGTCATGCCAGCCAGGGGGGCCAGAAAAGCAGCCCAGGGAGCACGTCCGTGCTGGGAACGGAGCCAAGAAGCAGCCAGCCACAAACCCAAGGGAACAAAGTTTCCCTGGAAAATTGTGGAATGTAACTATCACTTGCCATTCATTCTCAACTCTGCCACACGCTTCTCTCCGGAATGGGGCCTCGGAGAGACAGCCCCATAGACATCTGGGGGCAGGGAGAGACCCAGGGGTGCAGGGAAAATGGGGGTAGGATGGAGGGAGCTGGAGAAAAGTAGAGATACATGGGGGGGGTGTTATGTGTTGGGACAGGGACTGACCAACTCTCAGTACATGCTGGGGGGGTGCTGGGGTGCCATTTCAGATGGGGGGGCAACTTTAATAGGTACTACTTAGGCATCTGAAAAATCTAGGGTTTTTTTTGCAGATAACTTGGAAATTAGCTGACAGGAGCACTGTATCTAATTCCTATGTAACTGTAACTCTTCTGCATGTCAGAGTTAGCAGCAACAAGGGCCAGGTTGAGTATCTAGGGGTTTCAATAACGCAATACAAAACCAGCTCGAGTCCCCACCCAGAGACCTGGGAGAATTACAAACCACCCCCGGGTGCCTCCAAGAGGCAATACTTCCCCTCTTGCAAGCACAGAGTCTGAGTGTAGCAAAAGCTTTTTAATAAAGGAGGGAAACAATGCGGCATTATGCTGGGGAAACACCACCCACAGGATTCATAACACAACCCATGAGCAAAAGACCCACCCCCAAGTAAATCTGGCAGGGTCCTTTTCCCCTCAGGGTCTTGAGCCGGTGAGAAACGTGCAACCCACGCCGGGCTTGCTGGGGGAGCTCCGGGACACTGGTGGGCAGGGGCTGGAACCCCTCCCTCCAGAACCCCCCCGCCGGAACCCCGACTCATGGGCTGGGCATCGCCGTTTGGCGACCGCTCCCCCTAAGGGGCCCCCTCCCCCTCTTTGAGCTGGGGGGGGCCTCTGTCTCCCCTCTCCCCTCCCCTTCCCCCTCTCCGGGCTGGGGGGGGTCCCCCGTCCCTTCCCCCTCTCCAGGCTGGGGGGGCGGGGGGGCCCTCTGTCCCTCGCCTCTAATTCCCAGGTTTCTGATGCTTGAGTTTTGCTGATGCCCACGTTCTGGAAGGGAAGGAGCTGTCCCTGCCCGGCAAGCCGGACCTCTGCCTGCATGAAGTCTCTGCTGTTTAACTGATTTCAGATTCCTGCCCCTGGTTGGAGCTGAATTCACACTGCTGCGGGGTGGCGGGCGGGGGACAGTCTCTCAGAGCCCCACAAGTCTTGTCCATCCCAGCAGCCTTTCATCCCTCTGGCTCTCTGTCTGTGCATGCTCAGTGTAGTCCAGGGGTCCTCAAACTGGGGGTCATGAGGTTATTATGTGGAGGTCATGAGCTGTCAACCTCCACCCTCAAACCCTGCTTCATCCCCAGCCATTATAACAGTGTTAAATATATTAAAGTGGTTTTTAATTTATAACGGGGGGTTGCATTCAGAGGCTTGCTGTGTGGAAGGGGTCACCAGGACAAAAGTTTGAGAACCACTGAAATGGTTCAATTAATTTTTTTTTTTCGGAAAAATTGGGTGCTTGATTCAAGGCAACCTTTTGTGGAAAGTGTCGGCTTTAATAAAAAACATTCACTGTCTTCTTGGAAAAAAACAAAAATTGTTCTGTTTTCAATCATTCTGGACTAATTTTTTCTGATTCTGGTAGAAGATTTTTGCGGGGTTGGCCATTTTTGTGAGAATTTTTTCTTGTTCTAGACCTCCTGGATGGGGAGAAAAGCTTGAAAAGGTGACCCCTAAAGGCTCCACCACCAGGAGATCAAGAACAGAACCCACAGTTGTTTTCAAAATCTCATCTTGTTTAAGCCAATCTGATGGTTTTGGGGGGCTCTGACTTGTGATTTTTGGTCACTGGGGGTTGGCCACATGGGCTAGAACCAGCTTGGCCAGGATCCAGATGTTAACCCCAGTGTAGAGGGCCCTGGCAGTGGCCCAAACCCAGCAGCTGTGGGGGACAGGAGAGAGATTTGATGTGTTCCCTGAGGTTCAAATTAGCAAGAGAAGCGGCCGGGGAGATGCATTCTAAACTGGGGGATCAGTGACATTCAGGGTGAGGCAACATTGAAAATACTCCACAGTGTTACAGTTACTTTGCTCTGACACTCTCAGCCCTGGTGGAGCAGAGCCCCCAGCCCTTCCCTGAACACACCCACAGATACCCCTGCAATGGGGGTCCAGAGCTAGGAGCGGGGGCAGGGGGACCCCTGGGCACCAACTCCTCACCACACTCTCCTCTCCCTGTTCTCTCTCTCTCTTTCCAAATCCAGCCAGCCGGAGCGGGGTGGTAGCTCCTCCCGCCCCACAGGGACCCCTTGCTGCAGCTGTCGTGAGTAAGTGTTGGGGAGCGAACCCCTGTGCCAGGCCGGGATCTCGGTGTCTGGGGGGGTGGGGGGATTTCCTGGGGGGTGTCTCTGTTCTGCGCTCTCACAGCCCCACTTTCCTCTCTCTGTTAAATCTCCTGAGGTGGGATCTACCTTCCACCCCTCCGCTCACCTGCCTGTGCCCCTCTCCTCTCTCTGCCAGGCCCCTGCCTTCGCTTGGAGCTCTCGCCGGGGAGGGGCTGCTGCTGCTGACTCTGCTCTGAGCTCTGCCTGAGGATGGGGGAGATGCACTCGGCCCGTGGAGGGGTCAGGAACTGAAGGTAGAGAGCATCTTGCAGGGGTTCCTGTTTCAAACCAACCGCTGCACCCAGGGCCTGCTGCACTGGGAGAGCCATCAAGGGCCTGATTCTGGGAGCTGCCTCCTCTGAGAATTGGCCCAGAGACGCCTGGGAACTAGTTCATGGTTTGAGATTGTCTAGCTCGGCATTTGTCCAACTGGGAGTCCTGACCCAAAAGGGGGTTGCAAGGTTTTGGAGGGGGGGTCAAGAGATCACAAAAATATTCTCAGGGGAGGGGGGCAGGAGGGGAAGAGGGCTACCACAGCTGCCCCTCTCCAGCTGCCCAGCTCTGAGGGCAGTGCCCCGCCCGTAGCAGCCCAGAAGCAAGGGTGGCAATACCATGCGTATGTTTCTATGAGTCCGTACAGTAACTTGCTATGACTGTTTGGGGGTCGGGGGTTGTCATAGCCTGAAATACTTTCAAAGTGGGGCCAGCAAAACCAAAAGTTTGAGAAGCCCGGGCCTAGCTTATTCTGATACCTGTTGCTCCCAGCCTTCCCCCAGCTGGTTTTATAGAGCTGGTGAGGCTCTTCCTCCCCATCTAGTGTCCGATGATAGTAAAGCAAGAGGGAAAAAAGTGATCCAGGCAACTACAGACCCATTCATCTAAGCAAAAAGAAAAGGAGGACTTGTGGCACCTTAGAGACTAACCAATTTAGTTGAGCATGAGCTTTCGTGAGCTACAGCTCACTTCATTGGATGCATTCAGTGGAAAATACAGTGAGGAGATTTATATACACACAGAACGTGAAAAAATGGGTGTTCTCATACACACTCACTTCAGATGAGCTATTACCAGCAGGAGAGTGGAAGGGGGGAAAGAAAACCGTTTGTAGTGATAATCAAGGTGGGCCATTTCACTCTTACAAATCTTGGGAGACAGGCCAGTCCTTGACTACAGACAGCCCCCCAACCTGAAGCAAATACTCACCAGCAACCACACACCACACAACAGAACCACTAACCCAGGAACCTATCCTTGCAACAAAGCCCGTTGCCAACTGTGTCCACATATCTATTCAGGGGACACCATCATAGGGCCTAATCACATCAGCCACACTATCAGAGGCTCGTTCACCTGCACATCTACCAATGTGATCTATGCCATCATGTGCCAGCAATGCCCCCTGCCATGTACATTAGCCAAACCAGACAGTCTCTACGTAAAAGAGTAAATGGACACAAATCAGATGTCAAGAATTATAACGTTCATAAACCAGTCGGAGAACACTTCAATCTCTCTGGTCACTCGATCTCTGACCTAAAAGTTGCTATATTACAAGAAAAAGACTTCAAAAACAGACTCCAATGAGAGACTGCTGAATTGGAGTTAATTTGCAAACTGGATACAATTAATTTAGGCTTGAATAAAGACTGGGAATGGATGAGTCATTAGACAAAGTAAAACTATTTCCCCATGTTTATTCCCCCACCCCCACCCCCCACTATTCCTCAGACGTTCTTGTTAACTGCTGGAAATGGCCCACCTTGATTATCACTACAAAAGGTTTTCTTCCCCCCCCCCCCCCCGCACTTTCTGGTAACAGCTCATCTGAAGTGAGTGTGTATGAGAACACCCATTTTTTCACGTTCTGTGTGTATATAAATCTCCTCACTGTATTTTCCACTGAATGCATCCGATGAAGTGAAGTGAAGCGCATCCAACTATACTCTTAGCCCAGCAAAAAGAATCTGTCCTATCTCGGGGCCTCTCCTTCTGCCCCTGCACTTATTCCCTTCACCTGGGGACAGGTTCAGTTGAGCTACTAACCCTTTCATGGCCATCTCACCCTGGGACAGCCTGAAACTGGAAACCTTTGCTCGAACAGTAACTGTTTGCTAGGAAAGGAGCTGAAGACACAATGGAAGAGGAAATCCTTCGGACTGGATTGAAATTATTCCAAAGGAAAGTGAATGAGAGAAAATGTCCAGCGTTACCCTCCT